>NC_136903.1:38644789-39292221 GCF_949606895.1 Notothenia rossii
CATATGGGTGTTGAGATATGTATCCATAGATCTCACCAGATTGATGCATTTAACTTCGATTGAAAAAAAAAAAATCTTCCCGGGGGAGCATGCCCCCGGACCCCCCTAGAGGATGTTTGGTAACAGTCGCGGGTGCACTGTGTATTTGCGTGGGGAGTGTTGCAGTAGAAGATTCCACTGTAGCGACCGGTACATTAATGGAAAACCCTAAATGTTTGAGCACCCTCTATGAAACGTCAAGCTACCCCACAGCACCCCCAAAAGACAATCTTCGGCCGCGGCATATGACGGTTTTGTGTGCCCTCCCATGAAAATCATATGCCCTCTCTGTAGATTTGTTCTAGCGCCGGGTCTGATTATGATTATTGATGCATTAATGTTAATCATTCTGTATGAGCTAATAATCTCTAGCTTTAAAGTAAGTAACGCTGACGAATGAAAGTAAAAAGTACATATTTGGGTATGAAGTAGCGTAAAATGAAAGTACTCAAGTAGAATATGAGTAACTCAACACTGAAAAAACTGAAACGATTACTTAAATGAAAGGTGTCAACAGATTTATATTTATAACAGTATCAGGTTCATTGAAAGCAATAATATTAAGTTGAACCTAATATTTTGTATTCAAACTTAATATTATCACTTTCGACTAACCTCATACAGTTGTGTGAAATCTGTTGACATAATACATTTATTTAAAGTCAACATTACAGTTTTCTTCAGTGAATATTGTACAATTCTTTAGTAAATGTATTTAATTTCTGCCTCTGATTTGAAATATTACCTCACAATTTGTTTTAAAGGTTGTTGTTTGGCTCAGACTAAAACCTACAGCTCTTTTTGGAATAGCGATACTGTCAATGGCCATCTTGGTCCTCTTCCATAAATTCCCTGAAGGAACCAGAACTCCTGATTGTTTCCTTACTGGAAGTGTTTTCACCTTCTTTTTATAACTATAAAACAAATTGCCTTTGTTTCCACTTCAGATCAAAAAGCCAGAGAGCGAGCCTGTCTTCCCATTGGGAGCGGCTCTGATTCTCAGTCAGGTTTTATAAATAGATTTACAAAGAGCAATACTCATTTTATTTCAACATGATTCATCACTGCTGCAGCAAGCCCATATTTAGAACTTTAATTTTTTTTAGACAGTAATGGTTAACTATTTACTAGAATCTTTCATGAGTATGAGTGTGGAAGAAACTAGAATTACAGTGCTTCAGATGTACCTGCATCCTCACATCAGTTGATTATAATCAGCGGGTCACATCAGGAGCAGCAAGGTTAGTCTGGTTATTAACCATAACTGGACCTATGGAGGAGATAACTAGCTTGACCCGCTTCCTTTCTGTAGGGCAGGGTAAACACAGGAGGTGACTCAGCAGCTGTTAGAATGACATGACGAAATGAACATTAGCTCTCACTTTCAGAGTGGAGTATAAGCTTAACACCTGTTTTTTCTTAAGGTAAAAGTAGATTTATCACTAACAGTTGATAGCCAATAGTATTCAGGCTTGTTGAAAAGAAGATACATATGTTATTTGGATATTTCTGTTTCAGTTTGACTTTGGGTAAAGTAGCTAAAGAGGTGAAAGAAATAGCTCCACAAAGTCAAAATACTAGTGAAATTCCTGCATCGAAAATGTTACTTGAGTAAAAGTATGTCAGAATAATTATCAAAGAAAAATAGAGTTGATCCAATATCTCATAATGAAAAATCTAAAATGACTGAAAATAACACCCAACAATCTCAAAACCATTTAAAACAAATTAGAAAATGACCTAAATGTTCATAAATGACAATTAAATTATATCAAGCTCTAACTTTTTGCTATTTAAAGTCATAACAAAACATAATATTAAATAGGTAACTAGCAACTTAAAAAGAAAAAATGAAGTGAAGTATTGCCATGAAAAGAAAACATCAAAGTTAAGTACCAACAAATCTAAGTAAATTAATAATATATTTACTTAGGAAATAAGTAAATGTACTTTTATACATTCCATAAATGAGAAGCCATCACTGAAGTTTTAACAGTTCTTTAGATGAAAACGACCCTAATGTTTTTAATCGTTCATACAGCTGCTTGAGAGTTATTGATTCCGAGGTTTCTGTGATTCTGGCTGTTTCTTCTTCTCTCTGGTTTGAACAACACTTCTTGCTCATTGCAGTCCCCAAACCCTCCCCGCATACACCCCCCTGCTGATACCTGCTTTCTGCTCTGTGGAGTTTTATGCATATGGTCTCATCTATAATTCTGTGGATCTTATAACTGCCTTTGCACCTGCAATGCACCAGCACCAGTACAGTAGATCTTGTCTCTTTTATTTGTATACCCGCTGCTAGATGGGACCTGGATTGTTTTGGAACTTCCCTCCCAAGGCTGGCTGCACGGTTCCACAGAGCCTCCTGCAGACCATGTGCGTAGGATGGTGAAGTCACTCTGCCGACATACATACCGCACCATACCGTGCCGCACATTCCCGTGCTGCACATTCCCGTCCATCTGCTCCATTCTGTCAACCATCAGTCCAGTGTCACATATTCATTCTGCAGCAGTGGGAAACACATACAACCAGTATAGCCCTGAGCCTGTTTTTCAGGTCTCAGGCTCGAAAATGATATTCCCAGAACAAATGACCATATCTTCACTTCTAAAATGGTTAAATTAATAATCTTTTTTCTAATAATAATGACAAATCTGTGAGTTGGATGTAGAAGAGTCAGAATCAATTTTCATGAGTTCATCAAGATCTTTTCTAAAATCCTCTCTCTTAAGAATAATAATCTTTATCCCTCTACATGATTTGGCTTTGCAATTCAGTCCCAGGCAGAGATTTAATAAAGACGCCTCTGTTGAGTTCTAGGTGAGGACCTGTTTTCAGTGGACACTGTAATAAAGCCATGTGTCTCTGAAGGAAGTGTGGTTCTCTCAGGAACCTTCATCCCCTCAGCAGGCTCCACTGAGCTTTGCTCCTCGTCATCTGGTTCTCCATTTGTTTCAGGAAGGAGTCCATCTCCGCTCAGTGTTCTGCTGGGGGCCACACACTGTCTGCCCTTCTGCCCTGATGGCCTCCACCCAGACTGTAGAAACACACTCTCTAGAATGGACATTAGAGTTCATTTTCCATTTGCGGCTGTTGGCGGTCCAACTGTGCCATTCAGCTTGAGCCAAATTCAGTCTGTGAATGCTGCTTGATAGGGAGAGATGAAGAGTTTGGCTGGTGGCTTAACCATGAAGGTATGAGAGGTTAATGTCTGAACACCTCAGCACAACACAAGTGATCAGGGATGCATGATCACGTTGGCGATGGGTGAGGCACAGAATAGGGAATGCTAGTCTTTGAACAACTATCATACTTGCTGTAAACACAGCAAAATATGTTATTATTTTAAACCCCCAATTATATGCATTGATACGGCTGGGTGTTTAAAGCAGGTGCTTATTAATTTTTACGCAGCAAAAAATAAATATTACCTTTACCTGGCTACAGCAAAACAATTTAACGAAGCAAGGCTATTATGCTACCTTGACACAGTTAAAATGCAGGTTACATTTAGAATGAAAATATGAAATGCATAAACAACGTTTTGAACAACAATCGCCATCTAAATCATAGTCACCACAATAAGTGGATTTACTAAATACTTTTGCCGTAAGCTAACATGATGCTAACGCAGAGCCATCAAGCTTCTGCGGAAACATACATACAGTCTATGTGCATAAATCTTACTAGCTGTAGCTCGGAGCACACAGCACATGACAACTTCAGAAGGAGCATGAGCTTCAGAAGGAGCATCAGCCAACTTTATAAACGTTACTGTTTACTGTACTGTGAGGTCCAACAATGATGTTCGCTGTTTGCCTCTGGTTAATCTCCACGGTGTTGGATAGGGTCGCAATCTCAATTTGTGAAAATGCAAAAAATAAATATTATATAAATAATAATAAACAATCTTGAAATATCACAAAAAACCTTTCATGCATGGCAGAGGTGGACATTCCTGTGCAAAAGTACTATGGTAACAGATAACTCACATGACGACATACATGAAGCATTTGGCTTAAACATCTCTTAAATCTTCTGTTCCACAAAAATCATCGCTCCATGCATTTCCAACGCTTCCTAACATAATATGAATTTAACCCACGTCTAATTTGCTGTTGCTTCGAGAACAGTAATGTCTAAAATATAGAAATGTTTGACTAATTGCATTCCAATCCAAACAAAGGACTTGTTCTCCTGGAATTCACCCAATTAGATGTATCCATCTACATTTACCAGATAATGAAGCATGATCTACAACCACATGAATTGGGTAGTTCTCATGTCATGTGGTGACACAATGGTTTAGATAACAGCTACATTAGAGGCAACTGTAAATGTACGTTTTTAATTTTGCCTTAAAACAGGATTACACAACTTTTTTGCATTATTAAAAGTTGTTTAATCAAACTTCATCCAACTGTCCAAGAATGTTGATGAAAGTCCCATCTGCACACATCATTGTGTGATGCTAGGTGATGATTTAAAAAGGTGAAAATGGCCATCTGAGTTCCACCGGTCTTTTGGTTTATTTCCAATATGGTGGAATTAACAAGCCGAGTGCTGGGCTTCACTTTAATCACACCTGCTAACTCACACCTGAGGCACTGCCAGCTCTGTGTCCAACTATCTCACTGCTTTAGAGCTGGGAACATATTGGTTATAAACAGTGGCGGCCGGCCCATAGGGGCGCTAGGGGCGCCGCCCCCCCTCTTCCCACATGTTTGATTGTCATTAAATATTAAAAATAAATAACTAAATATATAAAAAAAAAAAAAGTTTTTTTTTTTTTTTTTTTTTTTTTAAAGAACAAGGTAAATATTATATAGTTGGTATCAGTAAAATGTATAATCTACAATAAAATCTCGTTTAAAATTGTTTTACGATGTCTAAAGTTACTGATAAATCACATGTTTCCTGGCTGGCCAGCGTGTATCATTACCCTCTCTCGTCAGGGCGGTAGAAAGGAGCCCTCAACAAGCTGACTGTTACTATCTGTAAATGATACCGCCGAAATATAATTTCAGCCAATCAGCGTCGTCAGATCTGATGCTCAAAGGGCGCCCTGTCAGCGCCCTGGCCTGTGTGTCAGTGAGTTGTTTGGACTCGTATCCAAGGTGACGATACAGTAGTTGTCTGCAGGTGGAGACTCTGGTGCTAGTGGATCGCCGGAGCTGTAGATTAACATTTACATGCTTATTGTAGTTGTAAGGGCAATGCCTGTAGCACCATGGAGCATATGTGTGGGCTGGACCTGTATTTTACAGGAAAGGAGTGATCAGAGGGTCGAGTTGTCGATTTTTGTTCAGTTTTCATCTTCCTCACCCTCTCAGACTTTGAGTTGCGCGCGCTGCTAAAGAGACGCGCTACCATGGAAACCAAACAATGGTGTAGCTGTATTAAAGTCTGAGTGGAAACAGTCATGAGTAAATCAGATTTTGTCAGAAATCGGGAAAATCGAGAGGGTTGGCAAGTATGACACGCACACGCACACGCACACGCACACGCACACGCACACACACACACACACACACACACACACACACACACACACACACACACACACACACACACACACACACTCGTATTTAGTCTCCTGATTTTAAATGGGAATTAAATCATCTGAGTCTTCCCAAAGCACCAGTGTTCTGCAGTTTGTGTGGGCCTACTGTACTGTTGCACAGGAAGATTCATAGCTAACCACACTGAAGATTATGGATTATCTCATATTTTTAAACCTCAATTTGTCCTCCCCCCCCCCCTCCCCTCTAACATCACCAGAAGCCATAATTTAAGGGGTCATTTCTCAAAAGATTATCGTCCCCCAGACCGCCCTTGTATGGTTTTGTCACCATTTCCATAGCCCCACCAAAAATATTTTCCACCAGCCACCACTGGTTATACATGAAAGCACGATCAAGTTAAGCTATGCATTAAATCATTCTTGGCGTGCAGGTTGTTATCCCTGCTACGAACATATAGTCTACCACAGCACTGTGTGAGTGGACACTCCCTGTGTCCTCATTATTTTCTGATTACTTTTACATCAATCAGCTAGCTTTGTGATATGAATACAAATGCAAAAATACACAGCCTCCATTAAAACAATTAGGCGTATTTTCTTAGTGTCTTTAAAGCTGACTTTGTGGATGCTGTGTGTAAGACTTTTTGGAGACACAAAGCTTTCATCTGACAGCGCTGACAAGGAAGCTTTTTATGCCAGTAGAGAGAGTGCAGCTCAGTCTGGAGCTGACAGCTGATGTTTAATATTTAATCCTCCACTCAGACATTGATATATATCTGTTCTGTGTAGCTTCTCAGCCTCAGAAGACTCCTCTAGTTTAAGCAGCTATAAAGGATTCAAACTTTCGCTTAAAATGGTGGAGAGAGCTAACTGGTAGTTACATTTGGCTGTGTGATGAATACACCACCTCTGTATCGCGTAAAGGTGTTGCATGTCAGCAGGTGTACTGGTCAGTTTGAGTGTGTGTGCACACACAGCAACAGGTGGATGATGTTGGTGTGTAGAAGTGAATTTGGGGACACGTCAGTCAGCATTAACATCTCCACTCCGCTTGTCTGGAGGAAGCTCCACCAGGAATCACATCCACTAAGTTCAAACAGACCAACAGCTGCAAGACAGAAGGTCATGTGGAAGAAAAATAAGATGTTAGATGTTGGGTAAGACTTCTGCTATCAAGGTTAGCAAGCCGACATATTTGACAAGCTGAGACTAAGGATGTGTTTACTTTCATTTTCCGAAAGAAGCTATCTGAAATCTGCTTTATTTTACAATTTTACCTCTCTGAACAGGGAACATTGCAATCAAAGGTAATGCAAATTCAAGAGGCACACAATCTCAGTGAAGGTAACTACATTAGATTGATTTAGGGCTTGTAAAAAGACTGAAATGCTGTGTCTTGAATCGCTTATTTCTGTGCCATTTGGGGTGCCTAAGTGTGTCCCAATGTGAAGTATGGCCAAACCCACTGCACAAAGTGTAGCTGATTGTGAACTCATAACTTCAAAAAGTTCAGTGTGAAACGCTGGACACTTCTCACCTTCAAGAATTGCAATCCAGGCAAATTTACGAAAGTCATGCAACTAGCCGGAATTGTGGTTACTGTACTGTAAATGTGGGTTTAATCAGTGTTCAAAACACAAATCCGCAGTCTGTAATGATTAACAGTGAACAATAATGTTGATCTAGCTAGCTAACGGCGGCAATCATCACTTTAAGTCATGGCACACTACAGCAGCTGTGCAATTTGAAACACTATGGTTGAAATTCACACACAGCTTTAGTGTTTATAGTGCAGGATAGGCATGTGTTCCAAGGGACATGTAGATCATTCTCATATGATTAAAGTTTGCCCTTCGCAGGACGCTGCTAGTGCGCCACCCGGTGACGTGTTAAGGTTTTATGCATTCAGTTGGAAGTCGACATGCAATGTACAACATGTTCACTTTACATACTGTAGTCCTGAATAAAGCTGCCTATGCATTGTGTATTCCTTGTACATACACACATGCATGTTCTAAGAAGTATCAACAACATCTACAGGACGTATCTGAATTTAGACACAGTGAAAGTCTATAGTGATGCTAGCAGCTCTCTGACGCTGTACGGCTAATTGTTTCTGTAACTAACATGCTCACCAACCCAGTCTCACGGCATTTCGTGTTATAGTCACGACATCTAATGTATTGATTTGTGTTAACCAACACGATGTTCCCCTTTTTTTGCTGTCACACAGAACGATTTTAAAAGCAATGTATTTCTATTGGTAGTATGTTTCGTGCCTGCAACACGTCTTTTTGTCCGGTCGTGTCTTGGAAGACTGGAAGCTGTTTGGTTCATAAAAACATGTTCTTACTCAATATCAAGCCACAATTATTGTTTTTATTTTAAATCGTATAATGTCAGACTTTTTTTTGCCGTCCGTGAGGAAAAGAAACGGGGCTCAGAGCCTCAGAATACTGAAATCAGTATTTTTTAAATATTTTTTTCCTTCTAATTTGTTATTCTTTTCTAAATAACACACTGTTATTTACTCAACAATAACACACAATTATCCTTGTTTTTATTTATTGGTTTAATTCTGTAACATCAGGCTTTTTTGCCATCCGTCAGGAACTGAATTTCAAAATAAAGTCACCGGAAACAAACCTAGGCGATACACACCCACTGAACTGATTACCCAAGATCCTCAGCTATGGTTGAAGCTCGGTATTTGGATGTTTTAGCCACAATGCACTTTGGGATATGTTGTTAATGCGATCTGAAATACATATCAACAGAATTGCGTTGCCAGGCAACAACTTGGGGTGAAAACAGTATTTCTGGTCTAGAAGTTTGCATATTAATCTGCAGTACTCATCAACTAAAAACATCAGTTTATCCTTGTTGATTCACAACATTGATTGGTTTAAATTGTCTACAATGCTTTTGTGTGTTCCCCCTTCGAGTCAGAGAAACAAATAGTTTTTCGGAGTTTATGGCCGAAGACACTACAATACCCATAATCCTCAGCTATCGTTTGGGACTACAGTCCCATTGCTTGACAAACCCCGTGATTAATCTTCAAGCTCTGTGATTGGACGTTGGAGTGATAGTGTGCCAAGGTTACACCGAGCGTCAAATAGCTCTATGAAATGGAATGAAACTACGGCAGACTATCCAAAACTGGACTCGAACTGGTCCAGCCCCGCCCCCCAGAAGTACACATTCTTATACTATCTACATACATCTTATAAGAGTATAATTCATATGTATTATATCAGTTAAAAATGAGTGCTTCAACATAGTTAACATTGCAGGAAAGCAATATATTAGACGTTAAGTACTTTGTCAGGCTTAATATTTATCTGTTGATAGATACCCCCAAAGCTTTTTTCTTATTTAAAACAAGACGTTAACCTAAAGTATTCTTTAATGTTCAAATAAAGGTGAATTAGGTTTTTCTGTTTTGCACATCCTCCTATTAATATCTTTGTACATCCTGCACTAAACTTTTTTATTGTAGGGATCACTTACAGTATCTTCTTGATATTTTATATTCTATATTGCTATCATTGACCTTCTACTTTCCCCCTATTGTGTATTTACTCTTAATATTTTTTTCCTCAAATATAACATATTCAACAAAAAATAATTCAATAACATGCTTTAACCACTAGGCGGTGCGGGTTAAAAAACTGTCAAGTTTAAAGTGTTAACACAACAAATTATTTCCTTTTTATTATTAGGACACTTATGTATGTATAACATCTGAAGATGTGTAGTTTTAGTCATGTTTTCACATAATTTTACAGGATATTGCTATATTATTTGACGTTTTTTACTTCTAAACATTAATATCTTAGTTTAGTTTATTTATTTTTTTCGAGCGTGTAAAACTAAAGAAAATACAAATGAAACAAAAGGTGATACAGACATGATACAGTACAATACAAATGAATGCATTTGTAAAACATCAAAGACAGAAATGTATATCCGTCATTTAATGGTAAGCTATTGAAATTCTGAATCCATAGATGTGTCTCCCATCACCCAAAACCCCTGACTATTCTCTCAACTCAGTATTTACATTCTTTAATTCAAAGAAAATCAATAATATCTTTAAAAACTACAAGTCCCTGTCTATCAGCTGTGCACCGTTATGGTGTAAATATAACCTATCTACCAATTGGATCAAATATAAAAATCAGCCGAATCAGTATTGATACTGCGAGGAGACATATTGTGTGAAGAGAAATTGAAGATGTTGTTTAATTGCTGATATATTTATGATCCACGTAACGTATGCCCCTTTCACACCAACGCGGTTCCAGTGCCGGTTCGGAGCTGGAGCCTGAAATGCACCGAATTTTCCTGTTCACACCGCGGCCTCTAAGCTCCGAATACCGGTGCTTTTCAAGCACTAAAACATTGTCGGTCTAGAAGCAAGAACCGCATACATCACGCTTACGTCGGAGGCGGGGGCAGGGGCGGGATCAACCTGAGCAATAACAGTTTATGGCGAGTACGGCAAATGAAAGTTGAAACAAGCAGTAGCGCTGACCAAAGTGACTAGAACGCAACCAAACACTTATTAAAAAAAACACACTTTATAAAGTCAGGCAACACTACAGGCTTCGTGTGATTCTGTTTATTTGTACCTTACAGGCAGATGTTTTGTTTTGTATTATAGCAGCTATCGGATGGAATCAATACATGGGCTGCACAGGTTGTCATGACTCATGTCCGACTATCACAAGTACTATCATAATGAAAAATACGCCGGTAAAATGTGCCGGCTTATGCCACAATAGGATAGCAACAAGTCGTCAAGATAGTCAGTTTAGCTTTGGTTGCTATGCTAACATCACCCATTTTATACCAGGGAAACGTTCATAACAGCGTTGTGATGCCAAACAGCGGGCAGCACTGCAGCGTTCGGTAAATGTCGCTGAAACATATTAATAAACAATGAACCACGGCACTCTGGAGAAAAGTACAAGGGTTGAGAAGTAGTTATTTAATTTAATCTGGCTTTGTATGATTAAAAGCAACACGATCATCGACACGACGCCATAGGGGAGAAAATCAGCGACGTAAATGGTGACATCATGACGCAGCAGCGGCAGCACGACTCGGGCTTTGGGCGGTGTGAACAAAACGGGGGCTGAAAATAAAAACTGGTTCCGAACCAGAAAAGCTTTAGCACGGAGCTAGAACGGGAACCGCGTTGGTGTGAAAGTGGCAGTATTCAGTTTTGGTGGCAGTTCTTCCAGTTTGTCCAAAGGTCTACTAATCAGGACTAAATAATAAATAAAGAACTACGGCAGATGTGTAATATTTAATGCAGCCGAACCGTGTATTATAATGCCGTTATGTGATGACTTTCAAAGAGAAAAGCAAGCACACTCGGAATAAAGTTTTTTTTTTTTTTTTTTTTGGTAACACTTTATATTAAAGGGGACCTATCATGCAAAATGCACTTTTGTACGTCTTTTACACATGAATATGTGTCCCCGGTGTTCCAAGGAACTCACCAAGTGTCAGAAAACAAAACCCTCTCTATTTTCCTCCATACCCAAATCTCTAAAAAAGGGGGTGCAACGGATCTGATACAGACTCATCCAGATTTGAACACTTTTATGTCGTCACAGAAGTTGCGCTACGGTTATTGGGCCAACTCCACCAATCAGGAGGAGACATCCACGGACATTGCCGTTCGAAAGCGCTGGAAACGCTGTAGTACATATTTCGGGCCTGTAGATTGTGCTGTTCTCACTGAATCCGAGCATGAAAGACAGTGTTAAATTGAGCGAAATGAGGACTGGATCAAATGCATGATCTGTTTGGTATTTTGAAAAATAAAAAGTACAAATATGCCTTATATACAGTAGGTATGGTCCTACAATATATTATTCAAAAATAGCATGATAGGTCCATTTTAAGGTACACAAAATCACCATCAACTAGTTTTTAATTAACATGCATATTAGCAGTATATTGGCTCTTTATTAGTCATTATAAAACACTTTTTAATGCCTTACTCTACATGACCATATTCTCCTAGTACTAGGCCATTAGTTGAGAGTTTTTCCTCAATAACCATCTAATTAGGGCTTATTTGTTGCAAGTAAGGAAGTTTTTGTACATGAGTTTTGGTCTTAATATGCTCTGCTCACGATGGGCCTGAAACGGTGTTTCAGGGCCGGTTCGGAGCTGGAGCTTGAAAAGCACCGGGTTTTCCTCTTCACACCGCAGCGGAGCAGCCTCTTAGCTCCGGAATCCGGTTCGTTTCAAGCACCAAAAAATTGTCCGGCCAGAGCAAAAGCACCACATACGTCACGGTTACGTCGAGGCGGGGGCAGGGGCAGGGGCGGGATCAACTCCTGAACAACAACAAAAAGCCGGCGTTTTATCCAGTTTGTACACAATGATAGAGAAACTTAACAAGCAGCAGTGGTCCACTGAAGAGACCAGCTACCTACTGGGAATCTGGTCTTCAGAAGAGGTACAGAGGAAGCTGGAGCACAATCGGCCATTGTTGTTTTTGTCGGTGTCAGCTGTGAGGGGTTTCCGCGCGGTTTGGCTTTATGAAGCAGGCACGCAAACGGTTACGTCATGACGCAAACGATTACGCAATGACGCAGCACCAGTCGGACTCTGGGCAGTGTGAAAAAAGCCGGAGCTAAACCGAAGAACCGGTTCTGAACCCGAAAAGCTCTAGCACGGAACTTGAACCGGAGTTGCGTTGGTGTGAATGAGGTATAATTGACCTGAACAGGTTCCCTATTCTAAAGTTGCCTCCTCTTCACACTTTGTTAACACATTATAGCACACAACTACTGAAATTCACCTCAAAAGTACATGAACAAAGTAGGCACACGTTGAAATATCTGTTTTATGAATGCACCACTATAGAAAGGTTCTGACACATATCAACACATGTCAAGTTTCTCCAGGGCTGAGAACACATGCAGTCTGTTAAAAGAAAATCAGTTTTTATTAAAAAGTACAGAGTTTATGTATATTGTGATACTGTGTGACCTGCTTGTATGTACTTACACAAAAGGTGTACTGTTCTCTCTATGTGTTGTACTGTCTCAGTGTGAACATAGATTAAACAGCCAGCCAAACAGCCAGGGAATGAGCAGCATGCTCCTTTATTGACTTACAAACGGAGTGAAACAATAAAAAAAGAAGATACAATGCACTTAATGATCTCATATGCAAGTGTAACATACACATATTAACACATAGGACCGCTAAGTGTAAACAAGGTAAATATAGTTAATGCTAGCTGTGCAATAAGCCTGTGTACAGGGCAGGCTAGTATGGCTAACGCTAGCATGTATGCTAACGCTACAATGTATGCTAACGCATTTTTTCATTGTGTTTAAACCGTTTAAACATCTCCAAATGTCACCACAACACAATACATGTTACTAATCCTTACAGTATAAGTGTAAGGCTTACACTTACAGTCATTGCTTTCTGACGGACTTGACCATGAGGCTCAGGTTTGGGAAGGCTAAATAACTTTTTTTTACTTGACGCTGCCCGCCTCCGGCGTCTATAGAAAAGAGATCAACTCAGTGACCAATCAGAGCTCAGTGTGCGGAGTTTAAATCTATCAAGTCATATTACAGGATAAAGGAAATACAAAACAACTGCCGTATGCAGAGGAGAAGCCGACGTGTCGCACTTATCTTTCATATCACATCATCAATCAGATCATCGATCATATAATATCATCATATCTCCTTATCTGAGTCAGCTTCTCGAGCCGTATCTGGCCGTGCAACACTTACATTGTCACATACTGTATGCAGAAGTGTTATTTTAAGCAACACATTAACACTCAACTCTAATTAAACTCAGATCCACTCGTTTATTTATTTTTTAACCAGTTGTTCTGTATTCACCTTGCAGGTGCAACTACGTGGTTTGTATCCTGGATTATATGTTTAAGTCATGGCTGGTTAAAGCTAATATTTGTCTAATAGGCCTATTAGTTTACTTTTCATGAATGAAGTATGACGCTGCGCTGTCAGTACACTTGTCCCTGTTTGTGATTGGTCAAATGTAGCTAACCCCGCCCCTTTCACGTGAACGCGCTCTCAGCTTGAGAGAGTAACCATGGCTTGCTATACCGACTTGATAACCAGTGTCGTAGGACCACTTAGCGAGATCTCGTTTGTTTGGGTTCGTTAAGATAACTCAAACATATCCAGGGTCTGTGGAACTGGCTTCATAGTACAGTTTACTGGTGGCTGCTAGCAGCGCTAATCTCAAAGACACAAACATTATATATTATTTTTTTATTTTACCAGGATGCAGTGACACAAATATTTGGGAAAGCTTACGGCCCATCCACACACAGGCATGAAAAAGATCTTGAAAAATCTTGATGCTGGGCGTGTCTGAAGCTTGGCGATTTTTTGCAAGCAACGCGACCAACAACCAATCACATGCATCTCCCGCCCCCGACATACAAAGCAATAGCAATGTTAAAACGAAGTAAACTGGATATAAACTCCCCAAACAGGTGAAAACCTACCAGTTTCACCCACTGTCTCTGCCACCTCCCTCCGTGCCTGGTTCCTCCGGTTTGTATCCCGGTAAATAGTGACTGGTCGTAAAGAACCGGGTGATTTGCTACCGTAATTTCTCGTTTGGAATATGAGCAAACGAACTGCGGTCTGGCTCTCCCAGCTTGCACGCGGTTTGATTGGCTAGCGCTTGTACTGGCGGGATTTGCATAAACGGGATTTTATTGGCTGATGCCAGCTTCGAAAGCATCGGGAGCATCAAAAGTTGAACATTGCTCAACTTTTGATGCTCACGATGCTTGCAAAGCCATGCTCCGCTCCCCACAATGCAGTTCGGCGAAGATTACAAATCTTCTACGTCACCCCATTCAAGTGAATGGGCGAAGCTTTGAAAGATTTTTTTCATGCCTGTGTGTGGACGGGCCGTTAGCCTTCCCTAGCCTACAGTACCCGCCGCCCCTGGACTTGACCCTTTTACTCTTCAGGTTGCGTAGGGAAAATTAGTAGCAGTCTACTGATGGATGTCTACTGCCATGCTATTCAGTTCACTTTCTCCTACTTCCTGTACCCGGTTTCCTGTCTAACCTTCAGTACACATTTTGCACATACGTATATAAATGTGGAAATATGAAACATACAGGTCAATATCACCTTGCTATTTGTAGCTGAACTGTCATTACCCCAAAACATATTCTTAGATATAAATACCTAATTTTGAGTTATTTAGACACAATTAACACTTATAGTTTCATGTCTTGTTACATAAGAATAGATCATATTTGTTAAGTGTTATTATGGGAGAATTACTATTCTTGTGTTACTACTGCCTTATTAGGCCCATATTGAGCAGAGCATATTAAGACCAAAACTCATGGACAACAACTTCCTTACTTGCAACAAATAAGCACTAATTAGAGGGTTATTGAGGAAAAACTCTCAACTAATGGCTTATTACTTGTAGAATATGGTCATGTAGAATAAGGCATTAATAAGTGTTTTATAATGACTAATAAAGAGCCAATATACTGCTAATATGCATGTTAATGAACAACTAGTTGATGGTTAATTTGTGTACCTTAATATAAAGTCTTACTTTTTTCTTTTATGTTTTCGGATTTCATATTGCATAAACACCATATCCCAACCTGCATTACGGATAAAACATCCAGTCACCAAACGTCAACGATATCTGAGGATCTTGGATAATCAGTTCAGTGGGTGTGTATCGCCTACGTCTGTTTCCGGTGACTTTATTTTGAAATTCAGTTCCTGACGGACGGCAAAAAAGCCCGATATTATAGAATTAAACAAATAAATAAAAACAAGGATAATTGTGTGTTATTGTTAAACAAATAACAGTGTGTTATTTAGAAAATAATAACATTTAAAAAAATACAGATTTCAGTATTCTGAGGCTCTGAGCCCCATTTCTTTTCCTCACGGATGGCAAAAAAAGTCAGAAATTATACGATTTAAAATAAAAACAATAATCGTGGCTTGATATTGAGTAAGAAAATGTTTTTATGAACCACACAGCTTCCGGTCTTCCAAGACCCGGCCGGACAAAAAGACGTGGTGCAGGCACGAAACATAATACCAATAGAAATACATCGTTCTGTGTGACACGAAAAAAAGGGGAACATCGTGTTGGTAAAACACAAAGAGAAGAAGCCGATTGGAATGTCAGTACCCATGGTATTAGATTGCCTCAGAAACCTAAACCTAAATTATTAAAATGTCTCTTGAGTAAAACATGTCAACCACATAGTGCCAGACAAAAAGTCAGTGTATCTGAATGAGTGAACATTTTGACCTACTTGTCGAAAATCAACAAAGTCATTAGCATAGACATTAGCATACATGCTCTGGACTACTAATTATTCAGCCATCCGTGCAACTCCAGAGAGAACAACACTACTGCTGCTAGCATCACTTGCAAAGAAATTTAAGCACTGTTAAAATACCCATAGTGCTTTTACAGCTTAATACAATTGTTTTAAGTCATTCTTCAAAACTCGACTTCACAGCATTCTCTTATTTAATAATTGTCTTTATCTTCTTGCTGACGTTTTATATCTGTAGCAATCTCTGATATTTTTCCTTGTTGCTAGACTGTTAGAGAGAAGAAAAAAAAGTGATAGCATTTGTATCCTTCAGAGGGCTCTCTCTTCCTCTTTGAAATGTGCCAGCCGTATGTCTTATTAATACACAGAGTTAGTGAACAGTTGGCCAGACAGAGCTGATGGAGAGAAGGGAGGGAGTCTCAGAAGCTTTTTCTTATGTTGGAGTTGTTGACTGAGCAGATTCTCTAATAGGTTGAGCAAACCTGAAAAATCTAAAGAAAGAAGTGTTAAATGTGACAATTGTGTTCCAGAAAAATGTTTAAAGTTTATTGCTTTTATTAAGGGCCGTTTTACAATTTTATTTTATGGAGGACACTATGTAGCTGGAGAAAATTGGTCTCCTAACCCTTGTTGGCTACATTAGATGCTCTCCTTCCACGTGGCTGTGCAATTGATTTCCTGTCTGACAGGAAGCTTGTCTCTCAGCCTCTTTACTGTCCCTGCATCCTTTTAATATGCTCATCTGTCATTAGATCCTTGGAGCAAATTCACTGGTTGCCTCTTTCTGTAAGTCTTATGTAACACAAAAATGGTGTCTCCATGTAAACAGTAAAGACATACCTTGATACTGGGCCTTGTACCCTAACTACATTTTAGTGCTGCTTTATGTTCAAATTGAAGCTGCAATGTCCAATATTTCTATATCTTCGTTTGACAGTCAAACATGTTCTCTATTGGTCTGACAAAGATAAGACTGGGGGCAACAACCAGTATGTGCAAATAAAAACCATGTCTACAAATGGATGTATAACAGGAATATGTAGTTTATAGAGATAAAATACAAACATTTAATCATCAAAATACCAAAGTAAATGGGTTTCGAGATTACATTTCCGCCAACAAGCTTCGCCTCTTTACGAACCTTACGGACTGTTTACCTTTTATTAAACAAATGCTCACTCAAATGCAATTGGTCAATATCACTGGCAATACAAGCGGAAACCAGAAAAAACTGATGCCAAAACAACACAACACAGGTCAAATCAAATCAAAGGACTCTGTTCAATGATTGGCTGCAGGCTGCACGACGCAGCAGCTCTGGGGAGATTTAGGCCTAAGCCATGTGCCAATTCCAGCACCATTACAACATTTATTTCCTCTTTACAGCCATTACAAATGTTTGCTAATTTTCAAATCTCTGAGACCACCAGATCACTGGAATAAAATTTATTTTTGCATTAAACAGGCACATTTTCTGCATGTTCTTCATACATTTTAAACTAAGTAATTTGAGTTGTCATTAGTTATATTTCATTCATCGTCATCCAGTAATGCATACATTTTACCAGAACTATCTGTCACATTTTGCACAGTTTTATTCTATTCTCTTGACCTACAGCAATATTTTTCGTTTAGTAAATGCATCTGTGTCATTTTGACAGCTTGATGAGACAACCAGAAAATGATTGAGGTGAAAGGTGTTGTTTGATCTGAAAATCTTTCATTTGATGCAGAAATTAAGAATAAAATGTCATGTGCCATTAGATTTAAACTTATATTTTTGCCATAGCTTGGGACAGCTAACAGACAGCAACGATTGTAAATATGGAAATATACATTTAGTTGTGAAAATAAGCACAAATGCTTTGAAAATCAATTATAACTTATTAAAAATGATTCCTCACAACCAGAAGAAGAAAAAGCATTTAGTTTCATTGACAATAAATCGATCAAACGTAGAGAATAAGGAGAGTAAAAAGATTGCTTTGGGTGGGGATCTGTCAAAATGTGCATCTGAGTCTGTGTGTATGTTCAATCTGTACTGCATTCGACTACTGAAAAGAACTAAAGGTCTTAGTAATAATCAAAGATATGCGAATGGATCCTCATAACCCTCAGTGCATTAACTGGAGCAGGAGGAAGAAAAAACTAAGAAAGAAGAAGCTGAAAAGAAAAGGTTACTATAGTGTGACTGAGGTGCATTTAGGTGTGTGAATAGAGAACAAAGGAGGACATTATGTGTAATTTAAAGCAGTGGCGCAGGGAGGAGGAGGCAACAATTAAAATTCTATGAAATAAAAGATAACAATTTAAGGGTCATATTTAAACTGTCTTGCAGTCTATATTGCTGCAAAGAAGAAGATGGAAGCACACAGAGAAAAACATAGAAAATGTGTCATTTTGAGATGTTGTTCTCATAAGACGGTGGGAAATAATGTCAAAAGTAAAAGAAAAAAAGCAATGAGGCGAAGGTGAGCCAGAATCACACTCAATAGGGCTTAGTTTGGTTGTCATAGCAACCATGTCTAGGCAGAAATGGAAAAACAGAGGGATAGAAAAAAAGGTCTATTTTGTTCTCCTTGACAAACTGCTGTTGAAGCAGACTGTTTTCTCCCCGATCTAAAGAAAAAGCCCTCTTGTTGTGAAAGGAAAAGCTGTTTTTTGGCAGGGTTCCTTCAGGAGAGAGAGGACGCAGAAAACAGGTCTGTAAATAACTTCTCACCCACTGACACGCTGCTGCCTGGCCACATTGGGTCGGGGGATGTGAAGAGGCTTGAAGGTGGACCCTCCACTGTGGAGAGTGGACTGTGAAGGCCACATGCTGCTCTGTTCAACTCAAAAGAGCGGTGCATTGCGGACGTTTATGTTGTATGAGAATATCCAGCAGTAAAATTCTCCACATATTCACAAGACTTTTATAACAGTTGAAGCTTTAATGCAAGGTTGCATGACTTTACGTCATCACTGCAAAGCTAAACGCGCCTAATGTTCGGCGTGATTACGTTTAGTACTGTCATTAAGATCCAGATATTCACCAGTTGGGTATTTACTGACATATTTTTGTTGTAGGTCAAAACTTGAATATTTCTTCAGCTTGTGTTAACCACAGACCTTATTTCAGGCATCTAACCAAAAACTAATTCAAAAAAACGTTTGACGAAAGTAAGTGCTAGGACACTTACTTATTTTCATATTTCAGACTGTTCCTTCACCACTCTATGGTTTCACATACAGTACACATCACGTCATGGATGAGGTGACA
The DNA here is from genome assembly GCF_949606895.1 of Notothenia rossii. Classification (NCBI taxonomy): domain Eukaryota; kingdom Metazoa; phylum Chordata; class Actinopteri; order Perciformes; family Nototheniidae; genus Notothenia; species Notothenia rossii. The sequence goes on from NC_136903.1 coordinate 38,663,990, forward strand.
CCAGTTTGAAGGGGCCCCATTGTGCTAATTTTCAGGTTTCATATCAGTATGTAGTGTCTCTACTGGGACATGTCTCCATGCTATAATGTTCAAAAAGCTCTTTATGTTTCTCATACTGCCTGTGCTGCAGCACCTCTTTTCACCCTCTGTCTGAAACCAGAGCCCAGTCTGCTCTGATTGGTTAGCTGACCACCACTTATAGATGTCCTGTCCCTTAGCCTATCACGTACGATGTGTTAGAGCGCTAGCCAATAGAAGTGCAAGTGCTACACAATGATGGAAACTCCCTCTGGAGGGAAACAATTGATTTTAGCCATTCACATGAATACAAACGTATAAAACACATTACAGGAAAGGAAAACCCCTGAAAAGCAGAAAAAGGCACCTTTAATAAGTACTGTATATTGCCCCCTGGAACTAAAGGTTTTAATATAACATGTATAAACTAGAGCAGGGGTTCCCAAACTTTTTCAGCATGAGACCCAAAACAGAAATGTTGTGGTCCTAAGGGACCCAAGCTCAAAAAATGTCATGATTTCCCATAATATCTACAGTTATAAACAAAAAATGCAACACACCATGAATTTAAAATGTAAATGAAAATATTTATTTAATTATAAAAGTGCATCGCAGCAATTAGGTTTCTCACCATAACAACCTTCCCTTTGAGCTTGCCCAGAAAAAATAAGGATCAAAGCAGAAAGACGAAACATGGGACGGGCAGCCAAGTAGATACAGTACAAATCAAATTTAAATTATACAATTATCAAAAGTGCAATATTAAGTTTGTCGCTAGCTCAAAAACAATGTACACACCATTTTAAACTATTTTAAATGAACAAAGCACAAACATGTTGTAAACAGAAAGGGACAAAACACTAACTATAGGAAGTGCAGTATTCAGTACATCACAGGTGAAACCACATTTAAATTCTAAGAAGTGCAACATTAAGTTTGTCACTAGATCAAAAACTATGTACACACATTATTTAAACACTTTTAAATGAACGGAGCTGTTTTAAAAAGCTCTGAGAGACAAAGAAACTCCAACACTTGGCAACTGATTAACTTTTTTTTTGTGGAGGCTGACTTGATAGGATGCCCTCAGTGCCCCTCTGTTCCCTTTGAATGCCTGAAAATAACAGAGAAGATATTATCATTAACATTGCTGGGTTATTGGGTGATTTTTAATACCAGCCGGCGTACGCTGTATACCCAATGTGGACCTGGCAACCGCATTTATAGCGCATTACATTACATGATACTTGTTAGACGCTTTTATCCAAAGCGACACATACTCAATACTGTGGGGAATCCCCAGAGGGATTTTGACAGGATTGTTGCACAAAAGATCCAAGCGCGCACAGAAGAAATCTGAGAGCAGACATTTCACGAGCGCACAGAAACAGCCTGAGTGCGAGGAGAAGGTTTTAAGCTGGAACACAGGAAACCTGTAAGCAGAAATATATCAGAGTGCAAGCGTACAGTTTGAGCAGAAGCAGAGCAAATCTAAGCGCAAGCAGGCACTATTTGAGTGTGAGGACAGGGTTTGAGGGAAAGAAATACATATTCTGAATGTGAAATCAATAAAGTATGCTCTCAAATTTAAAGACCACGCTCTTGAATAAAGATAGGAATACATATGGGTGTTATTCCCTATGTCAGTGATGCAAACACAGGTATGGTGAAAAAAGAGAGAACTATTCGAAGCAGAAAAAAAACTGCGTAATATACCATCTGACAATGACAGATTTTTCTTTTTGGATATTTTACAAATCACTCCCCTTTCAAACTCTATTCTTGTTATTTTTAAAAACCTTTTTTTGTTACTGTCATATAGTATTTTATACCTGTTAATAATTGAGTCTCTAATGTCTCATTAATAACTATAATGATCATATCAAGGTGTGCCTTAACCTCACTGAGCTGAGGTTATTTGAGCCTCTCAGGAGAGAACTCTCTTCCACCTGGTTGTAGAAAAGCTCTTTAAATTCGTTAGCATAGCTAGCTAACCAGATGCTAATAACAACAGATCGCCACTGTGCTTACAACTAAAGAAACAGCCTCGCAAACACTGCGGCATATGTACGGCTCCTTATGGGTACTGCAATATTTGAAGAGTTGGAGCGGCGTTCCGATGCACTCCGTTACTCCTTTCAGACGAGACATAACCACGTGAAGACCTATGGTGAAGAAACGTTAAACTCGTGTTGTGTTCAATGAACCTGTCCTTGGCCAGGAAAAACAGGCACTCGCTTGTTTAATTATTTTGCGATCTAGATTTCTTCTTCTTTTTTGAAGTCAGAAGTTGTCCGTCCCCCAAAACGAAAACTCTTCGGTTCTCCACGAATTACACAAGTCACCCAAATCAGCGTTAAAAAAGCGGGAGGCGCCAAAAAGCGACTAATTTGCATCACTGCTATGTGCATCACACTGCAGCAGTCACGTCCGTGCGGGTGATACTTTCTCTCGCTTTCCTTCTCATACTGCCTGTCACTTTCCCTCTAATCTTCCTGTAGTTATTGTTTCTCTATTTTTCTCCCGGCCGTTTTAAAAACATTTTAGTCTAGTAAAAGTTGAAACACCGCTCTCTGCCGCTGCAGAATGTAGTGGACTCGCGGGAGTGAGTAGAGGACGCGTGAGAGCGCGCAGCTGGCGGTCCGCTCCGGGGCTCAGTCTGCATTTCATCCAACTTTGTATTAACGAAACAATTTCACAACGGACCCTGACAAACTCACAAAAACACAAAAACAATGATTAAAATGAGTGACTTACTTTTCCGCCGTCAAAACACTGCTTCTTGAAAGACTCTTCTTTGCAGATGAAAAAATGCTTCGATTTGTCCCGATGCAGAGGATGTTTTGTTTGGAGATGCCGGTCCAATTTATTCATTTTCAAGCTTTCGTAACTGAGCACCTCTCCACATAAAACACACTGAGGCCGCTCCTCTCCATTTCTAACAGCTTTTGTGAAGCCAATGTTTAAAAACTCCTCTTTGTATCTTCTTTTTGCCATCATGTACGATCGGCATTAATCAACAGACAATAAACAGACAGCGCGAAAACTTTCGCGGGGGACGCGTCAGAGCTGATACAAATACAATCTTTTATTTTTAGTTTATTTGTATTTAGAAAATTAAATTATTCAATATACAATGCTATATTGCATCATTTCATTTTCAAAATAAAAAATTGAATACAAAAATTATTAAAAAATTGTATTTGCAACGCAGCCATCAGCTCTGACGCTGTGTGTGTGTAGCAATGCATTTAACTGGCGACCCTGAGTTTGGGAAAGGCTGAACTAGAGACTAGAAACAAGAGGATGCTAAAAAACGTAACTCAATATTTCACAACATCTTTCATACTCATAGAACATTACATAACATCACATTATATCTCTGGCATGGTTTCATGACCTATTGCTGATGTTTTTCCTTTCATATGTCAGACGCCTGCTGATTGGACGGGTTGAAGGCCACACAGCATGCCTGAGATCTGTGTGATTAACTCTGGACTATCAGATATACATGGGATTGTAACAAGTAACCTATATCCCCTGTCATAACATCGGACGATAGAACGGCTTCTTTAGGAAATAATGTAGAGAATTTGGGACCATGATTGGATTTTGTTGAACAACCCAGTCGTACGATGACAATTATGGATTGTTTTATCCTTACAGTCAACTCACATGGATCCAATAACGATCCATGTTCCTGAACATCTCTCCAAAGACTGGCTCAGTGAACTTCTTAGCAATCCATTAACCTTTAGATATTTCTTGCGAGAGATTTTGGCCTGATGGTAGTACTTCTGAAAAGGTCAGGGCTCGCAAATAGCTTTAGCTATTGTTTTATAGAATAAAGGATTTTGAAAGAGTTTCTCATACTCGTATATAGCAACAAGTCAAGTTTGTCAAGTGGAACATTTTATTTGACAAAATGTCACGATGGTTTTCCCCTAATTTCATTCCAATCTGACAGTAATTGTTGAGACATCTCTCTACAGAAGTTTTCCACAGAACAAATTAATGTAAAACCTGCACACACCACTTTGTACACTAGGGCTGCTCGATTATGGCAACAATCATAATCACAATAATTTTGGTCAATAATTGATATCACGATTATTAAAAACGATTATCCATTTACTTTGAAAACATCCTTTTCATGAAAAAAATATTTTTTGAACAGCTTGTTTTTGGGAGGATAGGATGACAAGAAATAATAAGAATTATAGTGACAGAGAGGGTTAGAACAGAGACAGATGCTGCAGTGAAGAGAAGAAAGAGAGTTGAGATGCTGAGAGAAGGAGTGGCGTAGGTAGAAGAGTTTGGAAAAGACATCAAAAGAAGCAGAGACAGAGAGACGAGCAAAGATTTAACAGATGAAAATGAAAAGACAAGAGCCGCAGACCCGGTTGAAATAATCCATTCTCTTACACTGACTTGCTTTCAATGAGTCATACTCATTTGTAAAGCCAGAAATGTTTCAAATCCTAACTACACTGCTCTTATTAATAATGGTATGCTAACAATGTATCAGTCTTTCTACAGTAAGCCTTTTTAGAATCGTTCAGCTCATTGTTTTAAATTCACAAATTGTAATTTCAGCCACTGATGAATACTGCGAATCTCTGATAAAAGTACTTTAAAGGTCCCCTATTATGCTGTTTTTCATCCATATATTATAGGTCTCAGATATATATAAAACATGTCTCTGAAGTGTTTGGCTCGAAACACCAAACAGATCATTGCAGCATCCCATAATCCCCTCTGTTTCAGCCCTGTTTCCAAAGTGCTGATTATCTGTCTGTTACTTTAGATGAAAATAAGGAGCCCCTCCCTACGCCCCTCAGAGAGACATTTGGTTACAAAGAACTCAATGGTGCTCTAGTACCTCATTCACACCAACGGTGTTTCAGGGCCGGTTCGGAGCTGGAGCTTCAAAAGCACCGGGTTTTCCTCTTCACACCGCAGCGGAGCAGCCTCTTAGCTCCAGAATCCGGTTCATTTCGAGCACCAACAAATTGTCCGGCCAGAGCAAAAGCACCGCATACGTCACGCTTACCTCAAGGCGGGGCAGGGGCAGGGGCGGGATCAACTCCTGAACAACAACAAAAAGCTGTTTGTACACAACGATGGAGAAACTTAAGAAGCAGCAGTGTTCCACTGAAGAGACCAGCTACCTGCTGGGAATCTGGTCTTGCGAAGGGGTACAATCGGCCATTGTTGTTGTTGTTGTCGGTGTCAGCTGTGAGGGGTTTCCGCGCGGCTTGGCTTTATGAAGCAGGCACGCAAACGGTTACGTCATGACGCAAACGATGACGCAATGACGCAGCACCAGTCGGACTCTGGGCAGTGTGAAAAGAGCCGGAGCTAAACCGAAGAACCGGTTCTGAACCTGAAAAGCTCTAGCACAGAGCTTGAACCGGAGTTGCATTGGTGTGAATGAGGTATAAGAGGAGATTCAGGTGATGGGGGGGGGGGGGGGGGGGGGTAACGCTATAACCCTCAGACGGGGTGTGTGTGTGTGTGTGTGTGTGTGTGTGTGTGTGTGTGTGTGTGTGTGTGTGTGTGTGTGTGTGTGTGTGTGTGTGTGTGTGTGTGTGTGTGTGTGTGTGTGTGTGTGTGTGTGTGTGTGTGTGTGTGTGTGTGTGTGTGTGTGTGTGCATTGATTGCGAACTTAAAACACATGTATAGGTGGATCTCATCTCTGGATTGTGTAAAAAAAGAACCACTGTAGTTGAAAGGGGAAAGAAAACAAATGTAGGGAAACTAATATAGCGAAGCAAATCCTGCAAGCGCTAACAAACACATGACTGTAGTTGGTTGGTGAGCTGGTGTCACATAGTTCATTCTGTTAGAGGTTAAAGTCTATGTAGAAGATGACAGTTAACACAATTTTTTAGGGGTGCACCGAATGGGAAATTCTTGTCCGAAACCGATACCGAAAATAGGAAACAGTTGGCCGAAAACCGAATGCCGAAAGGCCGAAAATGATTAATAGAAATATATATATATAATGTATACATTTTTTACCAATGTTGTTCGGTTACCTGATTATGGAAAAAGACATGATTATGGCAAAACTTAACTTAGATAATAATCACTATTATGGGTCCATAAAACATTTATTCAGCACTTTTGAATGCATACAGTACATTCATTCCAAGTCAAGTGCATTTTCTTTTCTCTGTAGGATAACTACAACAAAGTGCATTCAGAACAAAGCCAAGGTGTTTTAAAACTGCATAAACATTTAGGCCAGTAGGCCTTCAACAAAATAGTGTAAATAAAGACTGTAACAGCCAGGCCTTCAACAACAACAAATGCAGCTATAAGTGCATGCATACAAATGTGCAAACTGGATCCACATGAATGTAACTATTTACAAATGAAATTACAATTCAATTTCAAGAATCTGTAAATAAGGCTGTCTGTCCTCATAAGCAAAGTAGTAAACATTGTATAAAGATACACACAGTGAAAACTGGATACAAAATCCACAATCAATTACAAATTAAATTACAATTTCAAGAATCTGAAAATAAGGTGGTCTGTCCTCATGAGCAATTTAAACAACATTGTATCATTTAGATACCGAAAGTACAATATATTGAACACTGTGCTGCTGTCATTTCCCCCTAATGATAACATGAGATGGTGAATTATAACTCACAATGAAAATTGGGTATAGGAAAGTGGGTATAGAGTAGACATGTAGAACTAGATAAGCTTATGATAAGCCAGCCTTGTCTACTTATTAAGGAAAAGTGGGAGGTTCTTTTTAATGAACATTAGCTTCTCTGCTTTATCAGCCATAAGTCTGTTCCTCTTCTCATCAAGCACATGAGAGGCAGCGCTGAACAGTCTCTCGCTGTCAGTGCTTGTGATTTGATCATACTCCGCATATTTGTCCGGGTGTTTTGATTTCAAGTGGTGGAGTAATCCCGAAGTGGTGAAAGTCTTTGCAGTTACACCCCCTCGAGAAATGTCAGCTGAACACGTTTTACAAATCGCAATCCGCGCCTCTTTCTCTGATATTTTAAAATATCTCCAAACGCCAGACATGTTGGCTGTGAGCCAGCCGCGAGCATGGTCGTGCGCCGTGCTTGTCGCCGCGTTTTGATTACGACATCACAACAACACGTTAGCTTACAAACGTAACCCTGTTCCCTGACATTCGGTGATATTTTTGCCGAAAGCAATTATCGGCCGAATATTCGGTACATCCCTACCATTTTTGGTACCACTTTACAATAATACTACCCTTATAAAGGGTTTACGAATAGTTTGTAATTAATTTATTAATTAGTTTGTGAACACTTTATAAATCATTAATAAGCTTTTATAAGACATGAGATAAACAGGGCAACTGTGACCGGTTGCTTGCCAAATAGTGAGCCCTTATTATAAATGGTAGTAACTCACACATATTTTGTCATAAAGAGATGCCAAAAAACATCAAGATGGATGGTGGGAGAATCAACTCAGTGAACAACAGATACTAAGGAGGCTGGCTGATGAAGAAGACAAAGTAAGCTAGGTAGCCAATATAAGACTAAGCAGTACAGATAAATGTGGGCTCACTATTTTGCAAGATGACTAAGCCTTATATTGGCTAACTAGCTTACTTCATCTTCTTCATCAGCCAGCATCCTTGGTATCTGTTGCTCACTGAGTTTATTCTCGCTAAGTAGCCAATATAAGGCTTAGTCATTGTTACGACCCGCCCTCTACCAAGTGGTAGTGGCTCGTGGGAAGACCCCAACATAAAATAAATCACACCAAACGCGCAGCACTTAACGGCGAGCATTTATTTAAGAGCACAGCCATTACTTACATGGGACAACCGGCAAATGAACAAGGTCTGGAGGACGGGCAAAAACAAACAAAAGGAAGAAGAGATCTAACAAAAACTCTACGGGAAAAACAAAGCTGCCTTCCGTCATATCTGAGACCTATGCTAATGCCTAAAAATAGCATGATCGGTGACCTTTAAACAACAACTTGAAGCCTTAACATTCTGAGTATCGGGATCAACAGAACCTCAGTAAGATGTAGTGTCTAAAGTGTGTGTGTGTGTGTGTGTGTGTGTGTGTGTGTGTGTGTGTGTGTGTGTGTGTGTGTGTACGTGTGTGTGTGTGTGTGTGTGTGTGTGTGTGTGTGTGTACGTGTGTGTGTGTGTGTGTGTGTGTGTGTGTGTGTGTGTGTGTGTGTGTGTGTGTGTGTGTGTGTGTGTGTGTTTGTGTGTGTGTGTGTGTCTACTGTAGCACTGTTATTTTACTGACACTGTCTGAACCCACTCCTCATGTGTGTTTAAGTGTCGTAGTGTACCTGTATCCTGTGTGTGAGTGTGAGTGTGAGTGTGAGTGTGAGTGTGTGTGTGTGTGTGTGTGTGTGTGTGTGTGTGTGTGTGTGTGTGTGTGTGTGTGTGTGTGTGTGTGTGTGTGTGTGTGTGTGTGTGTGTGTGTGTGTGAGTGTGAGTGTGTGTGTGTGTGTGATAGTCTTATTGTAAAGTGGTACCCAATTATTTTACAAGCACCGTAATATAAAATAAATTAGTTTCTCAGTTGATCTACCTCGTATGACCTGGAAACGTAGAAGAAAAAAAAAACTAAAATCTATTTGGTTAATGATCCTTCACCATAATGATAAATGACCTTAACTGCTGTAAACACAGGTTGTGATGAATGGTATCTGACACATGTGCATATATTTATCTTGTACAACAGTGAGGAAACTATGCTCATAGGATCGCTCATAGCAATTAATGCACAGAGTATTATAACACGCCCTGCAGTTTCACTCAGCTCTACAAAGCGTTTTAGAATCTTACAGTTCATTGTTTTGGTTTAATGACCCACAGCTTTACTGTTTTGGTTCAGCCTCACATCTGCCTTGTTTGTCATTTTCACAGCAGACAGCTATTTAAATAAAAACTGTAAACAGCTAGCGATAAGTTACTTAACACAGAGTTTAGCAGCTGGAGAGCCATTAAGCATCCAAAAATCCATCCATGTTTACATCAAAATCTTAATGTTGGATCTTTAAGAAGGCATTGGATGCATTAGCAAAGCTCTCAGTTTGATTGGAGTCTTATCTTCTTTAAAGCTATATGCACCATTGTGATTTGCAGCTCATTTTACTTTGGTGGACTTTCCCTTACTGAGTGGTGGCTTTGACACTCTGGCATCACACACACAAACACACTTCATCAGTTGCTGGGAGTGATTGTTACTGGTCTCTGGGCTTAGTCTCTTCAAGGGTGTCAGATAAAAACACAGAATGTGCTGCCAGAGAGAGGAGAGACAACAGAGGGGGCAAATGATGTGAGACAGAGAGGAAAGGGAGGAGATACTGTATAGAGGTGTGTGTGTGTTGATGCACTGCGGAGGTGTTGCAAGCCCTGACAATATGTGGGTCAGTTAAATTATCACCTCCATCAATCTCAAACTTTACATTAATTAGGAAATTAATGTTAAAGGGGACCTATCATGCAAAATGCCCTTTTTGAACTCACGCACTGTCAGAAAATAAAACCCTCTCAAGAGAAAAACGGGGGTACAACGGAGCTGATCCAGATTTGCCTCCGATATGACGTAATATCGGCAATGCAGACCCACGGCACTATGAGAAAGTTGCTATCACAAACAATGCCCGACTGTTTTGGACGTAATATGGTCTTTGTTTACATTAGCAAGCATCGCTAACACTCAGAGCTAACATGTAATGGAGAGAATATGTATAAAAAAGCCAGATATAAAAAGGAACTCACCTTGTGGTAAACCTGCGAGAGAAAAAACATTTGAGCTCCATACTGTTTCAGAAATAACAATCTTGATGTGGTTTGGAACATGATATGGCGTTTCATCACGGCAGTATCTGCTGGTAGAAATCTCCCACATGAGCAGGCATAAGCTCCGCCCCCTATTTTTCTTTTTAAAGCTTTATACCCATAACCAGCACTTTTGTAACAGGGGTAAAATAGAGGGATATGAGGCAAGGCTAGAATGGGTGATCTGTTTGGTATTTTGAGCAAAACACTTCATAGACATTTATATATCTGAGACCTATGCTAATGCCTAAAAATAGCATGATAGGTGACCTTTAAACAACAACTTGAAGCCTTAACATTCTGAGTATCGGGACCAACAGAACCTCAGTAAGATGTAGTGTCTAAAGTGTGTGTGTGTGTGTGTGTTTGTGTGTGTGTGTGTGTGTGTGTGTGTGTGTGTGTGTGTGTGTTTCTACCGTAGCACTGTTATTTTACTGACACTGTCTGAACCCACTCCTCATGTGTGTTTAAGTGTCGTAGTGTACCTGTGTCCTGTGCGTGTGTGTGTGTGTGTGTGTGTGTGTCTGTTTGTGTGTGTGTGTGTGTGTGTGTGTGTGTGTGTATGTGTGTGTGTGTGTGTGTGTGTGTGTGTGTGTGTGTGTGTGTGTGTGTGTGTGTGTATGTGTGTGTGTGTGTGTATGTATGTGTGTGTGTGTGTGTGTGTGTGTGTGTGTGTGTGTGTGTGTGTGTATGTGTGTGTGTGTGTGTGTGTGTGTGTGTGTGTGTGTGTGTGTGTGTGTGTGTGGGGGGGGGGGGGTGTGTGTGTATGGGGGGGGGGGGTGTGGGGGGGTGTGTGTGTGTGTGCCTCAGTCCTCTTATTATCTTTGGGGCAGGAGAAGCTCCAGTTCAAACAGCGTTATCTCGGTCAGTAAGCATATATGTCCACTCTTCTGTCACTATTTTGAGTGTGTTTTTGTTATCTGGTAAAGTAGAGCAGACCACCCCTTAACTGTGTTTTTATTAATACCTTGAACTTGGATTTAGCCTCTTATGGATGGATTTTGAAATGTAGCAGAGTGAAGGTTTTTTTTGTACGTATAGTAGGGATGCATACCGGTATCCGGTATTACCGAAATACCGGTTACTGGTGGCTACGGTATACCGTACCGAAATCAGATCCGGTTTCGATATTTATTTATTTTTTAATAAAAATTAATTTTATTTTAAAAGTGAGTCCGTGGCCCGTGATGGCGGGTGTTATAAATTAGATTGCATAATAGTTTTTCTTCATATTTTATGTATTTTTCATAGTTTGTTCAATACTAGAAAGGTAAAAGTCCCACAAATGAACTGTGATGGGATTTGTTTTCTCTCACTAGTGAAGGCAAATGTTGATTTTAAAGATGATATTTGTTTGTTTGTGCAATGCCGAGATCTCATGACCTTTATTCTATTATTTATTTGTACTCTAGTCGAATCTCAGGTTTAACATTAATTATAACGGTGCTATAACGGTCTGTTTGCATTGAAAGATGTGCTATTCACGCGGCACACCTGATGGCGGGTGTTATATTCCATAATCGGTTTTCTTCATATTTCTTATGTATTTTTCATTGTTTGTTCAGTACGAAAAGGTCAAAGAAGTCCCACAATTGAATTTAATATTAATTTGACATGTTAACTATATCGTAAAGCGCTTCATGGGTGTAATTGTGGGATGATACATTATACAGTATCGCGATATGTATCGGTTGAGTATCGGTATCGTTCAGTGGTATCGGTATCGTAAAAAAGTTCAGCAAAGGAAGAAAGAGGAAGATCACTAGCATGTTAGCAAAGCAGGATTTAAAATGCTAATGTCAAAGGATTTAAACGGTAATAGGACTTCAAAGATACACACAGAGTAAATTGTTCACCAGAAGACTTAAGCAAACTTGGCAACTGCCGTTTTTAAGAAACATAGAAGCTTCAGACAGACAGAAGGGCAGTGGCGGCTGGTGGGAAATATTTTTGGTGGGGCTATGGAAATGGTGACAAAACCATGTGTGTGTGTGTGTGTGTGTGTGTGTGTGTGTGTGTGTGTGTGTGTGTGTGTGTGTGTGTGTGTCAGTCATACTTTCCAACCCTCCCGATTTTCGCGGGACACTCCCGCATTTCTCCCGATTTCTGACAAAATCAGATTTACTCACGACTGTTTCCACTCGGACTTTCATACAGCTACACCATTGTTTGGTTTCCATGGTAGCGCGTCTCTTTAGCAGCGCGCGCAACTCAAAGTCTGAGAGGGTGAGGAAGATGAAAACTCAACAAGAATCGACCACTCGACCCTCTGATCACTCCTTTCCTGTAAAATACAGGTCCAGCCCACACATATGCTCCATGGTGCTACAGGCATTGCCCTTACAACTACAATAAGCATGTAAATGTTAATCTACAGCTCCGGCGATCCACTAACACCGGAGTCTACACCTGCAGACGCAGCCATCCCCCACTGTAGCGTCACCTTGGATACGAGTCTAAACAACTCACAGACACACAGGCCAGGGCGCTGAAAGGGCGCCCTTTGAGCATCAGATCTGACGACGCTGATTGGCTAAAATTATGTTTCGGCGGCATAGTTTACAGATAGCAACGGTCAGCTTGTTGGCTGCAGCTGCTCTGGCTGAGGGCTCCTTTCTACCGCCCGGACGAGAGAGGGTAATGATACACGCTGCGGCCAGGCAGGAAACATGTGACTTATCAGTAACTTTAGACATCGTAAAACAATTTTAAACGAGATTTTATTGTATATTATACATTTTACTGATACCAACTATATAATATTTACCTTGTTCTTTAAAAATAAAAATAAAAATAAAAAATATATATTTTTTGGAAATATATTTATTTATTTATTTTAATGACAATCAAACATGTGGGAAGAGGGGGGGCGGCGCCCCTATGGGCCGGCCGCCACTGCAGAAGGGTATATCTGGGACTCATCCCTGCACCACTCAATACATTCCAACCCAGTCTCACGGCATTTCGTGTTATAGTCACAACATTTAATCTATTGATTCGTGTTCACCAACACGATTTCCCCCTTTTTTTCGTGTCACACAGAAAGATTTTAAAAGCAATGTATTTCTATTGGTAGTATGTTTCGTGCCCGCACCACGTCTTTTTGTCCGGTCGGGTCTTGGAAGACCGGAAGCTGTGTGGTTCATAAAAACATGTTCTTACTCAATATCAAACCACGATGATTGTTTTTATTTTAAATCGTATGATTTCTGACTTGTTTTGCCGTCCGTGAAGAAAAAAAATGGGGCTCAGAGCCTCAGAATACTGAAATCGGTTTTTTTTAATCTTTTTTTCCTTTTAATTTGTTGTTCTTTTCTAAATAACACACTGTTATTTACTCAACAATAACACACAATTATCCTTGTTTTTATTTATTTATTAATTCTATAATATCAGGCTTTTTTGCCGTCCGTCAGGAACTGAATTTCAAAATAAAGTCACCCGAAACAGACATAGGCGATACACACCCACTGAACTGATTTCCCAAGATCCTCAGCTATGGGGATTTCTATCCAATAGAAATATATTGCTTTTAAAATTGTTCTGTGTGACACGAAAAAAAGGGGGAAATGGTGTTGGTGAACACGAATCAATAGATTAAACGTCGTGACTATAACACGAAATGCCGTGAGACTGGGTTGTACATTCTGATATGTTCTTTAGCTTTGGATGTTTTTGTCCTCTTTCACCGATACATCTTCCAATAAATCCGGGTAGGTTGCCCTGCAGGGAAATATATGTGCCATCTCGATTCCATCTTTGTTTTCAATCAGTTTCTCATCTATCAGCTGCTCAGATTGTTTCTGTTCAGAACAACATCAAATCTGAGTCCTTCCATTATTTCACGATGTGGATTTGTGGAATTGTTCCATAATTAACTGGTTCATTCCATTCAATTGGAGCTGAACGGCCGTCGTCATGTAACATACTTGTTTTGTGAAAGTCAAATGCATACAGTACTCTGCATGATGAAATCATAGTGCAACCTTAGACGTGTGTGTGTGTGTGCGCTGATTGCAGGTTGCTGTCCAGAATGGCGGGGTTGAAGGAGCAGCAGTTCACGGAGGAGAAGCCCCTGCTGCCGGAGCAGCGAGGGGCCGACTCAGATGTGGTCAGTGCATCTGCTTTATTTATGTGTGTGTGTCCCGCGGTTAACCCTCCCTGAATAGTGGGTTCAGGGGGAATGACTCTGAAATCGTTTGATTTATTGAGACAGATATCATTGTGCATACTTGCTATATTGCTTATAATAAGACTATATGCTTGTTTAAAAGCAGAAAAATAAATTCATTCATTCAACCATAACGCTGTGACTATGAACAGATAAAAGCTCATTTAAGATAATTGGAGAACAAACAGAGAAGCGAAACAAAACAGAGAGCAGGCATTGTGTGGTTTCATAAAGGCCGCTTGTTCCAGTCCACTTTTCCATTACCTGAGCAACAGGTCGTGTCTGTATCAGGAGCCCTTGAATGTTTGAGAGCCACCTGTTGCAAAAAATATATAAATGGTGGAGAGAACTTCACATAAAAGCAACACAAGGAGTAGGATTATTGCTTGAAATTACTTATTTCCTCCTAAACTTTAAAAACATCGATATCTATGTGAGTTGAGTTGCTTAAAACTCTTAAAGGAAAATGTAAATTGGGAAGTTCAGAGGGGGATTGGTAAATAAGAAAATAATGGATTATTTACTCAACATCAGCATTGCTGAATTCAGATGGAAGATGGAAGCATGGCAAAGCAGTTATTATGTTTTTAAATGATGTGAATATTCCAAGAAGTCAGTTTGGTCAAAGGCAAGAGAGACTGGCAGAAACACACATGGAGAGAAAAGAGGTGAGGGTAGATAGAGCAGAGGAGCAAAAACCTTTGTCTTTACCGGCTCTTGGAAAGGACAGAGCCATTAAAACAATTCTGGCTCCCATCAAGGAACCATATTTCTCAAAGAATACTGGTCTCTTGCGTGCCGTGTTAGTCCTTTGTTTTTTTTAAACCCATCAACTCTGACATCTTTATGGAGTTTTTCACTCTTTATATGTCCCCTGACTTCTGCCTTTTCTCTTGCCACAACTACTACAGTTCCTAGGTCAGTGTTGTCTTGTCTTATTTCTTCTTTTAAGAGGAAATATTCTGCTTATTTTCAGGTTCATATTTGTATTGTGTGGCTTTACTGTGACATGTTTAGATACTTTAATGTTCAAAAAGTGCTTTATTTTTCTCATAATGTCTGTGCTGCAGTAGCTATTTTAGGAAATGTAATGGACAGTCTATAAGCACAACAGTTTTAACATAATAGCGCTAGAACTCAACTTCTACAACAGGTCCACACTTACGGTACGTCCACACAGCAGCTTTAAAAAAATCTTCAAACGCTTCCAACGCTTCTCTGCCCATTGACTTTGAATGGGGATGACGTCACTTTGCTTCTCTTTTCGCCTAACTGCATTGTGGGAAAGCAAAGCGAAGATTTCAAGGATTTTCAGGATTTTCAGGATTCAAAAGTTGAGCAATGTTCAACTTTTGAAGCTGAGCTGGAAGCGTCAGCCAATCAAATCCCGTTTATGCAAATCTGACAGTACAAGCGCTAGCCAATCAAACCAGGCATGGAGGGAGGTGGCAGAGACAGTGGGTGAAACTGGTATGTTTTCGCCTGTTTGGGGATTTTATATCCAGTTTACTTCGTTTAAACATTGCTAGCAAGCATAGACAGCCAGCATGGAATGTAGCATAAAATAGCACCATAGACATTAATCTCATACATGTTCATCATAGCCCTTCCCGCTGACACTTTACCTCTGCCACATCATAGACTATATGCATCACATTAATGTACACAATGTCATACTCCTTTCTGCACACATTCTGAGTGGAGAAGAACAGGGTTTTTTTGCTTTGTATGTCGGGGGCTGGATATTCACGTGATTGGTTATTGGTCGCGTTGCTCGCAAAAATACCCAAGCTCTCAGACACGCCCAGCTCCAAGATTTTCAAGATTTTTTCAAAGCTGCTGTGTGGACGTACCGTTAAACCCCCATTAGTCGCTACATTTCTGTTTCAAACATAACAAAGCCACATGGAACAAAGTCTACTTATAGGTTGTGACTGAATCACCAGATTGGCCCAACAAAGGGGGAACTGCCCGTCTTTCATCATGAACTGTGCAGTACTGAGGAAACAGAAAACAAAGGAGTCCAATGCAGGGGGTTCATGTGGGAGAGGATCTCCCTCTGAAGGGAACTTTGAGATTTTAGCCTTTGCAGACCATTACATGCATAAAGAGCTGTACACTGTATAACACATTACTAAAGAGAAAAAAGGGACTGCCTCCACCCCTAAAAAGGGCATCTTTAAGTTATTAAACATCTGAATCCATGATACATTTACTGGTTGAATGAGCAGGCCCCTTCTCACCCATATTAGGCTGATAACCTCCGAAAACCATTGTATTGGCTGATAACAATCAGTAGATTTGTATTATTGTGGAAAGCAAACCGGTAGCCAAATGATATCTACTCAGAAGAATAGCATGGAAACATATTCTTCTGCTCCAGATAAGCCTCTTACTTCTGCTGGAAGAACTTTTGTTGTTAGTCATGACTCAGTCGGCCAGTGTGTCAAAAATGAAACATCGCACCCAGGAGAGACAGTCATACTGAGGCCTTCACAAGAAGTGTGAGTGTGCATCAACATGGATTATTCTTCTATTGATCAGCTGGTCCAGCATAAGGTCATTAGATCTGCTCAATACGGCTCGCAGCTTGTAATGACGGGAAGCCATCGACTGCTGCCGTATTGATCAGCTTACATGTTAGCATGACTCAGCAGGTCACTTAGTTTGTTGCTCCGTTGAAAATAACTTCAACAAAGAATCACTTGCAGTTTCGCTCATTTATCTTGCCTTAGTTTTTTTAAATATATGAATTGGACCACCAGTTCAAGATGCAGGTCCTCCACATGGGGACTTATCCTCAGTACATAGGCCACCGGCACTATGTGAGCTAAACGGCTATTTTATATTCATTCTTATTTTAATAATAAAGTTAATTTAAGTGAAAGAAATTCACAACTAGCTCTATAGAGCACTGGATTTACAAAAATGTTTTATCTGTATCTTGGCACACATTCAGATTGAATTTTTTTTCATTTTGTTATCGACACTGGGTAGTGTTAATACACCAACAATATATAGTAGCACACTAACCAAGGCAGTGAAGCTACATTTATAAATCTAATTATGTTTCAAAGTAAGTAAGGCTATTGAGGACACCGAGGTGACTTTTTAACATTTGTTTATATTGGACCAAAAATAAATAAATCAATTGATTGGCATTCCTCCACAAGGATTTTATTTATTGAATAGTGGAGAGTTCTAAGAAGTTTTGAAACATAACTTAATATTGAAAACTTTGGATAAAAAATCTCTAAAAACGAAGTCCTTGTTTTAGGGTTCGGGGAAAGCTTGGACTTCTGACCTCAGCGGATGTCAACGGCCAAGAGAGCTTACATTTACAGTGTTTCCCGTGTTAAATGAATTCAGTGTATTCCTGATTTTGAGGTGCACAGTTTAATTCATCAGGTCTCTGTGTAAACATGTTCCTCTTATCCTATCAAAGGGCTGCAGCTTGACCGTTCTGGTGATGCAAAACAGAAATGAAGCAGAAGGAGGCCAGAGCGATCATTTTGGAGTTTTTAACGTTGAGTGTGTACGATTTAGAGGCATCTAGTGGTGAGGCAGCAGAACGCAGCCAACCGAATACCCCTCCGACCTCCCTTTCCAAGTGTGCAGAGATTCTACTGTGGCCTTTAGGTCACGTAAACACAAAACACAATTTCTACAGCTAGAGTGGGTTTGTCCATTCTAGACAACTGTAAAATCATGGCGGTGCAACATGGAGCTACCTATGCCGATATGACGAAAACATAGCATTTCTTTAGGTGAATTTAAACTAATAAAAACGTAGTTATGAATGTTTTATTCCATGTCTGCTAATAGATCCAGCTGAATCCTACACACTGGACCTTCACAGGCCTGAGTAAAACTCCATGAACTTTGCATGAGAAGATGAATGTTGAATCAAAATGTTACTTTTTTGAATGTTGCCGCTCTTTTCCCCGGCTGTTTCCCAATAATCATCTTGTCTTTGTTGTTTACAACACAGCAGGATAAAGGAGGGGAGGCATCGTGGGGGTTACCGTGCCCCGCTGCACCCCCCACCAACCCCCCTCCCCCCAGCCGCTCAGCTCACCGCTGGCATGTGATCGCACGCCACTGGCTCCGCACGACCCGCAGTCGGGCCGGTGGGGTCATCCCGGTAATACCAGAACTTCCAGGAGCAGCAGCAACACACACACACACACTGAGACAACACACACAAACTGAGACAATACACACACACTGAGACAACACACACAAACTGAGACAATACACACACACTGAGACAACACACACACACTGAGACAATACACACACACTGAGACAACACACACACACACACACACACACACACACACACACACACACACACACACACACACACACACACACACACACACACACACACACACTCAACACAGCTGTAAAGTGTTTATT
This sequence comes from Notothenia rossii, assembly GCF_949606895.1. Taxonomy (NCBI): domain Eukaryota; kingdom Metazoa; phylum Chordata; class Actinopteri; order Perciformes; family Nototheniidae; genus Notothenia; species Notothenia rossii. The sequence continues at coordinate 38,682,424 of NC_136903.1, forward strand.
AAAGAACTTAACCATGGAGGAAAAGTCATAAGAACTATTTATCAGTTGATAAAATGAAGTCCTTATGTTTTCAATTCTGTCAGTCCCTTTTGTATGACCACAGAACTTTTTCCTTTAGTTGCTTCCACCTACTGGTAACCACTACTGAAAAGCCCACATGCGCTGCACAGCAGTAACACACTTACCCTGTACAAAACAGTGTAAGTAATAGGATAGCTGTGACTTCTTTAAGTCAATACAAATACTTTACTAAAATAAAAATACCAATAGACTGTAAAAAAACACAGGTAGAGTAAAAGAGTTATGCAGTAGAATGATATACTTTGAATTGCTTATTATTACAGCAATATATGATATGGCTGGTCAAAGCTATTTTCCACTACTTCATAAACTGTCGGGTTGTTTATTTGTTAGTAATACACTTTTTTAGATGACCATGTATTTGTTTGAACAATTTATTGTGAATAGTTATTATGCCTGACAAATAAATGTAGTGGAGTAATATAAAACTAAATAGACTAATATTTCCCTCTGAAATGTAGTTCGCTTAAGTAAAGAACAAATGTAGCATTTACAGTTAAGGAAGTAGTAGTTAGTTGCTAAAGTAAAAAATAGCAATAAATTGTACAAAGATCAAATTGAAAAAACAGAAAAAAGAGTAAAGACAGCCACATATTATCAAAAAAGTCCCAGTAGAAAAATATAATTTGTATTGAAATGTAGCAGACTATAAGTAAAGCACAAATGTGAAATTAAATGTAAATTGTTAAATATAGCACATCATTACCAAATAGTTTTAAGGTAGAATACATCCGTACATTTATTGAGTGATGGTGTCTCTTTCTTTCTACATCATTTAGAAATAAGTCACCAATTTATTGTTTATATATCCCTAATCTTAACAGAATTTTACTGTTGAACACATTGACTGTTTAACATTCTCTAACAACAGAAGCCTGCATAATTCATCCTACTAACCAAATAATACGATTATCTTTCCTCCACCAGAAATAGAACAGACAATAGGAGGATTTACATGTATGGATTTTTTCAGTTTCTGAAAACGGAATGGCATTAGGATGAAAAACAAATCAAATAATGAAGTCCTATCCTCGTAGACCTGCTGAATTTAGCTCTGCGGTAATTCTGTTTTTCAACCGAGACATCCACTTGAAAAGCCCACAATCTAGGGCAAAATCTGCATTCACAAAACCAGCCTGCAGTCACTGAGATCAGAGAGGGAAGCAACAGCAGCAGTGAAGGATCTGTCTCTGCACAGCGTTACACACCTGAGGACACACACTCTCACACATCCATGGAGAATCTCTCTCTCAGGAACTATGACATATTAGTTCACATCTTTCCAAAAACAAAAAGCCACGCATTCCCTCCCCACCGTGCCCAGTGGCTGCATATCCTCAAACATGGGGTTATAAGAAAGAGAAGAGTGCAACCTGCTGGTCCGACCAATGTACTGTCCTCACTAATAGCTCCCCTTTAAAAATGCATTTGCATGAGATCCACAGAGCCTGAAGCTGCCCTCTCTGTGGAGTTTATTGGAGTTCTTCATCTTCATGCAGCAGTGTTGATACACTTGCATATCTGAGAAGCTCATACATATAATTTGACACGTCATGTTGTTCATGAAGGGCAGCTTCAGGTTTTCCCTTTCTCTCTCTTTAGGTGTCCCCCTGATCTGATTGTGTGACTTCTGTCCTTTCTTTTTCCACTCATCACTGCTAATAACTTCATGTGACTTTATTTACTCCCTGATCTTAACCCATCACTTTTCTTTTTGTATGTGTACTGTGTCTATTTGGAATCCTTTCATATTTTCTTTCAGATGTAACACAACAATGATAATATCCTCTACTTTTGCATGTTTAATAAGGCAGCAGTGTGCAACGCATCCATGACAGTTGTGATGGTGACTAACCCTACGGCAGTCGACAGGTGTAAATGCGATACAAAATCCCAAAACATTTCCAATATGAGAAACTTGTTGCAGCTGCAGAAAACGATGCCAATACAAAAACAAATCAAATGAAGAAAAATCTTGACTAACTTGACAACACATGCAGCATTTAGAAAACATTCCCCAACTAGACGAAACATGTGCAGCATTTACTAAAGCACTGCATAAACCAGGGGTGTCAAATTCAATTTAATCACGGGCCACATCAGCATTATGGCTGCACTCAAAGGGCCGGTTGTAACTTATATATAAATATATATATAAAATAATGTATTATATTACATTATTGCCTCTGCATTGGATTATTATCTGATAGGGTAATAACTTCATAATTAAATACGTCTGAAAGCAGAAGTCTAGGGCAAATAATTGCAAGTCTCTTCAGTGAGAATGTCACAAAATGATTTAAAAAGAAAAGCTGGAAAAAAGTAAAATCAAAAAACAGAAGTGACATTTAAAAAGAAAAGGAAGTGACATTTAAAAAGAAAAGGAAGTGACATTTAAAAAAGGAAGTGACATTTCAAAAGAAATTTAAAAAAAGGAAGTGACATTTCTAAAAAAGTAACATTTAAAAAAAAGAGTCAAATTTGGAGAAATAAGGCACATTTAGAAGAAAAAAAGTCAAATTCTGAGAAAAAAAGTCTAATTTGAGATGCATTGTGGGACATGTAGTTTATGGGCAACTTGCTTCTGTAAATCATCACTATATAATAAACATATTATATTCTTTGCAAGCTCTTGTGGGGCCACAGAAAATGAAGTCACAGGCCGGATTTGGCTCCCGGGCCTTGAGTTTGACACCCCTGGCATAAACAGATACAAAACGCTGGCGGGCCTTGAGTTTGACACCCCTGGCATAAACAGATACAAAACGCTGCAAGAAGCTCAAAACCCAATGGAGACCAGAGGACACTAAAAAGTGACGCACACAGCTCGGACTGGAGCTCTTGGGCACGTTCAGGATTATAAAGTTGGTCAACAGAGTTAGTCTGTCTCATAACTGTAAGTGTTTGTCAGTATATCTGAAATGACTAGGCTGGCTACGTTAGCTAGCTAGCGTACAACAGATCTGCGATAATATGAGAAGGAGTCATGTGATCACATTGTAAAAATAAGACAATAAAAGTTACATTTTGGGTCAGTTTCCAGTGACAGCCAAGCAGGTGTTCCGTTGTGTGTTGAGCTTCATGCAGCATTGGTGAATTTTTTCTAAAAGCTGCATGTGCTGTCAAGTTGGTGAAGAAGTTTCTTCATTTGCAAGTTTTGTACACATTGTTTTAGGAGTGTTTCTCCTAATGAAAGTGTTTTGGGCTGTTGAGGCCGCTGCATCTCTCAGCCACCATTCTTACCTCATATCCATGTCCTGCATTTTCTCACCAGATGATGTTCCTTCTCTGCTCTAAACTTGAAAGCAGAGCAGGAATGTGCTCTTACTGTAAATGACATGTGCTGATATAATACAGGTTAAGATCAGTAAAACCTTCACTATTGTGTTAAAAATGACAAAAAGAACACAACAGAAATTAGTTTAAGTGTCATTTTTAAGCACATCAGTATGAACCTGTTTTATGTCAATAGCCTACGGATCTTACAAAATGAATGTCAAGACCAGATTCCTTAAAAACAGAGCACTGCAAGATAAAACATATTTGCGTCAAGATTTGTTTCTCAAAAATATTTTGCCTGATGTAAATGTCAAACACAGCTGTCGCTTCTTCTGACGCCAGCTTGTCATCAATTGGTTTTTCTAAAAAATATTTAATCTATTTTGGCAGTCGAGGAGTTACAATGCCTCGCAGGGATATTGACTTCCCTTGCCACTGTGTTAGATGACAACAATATTGAATACCCAGATGCCCCGGCGCGTCTGTGTTTGCAGGAGCTGAATGCTGAGCTGCTTGCTCTGGAGGAATCTGTTGTCTCTCTCATCCTGTATCTTCCCTCACTGTTTGCTGCTGATGCAGTCTCCCACACGCACTACAGCAGATGATCTGTATTGCTCTTTACACTGACATACACTGTAATAATGAATACATTTGGCAATATCCAAAGGCATATAAGTGGGTCCAAAGGATGCTTTAAAGGGGCCCTCTGCAATATGAGTTAGCAGGCCAGGAAAAGTGCTAGTAAGCCTTTCAAAATATATGAATCATGTCTTCTGACTCTGGAGGCAGCATTTCAAATTCACACAACATAACCCTGAGGATGTGAGAATTATGTCATCAAGACAAACACAAACGTACAAACGGTTGCTGTGTTATTTGTACAAGATCCAGATCACAGCAGCTGGCTGCACTATGGAAACTCATCTTGTTTGTAAGAACACATTGTGTAATCAGTCATTTACCAACATGAATTCATTGTGTTATAAATATATCTAATACAATTCATGCAGGACATCAGAAGATGATCTTTCCTTGGAAAATATGTCATCATGTTCTTAAACTGTATTCTTAAACATGTATTATAGAAGTATGATTTAATAGTATAAAGCTTTACATTTCATTGTGAACAAACTGCAACCCTTGCATTTTGTAATAACTGCTGCAATATGCTATCATTTATAACAAAATGTGAACTTGTGTCCATGCTGGTTATGAAAACATTCAGCAGCTTATAAACAAAATGATTATTTTTACATAATGAAGTGAAAATACATAATCCTATGTCCATAATTCGTTTTTTTAATATAATGACTTATTACAGCTTGATTTCTGGTGCATCACTCGACCATTCGATTTGAAAACAGTAGGAATGTTGGCACCACAAGTTCAAAGACACAGAGCACAGTTTTATTATTAAAGACTTGGCTTTTTGTGCCTGAAATGAAGCCAATAATGTGTGTTCAGAGACAGTTGAACCTGTAGCACTGTACTGCTGAGGTGCTTCTGGGAAACTGTGTTTTTCTGGGGTTTGGACCTACTGTGTATCTCCTCTCTGTGTAGCAGTGGAAGCACACGTTACAGCGAGAGGAATACATTTGTGTGAGTTCACACTAATTATCTCCCTCTATTAACAGTGTCTCTCTGTCTTCTGTCTCTGCGTCTGCAGGAGAGCTGTGAACAGCTGATGCCTCCGGGGGATTGGAAGGTAAGATCTGATGTGTGTGCGCTGTTAGCATGATGCTCGCTTTGTTCCCTCCGTCAGTGGCTCAGTCAGTAGGGACTTGGACAGTGAGCTGTAGGGTCGCCTGTTCAAGCCCCCGACCAGAATTAGAATGTGGACTGCTACTTGGAGAGGTCCCAGTTCACCTCCTGGGCCCTGCCGTGGTGCCCTTGAGCAAGGCACTGGACAACCTCCCCAGTCCACAATCTAAAGTGGTGTTAATATGGGAGATTATCCTGCTGAACAACAAGTGTAAATCTCAGCATAAACAACCATTTTAAAGTTTGACTGCAGAACGATGATTGGCTTCTGGAGATTGTGGTGAAAATTGGTAAAGAGAGAACACCCATGATGAGCTGGTTAATGCAGCTCGGATTGAATGAATGTAGACCAGGGGGGTATACTACGAAGCAGGATTTTCGCTTAGCCGGCTAACTTCAGGGAAAACCCGGGGTTTCCGGTCCTACGAAGCTGGTTCTCTTTTTAGCAGGCTAGATCTCCATGGTAACTTATGCTGTGCGGCTAAACAGGGGGGTATACTACGAAGCAGGATTTTCATTTAGCAAGATAACTTCTGGGATTTCCGGAACTACGAAGCTGGTTCACTTTTTAGCGGGCTAGATCTCCATGGTGACTTATCCTGGAACCTAGTCTGTGCTCCGAAGCAGGATAGGTTCCATGATAAGAGATCAACTCAGCGAAAGCACCACGCCTGCTGACCAATCAGAGCTCAGTGTGCGGAGGAAATACAGTTTAAACTGCCGTTGCAGGAAAGACGGCCGGCCAAAATCACCGCTGTGTGAACGTGAAAATGAATAGAATATCACCTCCCATCTTCAGAGCAATCGGACTATTATAACTATTATTATACTATTATGTTAAGAAAGCTTAATTAAATATCTGCCACAACATAAGTAACCGGATCAAAGTAACATTACGTAGCCTACAGTCCGCGGCACTGTGAGTGCAGACGTTGATGTGTCCCATTATCATTCATATCACATCACATCAGGGCCGTTTCTTTCTATAGGCGGACTATGCAGATGCATAAGGCCCCTGCGGCCACTTGGGGGGCCCCAAGCTGAAAGTTATTATTATTTTTTTTTTTCATCCAAACAAAAAAATAAAATAATTCATACACATAAATATGAACAAAATTAGTAGAAGCGGGAGAGCTGAAGCAGAGCTTATGGAAAGTAGCCTTCCCGTGCATCATCCTAATACACATCGGCATTATTGCGTCAAAAACGTATAGAAATGAAGGAGTACAAAGAAATAAAGAAAACAGGAGAACAAATTAAATAAAAGTTAGGGCAGGAAAACAATAAATGCATATATATATACGAAAACTAGATATAGGGTAATTTTCTGCACATGTCAATAGCAGTTTCAACTATTTTTTTTGGAAATGAAAATACTATATCTAAATATATGCATATGTAAACATGTACTTGGCGCTTCCGGTTTGAGCATGTAGAAGGAGGACGCAGTTGCTATCAGCTCCGCATTTTTCATAATATTTTACTAAGATAACGCCGAATTTTATTTAAACTTTGGTACAGACTACATTGATAGAGTTAAACGGAACAATATTGCACACCGTTACGATGAGCAAGGGTGGACGGATCGGTAAAACCCAGCAGCGAATGACTGATTCATTCCCGGGACTCGAGGACAAGCAGAAAATGTCGTCGACGGGGCCTACACAGTTAACGGCTGAGATGCTAGTCATTGAGCTCCAGAAATTGAGCGAAAGTCTTAAGGAAGATTTCAACGCTGCCTTGTCGGAAGCCATGGCCCCGATACTCCCAACACTTGAAGCTATAACCAACACTGTGGCGACTCACACCGCCACCATATCACAGATCGAGAGCACACTGTCTTCCAACTCAGATGACATCGTTAGCCTGCAGCAAGACGTGGCGACCTTGAAGAACCAGCTAGCCTCCGTGTCGGATGATAACTCAGCGCTACACGCTACAGTGGAGGACTTGATATCGCGCTCCAAGCGTCAGAACCTCAGAGTCGTGGGTATTCCTGAAGATATGGAAGGCGCAAACGCTAGGGAGTTTATGTCTCAGTTATTCAAGGAGGTGGCTGGAGATGTCTTACCTGACTCCGGCCCGGAGCTCGATCGCGCACATCGCAGCCTGAGACACAGACCCAGCCAGGGCTCTCGGCCCATAATTGTCCGTTTCCATCGCTACGTTGAGAAGGAGCAGGTTTTGAAATGGGCCAAGGAACACCGGGAGATGTCCTACCGAGGGCACAGGATCAAATTCTACGAGGATTTCAGCGCCACTGTTGCTAAGAAGAGAGCCGCTTTCAATAATGTGAAGTCCCGGCTTTACAAAAAAGGAGTGCGTTTCGGCATGATTTACCCCGCCCGGCTGAGAGTCACCTTCAACGGTGTGGTCCACTTGTTTGACACTCCCGAGCTGGCTGATCGCTTCTATCAAGAACGCATTCATAAGACTTAAGCTGCCGTGTTTCCATTTCGCTACGGGTTGATTTTACTTTTTTTGATAACTCGTTGTCGTTGTTGCCTACGGGTGTGTTTTTGCTAGGCTAGGCTAATTCCGTTTAGCCTGCTCACCAAGCCCGTGTTTTTCTGTTTGGACTCATCATTTTTTCCGGGTGAGTGCAGCACTGTCCTCTGCTGGTGTTTAGTCACCTGCCAGCATTTGTTCTGTTGGACTGTAGATCGTTGCCAATTTGTCTGTTCTAAAAACAGAATCGTTCTAGTGGTGTTTAATTTAATTTGATATTGTAGGAGGGGATACCACTGCGTGGTCAACTGGTTGTTTAGCAAAGGTTTATCCTGCTACTCACTTTGCTAACCGCAATGTTGAGCTTAAGGTTTTCTTTGTTTTCATTTGTCCTCAAAGATATGTGTTTTTTCTTTTTTAGTAGAGGGTTATTTTGGGAAAAGGTTGGGTGTTTGCCTAGGGGAGGGTCTTTGTTTTTAATATCTAATGTTACTGGTGTGTATGATGCTTGTCCACTACGCTTGTTATGTTACATATGGTTGATGATTTTAATTAATGACTAACCAGAATACAGGTCAGAGAGGGTCTGTAGGCTCTGTTAGATTTATTAGCTGGAATGTCAGGGGACTGGGAGGACCAATTAAGAGGTCGAGAGTGTTTTCACACCTAAAAAGTCTCAATACTGATATTGCTTTTCTCCAGGAAACGCACCTCTGTGTGAATGACCATGCTAGGCTTCGTAAGCCTTGGGTGGGGCAGGTTTTTCATTCAAATTTCAATTCTAAAGCCAGGGGCACAGCCATCATAATACACAAACGTGTTCAGTTTTCAGCTGAACAAACTATTTCAGATCCCGGAGGGCGTTATATTATAGTCAAAGGTGTGCTATATCAGACCCCAGTGATTTTGGTTAATGTATATGCCCCAAATTTTGATAATCCAAATTTTATGACCTCAATTTTCTCCTCTTTACCAAATATGGACACACACCGCCTCATCTTCGGGGGTGATTTGAACCTTGTAGTTGATCCACAGTTAGACAGGTCATGTCCCAAAAGATTTACCCCTTCTTGTATGGCTCGAGCACTATCCACATTTATGAACCAGGTGGGTTGTATTGACCCATGGCGGTTTCTCCACCCGACTAAAAGGGATTTTTCATACTTCTCTCTAGTTCACCGTGTTTACTCACGCATTGATTATTTTTTTGTAGATAAAGCCCTTCTGTCTTCTGTTGGACTGACTGAATACTCTGCTATTGTCATCTCTGATCATGCTCCTCTTGTTCTAGAGCTATCTCTCTCCCCTAGTCCAAGGTGTGGGCCCTGGAGATTTAATACAGGCCTGTTAGCTACCAAAACATTTTGTGAGCATATTTCAAAGCAAATAGACTTTTTTATTGATAATAATAAATCTGAATCCACCTCCCCCTCCCTTCTTTGGGAAACTTTTAAAGCAGTGATGCGAGGAGAGATTATTTCGTATAATGCTCACTCTAGAAAACAAAAGACAAAAGAACAGCAGGATTTGGTTGACGCTATTAGTAAATTAGACAGACAGTACTCGAGTTCTCCCACTCCTGAATTGTATGCTGAGAGGCGTAAGCTTCAATCCAAATTTGATTTGCTTTCCACTGGCAGGGCTGAGTATCTTCTTAGACGGACAAGGGGTACGTATTATGAATACGGTGATAAGGCTAGTCGCCTCTTAGCATCGCAGCTTAAACACCAGTCAGTTTCTCAGTTTATTACTCAGGTCTATGATTCCTCACATTCCCTCACTACGAATCCTACTGAAATAAACGATGCCTTTACCACATTTTACTCCAAGCTGTACACATCTGAACCCCCTATAGACAATACAAATATAGAGCATTTTTTTGACACTCTGGATATCTCTAATATTGATACTCTCACGCGTGATAGCTTGGACGACCCTCTGTCTCTAGAGGAGATAACTGGCAGTCTTAGGAAGATGCAAAATAACAAGGCCCCAGGCCCGGATGGTTTTCCTGTAGATTTTTATAAAAAGTTCTCGGCCCAGTTAGCTCCCCTTTTATTAGATATGTTTAATGATTCCCTGAAAAATGGTACTCTACCCCCAACACTAAGACAAGCCTCAATCTCCCTTATTCTCAAAAAAGGCAAAAAAGCAGAAGATTGTAGTAGCTGGAGACCTATAAGTCTCTTGAACGCGGATGTCAAACTTCTTGCTAAGGTGCTGGCGAACCGCCTGGACCCGTGTTTACCAGGTATTGTCTCTGAAGACCAGACTGGCTTTATCAGGGGTCGTCAATTATCTTCTAACATCAGACGGTTACTTAATATTGTGCTTTCCCCTGCAGTCTCACCAGATGCTGAGATGATTGTCTCATTAGACGCAGAGAAGGCTTTTGATCGGGTGGAGTGGGACTATTTATTCTTTACACTTCATAAATTTGGTTTTGGATCTCGGTTTGTGTCATGGATTAGGCTTTTGTATACTAACCCTACTGCTAGCGTAAAAACAAATTCTCAACTGTCTAAATTCTTCCCCTTGACGAGGGGCACCCGGCAGGGCTGTCCAATTTCCCCCTTATTATTTGCCTTGGCAATAGAGCCCCTTGCCATTGCTCTGAGGTCATCTCCACTTTTCACAGGCATGCGCAGGGCTGGATTGGATCACCGGGTCTCGCTATATGCTGATGACCTTTTACTCTATATCTCAGATCCAGTCAACTGTATTGGTGACATTCTGCAACTCCTAAATAGTTTTGGGTCATTTTCAGGCTATAAGGTAAATTTTGACAAGAGTGAGTGTTTCCCTGTAAATGAAGTAGCTACTCGCATCCCAGCTCATGCCCTACCTTTCCACCTGGCTCCTACGAGTTTCCGGTATTTGGGTGTAACTATAACTCGCAGTCTTGCTTCCCTTCATGAAACAAACTTCTCTAAGCTAGTCACAGATATAAAGGTGGATTTACAACGATGGGGTACCCTCCCTCTTTCTTTGTTTGGTAGGATTCAATCTATTAAGATGAACATTTTACCAAGATTTCTTTTTCTTTTCCAATGTCTGCCAATTTTTTTACCAAAACAGTTTTTCAATAAGCTAGATGGGATGATCTCTGTTTTTATCTGGGCTGGTAAGACTCCAAGGGCACGCAGGACTACTCTTCAGAGACGTAACAAAGATGGTGGCTTATCTCTACCGAACCTCCTATTTTATTATTGGGCAGCCAACATCCAGAAATTACGTCTTTGGCATAGTTCCTCTGATGCTGATTGGTGCCTAATGGAAGCTCTTAGTTGTCATGCAACCTCTCTGTCTGCTCTGCTTTGTGCCCCTCTTGCATCTTGCCCCTCCAAATATACCTCAAACCCAATTGTTATATCGTCTTTAAAAATTTGGAAACAATTCAGGCAGCACTTTAAACTCTCCTCTCCCTCTCCCCATAGCCCCATCCTTAATAATCACTTGTTTACCCCACCCAAATTTGACACAACCTTTGCATTGTGGAAAAGAAAGGGCATAGTAGTTTTTTCTAACCTATACATTGACGGGACATTCGCAACTTTTGAGGATATTCGTAATAAGTTTGATCTGCCACATTCTAGTCTGTTTCGATTTCTCCAAGCACGGGACTGTGCCCGTACTCACTTTGCTTCATTCCCACTATTGACTGCTAATTCCTTGATGGATGACATCCTCTCACTTAATAAGTTAAGTGGTAGTATAACTGTACTATATGACCTCATTATATCGGCTGGGACCTCTCCACTTGCTGGGGCTGTGGGCAAGTGGGAGAGGGAACTTGGGCTTGACCTCACAGATGAATGGTGGGAAATTGCTTTTAAAAGAGTAAATTCTACGTCCTCTTGTGCCCGACTGACTCTGATTCAGTTCAAGGTTTTGCATCGAATACATTTCACCAAAGCAAAACTTTCTAAATTATTTCCAGGCTCAAGTGATATCTGTGATAGATGTTCTTCGTCAATTGCCGATCATACTCACATGTTCTACTCTTGCTCGAAATTGGCTACATTTTGGTCTGTGTTTTTCGACACTGTATCTAAGGCTCTCAATATTTCATTGTCACCCAGTCCTCACATTGCTATTTTTGGTGTACCTGAAGATTTGACCATGCTGACTAGAAACCAGAGTGATGTTATAGCTTTCGCCTCTCTTATAGCCCGTAGACGTATATTGCTTCAGTGGAAAGACCCAAACCCACCCTCCGCATCTTCCTGGTTTGAAGATTTGTTGTCTTTTCTCCATCTAGAGAAAATCAAATATACACTACGAGGCTCGTCTGATAATTTCCTTAAAAGGTGGAATCCGGTACTCACTTACATTGACTCTCTCACTTCCCTGGAATGTAACTGATAGTCCTATCAATGATATTGTATGTTGAGCTGTGTGTGTCGAGCATCAAACAATTGTATCTGTGCTAAGTCTTTTTATTTATTTATTTTTTCTTAATGACTCTTGTCCAGTTTTGGGTGGGTTATTATTTGTATTTTATTTCCTTTTGTTTTCATTATCATTCCCTTATCCTGTTCCTGATAAAAAAAAGAAAAAAAAAAGGGGGGGATTTCATACATGTTTGACGACTGCTACTTCATTGTTGTTTTTTCTCATGTTTCCCAATAAAAATACATATGAAAAAAAAAACATGTACTTGGCAAATGAATAATAATATATGCATATAATATTATATGCATAATTGCACATAAACATTGTGAACACTTATTTTCAAGTGACTTTTTTTACATTCATATGTTCACGCTGTGGTTTGGAACTGCTTTTGAATGTTATTATGCATTTTGTTATGGAAAATGTTGTGCATAACCAGTACTGTTTTAAGCTGTACTATGTCAACACATTTTAATATATTGAGTTTTTTTAGATATGGGAGTTGTGTGTTCATATTTAGCAACACCACAGACTATTCGTAATGTTTTTGGGATGTTATTATTATTTGTAGATTTGTTGAGTACGTGTTTCCCCATATTTCGGAGCAGTAGTAAAGGTAAGGGAGAAATAGACTGTTATAAAGAGTATTTTTCTTCAAGAATGTTCTTAGTATGATACAAAATACCTGCTTCCAATTGAGTTTTTCATCAAAAAGCAGTTCTAAAAATGTACATGCACCAACTTTTTCTATCTCGGTATTGCAAATCCGTATAATGCAGTCATTTATACTCTCAGACTTTGTATTGAATAACATGTCATTTGTTTTGGCCACATAAAGGGATCATTTATTAAAATCAATTACATAGTATTTCTAATTCTGCATTCACAATTTTAACAAGATCGCCAAGATTATGATGGGAGCAGAGAATTCAAATTTCAGGTTCAGTCTCAATATATTTGGGGAGAATTAAAATGAGCCGTCTTTATTTTTAGACAGCCAAGCCCCCTCCTGTGTTCGCTGAAGCATTATATGCTTACACATCCAATGTAGGATATAAACACGACTAAACTGCAATGATAGCAAAGCTGTGGCTTTTGTTTTTGGGGTAATAAAGTCCAAATCATTGTTGGGCTGTCAGCCAATGAGTGACGTCTGAGGAAGATGAAAAATGTAAATTAAACATTGTTGAGAAAATGCTGCACCTCTTGCATTTATTGACAAAGAGGAGCCTTATTGTTTACCTTTTTAATATCATTTTTTGTAATATTCAATTGCTTGGTTTTCGTGAAATTAGCCTGTTTTCCTATTAAAGTGTAACAGATTGATGCATCTCCACAGATCATCTTAAAGGCTTCGGAATCCCCCCCATTGTAGTTAAAAAACTGTAAGTCAGCCGAGCTGTATCTGGCCGTGCAGCACTCACAGTGTCACATACTGTATGCAGAAGTATTATTTTAAGCAACACATGAAGTTGACGAAACACTCGAGACAAATGTAATTAAAGTCAGATCGTGTCTTATACCTCATATACCCCCCTGGTCGGGACCAGAGGCCTGTACTACGAAGCTGGTTCAACCTAACCTGGATATGTTTGAGTTAGCCAGTTGGCCTAATCCAAAACATACGCGCTCTCGCTAAACGGTACTACGACGCGGGTTATCAAGTGGATCGCTCAAGCCAGCCGTGCCGTGTCTAGTTAGGTGCGCGTTCACATGAAAGGGGTGGTATTTGGGGCATTCGACCAATCACAAACATGGAGAAGCGTACTGACAGCCCAACCTAACCTGCTCCGGGGCAGGTTAGCCGCACAGCATAAGTTACCATGGAGATCTAGCCTGCTAAAAAGAGAACCAGCTTCGTAGGACCGGAAACCCAGAGTTTTCCCTGAAGTTAGCCAGCTAAGCGAAAATCCTGCTTCGTAGTATACCCCCCAGGTTGCAGGCTAAGAGCTCAACTCAGTGAAAGCACTGCCTGCTGACCAATCAGAGCTCAGTGTGCGGAGTTTAAAGCGATCAAGTCATATTACAGGAGAAAGGAAATACAGAAAAGCTGCCGTTTCAGGAAAGACGGCCGGCAAAAATCACCGACTGTGTGAACGTGAACATTAATAGAATATCACCTCCCATCTTCAGAGCAATCTGACTATTATAACATTAGCGTTAAGAAAGCTTACTTAAATATCTGCCACAACATAAGTAACCGGATCAGAGTAACATTAAGTACAGTCCGCGGCATATCACATCATAATGTATCATATATTTCCTTATATGAGTCAGCTGAGCCGTATCTGGCCGTGCAACACTCACAGTGTCACTTACATGCAGAAGTATTATTTTAAGCAACACATTTTGTTGACGAAACACTCGATACAAATGTAATTAGTCAGATCCAGTCGTGTCTTAGACGGGGCAGTGATATCATAAACCTGTTAATGTACGCATTCAAACTTTTACCAGCTGTATTCACCTTGCAGGTGCAACTATGTGGCTTTTATCCTGGATAAAGTGTTTAAGTCATGGATGTTTAAAGTTTAACTTCTTCATATGTCTAATATATTATAGTTGACTTTTCATTCAGGAAGTATGACGCGGCGCTGTCAGTATGCTTCTCCATGTTTGTGATTGGTCGAATGCTCCAATACCACCCCTTTCATGTGAACGTGCACCTAACTAGATAGGACACAGCTGGCTTGAGCAATCCACTTGATAACCCGTGTCGTAGTACAGTTTAGCAAGAGCGCTTATGTTTTGGATTAGGCCAACCGGCTAACTCAAACATATCCAGGTTAGGTTGAACCAGCTTCGTAGTATACCCCTCAGTCCTCCTGCTGGAACTTGCACTGAGCTATCATATGGCGCAAAGTGGGTTTGCCCCGTTAGTGGGCGGTCGAGGCCTGGAGAGCATCCAGGTTGGAACAGGTCTCTCTTTCTGAGAATCAGATCAGAATCAGAATACCTGTATTAGTCCTTCAGAGGGGAAATGTACATTGTTACAGCAGAAAAGAGCCAAAGACAGGTTCATGTTAACTAAGAAGCATGCATAACAAAATATTAAAGATAAAAAAATAATAATAGAAATTAAACAATTTACAAAATACACATCCTGTAACAGTTCTGAGGAGAGTTTTATATATTTTTGATTAAGTCAGTAACCACCTTTTTAAAATGTTTTAAAGGGCCCATGCTTCTCTGGTTATTACCCATCGTCTTGTGTGTTATCAAGCTTTTTCTGCATGTAAACGGTCTGCAGAGTCTCAAACCCTCAAAGTACACCCTGTAGCGAGTAAAACTCTAACACAGAAAAGACCCAGAACGCCTCGTTGGAGATTTCTCATTTTCCATGTTTGCTTCCTGAAATGGAAAAAAATCCGTGGAGCACCTCACACACCAGGATCCCTTGGCTAACTAACAGGGAATCCCCATTGACTTGCATAGAGCTCCCTGAACGCTGGTAATAGACGAGTTGGGATAGCGGAGAAATGCTCTCCGCAGACCCATTCTCAGAGCGTTATAAACCTTTTTCTTACTCAATATCAAGCCACACTTATTGTTTTTACTTCGGCTGTGAGTGTTTGTGTGTGCTCAGGATGAGTTTCGCTTGTTCTCGCTGTATCGCCGACCGGGAAGCCTGTCCGCTCCTCGCAGCAACGAGCCCTGCAACGTCCCGACCAATCAGAGCACACTGGGCTCACAGGGAGGGGGGGGCAGGAGCTCCAACAAGGCGTGGAGGACAGAGAGTGCATACACATACTATACAGAGATGCTGTATGAGAAACCAATGTGATTTTGGAAAATTGCACAATTTAAATATATTCTAGTAGACCTCAACAATGGAATTATGATCAGTAGAAATGGCCATGACATGGGACCTTTAACTGCTATAAGTCTGTCAACCTCAAACTGAAAAAACCCTAACAAGGGTGACGAAAAGTGACTCATTTCCATACAGTATGTGTCAGTACCAAACCCCTGCAATTAGAATTGATCTTCTGGCCGTGCTGGAGCCCCGCCTCAAGCAACCGTTAGCCAAAGCTAACAGATATAAATGATCTATTATACCCTCTGCCATTTCACTGCTTAACACTTGGAAGTATGGGGAGCACATCTGCACTAGCTAATGTGACAGAAGACCTTATCATAAAACGCACCAACTGCACTGGTGGCGAATCTTACTCCAAACTAAATGAGAAGGTTGCTGCCATGATTGGATCCTCACTGAAACCAGCTTTGCATTCCCTTGTTAATACAGATGTGGAGAGCAGACATGGTTTGGAGACAAAAGACTCAGGGTGTCCACTGCAGAGACATAATGATGGCTTTTAGCTCCCCCATATTTCAGTTTAATATCTATTTATATCAATTACGCCATCACTTTAAAAAGTTCTCTGTTTTATTTTTCTTCTTTAATGAAGTTTACATTCACGCATGTAACAGCTCCGTTGGTTTATTTTAGTCTCACGTGCTGAGGGAGAGATCACAGTCATGAAGCACCTCTCTTTCACACTTAAGTCTTAAGGTCTCGAAAAATATTTCTGCGTTTGAATAATAGTGTTATTCTGCTTGTTGGCTGCATTTGAGATAAAGGAGTATGCCTCATCTCATTAAATAAATTAATTCTGAAAGTCAATATTTCCTTTTTGAAAGACATTCCGTGTGTTTTGTTAGGCTGTGTTAGGCTAAACTGTGTTTAATCAAAAACTTTGGCATAAAACTGTTATAGTATTTTTATGCCAATGCTTGTACAAAATAATTATGGAAGGATTTCAAATGTGCTTAATGATGCAATACATAGTTTAATTCTGCTCCTCATACATTTATAGTTATATTATTGTAAGGCAAACACACTGACTTGCCTCAGCCTTCCTCAGTACCCACTGCAGACACACTGCCAACACGTGTGCATGCACCAAAGAAAGTTGTTCAAACACATAAATCACAGTAAAACCACAAGTTTCCATCTTTGCAAATCCTACGGAAGCCCTGAGAAAAAAAGATTCTGTTAATTTATCTACCTATTTTTCCCTCCTGTGTAAATAACTTCATTACTTTGGGGGACAGTAGCTCCGTCTGTGGGGACTTGGCTTTGGACAACACTGCTTGGGAAGCATAGGGTCGGACCAGAAATACAGAGTGTATTAACTGTCCCTGCTGCCAGGCGCCATAACATGACGTAATCAATTTAGATTAAGATATATTTTTCCAGGATCATTATTATTAGTTCAATTTAAAACATGTGGTTGTTGTGTATTTCAGCCTCTTATGGCAACAATGTTTATTATACTGTAGCAACACATATTTCAACCTGAAACAAGAAAATGTTCTGCCAAGAGAAATGTGCCTATTTTCACAGATGTTAACATATTACATGATCATTTTGGACAAACCATTTTTCTACGAATAACTAAATACAATATCTTCATTTAGTGCACTGTAGAGATGTTTCTAGTGTTCATATTTTGAACACTAGAAAGTGATTTTCCGCTTAGGGACGCAGCCTTGTCGAGTCAGTTAGAGCAGGGGTTCCCGAAGTGTGGGAAGATGAGCCTCCCCTCAGAGAACATAATCACAGCCGCACCCCCCTCCCAATTATTATTGCTATTATTATTATTATTATTATTATTATTATTATTATTATTGTTGTTGTTGCTATAATGCAGGGGTATTCAATTGCATTTCAAAGAGGTCCAGTGAGAGAAAATGTCATAAAATGCTCTGTTTTCGCTACCTTTCTCTTTTTTGATTGGCTGAGCGTCACCTCCTTAAAACATTAAACAACAGCTTTTTTAAACCTCTTGATCTTTATGTTTTAAACATTTTGAGGTTAAGGATGGCAGCTTCCTCATACGTTGCACTCGGAGAGAAATAGTTGAGACGGAGATGTCTTTAGCAGCTGTTAACTGTGTTCGTTATTCTCCCGACCAGGAGAGAAGCTTTAAAATAGGAGACTAAATGGAGTCTCTGTGAAAGTTCAATTGGGTACTTTAATTAAAAAAGGCGCGGTAGTGTTACAGACAGAATATTGTTCAGTCAGACAAACAGCTGTGATCCGCTCCTCGATAGGGAAGCCAAGAGAGTGGATCTCTCCTCCGGTGGTTTATATATGGTGTGCTGGCTCCTCCCCGCCAGCCGGCTCGCCTCGTCTCCAATGTCCGTTATTGCATTTAAACAGAGGATAGGTTCTTTTCACATTCAATATATGCTTAACACACCGTTTCTCCTCATATTCTCTTTCATCACTTTTCATTTAACACATTCTAAACGCTGTAATCAATACTCTAAACAATACTTCTCGGCTCGTTTGGTTTCCGGTCATTCCGGATGTTGTCACATGCTACTCTCGTCTGTAAACAATGTATTCAAATAAACTGTACCTTCATTTAATATTCAGCATGGTAGTATCTCGACATCTATAGTTGTAGTGTTAAATCAGTAGGCTTCGGTTTGCACCACTCTATATCATTTCGCTACTAAATTCACCTCTTCAGGAAATCGTATATTAGCCACATGCTAAATGCTAACCGGAGATGAAGGATTTTCAGAATAAAAGCTTAACTGCTTGTGCACAAGAATTTCTGGTTTTTCAGTATAAAAGAGCATTAAAACTGACGGCATGTTTAAACTACATTTCCCCATTAAAACATTGATTTTAATTTCTAACAGTCCCTCCTTACACACCTAAAAGGTGTGTATAATACTGAAATCAATGAGTTCTTCATCTGAACTTTGCATATTACATATCTCATATTAACAAACATACAATCAAATGGAATGGTTTTACAGCCGGCTTTACAAAAATACAAAATAAATTCTTGTCTGTGTTCAAACATAAAAGTTTTCCCTTGTGCATAACTTCTAGTGTTTACATTCAATATCATTCTTCAAAATAGCAGCAATGGCTTGGTATCAGAACATTTCTTCCTCCCTCCTTTCACAGAAACCGTTCTCATACCACGCTCAGTGTTAAGGCACTTGTTTTTACAAAGTGAAAAGAAATAAACCATTTTAGAATAGCAATAAAATAGTAAAGTCAAATAAAATAGACCATCTTGGTATAGTATAAAATAAATTGAAAATAAAAATACACTATCTTGGAATAGTATAAAATAAATTGAAATGGATTCACTCCATTTTAGCATTTTATTTTGCTCACTTCTTCACATGATTTCATAATGTAAAGAATCACATCAGCTGGAAATTCATTGATCAATCTCATCTCCGAACATCCATCATTTAAACTAACTCATCATTGTCATCAACATCTGTATACGGGGGTGGGTCGTCTTGTTCTGCTAGCATTTGTAATTATCTCCTCATGAGAAATTTACCCTCCCTCCTTTCATACCATTTAAGGTATGAAAGTAATATGTTCTCTAGAAGGGGCCGTTGTACGTTCTACTCTGGGGTACGGCATTCTAGACAGTCATTTCTGGAAGAAGATTTTGCTCAGTTACAACAGTTGTAGAGTTTCATCACTTAAAAGTTCCTTCTCATTACCTTTGGGTGGTCTGTTCTAATGCAGTGATAAAGTCCCTGAACTGGTGTGAGAACCAGTGGAATATCAATAACTCATTATACTAATTTATTTTCAATTCTTGTCTACTTAAATAGCTATGCTAACCCCTTTAACAGTGTGTGGAACCTTGGGTGCCCGAGCATGTGATAATTACTCCCTCCTTTAACAAGGATTTCAAAAATAGAAGTCATTTCATTAATGGTTTGTAGTTTAATTCAGGAATTTACACTTATGGCAGATATGTTTCTCCTTTAAATAACATCTCTAAAAGTCAGGTCATCACTGATTGAATGGATGACCTTTAGGAGCTGGTGGCGCTTGTCTTTTAAAACTCATACTCTGGTGCCGTGCGCTCCCTCTGAAGCTGCAAGTAAGATTTAAAACATCTGCAGGGTGGGTTGAGCGACCCCTTCTCCCTAAACGATGTTTGTTGTAACAAATATGCACCATCACAATGAGTGATCCAAGGCCCCGCATGTATTACTCCCAACTACATTATTATTTTTTTTTTAATTAAACTTTGCTTTCGCTCTTTGCCCAGTGTCATTTTAAAACTCTACATCTTGGACGAAAAACAACTGTTATTTCCACCTTAATCTTCCCTCCTGAGGTAATAACCATGCTACAATGGAGATATCAATACTCTAGATTGGAACACTATCTTTGGCTTGGTACTAGCTCTACCTTTAACATTTTCCATACAAATAAAGATTTGTCTGCTTTTATAGAGTGGTTACTAAAACCATCCCTTTAAACTGTAGGTCTATACTGTAACAAATTAAATCTTCCCCAAATTCACACATGAATAAAAAAACTCTTAAAGAATAATTTGTTGATATGATGAAAAGATTGAATAATATGTTCTACCCTCAGTGTGTTTTTAGGGTTATTTAATAGTTTCCTCTTTTTTCTTTATAAATTCACCAATTGATTAATTCATGGCTAATAAATCTTTTTCTTTACGTATTTCTCGTTGGTGAATAAGTGTGTTTATGTGTAAACTCACTCACTCCCGTTTTCCTTCTCTCCCCCTCTGGTTGTCAAGCCACGACCCCCTCACATTCTGCCGGACCATGCCAACTCCTCCGTTCTTTCCTCTCCTCCGTCCACCTTCTCCTCAGTCCATCAGCGCTTGGACCCTTCCGCTGTAACTCTTTTCAGTGTCCCATTTGCTTTGCTTTTCATCTCCTCCTTTAGTCTCTACTTTGTTGCATGGAGGGCGTATTCCGCTCTCATGTCCCACACTCTGCTCTTGTGTCCAAATCTTGTGGCTCAGCTTGGAACTTCATGTCCTGTGGGGGACCGATGAGAGTGTGCCTTTTTATGTCACCTGTAGTTCTGGATGCCTCAGGTGGAGATGGTTCAGGATAAAGTCTTGTCATTGTTGGTTCAGCTCTGCTTCTCTGTCTGTTCGATGGAGGAGGAGGAGTCTTCCGTGGTGAGGTCTTTTGTCTGCTTGGAAGTTGGGGTCGTAGCGTTCTGACAGGCGGAGAGATAGAGAGAGAGAGATCTCGGGACGCATTATCTATATTTAATTCTAACACACTGAGGTAAAATAAATCCAATCTTTCCCACTCTATTTTCCTAACCATACTATCTTTCTTTGATGTTAAATGTCATCTAAGCCCAGTTAATGTTTTCTAATAATTGTACCATATCCCTAAACATTGCCTTCACCCACTGTAACATGTTTACTCCAATTAACTTTCAGGAAACCACTTTCTTCCATACATTTAAATACCTAGATGCTTCAATCACCACATATTTCACACACTATAAAGGAACGTCTCCATATTTTCTCCATCACTTTAAATCTCACTGTTATTTAGAACATAAGTAACTTTGGTGACTGGACATATCTGCAATGTCGCCACTGTCTGCTAGGAAATTTTGTTCATAGAGTTTGTACGTACAAAGCTGTACTTTTGGGTTAGTAGCCTGTGTACTCTTATCCCTAGGGGACCCCACAATTGGTTTGGCTTTGTTCTCGTCATCATCTCTATTTTATCCCTGGTTGTGTCCGTTACAGAATTTAATAATGAGTCCAAAAATAACATACAAAAAATTGGACTCTTTTTCAGATGTAAAACAAAAAAATAGGTTTTCACATTAATGTACAATCTATAAAAATCTATAGACAATTTGTCTTTTGAGCTGTTTCTATCTTTATCTTATTTCTATTTATTGTTTTGTTCCAGCTCTGCCAAATCAGTCCTAACTCCCAATAATGTTCTGGAAGTTGCCAGTGAAGGGTGACAATGTGTGAGGTGGTGTCAATTTGCTCCTTTTTCTTTACCTTTCAACCGGAGCGCGTGTGAAGTTTGTTACAACCTCTCACGCTTCCGTCCACCGGGGATCAGCCCACTGTCTTTTGTGAACTTTCACCCTCACCCAATCACCTGGCCGAACAGGAGTCTCTTCTGGTGTCTCGTCTGGTATCTCTGTAGTTTTCCTAGCCTGCTGTGTAGACAAAACTTGCATAATATTACTCAGAGTTCTGACATATTCATCCACTTCTATTTGTCTAATATCTAAAACTGGACCACTCCCTCCTTGGAGAAGGCCCGAGCTTCGGCATACCTCTTGTTGACTACATGTTATTATTTATTAACTACAACGTCACTGAAATCAACATATCTGTATAATCATGACACTCCCTCCTTTGAGCATAAAATGCTCAATTAATATTGCAATGATTACCCTATTCTGAACAGGACATGTAAAACCCATAACGTTGCATTAAAGAAATATAACTTCTCCGTGTACCCACAAGGGGTACAAAAATATCGTATGATTTATGGTTTTCTGATGGTATAAATGCATATTCACTATAAAAAAAAAATCAGCAATTAGCACTTCTAATAGTTTACTTGTTTCAATAATGGCTTTTGTAATGGTATTATGCATCATCGTTGCTGCGAAAAACAATACCTCTGGTTTCGCTAATGCGTCTCGATAACTCTAGGATTAGAGGATTGGTTGACACTGCTGAACTAACATGATAAAATAATATTTCTCCAAACTGGAGGGAAAATATGAACTATTCTCACAGAGAGTGACCTGCATGAAGGGCTGGTGCCCCTCACTCAAATGAGATATTGCCTTACGCACAACACTATAAATCAGTAAAGTTACTCAAGAATAAATAAAGACTGATTCTTGAAACTGTTGTAAAAACCCTACAACTTCTTCATCTAAGCTCTCAATCAGTGTTATGTTATTTAATCTGCAGCTCACGCCTTAAAACAGACACTTCAGACCGATTATAAAATTGTGTTTATGAGAAAAATGTAATCTGACTCCATAAATCACATAATTGTTTGATTAAAAACTGCACTTCTGGCTAACAATAAATGAAGTTCCCCTTTAAACACAGCCCCGGTCTTCTGACGGGGTCCATCTATGTACTGGCTGGAAAATGTTGGGCCAGTCTCCGTCGCTCCGTCACTGTTCTCCCGTTAACAGTCACTCTCTAGTTCAGCTGGGTTCTTGTTGACTTCTTCACTGGTTTGAGACAAGCGACCCTATCGGACACCTCCCTTTGTCTTTCGGCAATAATGTCATTATGGGCTTCAACTGCCTTTCGTCTCTCTTCCATTCCTCTGTTGAGCTGCTCTTCCATTCTTCTGTTGAGTTCCTTTTCCATTATTCTGCCGAGTTCTTCTATTCTTCTGTTGGATTCTTCCTCTCTTCTGCTGAGTTCTACCACATGTAAGCTGTTTGTCAATCCTTGGCTGGCATCTTCCAGATGGAATACCAGACTTGCAACCATAGCTTTTCTTTTTTCAGCTCTGTTCATAGCAATGTTTTCAGGTCCATACCAAGAGGGTTGTCCGGCTTTGATCCATGCTTGTTGTTCTCGCAGGTATTCTCCATTTTCATGGTCAATTACTGCTTTTCTATGGGCTTTCGTTGGTTCAGGCTGATTATCTGCTGGAAGCAGTCCTCTCGTTTGCCACTGTTCCAACAGTTTCTTATATTGGGTCCATGTCTTCCATCTAAGATTGGAACTGTTGTAGCATCTGATCTGATTTTTACCCTTTCCTTAATAACTGCAGTTGTGCATGGTTCTGCGTCTGGTCTCAACTTAGTGTCTTTAAGTGACATGTTCTCTTCTTATTCGAATGAAATTATGAAGTTTATCAAGGATTGAAGCACTAATCCTCCGACTAGCACCTTTGTTCCTGATTTTAATATCCTATGTCATCCGATCTTAACTTTAAATCAGGTTGTTTTTTTTTTTTTGTTTTTTTTTTTTTTTTTAATTTTTTATATTATTAAAGTAAATTAAAATATAAAAATTTTGCAAATTCTAAATTGTTTAAAAAATAAAAATTTGTACAAATTTTTAATTGTTAAAAATAAAAATTGTACAGTGTACAGTATAGTTTTGACTTTGAAATATGAATTTGGTTCAAATTCACAATGTTATGGTGTTTCCGCTATTTGGGTAATAATTCTGTACTACCACCAGAGTGCGCTATTTTAAATTCCAGCTTAATCCACTAGGGAATAGCTGTTTCAAAACTGACTCGTTTTTAACAAGGAGAAACTTAGTTTCCTCAAAAATATCTTTAAAATAGGAATTTACACTATGGTTAAACAACACAACACATAACCGCCAAAACACATTTGCAAAGAAGAATATTTCAAAAACCGCCAAGACACATTTGCAAAGAAGAATATTTCAAAAACCCCCAAAACACATTTGCCAGCAGCAATATTTCAAAAACCGCCAAAACACATTTGCCAGAAGCAATATTTCAAAAACCGCCAAAACACATTTGCCAGCAGCAATACTTCAAATCTTTGGAAATACAACAATCCTTCCCTCTAATATCCAAAAATTGATTCAGCCTTCTAGTTCCAACTGTGACAAGAAGTATTATTCGTTCTTCACAAGATGGAGGTCAGGAAAATGCCTCATTGGAGTGAAACCAGCTGCATAAGAACAAAGAAAGGAGTGCTTTGAATTAGCATTTCACGAAATGGCGATTGCCCTGTCTTTGTTTTTCCACATGTGGGGTGTAAACAAGATGGCACCCGATTATTTCGCACTCTGACCTGTAGACAAAGAGATTTGTCCATGCGGCTCTCAGGTGGGAGTTTAAACAATGGCTAGGTGATCTTTAAACGAACAGTAACAAAGTAAACCACTGGTGTGGTATCATAAATCCTGAAATACAAGCCAAAACAACACTTAGTTTAAAATAACCACATTTCTATCTAGTTTACTATGAAAAAATGGGCTTTATCTTATTGATATCATCACTTAAAGTTAGGAACCCTTACGCACTAGCTATAAACCTGTTCACGTAATATTTGACTTTATAGTCGACTATGGGCTTTATCTTATTGATATCATCACTTAAAGTTAGGAACCCTTACGCACTAGCTATAAACCTGTTCACGTAATATTTGACTTTATAGTCGACTATGGTTAACTGTTGCTATTTGGACACGCCAAACTGGGACTAATATGGAGACCTATCAGCCACTGATAATAGACCGTCGTCTTATTACTGCACTGCTGCTGTAACTCCGATTACCGTAACCCACCCGCAATATCTTTTTTTAAACAGAACAGTTTTAACCACTGATAAAGGCCTAGACCTTAACCAAGCCTTTCTTGAAAAGGACTTTCTTCACTGACTTCGGTCTTAGCCCTTAGCTGATTTACTATGCCCCGCTACTTTTCACTTTCTCGGCCCTTAACCGATTCGCTATGTCTCCAGATCTTAACAAAAAGTCGTTAAATGGGCTATATACCCTTACGTCATAGGCTAAATAACTATTAACGTAACAAGAGACACCCATGTGAAAGCAGCAAGGCACCTATCCGAAGTACAATGTCCACACACTATATATTTAAAATTCAACACCCACACGTGGTTAATAGCATGCAGGGTTAATGGAACAAAAGAAAGTGTGAACTCACCCTGCTTGTGACAAAACAACGCCTCGTGGTTTTAGAGTGATTATTTTATGAATTTGGGTTGTTTTAACATTAAAATGCACAGCTATTTTCAGGATCAGCCGGCTGCCATCAAACACACAAATCTAACTTTGCCTAGTTTAACTAGTGAAGAATCTTTGTCATAACAGGCATCTTCTTACCGATTGATTTGAGCTCTTGTGTGTCGAATGGCTGCAAGCGTCTCCAGAAAACAGCCGGTTGGTTTTCTCTCCTCGGTCAGCGAGATCACGTCAGGGAACTCACCAGATTGTTAACTGTGTTCGTTATTCTCCCGACCAGGAGAGAAGCTTTAAAATAGGAGACTAAATGGAGTCTCTGTGAAAGTTCAATTGGGTACTTTAATTAAAAAAGGCGCGGTAGTGTTACAGACAGAATATTGTTCAGTCAGACAAACAGCTGTGATCCGCTCCTCGATAGGGAAGCCAAGAGAGTGGATCTCTCCTCCGGTGGTTTATATATGGTGTGCTGGCTCCTCCCCGCCAGCCGGCTCGCCTCGTCTCCAATGTCCGTTATTGCATTTAAACAGAGGATAGGTTCTTTTCACATTCAATATATGCTTAACACACCGTTTCTCCTCATATTCTCTTTCATCACTTTTCATTTAACACATTCTAAACGCTGTAATCAATACTCTAAACAATACTTCTCGGCTCGTTTGGTTTCCGGTCATTCCGGATGTTGTCACATGCTACTCTCGTCTGTAAACAATGTATTCAAATAAACTGTACCTTCATTTAATATTCAGCATGGTAGTATCTCGACATCTATAGTTGTAGTGTTAAATCAGTAGGCTTCGGTTTGCACCACTCTATATCATTTCGCTACTAAATTCACCTCTTCAGGAAATCGTATATTAGCCACATGCTAAATGCTAACCGGAGATGAAGGATTTTCAGAATAAAAGCTTAACTGCTTGTGCACAAGAATTTCTGGTTTTTCAGTATAAAAGAGCATTAAAACTGACGGCATGTTTAAACTACATTTCCCCATTAAAACATTGATTTTAATTTCTAACACAGCAGGGAGGAGTAACGTTTCACCAATGTTGTGAGGTTTACCTGCCTTAGCTATCCGTAACGCCACTCGGTATGATGCTTCGGTTGCCTTTGTATTCACAGTGCTAAATGTGTCAATGACATTTTTCTTTGACTGCAATTTCTCAAGCTTCCGGTCAAAAAACTCCTGTGGCTTGGTCACCAAACATGGGTGTTTCGTCTCAATATGACGCCGGAGTTTACATGGTCTCATACTGTCATTAGCTAGCACCTCGTTGCAGATAACACACTGTGGAGTGTCATCAGGACCGGTCCATGAAAATCCTACAGACGCTGTCTCCTCTCTCACTTTAGGTAACTTCACTAAAAATCTATCCATATTTTGCCGCTCGCTACATTTAGCTGAAGTTAACCTTATACATCCATGAAGTTAACTAGCTAGATTTCACTGTTTCTCTTTTTTTTCTGGCGGCTGCGCCTCCCTTGAAGCTCTCTGGCGCCCCCCAGGGGAGGCGCGCCTCACACTTTGGGAACCCCTGAGTTAGAGCATGAAGGCGTCTGAGTCATCACTGATACTTATGGCAGTGGGTATAATGGAAAAACCAAACAGAAGGGCGGTTGGCAGGGAAAATAATGAATGAGTAAATAAATACAAGGATATGAACAAGACGAGAAAAACTATAATCCAATTCTCCTGATAACGATCTACTCATAATCTTCTCAACAGTGGAGTGATGTCAGTGAAGTCAGTTTTTCAGCACTGTGTCTCTGAATAGTATGTGTTTGAGTTTATTGTTGCATTAGCTCTCTGTTAAATCAAGAGACACTCAGAAGTCTCAGACTCTTTTCACTAATTGTTCATCTTGTTTTTCTGGGTTGAGTTTTGTTCCAGTGTTACCTGTTTTGTTCAAATGCGTTTTCTGTTTTTCCATTAAACATAATAGTTGTCTTAGCAATAGTTAGGACAGCGGCTCCCAACCTGTGGTCCGCGAAGGCATTGCATTATTATTTTTTATTATTTCATTAATCTTTTTTTGATTTTTACACAAACGTGGACATAACAATAACATATAGGAGATGACATTCCTATCTCAGAAAAAAACTAAACAAAAGCAGAAGAAATAAAGATGTAGTCAGTAGGATCACAAAAATATGTTGACAACCAAATACAACCAAAAACACAACATGGCAAGCATATTTATTGTTCCTTTAATCCCACTCTTCGTTAGAGCTAATTATTTCCCATTTCATGGCGTGTTGAGCCACCCTTTGATTTTTTGTGGCAATACATTTTCCAAAAATAAATGTAATCTACTTTTCAAACCCCTTAAATTAAGATTACTCCTTGATTGACTTTTAAAAATATGTATTTTAGCCGGAAGAATAGTTGTATTTATTAATTCTGTGCGGTGCTCCTCTAAAAGCCCAAATAAAATATTAAAGGGTATAAATATAAATTCAATATTTGCCGCCAAATAATCTGCAAAACATTATGATATGTGTGGAAACATTTTCATTCTTAAGATTTTTTTTTATTTTAACCTCTTTTCCTTTCTCTTTCTTGATCCTGCTGAGCAACGGTCATTACAGTCCTTGACAGCGGTCTGTTCTACTGGATTCACAACGTGTCACATGTTCTGAATCGACCAATCAGAACTTTATTTAATCAGTGCTTTAAAACCACCGCCATAGTGCCAGTGCCCAAACACTCTGCTGCAGCAGGCCTGAATGACTTCCGTCCCATTACACTTACACCCATTCTCATGAAGTGCTTCGAGAAGTTGGTCCTAGCACAGCTTAAATCCCGCCTATCACCGAAACTGGACCCCCATCAATTCGCATACCGGACTAATAGGAGCACGGAAGACGCTGTTTCCATAACACTTCACACCGTCCTCACACATCTGGAAAAAACCAACTCCTATGCAAGACTGCTGTTCATCGACTTCAGTTCAGCCTTCAACACCGTCATCCCCTCCAAACTAATCACAAAACTCAACGACCTGGGCATTGACGCCCCCCTTTGCAGTTGGATTTTAGACTTTCTAACCAACAGACCCCAGCATGTCAGGTTGGATAATCTCTCTTCCATGACCCTCAGCCTAAATACCGGTGTCCCACAAGGCTGCGTGCTGAGCCCCCTCCTCTACTCCATCTTCACCCACGACTGTACCACTGTACATGGTTCAAACACCATCATCAAGTATGCAGACGACACAACGGTGATCGGCCTCATCCACAACAACGATGAGACGGCCCACAGGGAGGAGGTTCAGCATCTGACTGAGTGGTGTGTTGACCATAACCTGGCCCTCAACACAACAAAAACAAAAGAACTCATTGTGGACTTCAGGAAATCGAAAGGCCACACACACACTCCCATCCACATAAATGGAACGGCGGTGGAGCGTGTGTCTAGCTTCAAGTTCCTGGGGGTCCACATATCCGATGACCTCTCATGGTCCAACAATACCACCAGCATAGTAAAGAAGGCTCACCAGCGTCTCTTCTTCCTAAGGAGACTAAAAAAAGATCACCTCTCTCCTCAGATTCTGGTGAACTTTTATCGCTGCACCATTGAGAGCATCCTGGCCAGCTGTATCACAGCCTGGTATGGGAACTGCACAATGCTCAACAGGAAGGCATTGCAGAGGGTGACGAAAATCGCCCAACGCATAATCTGTGTCCCACTCCCTACCATCGAGGACATCCAGGGGATACGGTGTTTGCAGAGGGTGCACAACATCTTTAAAGACACCTCTCATCCTGCAAACCATCTGTTTGTCCTCCTACCCTCGGGGAGGCGCCTCAGGAGCCTCCGGTCCAAGACCAGCAGGTTCAGGGTCAGCTTCTTCCCCAGGGCTGTTACCCTGTTGAACTCTGCCCGCTGATAGACTCAAGCCCATACCCACCACCCACCTGTTTATATATGTTACTGTCAATGCTGTTTACACTGTATATATTCATCTGTTTATTGCCTATTTATAATTATTCTATTTATAATAATTGCATGTATAATTATTCTCATTATGTAGACTCCTGCACTGCTATTTTTCACTTCTGGTCAGATGCCTAAACTTACATTTCGTCACTAGTGCATGTACTACGTAATGACAATAAAGTTGAATCTGAATCTGAATTTAGCCTCCGTATTGTTTATGGTTGAAAAAAAATGTGTTTCTTAAGTGGGGGCCCTGAGTTGAAAAGGGTTGGGAACCGCTGAGTTAGGGGCATCCAGTAGTGGTGTTGCACTGAAAAAACTGAACCGCTGATTTTAATTAAATGTATTATGTTAACAAATCTTACATATCTGTATTGGGTTAGTTGAAAGCAATAATATTATTGAAAAATATTGGGTTCATCTTAATATCATTGCTTCAACTAACCTAATACAGTGAAGTCAACGTTTCAGTTTTTTCAGCGTGTGTTTTTTTTTGGGATTGTTTTCATCTTAAAGAAAGTTTTTTTATTTCAGAACTTGATGGTATGGAAGTAGTGGTCAGTTGTGTTCATGTTGCAGTAAGTGTATATGCCAGATGTTTAACATTTTTGCATATTTGAGTCAAAAGGGAATGTTGGTGCTGATGCTAAGATCTTCGCTTGTTTTGATTGGAACAGATACGGTGGATTGGATGGATGGATGGTGATATCAGTGGAAAGTAAAAGATTAGGTTTTATTTGTGCTAGATATTTGATGGATTCTGTGATAGAGTAAAGACAGTAAAGGGTCATTGGATTTGTTGGTTTTCGTCTTGATTCATGTTTTAATTGAGTATGTTGTATTGCCACTGCCTAATAAATAATGATGAAGATGTCATCATATTGTCAGCAAGAAATCCAATAATCCTTTCTACAACGTCAAACTATTATGTTACAGTCTAATCAGTGGCGGCTGGTGGAAATTATTTTAGGTGGGGCTATTGTAATGGTGAATAAACCACATGGGGAACATTTTGAGAAATGAACCCTTACATTATGACTTCTGGTGATGTTAGAGATATGAGAAGACTGATCAATACCTCCATAATCTTCAGTGTGGTTAGCTATGAATCTTCCAAAACTTCCAAATACCTTGTCCTGGACATAGTTACAGTAAACTGTGCAACAGTACAGGAGGCCCACACAAACTGCAGAACACCGGTTCTTTGGGAACACTCAAATTATTTAATTCCCATTTAAAATCAGGAGACTAAATACGAACATTATATGCAGACACAGACGTTGGTCAGAAACACAGAAATATTAGAAAACAGACCATTAAGGCAAAAAATCTAGTTTGATGGATGCTGTCAAAACTCAACTATATACAATAATATGTGTGTGTGTGTGTGTGTGTGTGTGTGTGTGTGTGTGTGTGTGTGTGTGTGTGTGTGTGTGTGTGTGTGTGTGTGTGTGTGTGTGTGTGTGTGTGTGTGTGTGTGTGTGTGTTTATTTATCATGGGCACATAGTATCTGTCCCAGGCTGTTTGAAGAGCAAGCATGGGAAACAAAAGACAGCGTTTACCTGTTTGCATCCAGCTAGTCACACAGTTACAATCACACTCCCTGTAATTGACATAATTAATAGATAGTGTAGCTTCTCACCATCATTTACTGTGGCCCACTGATGTTAACGATCGTAACTGAAAGGCTACCTGTCAAACGTAAACATTCAGCCACGTGACTCGCAAATTCTCGCGAGAGTTTTACACAAGACTGATCCTTTTCTAGCCATAACCCTGCACCGGTGATCATCAGATTTGACAACGCTGATTGGCTGAAATTGTGTTTCATGCAGTATTAATAGCATTACCTTCTTAAAAATCAAAGCACATCATATCACATTTACATTATGATATAATAAAATGGCTGTAAAGTAGATAGAGAAATTCAAAGTCTGCAGAGAGAGAGTTCATCTTTGTGTGAGGAGAGGGGGACAAATAGAGAGAGAGAGAGAGAGAGAGAGAGAGAGAGAGAGATGAGAAGCAAAGATGGTACAAGTTGAGTCAGCACACTGAATGTTCTCCCAACAGGAAAGGAGGGATAGAGAAGGAGAGAAAAGAGGTAGGGGGAGAGGCAGAGGAAGAGGGAGGGGAAGGGGAGAGGGAGGGGTGGGGCTGAAGAGGCAGGACAATTGGCCGAGCCCCGGGATGACCCGAAGGCGAGGGAGATGGTGTGTGTGTGTGTGTGTGTGTGTGTGTGTGTGTGTGTGTGTGTGTGTGTGTGTGTGTGTGTGTGTGTGTGTGTGTGTGTGTGTGTGTGTGTGTGTGTGTGTGTGTGTGTGTGTGTGTGTGTGGGTGGGTGGGTGGGTGTGTGTGTGTGTGTGTGTGTGTGTGTGTGTAAACTGCAGTCTGCATGAAACCATCACAGTCCTGTAAATATGCACGTACGCTTCGTAGCCTTCTAAAAACTTCAATATTATAATCTATTTGAAATGGAGATGCAGCGTGTTGCTTTAGCAGAGCTCATATCAAACGTCACAACAAAAACAAGTCTAGGGTTAGCACTGCTGGATGATCATCACAAAGTAAGTATATTACTCTTTAAATTCCCTCTGAGTAAAAGTTTCAATTGCCTAAAAATATATATATATATAATTAAGTCATTACTTGATTAAATGTACTTGGTTACGTCCCACCTCTGATTACATGTCATTGAGCTGACAACACATTTTTTGTGTGAAATTACTTAGTTTAAGATTGAGATTGAGATTGAGATTAAAATGAACCTTTATTGTTCCCCTAGGGGAAATACAGTTTCAGTCATACACTTCAATATCATGGGCTTTCCTCGGGGGGTTATTTGGGGTTAGGTATCTTGCCAAAGGACACTTGACTACAAGGACTGAGGATCGAAACACTGACCCTCCGATTGGTCGACGCCCATTCACCCCCTGAGCCACAGCCACATCAGTTTTGAATTCTTTATTCCATAATAAAGTTGCTCCAATCATAGGATTGGAGCAACCACGCCCCCCCGAGGAGCGACGCATCCAGAGCCCATGTGAAAAAATCATCTTCCAGACTGTTAATATTGTTACTGCTACTACTCTCTGGTAACGTTAACATTAACCCTGGTCCTGAGTGTTTCACTGCTTCCTTGCATCATTTGCCATCTCCGAATGAGTTTAGCTGTAGGCAAGGATTGGGTTTTTTGCATGTTAATGCTAGAAGCCTAGTGCCCAAATTAGATATTTTCAAGATCTGGTTTTTAGTTGCTAAACCTGATGTTGTAGTTTCTGAAACCTGGTTAAAACCGTCTGTCACTGACAATGTTATTCACATTGATGGATATAATGTATTCAGAACGGATCGTAAGGGCAGAGCTGGTGGCAATATACACTGCTGAGAAACTACAGTGCTCAGTCCTTCACTCAATTTCAATTCCAAGGCAATTTGAGTTGCTAGCAGTCCAAATAACTATAGCAAATGCTCCTCTCACTGTTATTGGCTGTTATAGGCCTCCATCGGCCATCATGGTTGCAACTACTAGCCTTACTAAATTGTTGTCTACGTTTTCTTCTGAAATCGTATTATTGGGTGATTTAAATTGGGACTGGTTGAGTGATAAATCTTCACAGTTTAAGCAGGTTTGTGATTCTTTGAACTCAACTCAGTTTATTGATAGTCCCACTAGAATAAACCCTGCCAAACACAATAACGATACCCTTATAGATGTCATTCTAACAAATGCAGCACATAAGTACGTGTCTGTTGGTGTTTTTCCTAATGATATCAGTGACCATTGCACTATTGCTTGCATTAGGAGCACTAAGTTTCCCAAAGCCAAGGGCCTTATTGTACTCAGGCGCTGCTTCAAACACTTCTCTGAGCAGGCTTTCCTACTCGATCTGGCGGACTTTAAATGGCACTTCATAGGGTTAATTCCATCTGTCGGTGTTGCCGTCCAATTTTTTATTTATCTTTTTATTAGGGCCGGGACTCGATTAAAAAAATTAATCTAATTAATTACAGACTTTGTAAGTAATTAATTGCAATTAATCGCATTTTTAATCACATATCAATATTTGACCTGAGAACAGTGAGAAGCAATTTTTTTCACATGGATTTTAGTATACCATTGAATAACGACTGAATACATAAGCTTAAGCAACAAAACATTGTTAATTTTTTTCAAGGTGGTACTTAGCCAAGACCAACAGAAAAGTGCAATTTTTGCCATAAAATGTAGCAATAGCATATTTAGGAATATAGTACATTTCAGAGATTCAGGTAGCCTATAGGTAGGTAGACCTTCTGTAAACTATAACACTTTGTTTTTTAAGTATAACACAATACTTTCAAGTACATTCAGAACATTGGAAACCCTGACTATTAGAAAACATCTCTCTGTTGCTTCAGAGGCCATAACAGAGTTTGTTGATTTACCAACAGTTGATTTAAAAAATCTAATAAATGTCAGTCCAACTCTCTCAATAACCTTGGCCAAAACAAATAAACAAATAAACAGTTCAACATAAAGTGCCAGTTGCACCAACAACATAATAAATAGTTCAACATAAAGTGTACTGTACCATTTAAAATAAAAAAGTGACAGTGATTGACCTCAATCCCTCCTATTCTTCCAATATCCTGATGAAAAACAAAATCTCTCTGTTGCATAGGCCACTGTTTGATCAACGCGAATTGGGTGTGGGTCCTTGTACTCCGAGTCGGGCTAACATCCACGCTAACTTCCACGCTAGCTGCTATAGGTTTTGCATTGAGGTGATACTTGAGGCTTGATGTGCTGCGGTGATAGGCAAATTCCTTTTTGCATAATTTGCAAACAACTGAAACTCTTATCGATGCTTCCATCCATCCGTTTTTTAAAACAAAATGTCCCATCCACGGGGCCAACCAAAGCGGTCTCATCAGCTTGTTCGTTCATGTTTGACTATTGTTCACTGTGGTTTGTTGTTGTTTGAAGTCATGAACGTTAGTTGGTGCTCCAGTATAATCGGTACCCCTGAAACTCATCCAGTGAGAAACGTTCCGCGGTGCAAAAATAAGTGCGATTAAAATGCGTAATTTTTTTTAACGCGTTAATTTTTGTGTAATTAATTAATCTTAATTAACGCGTTAAAGTCCCGGCCCTACTTTTTATCGATTATTAATAGACATGCCCCCCTTAGAAAATTCAGAGTCAAGAATAGGAACACTCCATGGTTTACTAGAGAGCTATCTGATCTAATTCATGATTGAAATAAGCAATGGTCTTTAGCTAGAAAGTCTAACACTAGTGATGACTGGCTTCTTTTTCGTGTCCTCAGAAATGAATGTTCAGCCCTTATTAAAAAAGCTAAAGCTGATAACTATCTGAGCTTAACCACTGATTGTTTTAATGACCATTCTAAGTTCTGGAAAATAATTAAATCACTTCAGAACAAGAAGGTTTCTAGTTTCCCACAAAAACTGAAGGTCAGTGATTCTTTTATTTCAGATTCAGATGGTATGTCTAATGCTTTCAATGCTCACTTCAAAAAGGCTGGTCACATTTTTGATGAGCAAAGTCATGACTCTCTAAATGGTCGTACTCACAGCCCTAGTCAAGAGATGAGCTCCCCTGTTTTTGATTTTGCTTCTTTCTCGGTCTCTGAAGTCTTACAGGGTTTGCATTCAATTGATCCTAAAAAGTCTGCCGGGCCTGACGGCCTCGACCCGTTCTTTTTAAAAATTGCAGCTCAGATTATAGCACACCCAGTAACTGATATTTTTAATCTCTCCCTGTCCACTCACACACTGCCAGCTCTGTGGAAGCAAGCTCTGGTATCGCCCCTCTTGAAAGCTGGTGATCCCACTGAGTTAAATAATTATCTTCCTATCTCAAATCTTTCTGTGTTATCAAAGATTCTTGAGTCCCTAGTTTCTACTCAGCTAAAACTTTTTTTAAATTCACACAACATTCTTAACCCTATGCAATCTGGATTCAGATCAAAGCACAGTACTGTGACTGCCAGTCTGAAAGTCTTAGACGATATTAAGGCTGCTTTGGATAACAAATCAGTTTGTGTTGCATTGTTTATTGACCTAGCCAAAGCATTTGATACTGTAGATCACCACATTATGTCTAATGTTATGTTGGTGTCTCGTTTCGGTCATAATGCCATTTGCGGGTTTCAGAGTTATCTAACCAACCGTACTCAGGTTGGGTAGCACTGTCTCTGACCCTGTCACCTTGGAGAAGGGAGTTCCGCAGGGCTCTATTTTGGGGGCTTTGCTCTTTTTATTATATGTAAACAATATTTGTAATCAGATGCAATTTTATCCAGTACAGTACAAGCGCCTCGGTCCTGCCGCAGTACTGTCGTACCAATAATGACGTTCAAGAACGGCCTTACGTGTATGATTGCTTAAATTTAACCACTTGGAACCAAATAATGAACCTTCTACGCAGACAGAGCCAAATGCCATGGTTTGGCCTTGAGTACAAATTCAAAATCCAAGTTATTTTCC
The DNA here is from genome assembly GCF_949606895.1 of Notothenia rossii. Lineage (NCBI taxonomy): Eukaryota > Metazoa > Chordata > Actinopteri > Perciformes > Nototheniidae > Notothenia > Notothenia rossii. Next base: position 38,718,307 of record NC_136903.1, read on the forward strand.
TTTTCTTGCCTGTCATGCATCACTTTGGAAGGCAAGGCAAGTTTATTTATATAGCACCTTTCAACACAAGGCAATTCAAAGTGCTTTACAAAAAATGAAAGACATTAAGAAAATGGCATTTAAAATCAGTCATTAAAAAAAAAAGATAATAAAATAAACATTAAAAGAAAAAATACATGGATAAAAGTTACAGCGCAGTTTAAGATGTGAATAGTTCAATTAAAAGCAGCGACAAAAAGAAAAGTCTTTAGTCTGGATTTAAAAGTAGTCAGAGTTGCAGCGGACCTGCAGGTTTCTGGGAGTTCGTTCCAGATATTTGGAGCATAATAACTAAACGCTGCTTTTCCATGTTTAGTTCTGACTCTGGGGACAGAAAGCTGACCATTCCCTGAAGACCTGAGAGATCTGGATGCTTCATAATTTAGCAGTAGGTCAGAAATGTATTTTGGGCCGAAACCATTCAAAGCTTTATAAACCAGGAGCAGTATTTTTGAAATATATTCTTTGACACACAGGAAGCCAGTGTAAAGACTTCAGAACAGGAGTGATGTGATCCACTTTCTTAGTGTTAGTGAGGACTCGAGCAGCAGCGTTCTGAATCAGCTGCAGCTTTCTAATAGATTTTTTAGTGAAACCTGCAAAGACACCATTACAGTAGTCCAGTCTACTGAAGATAAAAGCATGGACAAGTTTTTCCAAATCCTGCTGTGACATTAGTCTTTTAATCCTAGATATGTTCTTTAGGTGATAGTAGGCTGATTTAGTAACTGTTTTAATGTGACTGTTGAAACTCAGGTCAGAGTCCATGACTACACCTAGATTTCTGGCTTTATCTGTTGTTTTGAACATTGCAGACTGAAGCTCAGCGCTAACTTTTATATGTTCTGCCTTGGCTCCAAAAACCATTAACTCAGTTTTATCTTTGTTTAATTGGAGAAAGTTCTGACATACCAGTCATTGATTTGTTCAATGCACTTACTCAGTGTTTGAATTGGAACATAGTGTCCTGGTGAAATTGTTACATAAATGTGTGTGTCATCTGCATAGCTATGGTAACTTATTTAGTTGTTCTTCATTATCTGAGCCAGTGGTAGATGTTAAAGAGAAGAGGCCCCAAGATGGAGCCTTGAGGAACCCCACATGTCATATTTGTCAACTCAGATGTGTAGTTACCTATAGAAACAATGTTTTTTCTTTCCTTTAAGTAGGAGTCAAACCCATTTAGAACTGTTTCCGAAAGTCCCACCCAGTTTTCTAGTCGGTCGAGTAATATGTTGTGGTCAACAGTGTAAAACGCAGCACTGAGATCTAATAATACTGACACTGAAGTTCTGCCACTGTCTGTGTTTAAGTGGATGTCATTGAAGACCTTTACAAGAGCAGTCTCAGTGCTGTGGTTTGGACGAAAGCCTGACTGGAACACATCGGAACAGTTATTTAAATGCAAGAAATTACTCAACTGTTGAAAAACAACTTTTTCAATGATTTTACCTAGAAATGGGAGGTTTGATATGGGCCTGTAATTGTTCATTACTGAAGCATCTAGAATATTCTTTTTTAAGAGTGGTTTAATGACTGTAGTTTTCAGGGCCTGTGGAAAAACACCTGAGTGAAAAGATTTGTTTGCTATATGAAGTAGATATGACGCCATGCAACGAAAAACATCTTTGAAAAATCCTGTTGGAATAATATCAAGGCAGCAGGAGGAGGATCTCAGTAGTTGAATAATGTCCTCTAGGTTTTTATCATTAATCTGATGAAATTGTGTCATGGTGTTTGAATTGATATTAGGTGGACATAGGGACAACACATTTGCTGTACCTGATGCAGAGGCACTGACTGCTTGTCGGATTTTCTGAATTTTGTCAGTGAAGAAGGAGGCAAAATCATTGCACGCCCTGGTGGATAGAAATTCAGAGGCTACTGACACTGGGGAGTTTGTTAGTCTGTCGGCGGTAGCAAACAAGGCACGTGCATTGTTTTTGTTTTTGGTAGTGATGTCAGAGAAGAAAGACTGTCGTGTGTTTTTCAATTCCAAATTATAAAGGCCAAGTCTCTCTTTATAGATTTCAAAGTGAACCTGGAGATTTGTTTTTCGCCACCTACGTTCAGCTTTTCGACACTCTCTTTTTTCTGCTCTCACGGTCATGGCCTTTCTCCATGGAGATATTTTCTTCCCAGTCACTTCATTTACCTTAGTCGGAGCAATGGCATCTATAACATTTTTTTTTTTTTTATTAAAATGATCTACTTGCTCATTTACTGAGATGCTAGCAGGGGCAAGTGTGGAAGAAAAATTCTGAGTAAACATTTCCCTAGTATTTTCAGTTAAATATTGCTTTGTGGTTACCTCTTTTTGAACATTTTTGTGAACAGAAATAGAGCTCTCAAAGAAAATACAGGAATGATCAGAGAGTGCAACATCAGTCACCACAAACTTTGGGATATTTAGACCCTTTGAGATGATTAAGTCCAGGGTGTGCCCCTTATTGTGCGTGGGCTCCGTCACATGCTGAGTCAGTCCATAGTTATCAAGAACACAAAACAGTTCTTTAGCTCCTCTGTCCTGGGGGTTGTCAACATGGATGTTAAAATCCCCAACAATGACTAGACGGTCAAAGTCAATACACACTATAGACAGTAGTCAGTGGCGGCCGGCCCATAGGGGCGCTAGGGGCGCCGCCCCACCTCTTCCCACATACAAAAAAAAAAATTAAAAAAAAAATTAAATTAAAAAATATATATTTCAAAAAATATATATTTTATATTTTTAATTTTTAATGAACAAGGTAAATATCATACAATTGGTATCAGTAAAATGTATAATCTACAATAAAATCTTGTTTAAAATTGTGTTACGATGTCTAAAGTTACTGATAAGTCACATGTTTCCTGCCTGGCCTTGCCCTTGGCATTAGTTTATCATTACGGGGCGCTGCCCCCGAGCCAAACAGCAGCAACCAGCACGTTGCAAAAGTCTCAATAGTAAACTGTGCCGCCAAAACATAATTTCAGCCAATCAGCGCCGTCAAATATTTTGGTCACGGATCAGCTTTTTACTCTCGCAAGGATCCTGGAGGGGGCCTGGGAGTACGCTCATCCAGTCTACATGTGTTTTGTAGACTTGGAGAAGGCGTATGACCGGGTTCCCAGGGAGTCACTGTGGGAGGTGCTGCGGGAGTATGGGGTGAGGGGGTCTCTACTCAGGGCCATCCAATCTCTGTACTCCCAAAGCGAGAGCTGTGTCCGGGTCCTCGGCAGTAAGTCGGACCCATTTCAGGTGAGGGTTGGCCTCCGCCAGGGCTGCGCTTTGTCACCAATCCTGTTTGTAATATACATGGATCGGATTTCGAGGCGTAGTCGTGGGGGAGGGGGTCTGCAGTTCGGTGGACTAAGGATTGCACCACTGCTTTTTGCAGATGATGTGGTTCTGATGGCTTCATCGGTCTGCGACCTTCAGCACTCACTGGATCGGTTCGCAACCGAGTGTGAAGCGGCTGGGATGAGGATCAGCACCTCCAAATCTGAGGCCATGGTTCTCAGCAGGAAACCGATGGACTGTCCACTCCAAGTAGGGAATGAGTCCTTACCCCAAGTGAAGGAGTTCAAGTATCTCGGGGTCTTGTTCTCGAGTGAGGGAACAATGGAGCGTGAGATGGGTCGGAGAATCGGAGCAGCGGGAGCGGTACTGCAGTCTCTTTACCGCACCGTTGTGACGAAAAGGGAGCTGAGCCAGAAGGCAAAGCTCTCTGTCTACCGGGCCATTTTCGTTCCTACCCTCACCTATGGTCATGAAGGATGGGTCATGACCGAAAGAACGAGATCGCGGGTACAAGCGGCCGAGATGGGTTTTCTCCGCAGAGTGGCTGGTGTCTCCCTTAGGGATAAGGTGAGAAGTTCGGTCATTCGGGAGGGACTCGGAGTTGAACCGCTCCTCCTTCGCGTCGAAAGGAGCCAGTTGAGGTGGTTCGGGCACTTAGTTAGGATGCCACCTGGGCGCTTCCCTAGGGAGGTGTTCCAGGCACGTCCAGCTGGGAAGAGACCAAGGGGTAGACCTAGAACCAGATGGAGGGATTATATCTCTTCTCTGGCCTGGGAGCGCCTTGGGATCCCCCAGTCAGAGCTGGTTGATGTGGCCAGGGAAAAGAAAGTTTGGGGCTCTCTGCTGGAACTGCTACCTCCACGACCCGACCACGGATAAGCGGGAGAAGATGGATGGATGGATGGATGGAGCGCTCACGTTGGCGCCCACGTTGCTTACGTGCGTTGACGTGAGTTGTTTTTTAGACTCGTGAGGAACTGGGGTAGTATCTATAGTAACGCAGTGTAGGCGGAGCCGTGACGTCATCTCCAATGAGCTCCCCAGAAAAACAACACAGTCGTTAGCTCTTAGCACTCAGAGCTCACAGCTCTTCATATCTGTTCAGAAACTAGACAAAAGTTAAACAAGTACAAACCACATACTGTCTGTGTCATGGCGAATACAGTCACTGGTTTATTTATGTCTGTACAGGCCGTTGTTGTGAGTGTGGACGGTCGGAGCGTTTACAACGTTAGCTTAGCTAAATCTCCATTAGAAAACACGCATTTTAAAAGGTTTTTCGCCTGCCGTCTGTCTGCAGACTTGTCAAAGCCTTAATTCATGGTTTTTACTATCCGGTATCAGAATGTTGTTACTTCGGCATCATTTTGAAACGTGTATTACAATTAAATCACGGTCAAATATGTTCATCTTGTTGTAGTTGTAGCCCCCTTGACAGCGATTCTCTCTCTAGTTTAGACTGCGGTCAAGCCAGCCCTCACGTGATATTGCGGTGCGCAAATATCCTATGCATTACCAGGGTTCCCACGGTACCTGGAAAATATGGAAAACATGGAATTAATGTTTTCCTTTTTCCAGGTATGGAAAAGTCATGGAAACTGAGCAAAAGTGAACACTTACATGGAAATAGAAACAGTTGTCCTGGAAATTTTTATTGGATGAGGTGTAAAATAGTAATAAAATGAAACTATTGAGCACAGAATTAAGATTAGTTTATAAAAACCCTTTACATGTGAATAATTTTTACTGTAGATAGAAATGGATGATCCCATGTTGTAGAGCATGCTCTTGGCATCCTATATGGTATATTGGATGTTGGGATTTGATGCAGGCAACTTGGTGATATGGACTTTAAAAGTATAGTTTCGGATTGGTGGACTTCAGGAATAATAACGTTACTCGCGATCTCAATAGAAGGGTCAAATACATGCATTTCCCAGCCAACACGGGAGCCTTGACATCTACAGTGAAACTTCTTATGCAAGTTTAGTAATAAAAGACCTTTGGGGACAGGGATGATAGCTCATATATGAGACTTCAAAGGTCTTTTATTTTGAAACTGTACATCAGAATGTCCTGATTTTTTCTGAGTGACGACATGGGGTGTCCTGCTATCACCCTGGAGTGAGATGGATCTATGATACTGGACAGTTTTTTTTTAATTCTCATCTAAAAACAGGGATGATAGCTCATACAATAGAGATTTCAAAGGTCTTTTATTTTTGAAACTCTACATCAGGATGTCCTGATTTTTTCTGAGTAACTAGATGGGATGTCCTCCTATCACCCTGAAGTGAAATGAGTCTTTGATACTGGACAGTTTTTGTTTTATTCTCATCTAAACACAGAGGGATGATTTTTTTTTACTCTACCGTAATGCATAGGATATTCGCGCACCGCAATATCACCTGAGGGCTGGCTTGACTAGGTTTTCCCGACTGGAGGCTGGCTTGACCGCAGTTAGTTTAGCATACTCAGCCCGACTCAGCCTGGTTGTTCCTGGCCCTAGAACCACGATTTTATGGGGCCATTACATCACCAGAAGTCCCAATTTAAGGGGTCATTTCTCTCCAAAAGATTTTTTTTACTCACTATATCAACAGCCCCACCAAAAATATTTTCCACCAGCCGCCACTGACAGCAGTTCAGTAAAGTCATCAAAAAAGCTTGCACAGTATTTGGGTGGTCTATAGATATTTAGGAGCAGAGCTCGAGATGAGCATTTCAGCTGAAGGGCCACATATTCAAAAGAAACAAAGTTCCCATGGAAACATCCAATTCATTTTTGTTTTAATATGTTTTAACTGTTTAATTATAGTTCTTTGAGGCAAAACTTAAAAAAATGCAAGTAACACATCCGTTTTGTTTGGAACTGTGTTATAATAGGAAGGATAACATCACATTAAACAGCTGTGCAAAAACTCCTTCTATCACCTCAGGAACATCGCCAAACTCCGCCCCTCACTCACTCTGTTTGACGCGGAAAAGCTAGTCCACGCCTTTGTCTCCTCAAGGTTGGACTACTGCAATGCACTCCTCATCGGGATCCCTAAGAAAAGCATCCAGAGGCTCCAGAACATCCAGAACAGCGCTGCTAGGATCCTGATGAGGGTGCGCAAATATGATCATATCACCCCCATCCTGAAGTCACTACACTGGCTCCCCGTGGAATTGAGGATCGAATTCAAGGTCTCCGTCCTCACACACCAGTGTATCTATGGAACAGCCCCTCCATACCTCAAGGAACTCCTCACCCCCCTTACCTCCGTGCGGACCACCCGCTCCAGCAACTCAAACCTCCTCAAACCCCCGAGGACTAAGCTCCGTACCATGGGAGACCGGGCCTTCTGCTCGGCTGCCCCCAGTCTGTGGAACGCTCTCCCCGACCACATGAGAGCATCACAGACCGTGGAGGTTTTTAAAATAGGCCTCAAAACCCACCTCTTCAATAGAGCCTTTCCCTAGACCTTTTATTTATTTATTATCACCCTTTTATCTTATTTTATTCTTTTTACTTATTTATTTTTATTTATTGCTTTTTATTCTTTTTACGATGTTAGCACTTCGGGATTTGAATGCAAATATGAAGTGCTTTATAAATTAAAGCCATTATTATTATTATTATTATTATATCAGCTGACACCAACATTTTTGTTTTATCTTCACTGAGCTCACATTATAACAATCGATTTCAATTCAAGGATTTGAATCCTCCATCTAACCAAACCCTGGCTACATTGTCTTTACAAACCCCAACTAAGGAAGTGCGTCAGACATTGAAGACAATTATTTTAGTTTCTGTATCTGTCTGTGTCGTTATTGGACCCTAATAGACTTTTTCCCATTGACTTACATTGGGTAAGAGACGTCTCTATATCAGCCACATTTGTTTTAGCTAAATATAACCAGTATGATTCCCCTTTTCTAAAGAATCTTCACTAAATTGTTTTTGAACTGAAAAGGTCTGGAGGCTTTGTGAAAATGTGCAGGGCTGGTTCACAAACAACTGTAGCTAGCAAGCTAAATGGTAACAGGCTAGCTTTGCAAATAAAGGACCATGCTAGCTCTTGTCAGTTAAAATAGCTGTGTATTCTCATTTTACATTTGGTAGGTCCAATTGAGTTTGGAAATGAAAGCTAGCAAAGAAAGCATAAACGTTCCAGAGAGACGGTAACAAAAAGGTGCTAAAAACAGACAACATGTCTAAAATAAGGCTTGAAGTAGGATAACATACTAGGAGTATATAGTCACCCAAATGCAATTTCAATAGAGGTTCAATCAAGTGGATTGATTAATTCAGCACTGTCCCACAGTTTGGTATTTTTTACAATGCAAATTAGCAGTTCAATGTATGATCAAAGCTAAAGAAAACGTAGAAAATGGTGCGACAAGGCAACCCATTCTCATGGCATTTCGTGCTCACCAACACAATTTTTAATCTATTGATTCGTGTTCACCAACACGATTTCCCCCTTTTTTTCATTTTGCACAGCACAATTTTAAAAGCAATGTATTTCTATTGGTAGTCTCACGGCATTACGTGTTATAGGAAGACCGGAAGCTGTGTGGTTCATAAAAACATGTTCTTACTCAATATCAAGCCACAATTATTGCTTTTATTTTAAATCGTATGATTGGATGTTTTAGCCGCAATGCATGTTGGGATTTGGTGTTTGTATGATATGAAATCGTAAAAAACATTTTAATAGAATAAAATAATACTTAATTCCGAGTGTTCTTGCTTTTCTCTTTGAAAGTCATCACATAACGGCATTGTAATACACGGTTCGGCTGCATTACATATTACAGATCTGCCGTAGTTCTCTATTTATAGAGCCCTGATGAGAAGACCTTGGAAGAAATGCCGCCGAAACTGAATACTTGACGTGGATCATAAATATATCAACAATTAAACAACATCTTCAATTTCTCTTCACACAATACGTCTCCCTGCAGTATCAACACTAATTTGGCTGACTTTTACATTTGATCTAATTCGTAGATAGGTTATATTTACACCATAACGGTGCAAAGCTGACATAAAAGGACTTGTAGTTTTTAAAGATATTACTGATTTTCTTTGAATATAAGAATGTAAATACTGAGTCTGAAATAGTATAGAAAATATGCTGTAAAATTATGTGAAAGCATGAACAAAACTACACATTTTCAGATGTTGTACATACATAAGTGTCCTACAGTAATAATACAAAGTTATTATGGCTGTGTGTACCTTGTGTGCATCGCCTAGTGGTTAAAGCACGTTATTGAATTGTTGTTTTTATGTGTTATATTTGATTAAAAAAATATTAAGAGTACATACTTTCATAGGGGGAAAGTAGAAGGTCTGTGATAGAAATATAGAATATAAAAAATCAAGAAGATACTATAAGTGATCTCTACAATAAAACAGTTTAGTGCAGGATGTACAGAGATATTAATAGGAGGATGTGCAAAACAGAAAAACGAATTAACCTTTATTCAAACATTAAATAATACTTTAGATTAAGGTCTTCTTTTAAATAAGAAAAAAGCTTTGGGGGTATCTACATATAAATATTAAGCCTGACAAAGTACTTAACGCCTAATATATTGCTTTCCTGCAATGTTAATATATGTTGAAACACTTATTTTAACTGATATTATACATATGAATTATACTCTTATGTATGTAGATAGTATAAGAAATGTGCAGAATATGACAGTTTAATGGTGGAGGTATACACACATATTGATCGATGTCTTGCAATGAGGAACCTGTGACCCAAGATTTTCATTCATTGCATAACTACACCGTAGTTGTGTATATGATATGTCAAACCTTTGAAAATCTTGAAAGGGATGTGCAAAATAGCCATTATACAGTCTTTAATTATTTATTAGTAGAGAGTAATGAGTAATGAATATACAACTTTATTACTCGTTTCCATTCATGTCAATTGCAGATAAATGTTTAGTCTTCTCAAGCACCAACTATCAAATATCTCTCCTGATTGTTGGCACTTGACAATCACCTTCCCTGAATTTTACTCAGGTAACTAAAGTCTGATTTAAGGGTTGTTTATATTTCACATCATTAATCAGAATCTGCAAAGTAACTCAAATAAGTGTAGTGGAGTAAAAATACCAGGTTAACCTCTGAATTGTAGTGGAGTAGAGTTACAAAGTAACAATGAGCTGTTATGTGGGTATATATTAATGCTGCGCATTATGGACACAAGCGATTTTCACCCATGTATTAATTATATGTTTTTGATAACACCAATGTCATGGCAACTTCTAATTGTGGGAAAAACGAAAACGTTCAGTAGAGACGTCCCATAGAACATTTTGCGAAACACAATAGCCAGGATGTGTAGTTCTGGGGGGGCGTTCGATTCCAGTTTTGGATAGTCTGGCGTGGTTTCGTTCCATTTCAAACAGCTGTTTGACGCTAGGCTAACCTTGGCGCACTGCCACTCCAACATCCAATCCTAGAGCTTGAAGATTAATCACGGGGACTGTAGTCCTAAACGATAGCTGGGGATTATGGGTAGTGTAGTGTCTTCGGCCATCCTAAACTCCTAGAGGCCTACGTCTGTTTCCGGTTATTTTTATTTTGAAATTCAGTTCCTGACGGACTGCAAAAAATCCCGAGATTATGGAACTAAACAAATAAATAAAAACAAGGATAATTGTGTGTTATTGGTGAGTAAATAACAGTGTGTTATTTTGAAAAGAATAATAAATTAGAAAGAAAAAAAGATTTAAAAAGTACAGATTTCAGTATTCTGAGGCTCTGAGCCCCATTTATTTTCCTCACAGACGGCAGCAAAAGTCCGAAATTATCCGATTTAAAATAAAAGCAATAATTGTGGCTTGATATTGAGTAAGAATATGGTTTTATGAACCACACAGCTTCCGGTCTTCCTATAACACGTAATGCCGTGAGACTACCAATAGAAATACATTGCTTTTAAAATCGTGCTGTGCAACACGAAAAAAAGGGGAAAATCGTGTTGGTGAACACGAAATGCCATGCGACTGGGTTGGACAAGGATGTGTGTTGATTTACTACGCAACAGATTTATAAATCGCTGTGATTCCATTTAAATGAATGGATTTTACAACAAGATTTCACGGTGACTTAAGGATGCATTAGCTAGTGTAATGTGCATGCATGTAACTTCTGATGAGCTGCTTGAAAAACACAGTGTGACGCAGCTCAATAGATTTTAAGAAATGTAGCAACAGTCAAGTCGAGATGATTCGCCTCTGTGTTTGTTACTGCATCACATTTTGTATCCAGGCCAACTTGCAGTCTAACATTGAGTTCTCAAAAAAATTGTTTACAAAAAAGATTTGACCTCATTCTGAATAACTCATGATCAGAAGCTGTTTTTGCCAAAAGGCTGAAACAAAGCACTGAGAAAAACAGAGACAGTGAAGCAGAAAACAATCTAAAATAGAGCAGTGGTGCTGAGGAGAGAGTGGCTCCTGACTGACACGGCTGCCGACCAATCGTGTGCAAGGGAGGCAGCACTCTGAGCAAATAATCTCCAGCCTGCCCCGCACCCTCTCTCTGTGCCTATAGTGAGAGGAGAAGTGGGTGGGCAGCAGCTTAAGAGTCTGGGTGGGAGCAGTGTGGAGCAGACAAAGACTCCGCAGCACCACATCCACCCTCCACCTACAGCCCAGGACCTAGTCCCTTAAACAGGAGAGGCCTGGCTGCTCGTCTGCTCCCTGCTCCCTCCTCTTCCTCTTCTTCTTCGTCAGCACACTCACTGTGGAGCCATGCCTGAGTGCTGGGACGGGGTGAGTGTAAGGGCGGAGTGTGTGTGGGATTCCTTCATTTAGTGTGTGTGTGAGTCACACTGTCAGAATACATTTTGCATGCATTTCTTGTAATGCATTTGCCGTCAAATGGTACATTTGTTGTATTTCTTGGCAAAAATAAATAAATAACAAACCATTTTTAGCTGGCAGTCAAAAAAATATGTTTCAATGATACATGGGATGTGTTCTGTCTCATATTCTGCTATGGGAAGAAGAAAGTGCAGCATCAGCACCAAATGATAGGTCATTCTGTGAGTCTGGCCCACTGACTCACATAAGCTCGCAGACACATGCTGAGCAATGCAATGGTTAAACACATCAACATGAGTGTGTGTCTGCGTGTGTGTTTGTGTGTGTTGGTGTGTAGAGGAAATGTTAAACCTTCTGCAGTATCATGCATTTGGGCAACCTTGGAACGAATGAGTAAAATGTGTGTGTTAATATGTGTGTGAGTGTGTGGAAAGAAGGAAAAGAGCACAGGGCTTTGTGCTGGAAGATCACCATTAAATAAATCAATCACGTTGCTGTGGAGCATCAAAAATGCTTTGTCGTATTTTGGACAGCTGAGATCCTTTCCCCTGAGAGGTAGATTCCTCTCAGTGTTTCCTGCTGGATGTCTGAAGGTCACCATGCCCCAGAGGAACGTCTCCGAGTCCAGACACACTGTGAACAAAGCCCCTGGTGCAGTCACTGCCTCAAATTAAAAGCGGATTGCAGATAATTAATGTTTAATCTGAAATTGAGAGATAATCTGTCTGGATTAACTCATAACTGCTGGCTGCGTGACTTTATGCTGCCGCGGAGATTATACCGTTTTTTGGCAGTTGGCACACTTTGTTTCTGTGCTGTGAATCACTGGGAGTCATTTCATTTGTGAATGCTTTTTGTTATCAGAGGCTGCAGTTTGACAGCTGCAGGTTGACAGAGGATCATCAGACGACTGTTGCTATGTCTGAAGGGTGGAAGGTGTGGAAATGTGCTGAGAGGAGGAAAATAATGATCCATCTGATCTCTGGTTCATTTGAGTATTGACAGCAGTGGCATCATTTTACCATCTAAACCAGGCATAACAACACCAAAACAACATTACTGTATGTGTGTGTGTGTGTGTGGGGTGTGTGTGTGTGTGTGTGTGTGTGTGTGTGTGTGTGTGTGTGTGTGTGTGTGTGTGTGTGTGTGTGTGTGTGTGTGTGTGTGTGTGCCTATGTTGCACAGCTCATTTGAACACATGTATCGTACCACCATTTTGAGTTTTCTGGCTCTGACCATCTCGTGCTGCATTATTACTGCATCACTTGCATTAGGTTGTTTATCATGTTGTAGCTGTAAGCAGGATGTTGTTATCATTGTTTTGCTACAAAAGGCTAACTCCTGAATGAATGAGTATATTCTCAGGGAGGGTCAAACATCCATACTATATGAATATAATTATATTTGGATATAAACCTGCCAAGCTATACAAACGCCTCAAACAGAAGAATCATTCTATTTTAAGAAGATAAGGTCTCTACTGTATGTTATTTTCTATTTAAATTGTTGAATTGTTCCCTTCGCTTTTTGGCACCAAAAAGGCTTTATCTAATATTTGCTTTATTTTCTGCAATATACCTTTATAGTTTACAGTCTTTTTAATAAACTATTGCAAAGTATAGCTAATGCTAGTCAATCCACATCCAATCATTTACTCCAATTTGCACTTAATTGTAAAGGAGCGTTTGAGAGAAGTTATTACAGTAATAACTTTCTTACAATGCACAGACAGACTGATGCGTCACGATGTGAAACACCAGAGACTGAGGATCAGGATTCAGGTGCAAATGTTCTCACTTACAGCTGACAGTGTGTGAACACCAGGTGTGTGTGTGTGTGTGTGTGTGTGTGTGTGTGTGTGTGTGTGTGTGTGTGTGTGTGCGTGTGTGTGCGTGTGTGTGTGTATGTGTGTGTTTCACAGGAACATGATGTTGAGACTCCCTATGGGATGCTGCACGTGGTGATCCGCGGCGCGCCCAAAGGAAACAAGCCTGCCATCCTCACCTACCATGATGTGGGGCTGAACCGTGAGTATCAATGCAGAGTGTGTGTGTGTGTGTGTGTGTGTGTGTGTGTGTGTGTGTGTGTGTGTGTGTGTGTGTGTGTGTATGTGTGTGTGTGTGTGTGTGTGTGTGTGTGTGTGTGTGTGTGTGTGTGTGTGTGTGTTGTGTGTGTGTGTGTGTGTGTGTGAGGTCAGGTGTTTCTACACTTCTCAGAAGTGATAATTGGACTCCATTCCTGCCTGCGCTCTGCTTGCATATGTTACGGGTCCCCAATATGAGGACCACAGTAACAGTGATGATACCTGTATGGTGCAGGTGAAACAGAAGTAATGAGGACACGTTGTGTTCGGTTTCCTTCCAGATTACTTCTGCGGTTGTTTTATTACACAAAATCATATAAACATATTACTTATCTTATACATTTCAGTTTCGACTTACATTCCTTGATAACCATTCACATACCTTCACTCTGTCTGTATGTTATTCTTTTATGTGATAAACACATATTTCGAATTGAATTTCACATTCAATAACACTTGTTGTACCTTAAATACATTTGTATACAGTATTAACCTGTATTTAATACTACTCTTCTTTTTACTTTCACTTAAAAGTAGTATTTCATGACCCCTCTAACCTGTCATGTTGACTATTTACCTTCTGCCATTAATGGCAGGTCACTAAAATGCATTACTGAAACATATTTAAGTGTAACAAACAACCTTACTCTTTTATCAACAGTAACTAACTTATAACCCTTACAAAGTACATATTTATTACAAACTCACAATCACTATACATGCATGTAAATACTCAGTGTGTGGGAGCCTTCAGATATACTGACAAACTTGTTTCCTTACTGCGTCAGATCACGTTGTCCCCAAAATGGCGCCGTACCGGGGAAGCTAGGCTAATACACACACACTATATAACAGTTTTACACATGTAAACAGCGCTACAAAGTCTTCAACTGTTAGCGGGCCATTACATATTATCTTTGCAAACCTTATGGGGGATTCATTGTGATTTATGCACAGTTTACCAACCTGTATGGTGCAGGTGAAACAGAAGTAATGAGGACACGTTGTGTTCGGTTTCCTTCCAGATTACTTCTGAGGAAACCCCGGGAACTTCCGTCGCTTTAATCGGTACCCCGGAACCATTGAATCAACCACAAACGTTCCGCCTCACTACTCACTGCATCTATCAACCCCGTTAATGACATGAAAATAACAGATGTACAAAATAAATGCATGTTCTAACTCTAAATAATAATAATAATTATATTAATGTGGTCACACATCCCAGGGGTGCCACACGCTCCCCGACAACAAAAGTGGCTCCCGACACTTACTTGAAATCACATATTCCTATTCAAGATAACTTTAACATCTTCATAAAACACAAATATTTACAATGTCCAAACTATCACACCTCAAAATGTATGACCCTTAGGACTAACACTGTGTGTGACCTTTCAATAACCTTGTATGGGACATGTAAATGGTGAATGGGGATATGGAATGAGGGGTGTGTAGTGGAATGATGGTGGGCATGTTTGTGAATACCAAAGGTGAGTGTAGGGCATGAGGTATGTATCCATAGCATTTACTGTTGGACCCGACTGGTATGTTGGGAGGCCAAGAGATGAGTAGGTGAGGATTTGACCTGGTCGTCTCTCCCGAGTAGACCGTCTCAGTGGGACAGGTGAGTCAGGTTCAGGGTCTTGTACCCGTTCCTCGGGACATGCACGTTGAGGCAACTCTTGCTCATCTTCGTTCTGAGGTACATTGGGGGTTGTCTGCTCATTGTCCTCCTCTAAGTCAGTTTGATGAGAGATTTCCGGTTCATCCTCAAGTTGAAGTTCACCCCTGTCTGAAGAGTACTCTTCTTCACAAAGACCTCTAGCCTGTCCTCCAGTTTCCCGTTGCGCAATGTCCATGTCAGGTAAAGTTTGGAACTCTAACTGTCTCTCTACACCAGAGTTCCTGGTAGTCTTTCCAAACATCTCCTCAGAAGGCTGTTGTTCCAACACTGGTCTCTGCTCTCTTCTTAACATAATTGGTCTCTTTGGAGTACCTGTTATGATAGGCCTAGCCCGATTTGCTGGTACCCGCAACCAGTAACCTCCTGTTGACTCATCCTCTGAATCAGATGTCTCAGCATTTTGGTCTCTCACATCCCTTTGTCTCCTTGGATGGCTTCCTTGCTTCTGTGATGGCTTTGGGGTTGGTTTGACTAACTGTGGTGGGAATTCCACTGGCAAGTCATTGACAAGCAGAAGCAGGTTTCTGTGCAGGGTTCTGATTTTCCCTTTTGCATCACTTTCTGGATGGACGACATATACTGGGTTATCTGAAACCTGTTCCTTTACCACATATATCCTCTTCTCCCAATAGGAATGCAACTTACCAGGCCCTCCGCGCTCACTTAGGTTCCTGACTAACACTCTATCCCCTTGCTTCAGAACCACTCCCCTCGCCTTCTGATCATAATAGGACTTGCCCTTTGCACTAGACGCCAGACTGTTATCAGTAGCAATCCGATATGCTTCTGTCATCCTGTCGCGCCATTTCTCAGCATATCCTTTGTGTGTTACTTAGGGCCCTATATTTTCCGCGATCGCGGAATCGCGGACGGAATCGCGGAAATTCCCGAAAAAAGCAGATAATCACGGAATTTGACATAATTAGACTGAAATGCTGTTTTCGTGAGGAAGTGAAACAAAAAACCTGGGAAAACTTTCCCGGGGGACGCTAATCAGCGTAACACACCCCTGCGTCACTGTCTCATGCGGTCCCGTCCCGCCACCCCCAACAAACACAAGTGAAATGCAAGCATGGCTGTCCCTCCGTCAGCTAAAAAGATACGGAATACGGGGCTATCCGCTCAATCACGAGCAGAGCAGTTCCCTGCTGACTTCTACGTGTCGGGTGACGTGATGTATTGTACATTTTGTCAACACTCTGTTGACTGGAAGCGCAAAAATACGTGCGATGACCACCTGTTATCCAAAAGTCACGTTAGGAACAGGGAAAAATGTCAAGCTAATGCTAGCAAGCCCTCCACGTCCCTACAGACTAGCGTTACTGCTTCGTTCAAGTCAGGGGAATTAAGAAAAGCGTTTGTCGAGGATTTTGTGGCTATGTGTGCTGAGGCCGACATCCCCTTGGAGAAGATGGTAAAACTGCGTCCGTTTCTGATGAAGCACTGCAGACAGGGAGGAGCGCTACCTGAAAACGTTAGCTGCCTCCGCCAACTTCACCTCCCCCGAGTGTTTGAGCAACACATCTCCTCGGTGCTACAGAAGATCCGTGGGAAAAAGTGTTCCATTGTTGTGGATGAGACCACTGATGCCAGAGATTGCAGCGTGCTAAACATCGTCATTGGTAAGTTAATGCTTAATGTAATATCCTAAAATACAACGTAGTGAACACTCCTTTACAATATGCTGTGTGCAAATTGTGATGCAGCATTGTCTTCCAGAGGGGGAAACATAGCTGATGTCTCTTGTCAACACTAATACCTTTTATTGCAATATATCATTATAATGGGATAACACATTTTATTAAAAAATAAATAAATATGGATGGATCAGAAACAGGAGACAGATCCAGTACTACTGGATCTGTCTCCTCTGACAGGCCGAATAGGAGATCCACAGGGAGACGAGGTTGACGACCATAGAGCAGAAAGTGAGGCGAATAACTGGTCGATTCGTGACGTGTGCAGTTATACGCGTGTATAACCTGTGGAAGATGTTCTTTCCATGTCTCTTTTTCTTTGTCTGTCAGCGTTCGCAGCATCTGTAACAGAGTTCGGTTGAACCGCTCAGCTGGATTACTTTGTGGGTGGTAAGGAGATGTTCGAGAGTGACCTACTCCAGCTAGCTGCCCGAGTGTTCGAAAGAGATCATTCTCGAATTCTCTTCCTTGATCATGGTGCAGTTTGTTGGGGAACCCAAAACGGGGTATAAAGTCATTATAAATCCGCTCTGCTGCTGTCCGTCCGGATTTATTTTTGGTTGCATAGGCCTGTGCGAACCTTGTGAAGTGGTCGACTACCACCAAGATATATTCATAGCCTCCTTTACTTTTCTCAAGGTGCAAGTAGTCAATGCAGACCAGTTCCAGGGGTGAGTTAGACTTCATGCTGCTCATTGGTGCACGCACATGGACCGTTGGTTTCTTCTGTTTAATGCAACAGCATTTCTTTGTCACATAATCCTCTATGAATCTTTTCATATGAGGCCAGTAAAACCTTTCTCTGGCTAGTTGAATGACTCTCTCTGTGCCTACATGTCCCATGTTATCATGAAGGTGCTTCAAGACAAAAGACTGATATTTCAGAGGTAGGACAAGCTGTTTTCTCTCTGGTGTCCGCCGATATAGGATTCCATCTTCAAGGTGTAGACGGTTCCACTCGTGGAGAAGCTTACACGCGGTTCCCTTGACTGACCTCCTCATATCATCTGAAAGTTTATCACTAACTTCTTTTAGCCTTACGATCTCTCCAATCGTTTGGTCTTCCCTTTGGGCTTGAACCAACTCATTGTGACTTATTTCCTGTAGAGGTGTGCACGGCTGTGGGATAACATCAAGGGAGGAGGCAGAGAGGGCAGCTACCCAGGCAACATCTTTTCTCTGAGCTGCTTGACCTCCTTCCCAGGTTGCACTCACCACATCTTGCGACAACTCTTCTGTGCACGTTGACATGTAGTGGTCAATATCAAGAGGGATACGGGACAGTGTATCCGCATCAATGTTCATTCTTCCAGGTCTGTACTTAATGTTAAAGCGGAAGTCTGACAACTCCCCCACCCAACGGTGACCGACCGCATTGAGTTTGGCCGTGCTCATAACATAAGTAAGTGGATTGTTGTCAGTGTAGATGGTGAAGTGAGGAGCATAAAAGAGGTAATCTCTAAACTTCTCACACACTGCCCACTTTAGCGCAAGGAACTCTAATTTGCCGCTGTGCAAATGATAATTCCTTTCAGCCGGTGTCAAGGTTCGTGACCCATAGCCAATGACTCGCAGCTTTTCGTCCTGCTGTTGGTAAAGAACTGCTCCCAGTCCTTGCTCCGATGCATCGGTATGCAAGACAAATGGCATGTCAAAGTCTGGGTATCCGAGAACTGGAGGATGAGTTAACATGTCAACCAGTTCCTCAAGTGTAGTCTGATGCACAGCAGTCCACTCTATAGGCGCCCTGGATGACAGCTGGGGGCCTTTAGCTTTGATCTGTCGAGCTTGTGTTGAGGCTTTCACTTGGAGCAACTCGTATAATGGCTTTGCTATCTTTGAGAAGTCTTGTATGTACGACCTGTAGTAACTGAGAAAGCCGAGGACTCTTCTCAGGTCACCTACGGTCTTCGGTGTTTTCGCTTTCAGGGCCAGTACAGCTTCTAGATCTTTGGGGTCGACTCGAACACCCTCACCAGAGACCAGGCGTCCGACATAGCGAACTTCTCCCCTGAACACCTCACACTTCTCAGGGCGGAGCTTCACTCCCTGACTCTGTATCGCTTGGAGCACTTTCCGAACCACCTCCACATGATTTTCAAAGGTCTGGGAGTAACACAGGATGTCGTCCAGGTAAGGTATACAGCACTCATCTCTCAAAGAACTCAACATCTCCTCCATACTCCTCTGAAAAGCTGCTGGTGCATTCGTAAGACCAAACGGGATTCTCACCCACTCATAAAGCCCCCAGGGTGTGATGAAGGCGGTCAGATGGCATGAACCTTCAGCCACAAAACCCTGGTGGTATGCCTTACCCTGGTCAAGGATGCTGAACCAAGAGTATCCCCCCAAGGTGTCCAGTAGGTCCCGTATCTGAGGCAGTGGGTGTCGGTCTGGTACAGTTTTCTGATTGAGCAGGCGATAGTCTATACAAAGGCGCAAAGAGCCATCTTTCTTCCGCACGCACACAACAGGGGCAGAATAGGAAGACTTGGATTTAACAATCCATCCCTTCACCAGTAGGTCTTGAATATATTCTTTGACCCCCCTCAAAAGCGGCTTTGGTATGGAAGTATACGTCCTTTGCACTGGAATATCGTCCTTCAGATTTATCACCATTTGTAGGCTAGGGTTACAGCCAATGTCATTTCCGTCCCTCGCAAAAGCCTTTGATTCTTCGTACAACATTCTCTTGGCAATCTCTTGTTGTTCCTCCTCCAAGTGACTGAGGTCCACTGGGGGGTGCCACAGGGGTGGAATCGGCTCAGCTTTTTGGATTGGTTCAAGGGGTTGAGTTGAGACCTCATTGACTGTTGTAGTACATGTTGTCTTGTCAGGAGATTCAGCATCCACAAACCTTTCAATGTGCTGCAATACGCCCAGGGCTGTCTTGCGTGGTAAGGTGACATCATGTTTGGTGTTATTGCCTACTGGAATTGTGACATAAGGCTTTGCAGGGTTCTGTATCTCAAACAAACCTGTCCCTAAATTCAGCTGCGATAATTGATGACTGTCTTCATCAGCTTCAAACAACACCAGACGATCAGAGGGGTTCAGGGTTTGGGGAACACGACACCTCACCCAGGTGACTTGACCAGCCGGAATGACGATGTCATTTACACCTGTTCTTAGGCGTCCCTGCGACACACTTGGTTCAACTGCCTGAATAAAGCTCACAATTGCTTCGGCTTTCTCCACCGGAACACTGATGGCATCACGAAGCAGTTTAACCAGAGTGCATATCAATCGTTCTGGCTGCCCCTCAATGATTTCCTCCAAAACATTAAAACCAACCAATGGTCTCTCCATGGTCAAGCTTGTGACTAGGAATGGAACACTGATGGAAAGACTGGGTTCTTCATTTCCTGGCAGGTTGGTCATAATGGCTACCCAGCCATCAAACGGAATAAGCTCGCCATTAACTGCATACACCTTTAGCTCGTCCAGATCCTCGATAATCTCCGATATTGGTCGAACATCAAGATTAGGCAGATATTGTTCTTTCCAGGCTCGGCTTATGATACTGACTTGAGCACCGGAGTCAAGCAATGCAGTCACTGCCAATCCGTTTAGATTACACTGTATTAGCGATTTTTTTCCTATCAGCTTGGCAACAGTTCTACGTTTCACCCCTGGTGAACCAAAAGAAAACTGAGTCGAGGATTCATCTTGCTGGTAACTATTCTGTGCACTAGCTACTTCAACTGTTTTGCCCTCACAACTGGTTTGCGCTTTTGCCTCACCAGAATGTTCAGCTTGGGGTCGTATTGTGGATCCGATCACTGGCAACCCCGCTGCAGTGACCGGCTTGAGTTTCCCTGACTCTCTTGTCTCTTTAAACAGCCCACAGCCCTGTGCCCTCCATCCCCACAATAGAAACAGTGGTTACAATCTGGCCGGTTTTGTTCGACACATTTTGAACAACCAAAAGGTTTCTCTCTCCTGGGTCTCACTCTGTTTTGAGAGTATTGATTATGGTTAATCATGTCTGCCGGATGTGGCTGCTTTTGTTGTCTCATAGCCTCAACCATGCTGGTTAGCTCATCTACCTTAGCTGCAAGCTCTTTTATTGGGTCTGTTTTTGTTTTGTGTGCTGTGCTCTCTTGTTTGTTGCCACACTCTTGGACTGTGTTAAGCTCAAGTTGTGCGCTATGAGCACTAGTTGTTGCCTGCCGACGAGAAGGACCTATCCTCTTCTGTCTCTCACTCTCCTCACTGGTGATTCTCATTACATGGCGTAATATTGTTTCATCACTCACCTCACCACTTGACAGAAGAGGCTTTAGTTCTCTGCGTACATCACTGTGTTTATATCCAAGTCCCTGCAAGACCGTATGTAGAAACACATCTTGAACAGTAGCTGGACTGTATTTAATGCCTGCGTCTGACAGTTTGGAGGTGAATAGGACACGTTGCTTTAACCCTATCACTCGGTAGAGAAACTGTTGTGGTGTTTCATTATCATCCTGTCTAGCACACATTAATTCTTGGAATAACTCCGTACTGTTTTTCTCTCTTAAGTGGGCCTGGAGAAAGCCTTTGAGCTCCATCACTGTCAGGTCATCCTTATTTATTAGCATGTCTTTGAAAGTTCCAGGTTTTATGATTCGGAGCACACCACGAACTATGTCTCCGTCATGGACACCTTCTCTAATCCCTTCCTCGATTTGCTTACAGACATTGTTATAGCTTATGTCCGAAGAATGATCACCAACCTGACCCCCTTGCACCTTAAACTCCCTCCTCTGGAGGTAGGAGAGCTCTCTTAAGGAGATCATTGTCTCAGGGCCGGACTGGGCAGCAGACTGAGCTGTTGAGTGTGGGCTGTTATGAGACTTATTAGTGTGTGCTGGTGACAGTGGGGTTGGTTCTAGTGTCTGTGTTGCAGGTGCCAAAATGCTTTGTCTTAACCTTTTGCCCAGGTCTTCATAGCTATTGAGCATTTCCAGTAACCCAGTATTTGTGTTATCACCTACAGCATTAAAACTGACTGGAGAAGCGGTGAGATCTGTCTCAGCTTCAGATATCTGCTTAGTGTTGTTACCTGTGTTTATCTCTAAGTGTGGTTCTACATGTGGCAAACCCGGTACACTTACTTCTCTGTCTTTCACAATGTCATCAATAGCATCTTTCAACATCAACAAGTGAGCCATCCCACTATCTTCTGACTCAAGCAAGTGCTTACTGTGCATAAATAAACTGATGTAGTTGAAGCAGCCTTCATCGTCTCCCTCCTCGAGCTCAGACGGTTCCTGGCCTGGCACTGGACCCACTTCCTTGGCAATGTGGAGGAGTTCTTTCACTGACAAGGAGAGTAGGCTTCTTCTGATGTCCCACACCAGACTTTTCCTTTGGCTCTCCGACATGACAGCAGCTCTTCCAATTCACTCACGATGGATCGCTCAGTTCAGCAACGGTTCCACGTCTGCTCCAGCTTACAGCTCTCTGCTCGCATCAGCTCTGGTATTGGTCCTAGAAGTCATTAATGGATCGGCTCCCGACCAGTAGGTGGCGCCGATCCCGGACGAGCCCCCAAGAACTGTTACGGGTCCCCAATATGAGGACCACAGTAACATTGATGATACCTGTATGGTGCAGGTGAAACAGAAGTAATGAGGACACGTTGTGTTCGGTTTCCTTCCAGATTACTTCTGCGGTTGTTTTATTACACAAAATCATATAAACATATTACTTATCTTATACATTTCAGTTTCGACTTACATTCCTTGATAACCATTCACATACCTTCACTCTGTCTGTATGTTATTCTTTTATGTGATAAACACATATTTCGAATTGAATTTCACATTCAATAACACTTGTTGTACCTTAAATACATTTGTATACAGTATTAACCTGTATTTAATACTACTCTTCTTTTTACTTTCACTTAAAAGTAGTATTTCATGACCCCTCTAACCTGTCATGTTGACTATTTACCTTCTGCCATTAATGGCAGGTCACTAAAATGCATTACTGAAACATATTTAAGTGTAACAAACAACCTTACTCTTTTATCAACAGTAACTAACTTATAACCCTTACAAAGTACATATTTATTACAAACTCACAATCACTATACATGCATGTAAATACTCAGTGTGTGGGAGCCTTCAGATATACTGACAAACTTGTTTCCTTACTGCGTCAGATCACGTTGTCCCCAAAATGGCGCCGTACCGGGGAAGCTAGGCTAATACACACACACTATATAACAGTTTTACACATGTAAACAGCGCTACAAAGTCTTCAACTGTTAGCGGGCCATTACATATTATCTTTGCAAACCTTATGGGGGATTCATTGTGATTTATGCACAGTTTACCAACCTGTATGGTGCAGGTGAAACAGAAGTAATGAGGACACGTTGTGTTCGGTTTCCTTCCAGATTACTTCTGAGGAAACCCCGGGAACGTCCGTCGCTTTAATCGGTACCCCGGAACCATTGAATCAACCACAAACGTTCCGCCTCACTACTCACTGCATCTATCAACCCCGTTAATGACATGAAAATAACAGATGTACAAAATAAATGCATGTTCTAACTCTAAATAATAATAATAATTATATTAATGTGGTCACACATCCCAGGGGTGCCACACATACACACACTTTCGGCAAACTATCTGGAAATAACGAAAAAAAATTAGCCTCCGGGAAGTATTTAATAAGCTTATACAAAAGTTATTTCCTGCAATGATATCCGTATGTTTTTCATCATAAAAACAGGATATGGTCCATAAGTCTAAAATCTGACTGTCATGATGTTCATAACAACATAATTCATAATAAATGAAGGGAAGGATAATATATGAGCCTCTGTAGGCCAGATAGCGACGAAGAAGCAATGAGAGAAATCAGGGTTTCATGAAGTACACTGAAAAAAACGTTCTTTTCACTATCTCTGTAAAATGACTTTGAGCACCTGTAAAAGCGCTTACAAAATAAATCTATTATTATTATTATTAAACTTTGACTTTAATTAAATTTATTATGTCAACATATTTCACATAACTGTATAAGGCTAGTTGAAAGCAATAATATTACGTTTAAATAAAAAAATATTAGGTTCGACTTAATATTTTTGCTTTCAACTAACCTTATACAGTTATGTGAAATCTGCTGACATAATACATTTAATTAAAGTCAGCGTTTCAGTTTTTTCAGTGTGTGTGCGCCAACAGAAACGTACAAAGAGGAAGGGATGATGAGGCAAATGAAAGGGTGTGCGAGAGGCAGCGATAAAATGAAGGTAAAAAAAACACCCCCATGCTGCGAAGGGAGGCTGCACTGAAAAAAAAAGGCTGTTGGATTCACATGATTTAAACATGGACATCGGTCGCACATATTAAAAATATGTGTACTCAAAACTATTCCATTATGTTAAAGATACACAACTATTTTATGTCAGAAACATGAAATTGTTATGTTCATTTGAATATTTCCTTTAATATTAAGTATATTCATTTACCCTATGTTTAACCAACATAACTTTTTTATGTTCATTTTAGGCTTTTAATATGCTCAGTATATTTCATTTGTACCTATTAAAGCCACATTGATGTTTTTTTTAAACTACATGCTATAGTTTTCTGTTTAATCTAGTGCTCAAGGGGTACATAAGATTATTTATTTCATGTGAATAGAGGCATGTCGTACATTCTTCAACAGGATACATCCTAATCTCTTATATCTACAGCATTTATCATAACATTTTAAAACAAATAGTCAATAAAGACAAACACATTTCTTTGAACAACATTCATGTATTTTTCTCAAAAAATAAAAAAAATATTAACAACCACCACACATCCAGATGAGCTTTTGGTTTTTCCATCATGTAGCCCAAGGAGAATTAACAAATACATTGAAAATAAAGAAATAGAAGAAATAGAAAATGTTTGTGATGCATGTACATATACATTATTGTGTTAGAACACAGCAAGGAAGCTTAAAGGAAACTATTCTCCCGACCAAAATAAAGGTTTATTGTGCCAAATGGCAAAGAAAGGCTTATTTTTGTAACTCATTCCTAGTAAACAATTAAAAGAAAGTGTCAACGCCTAGCCGAAAAAAGGAAATGTTCTTGCAAATCCATTATTTAAATAGTAACCTGCTAATATGAAAGGGCACTTTAATGCAAAAAAGCAATGGCATTGCTTTGGAAAAACACATGAAAGTATAATAATGGCATGGTTTCTCACCACATATGCACTAAAGAAAGTATTACAAATAAAAACAAGAACTGACATTTTGAAGTAGCGCAATTAGTACATTCTGAAACACATGACAAGTGGTACATTCTGAAAACACATGACCCCAGGAAAAACCCACATTTCTGAAACATGCAAATCAAGCAAAAAGCATTAGCAAAGGAAGTGCAAGACAGTTTTATCGATGAAAGTCCAGTATGAATGCTGTAAAAGCGCGCAATGGCCCATGGAAACAGCTCACTCAAATAGTTTGTTTTTAAACGCTTGGGCTTTCTTGGAGAGCATGATGTCGTCTAGCCCCATTAACATTTGCTGGAGCACTTCGAACGTGCACTTCAGTTTAGGGGGGTAGTTCAGGTTCATTGCATACATTAGTCCAAATAACATGGTAGCAGCTAATGCAATGTTGTCCACCTCAGTTAGTAGGCTACCTGTTGGCCTTCCAGGACAATCTGTCCTCTGGTCTCATCTGTACTCTGGTCTCATGGTGGAATTGTGTTTGACGACATAAAGTCCCACTGTAATCCCCTGAATGGACCGCAGAATGACGTCTTCATCTTCTGCCTGCAGAGTGCTCAGTCACAAAAGGAACAGAGTGAGATCAAACAAATCAATACATACAGTATATATACCCATTACTAAGTCCCTGTGTTTAACAAGTACATTTGGTCAGATTTCTGTACTTTTAAGCCTACTTGTTATCTGATATACTCCTGTATGACCTGATAAAAAAAAATTCATTTCCTGTATCCGTTTTAAATTAAAAGCCCTCTAGCTTTTCAGTGTATTCTGGCTATTAAACAAAACACAGGGATGTTCACATACTTTAGGGTTTAGGCTATATACTATGTGGTGTTTCAATAAATACATATTTGAAAGCCCCACAATCAACATCATCAACATAAGTGAAGGGGAATAAGAAAATAAATAATCTATTTTGCTCAATGAAATGTGTACACTCAATCAATAGTCAATCAATATAAACTCACCTTATGATTTTCATGGCTTTATCCTAGCTAACACCAGTGAATGACAATGTTTACAAATTGACAACTGTATTTAAGTTGCTCGTTGTATCGGCAAATGTGAACTCTGCTTTTTGCAAACAATGCGTCTTGTGATAACCTGTAACTATGACGAACATTTGATGACATTAAATAACTTTAAATAACTCTTACCTTGTAGAGATGTTCTCGGGACAGAACCAGCTTACTCCTCCGATGCGGGAAGAAAATATGGTAGAACCCCTCCCCCCCTCCTTTGTTTAAAAAAGAAAAAGCTTCACATTTTTTTAAATAAATATATTTTGCAATTTTTTTCTGCTTTACATCTTGTCCATTAAAGTGCCATATTGTTCAGGTTCAATTATGAAACTATTAAAGTACGGGTTTGAGTCCGACCATATTAATTTGTGAATAAAATATTTGTAAATAATAATTAGAAGCTGAGTAATCGGCTGCTGAGCAAGCTGCTGACGTATGTGCTCAGTGGGCGGAGTTACAGAGATAAACATAACTTTTTTCTTATTTCTTAACATGATTGAGACTTATAGAACGTACAGCCCTCAAGATTAAAATAGTTCTACATGATTGATTCATGTTTCGACGAGAAACATGAATAAATTATGTCTCATATATTAACTGCATATTTGCAAATTGAACAACCCCACTTTCCCCTTTTTTTCAGTGTGGCAGGGTGGAGGTGAAACAGGGAGGGGGGGTTCTGGAGGAGAGTGTGTCATGTGTGTGTGTATTTGTGCATTATTGATCAGCTATCGCATTAAAATAATTATCAAACAACACAGGGTAATACAAAATAAAAGTACAGCAATAAAAGAAAAATGCCATAAACGTGATTTGAACACACACTGTAAAATAGATAAATAAATAAATACAAATATATCAAACCTATGAATACAATAGTGTAGAAAGTCATGTTTGTGATGCTGCTGCAAACAGCGGAACCAGGCTATTCACTGCCTGAAGGAAGCAGGAGAGCAGGGGGTGAAAAGGGTATTACTCAGATCCTTTATTGAGGTAAAAGTACAATTAATGTGGTCTTAAAATACTCCATGACAAGCAAAAGTCCTGATTTCAATGTTTTACTTAAGTAAAAGTATAAAAGTATTAGCATCAATAAGTAAAAGTACTCATTACACTGAAACGTTGACTTGAATTAAATGCATTATGTCAACACATTTCACATAACTGTATCAGGTTAGTTAAAAGCAATGATATTAAGTTGAACCTAATATTTTTGAATCTGTTTTTGAAAATCAAACATTAAGAAAAATTGGTAGATTCTGCCTTTTAAAACGACTCCTACTCAACAGATGGCACAGCGTCCTGCCAGATTAAAACTCCTCTACTCTTTCATCACATCACTGTTTATGAGATACAAGCTCACAAACACTCACCTTCTCCACCTCCTTTACTCCTCCTCTCTGACCAAACTGTCATCATAATTGATTGATTGAATTAGCAGTCAGAGCCTGAGGAGGAAACACTGTTTCTGCAAGGTTTCTGTCGAACTGAAACAGGTGAGCTGAAGTGGGCCGAATCCAGAGTGAGGCATGAACAGAGCTGACGGACACACATTTTCAGAGTGCAGTGCTTCTACACTGGATCGGAAAATAGAGTTCACTCTCAAAATATTATTTTTTACATTTCTTTTTTGAAAAACAGGATAAGATTAAAACAGGAGGTAAGGTCTGTGCATTGACAAAGTCAGAAATAATACTTTGTATTATTATTGATATTTCTGTGCAGAACCAAAAGCTTTTAAAGGGGGTTAAAGTTGCATTGTGAACATTTACTACCACAGCACTACCATGAAACAGGAAGTTGATTCAACTTGAGATTACATTTTCACCAATGCTAAAAAAACGATACCCGATTTACATACAAATCCCAATGTGTGGTCTACACATGAGCGACACAGGAAGTGATGCAAGAGTTCAAAATGTGCTTTCCATGGTCACAGCAATGCAGTCCAGCCTCCACCTGCCCGTTCATCGCTGCAGCTTCAACGTTTAAAGTGTAATTACAGCCCCTCATATTCTTTTAAAAATACGCTACAACAAAGAGTCATACAAAATAACTTAACACAACATATACCATTTTATGACCAAAACACTCTGATACAAGTGGTGCTGCTCTGTAAATCTATGCTATCATCTCTGCTATTGGCTAACGTTAGCGGTTATTATCCCAGTTTGAATTGTTGGGTCCAATCAAGATTACAAATGTTACTGTATCAGTAAATCATTTGAGCTTTACTGATTTGGCCTGGGTTAGAGCCATCACAATTCTAACTGTTGACTCGTTGTTTTATGTAGCTTACTAGCTAACACGATACCACATTTAAATAAAAAAACTTTTGGAGATAGAATTTAGATTTAATTCACATTTGACTGAGGTTAGCAGTTCCCCCTGCTGCCAGTCTTTTAGCTAAGCTATGGGCAAAAGGACCAGAACCTCCTCATGCACTGCACAACAGGTATGAAATTATAGTTTGTTAGATAAGTAATGTTTGATTAACCAGAATATTTCTTCCCAGACAGACTGTCCAAAATGGCAGTAGTTCATTCATAGACATAAACATTTGCTACAATAACATAGGACCAGAACGTCATTAAGGACAGATCTTAAATATTTTAAATAGTTGCATTCTTCATAAGCAGTTCCAAAAAAGGCAGGTATTTTACCAATAGTGGCTTTAAATCTTCCACGATGTGTCTTTAGTCCATGCTTACTTCCTGTCCTCCTCCGCCCTCCCACAGACAAGCTGTGCTTCAACTCCTTCTTCAACAATGAGGACATGCAGGAGATCACCAAACACTTTGTGGTGTGCCACGTGGACGCACCAGGGCAGCAGATAGGAGCCTCACAGCTGCCCCCAGGGTACACACACACACACACACACACACACACACACACACACACACACACACACACACACACACACACACACACACACACACACATACACACCATTTTCACTGAAACATTAACTTTAGGACGATGGGAACTGGAAGTGGTAACATGCTAACATATTTCCAGGTTTTAGGACTCATTCCTGCACCACTCTTTGCTGTAGTCAAGATTTTCTTTTAATGATTTGCTCAAACTCAGTTTTAAGTATTCCTACATGCTGTCTCATTATAGCAACAACAGATGATCACACACATAAACAGCATGTGAAGCGATGATGATGATGATGATGATGATGATGATGATGATGATGATGATGATGAAGGTGTGTCCTTCTCTCCACAGGTACCAGTACCCCACCATGGACCAGTTGGCCGGGATGCTGCCCACTGTGGTGCAGCACTTTGGGTGTGTAATTTGAATCTAACATTTTCCACATTTATTAGACAGCAAACAAAGCCAATGTTTTATAAGAGCCACCTGCAGGGACATCATGTCCTCTTCATGCTGTGAAGAACAGGCATTATTGTGTTGTTGCACAAACTACATCAATCAGCAGATTTATCGCTTCCGTTTTTGCCTTTACACCAACACTTTTAGTACATACAGAAAGATCATCAATCAATCAATCAATCAATGTTTATTTATATAGCCCAATATCACAAATGTTACATTTATCTCAGTGGACTTCACAGTTTGTACAGAATATCAGTATGACAATACGACACCCTCTGTCCTTAGACCCTCACATCGTACAAGTAAAAACTTCCAGAGAAAACCCAGTTTAAAGGGAAAAATGGGAGAAACCTCAGGGAGAGCAACAGAGAAGGGATCCCTCTCCCAGGACGGACAGACGTGCAATAGATGCCATGTGTAAATTGAAAAGATAATACATTTGCAACATAGGTAGTCCAAATGTTTGGAAATGCATGTGTGTATAATAGGAAGATGAATCCATGAGTATATCCATCCAGGACTTATGATCCAGGACCACAGCCACGACTCAAGATCCAGGACTCGCAATCCATGACACAGGACCGCAGGATCATCCATGACTCCGGATCCCGGCGTATATAGACACCAAAAAGAAAGAAATTTGGGGAGGCTGGGTTAATCGGAACATGAGAGTACACAGGTATAGACAGAGAGAAGGAAGAAGTAAGATGTCCCCCGACAAACTAAGCCTATATCAGCAAAACTAGGGGCTGAATCTAATCAGCCCTAACTATAAGCTTTATCAAAAAAGAAGGTCTTAAGCGCACTCTTGAAAACGGATAGGGTGTCTGCCGTCCGAACACAAACTGGAAGCTGATTCCACAAAAGTGGAGCTTGATAAGAAAAGGCTCTGGCTCCCATTGTACTTTTAGAGACTCTAGGAACAACCAACAACCCTGCATTCTTGGAACGCAATGCCCTAGTAGGACAATAGGGTATAATGAGTTCTTTAAGGTAAGATGGCGCGTGCCCATTAAGGGCTTTGTAGGCCAGAAGAAGAATTTTAAATTCTATCCTGTGTTCTATAGGGAGCCAGTGTAAGGCAGCCAGAACAGGAGTAATGTGGTCCCTTTTCCTAACTCTGGTTAGTACACGAGCTGCAGCATTTTGAATCAGCTGAAGCGACTTGACTGACTTCTTGGTACACCCTGATAATAAGGAGTTACAATAATCCAGCCTTGAAGTAACAAATGCATGGACTAGTTTCTCTGCATCGTTTTGAGGCAAGATATGCCTGATTTTTGCAATGTTACGTAGATGGAAGTAGGCGGTCCTTGAAATTGATTTTATGTGGGTGTTAAAGGATAAATCCTGATCAAATATAACACCAAGATTCCTTACAGTCTCACTGGAGGCCAAATGAATGCCATCCATAGTTAATATATCTTTAGATAATTTGTTTCGTAGATTCTTCGGGCCAAGTACAATAACTTCAGTTTTGGTCGTGTTTAACATCAACAAATTTAAGGTCATCCACGTTTTTAAGTCCTTGAGGCAGTCTTGAATTTTATTTAGATGATTAATTTCATCAGGCTTGATTGATAAATATAGTTGAGTATCATCCGCAAAACAATGAAAGTTTACAGAATGATTCCTTATAATATTGCCTAACGGAAGCATATATAGGGTGAACAAAATAGGTCCAAGCACAGAGCCCTGTGGCACTCCATGGCTAACTTTGGTTTGCATGGAAGATTCATCGTTGACACGTACAAACTGAGAGCGTTCAGATAGATAGGACCTAAACCAGCCTAAAGCAGTTCCCTGTGTGCCAACTAAGTGCTCTAGTCTTTGCAATAGGATATCATGGTCGATAGTATCAAATGCAGCACTAAGATCGAGCAAGACAAGAATAGAGACAAGTCCCTTGTCAGAGGCTATTAGAATGTAATTTATGACTTTAACCAGAGCTGTCTCTGTGCTATGTTGTGTTCTAAAGCCAGACTGAAAATCTTCAAATAAATCATAGTTTTTTAAGTAATCACACAGCTGTTTTGCGACTGCTTTCTCAAGAATCTTTGAGAGGAACGGAAGATTAGAAATAGGTCTATAGTTGGCTAAAACCTCTGGACCGAGGTTGTGCTTTTTAAGAAGCGGTTTTATCACTGCTACTTTGAATGATTGTGGAACATAGCCTGATAATAAAGACATATTCATAATATTTAATAAAGAAGTGCTAATTAATGGAAAAACTTCTTTTAACAGCTTTGTTGGAATCGGGTCTAAGATACAC
The DNA here is from genome assembly GCF_949606895.1 of Notothenia rossii. NCBI lineage: Eukaryota > Metazoa > Chordata > Actinopteri > Perciformes > Nototheniidae > Notothenia > Notothenia rossii. Next base: position 38,749,814 of record NC_136903.1, read on the forward strand.
GTTGATGGTTTAGAAGAGAGAATCATTCAATTTAATTGTTCAAGGTTTATGGCTGAAAAGCATTCTAGTTTACTATCTAGTGTAATATTAGAACTTACGTTTCCGGGAGCTGTTGATAACACTATACTGGTTAAAGGCAAGAGGTCATTGATTTTGTTTCTAAGAGTAACAATTTTATCGTTAAAAAAGCACATAAAATCATTACTACTGAGTGCTATGGGAATAGAAGGCTCAGTCGAGCTGTGGCTCTCTGTCAGCCTGGCTACAGTGCTGAAAAGAAATCTTGCATTATTCTTATTCTCATCTATTAATGAAGAGTAGTATGCTGCTCTCGCTTTACGCAGTGCTTTCTTATATTCATTGAGAGTAATATGCCAAATTAAACGAGATTCTTTAAGTTTAGTGGAACGCCATATCCTTTCAAGTTGTCTCGACTTTTGCTTTATTTTGCGGGTTTCGGCATTATGCCATGGAGCTAATCTATGTTGTTTTATTTTCTTCTTTTTCAAAGGAGCAACAGAGTCTAATTTTATTCGCAGCGCATCTGTAGCACTATCAACAACATGATCAATTTGGGGTGGTGTACATTTTGTATAAGTTTCCTCCCCTACATGCAGACATGCTATCGAGTTAAGTATTGGTGGAATCTCTTCCTTAAATTTGGCTATAGCACTAACAGATAGGTTTCTGCTGCAGGAGCTTTTGGCTAATGCTTTGTAGTCTAGTAACAGTACTTCAAAAGTTACTAAGAAATGGTCGGATAAAGCAGGATTATGCGGTTCGATTAATAGTTGCTCAATTTCAATACCATAAGTCAGAACAAGGTCAAGAGTGTGATTATAGCAGTGGGTTGGTTTATTTACACTCTGACAGAAACCAACAGAATCTAATATAGAGTTAAATGCAACAGTAAGGCTATTTTTATCATCTTCAACATGAATATTAAAGTCACCTACGATAATTACTTTTTCTGTTTTAAGTACCAAAGCTGATAAAAACTCAGAGAATTCTGATAAGAATTCTGAATAAGGACCTGGTGCACGGTACACTGTAACAAATAAGATTGGCTGCAAAGTTTTCCAGGTCGGATGCGTAAGACTGAAAATGAGGCTTTCAAAGGAGGTATAATTTAATTTTTGTTTAGTATTGATAAGTAAACTTGAGTCAAAGATTGCTGCAACTCCACCTCCTCGGCCCGTGCCTCGGGCAATATGAATATTGATATGGCTGGGTGGAGTGGCCTCATTTATGCTGACATATTCTTCATGTCTCAACCAAGTTTCAGTGAGACAGCATATATCAATATTATAATCTGATATTAAATCATTTACCAGTATTGCTTTAGATGCTAGAGATCTTATGTTTAAGAGACCACATTTAATCTTCCTGTTTTGTTGCACTGTAGTAGTTGTTACATTTACTTTTATTAGGTTATTATGTATGACACCTCTATTAGGTTTTACCTTAAATTGTCCTTGGGCAGACACACACACCGTTAATATTGGGTATTTTATTGGGTTCGGGATTCCTATGGATGACTGCCTAGGAGAGAGCGCAGAGAAGCGTGTAAGACTGCGACTCTGCCTCCTGGTCTCAACTCCAGTTTGTCATGGATTAAGTCCACAGAGCCCTGAAATGTTTGCCGAAATGAGATTTGCACCTTCCAAAGTAGGATGAATGCCGTCTCTCTTAATCAGACCAGGTTTTCTCCAGAAGGCTGTCCAATTATTCACGAAGCCCACATTGTTTGCTGGGCACCACCAAGACAACCAGCGCTGAAATGATGACATGCGGCTATACATGTCATCATTGATCAGATTGGGGAGGGGACCAGAGAAGATTACGGTGTCCGACATTGTTTTAGCATAACTACACACCGACGCCACATTAAGTTTGGTGCATTCTGATTGGCTTAAACAAACATCATTACCACCGACATGAATAACAATCCTACTGTATTTACGTTTATTTTTAGCCAGCAGTCTAAGATGCGCCTCAACGTCGCCCGCTCTGGCCCCCGGAATGCATGTGACTGTGGACGCTTCGGTCTCTAAATTCACGTGTCTCATAATAGAGCTACCAATAACCAGAGTTGGCTTCTCAGCGGGTGTCTCGCTGAGTGGGGAATATCTGTTAGATATGTGAACGGGTTGGTGGGGACCTGCGGGTTTTGCGTTATGCCCCTTCTGAACAGTCACCCATTCTCCCTGCTGCTCGGGAGTTGCCGGGGGACGGCTAAGAGGAGCTACCTTTTGCCGGTCCGCACCGGCTAACATGGGCTTTACTGTAGCTGAGTTATTTTCTAAGATGCGGAGCCGGGCTTCTATGGCTATGATTCCCGCCTCCAACCTAACAACTATACTACATTTAACACATGTATCGGTACCAGTAAAGGAGGTAGGGGAGTAACCAAACATGAGACAGTTAGAGCAGGAAATAGCACCCGAGGGTGGGGAAAGAGCCATGGCTAGCTATCAAGCTAAAGTAGCTACCGTTAGCAAACCCGAAAAGAGTGTAGGCAACTGTGGAGTTACAGTCGCTAAGAGAAGGAGAGTTTGTGAGTGCTTAAGCTGTAGTAACGTGTGATTACAACGTCAGGCAGTTGCCGTGATCAAGAGTTTTAAAACGATCGATTAAGTTAAGATAATAAGCTATCACCAACAGAACAGGCACACGGGATACCCGGAGATGACAACAACAACCGGAAGTTACAACATGCTTACCGCAATAGTGGTCCGTGTAGAAACCCAGAAAAGACCTGTCTCTCTACCTCATGAGCATGCAATTGTATTCAAGTTAATGAGGAATTACAGAAATTAGACCACAGTTCCTTTTAGAAACAAAACCACTCAACACTTTTTATTATATGAAACAACATATAGGCACAGCAGAGTGTCATTACACTGTCAGAATAAGTATATCCATGTTGCCTCGATATATATCCACGATTAACAATTATTCATCATTAAACTATTGCCTCTAATGGATTTTCTTTCTAGATTTAAGAGCATTGTTGGGATCGGAGTTGGAGCTGGAGCTTACATTCTGGCCAAGTTTGCTGTGAGTCACATCCTGATTACCTAAAGTGTACTTTACTGATCAGAATGAGTCTAGTACTGGATTCACACACTCAGGGTTGTCAGCAGCCTCAGGTCTCACAGATGTGTCCATGTCTTCTGCTCACAGCTGATCTTCCCTGACATGGTGGAGGGTTTGGTCCTGCTCAACATCGACCCCAACGGCAAAGGCTGGATTGACTGGGCTGCCGGCAAGGTTCCTTCTCTTACTATGTATTCCTTGTTTCAGTGGGTGCTTAAGCATTGGAATCCCAGGGCTGCTTTTTATTTTCTGACAATGTCCTCTCCCCCCCAGCTGACAGGTCTGACCAGCGCTCTGCCAGATACTGTGCTGCCTCACCTCTTCAGCCAGGTACGCTCTGGGTCTGGGAACTAAGTTACACAGTAAATGTTTGTAGGTGCAATTACAGTTTTCTTTATGTTCAGATAGATGGATACTGTACTTTATTAATCCTGAATTGGAAAATTATTTTGTCAAGCATTATTTATTTTATTTAACCTTTATTTAACCAGGATAGGTCTCATTGAGATTAAAAATCTCTTTTTCAAGAGAGTCCTGGCCCAAGAATGGTAACAGCACAGTTTCAGACAGTTTTACAGTTACAAACAATTACAAAAATTAAAATAAAAAAAAATAAAAAAATTACACAAGTTAAAACGTAGTAAAAGATAGAATAATATACAAATGTGATACAAATTATCATTAGCAGCAAGTATATACAAATTCACAATAGAAAATACCTATCACTATTTGATGTTTCTCACTGTAATGAGGCCACACCTCAGGCCATTATGATTATAATTTATTATTCTTATTCATTTTCTCTTTGTGCTTTTATTTTATATAATATAATACCAAGTAATTGGTATGTAAGCTGAGATATACATAGATACCTTGCTACATGATAAAGGTGAGATTATTGTCCCCCATGGAGAGATGTATGTTATATGCGCAGCAACTATTCTGCACACATTTGAGTATGTATGCGGGTGTATGTTGTATGTGTGTATGTATGTATGTTTTGTCTGAATGTTTACAAAAATGACAATAAAAAGAGTATTACAAAAAAAAGAAAGAAGAAAGGACCTATCACTAGTGTCAATCAGTCCAATTTTAATTATATATAGCCCAAAATATTAAAATTCTCAAGGGGCTTTACAGGATGTATAGCATACAACACCTTAGAACCTTGCTGCGCTCAAGGAAAAACTCCAAAGTAAACATGTTGTACACTGCTGGAAGAGCATCAGAGGAGGTAGAACAGAACCATGTGAGGTGTGGTGTATAGAATAAAAAGATAAGAACATTTACAAGATAGAAAATCAAAATGACCAAAATCATATTGTGAATGTATATTACAAGAAAGTTGTATCCAAAAGGATGTAAACAATCTGGCAGGTGTAGCAAAAAACTTAACTTTTGACCCTGGCAACCTGCCACTTGATGATGCCTGGGTGGCTGAGTTAGCTAAATGTATTCATGGGAAATGAGTGGCAACAGAGAAAGAGAAATAGAAGAAGAGAGATGAAAGGTGAATGCCCCCTGACAGTCTAACCCTGCATCAGCATAACACTGGGCTGCCACGTCCACCCTGAGCCAGCCCTAACCATACGCTTTATCAAAATGGGTATTTTCTGGTACTTAAAATATGAAAAACAAGGAATGGAAAAAGGCATTTCTAACTCTACAAACAAATACTATATGTATCAGTTTCAGGCAGATATTGACCGTGTGTGTGTGTGTGTGTGTGTGTGTGTGTGTGTGTGTGTGTGTGTGTGTGTGTGTGTGTGTGTGTGTGTGTGTGTGTGCGCGCAGGAGGAGCTGATGAGCAACACAGAGCTGGTGCAGAGCTGCAGGCAGCAGATCAACAACACTGTCAACCAGTTCAACCTGCAGCTCTTCTGGAACATGTACAACAGGTGAAGAAACACAGAGACACACACACACACGGACACACACAGACACACACAGACACACACAGACACACACACACACACACACACACACACACACACACACACACACACACACACACACACACACACACACACACACACACACACACACACACACACACACACACACACACACACACACACACACACACACACACACACACACACACACACACACACACACACACACACACACACACACACACACAAAAGCACCTTACTCTTCTGTAACGTTCATGACGTCTCTTCCAGTCGGAGGGACCTGGAGATGAATCGCAGCGGAGCGGTGCTCAACGCCAAGACCCTGAAGTGAGTCCAGACACACTTTCAAAATACCACCATGTTCTCAATCCAGTTGATTTGGATCTAATTAAGGTAAATCAACTGGATTGAGAACTTGGTGGTATTAAACTAAACTAAAGTCTAGTTGGTCATATTGTTTATGTAGAAAAGTAAAGTACAAGTTACTCAAAGTTGTACACTAGTATAGTACTTAAGTAAAAAAGGTTAGGGTTACTGTAATTGCTTTACACCACTGACACCACTTTGTCAGTGAGTTCATTTAAGAAGTACAATACGCCATCTGTGAAATGTGCTGTTTATCATAACCCTAGATATAATACCTGTTTTTTTTGGAATGTTGGACAAAACAAACTACTTGAAGATGTAACTTTTCCCTATTTTAAAGGAAAGTAGGAATTGATTACTCAAAAATAATAAATAGCAGAATCAGAATCAGAAACAGGTTTATTGCCATGTAGGTTCGCACATACTAGGAATTTGACTTGATGTCATGGTGCATACATAAAATATAAAAAACAAGAAATCTAATATAAAACACAAAATCTTTTACACCGTAATAAAATAAAGTTAAATAGCAATAAAATTAAAATTAAAGTGGACCTATCATGCTATATTTGAATAATATAGTGTAGGACCATACCTATATAAGGCATATTTATACTTTTTATTTTTCAAAATACCAAACAGATCATGCATTTTAGCCATTCCTCATTTGGCTCAATTTAACACTGTCTTTGCATGGGCTGATTCTGTGAGAACAGCACGATCTACAGGCCTGGCATATGTACTACAGCGTCTCCAGCGCTTTCGAACGGCAATGTCCGTGGCTGTCTCCTCCTGATTGGTGGAGTTGGACCAATAGCAGTAGCGCCACTTCTTTAACGTCATAGAAGTGTTCAAATCTGGATCAGTCTGTATCAGATCCGTTGCAGCCTCTTTTTAAGAGATTTGGGTATGGAGGAAAATAGAGAGGGTTGTGTTTTCTGACACTTGGTGAGTTCCCTGGAACACCGGGGACACATATTCATGTATAAAAGACGTACAAAAGTGCATTTTGCATGATAGGTCACCTTTAAATAAAGCTGTAATTTACATGGAAATAGAACGCTATGAATGAATTTTTGCATATAAACTATAAAATGTGAAATTAGAATATGTGCAGAAAGGAGTATGACTTTGTGTGCATTGTGTGAATAGTCTGATAGTGAAAGAATGAGGCAGAAAAGAAGATGTTGAGAGTAATTGATATTTCTGTAGGTGTCCTGCGATGCTGGTGGTGGGAGACAACGCTCCGGCGGAGGAGGGCGTGGTGAGTCCTCCCTTTCTGCATGATGTTACCCCATGCTCTGAAACATCTCTTTCTGTCAGCATGCAGTCCCTCGAGCTATCTTCCTCCATTAGCTCTTTCACACTTTTCCTGGTTCTAATGGACTGTACACACGGTTCCGTCACGTGCTTCAACAGAGACACTTCCCATTCACTTTGAATGGGGTGACGTCACGCTTTGCCGAACTGCATTGTGGTTGCGTTGCTTCGCTTTGCCTCCGTTGCTCTCGCTGAAAGTTGTGAAGAGTTCAACTTCAAACGTTGATGGAAGCGCCAGCCAATCAAATCATATGCCAGTACAAGCGCTAGCCAATCAAACCGCGTGCTTTGTGTGTCCGGAGCGGGAGATTAATGTTATTGGTTGTTGGTCGTTAACCCCAAGCGCCAGATACACACACCGCCAAGCATCAACGGGACGGAACCGTGTGTATTATACGTAAAGGAAGACTAAAGCAAGCCCTCAGGAAGTAAGTGGACAATTGGAGCAAATGTTTGTCGTGGCCAGACCATGGGACTACAACTCCTGTGTCAGTTTGTGATGCAATTGGGCCCAAAAAGCTTTTTTGCTATTGACTTACATTTGTTAGAGATCGGCTAACTCAAATTGCCCTTATTATAATCATCAGGTGCTTAAAGTTGTAAATGCGCTAAAAGCTGAATTCAGAGTTAGTCTCTCAGTTCATTTGACTGAGCCAGGGCCGGCCGATATGTGGTTATTGGAGGCGGGGCTTAAGGTAAAAACAAGTGTGAATGATCAATGGCACTGTTTTTCAACCTTTTTGAGTTGCGGTACTTTTTTTACATAAAACACATCACAACCAAAAAGTTAAACAAACACATTGATACAGCGTAAGGACATTTAATGATACGTCTCTCATTGAGGATTTGAGTTCAGCTCTGAGAGCGCTCTCAGACACCTAAGTCTCCCTGTTTCTCCGTTTGTTCACCCAAAATAGTCAGTGTTCTTGTTTTGAAGTGACGGCTGTTTAGTTTGGAAAGTAAATCCAAACCAAATTATAACTTTTCAAATATTTATAGCTGTTCATCAGTTCACCACAACCTCTCCCATGCATCACATCTTAAATTAAAAGATCATTATCAACTGCAACTGCTAGGGGCCCCGGACCAGAAGGGGTGCTGTTGGCTGTGCGTGGTGATGAAAAGCTGGTTCGAGGGGCCCCCAGTGAATGTTTGCCTATGGCCCCCACATACTCTAGAATCGGCACTGGCTCTATGGGTTCAGATCTGCTGATGGTCAGGGTATTTTGTTCTCGAGTCAGGTCAATTTGGCTTCAGGGTCACTGAGCATCGTTCAAAATGAACAGGGCCCCATCTACAAAGCTGTATACAGTAGTGTTGTCACAATACCAACATTTTGGTTTCGATACTGATTAGGGATGTAACGATACCAAAAACTCACGGTACGGTAATACCGCGATAACAAGTCCACGGTACGATATTTATCGAGATATATTGAAGGAAAAAAAAAAATCTAAAAAAAAATACAAATTTTTTTTTTTTACTCCAAAATGTTTTCTTTATTAAATAATAAATCTGATTTGTACAGCATTTAGTATAGTAGTACATTTAAATTGTCAAAACAGTAACAGACTGGAACAAGAACACGTACTACCAAACAAAAGTATGCATTTTCTTTGTGCAAATAAAAAAGAACATTCAATAATCAGACCCTGCAATAAAATAGATTTGAAGTAACTCAACTCAAACTCTCTCTCACTCACTCATCAGACAGGTTTCTTTTCAGGAAGATGAGCATGTCAACATTTCCAGGTAGAAGCTGGGATCTTTGGGCATTTACAATATCCCCTGCTGTGGAAAAAACTCTCTCACTCGGCACTGATGTGGCTGGGACAGAGAGATATGCTTTGGCCATGGGGGACAGCAGTGGGTAACACTTTGCATTGTCTCTCCACCACTTGAGAGGACAGTCAGAGAGTAAAATAGAGGTCGCTTTGCGGTACAAGTCAATTTCAGCCTGGATACCAGTGTTGTGCTGTGCGACGTGCACTTCTTCACTGAAAGACTCCCCAAGGAGATCTTCGAGTGCTGTCTTTTTGGAAGGAGGAGATTGTTCCTCAGCGTCATGTGCTCTTTCCCCTTCTGTTTCACTAGGGTTCTATGCAAGCAAGCAGAGGTAGAAAAAAAACGTCTTATCTTTCTTTTCACAAAAACAACAGAGGCAAACCCACCTTACGTTATCTGAAAAAGTTACACAGACACAAAAAGAATATTTAAATATGTACCTGGTTCTGCATCTGTGTGGCTTTCAACTTCAGCCTGTCGAAAACGTCCTCCCTCTGACTGTCATTTAGCTGGTGCAAGCTCCGGAACCGGGGGTCCAACGCAGTGCTCTCTTGCAGAAACTTGTTTTGCTCCCCTTGGTATCTGTCTGTAAAGTCCTTCAGTATGGCTCTCTTCATTTGGGCGATGGTGGAGGAGTCCTCATCGCACTGTGCCATGCTTTGCTCTATCATGTGCTTGAGGGGCACAATGAGAGAGACTGTAGGTCGAGACTCATCGCACAGCACGGTGGTTGCTTTTTTCAGCGGTGAGAGAAGCCGAACCATGTCCTCGGCGTCCGTGATGTCAGCTGGTTCAAGAGTGTCTATCTCGCGTGCGTTGCGCCTGACTTCAGCACTGAGTAGCGTTGCAGCGATAGCTTGTTGTTGCTCCAGGTAGCGCTCGAGCATGTCAAGCGAGCTGTTCCATCTTGTGACCACATCCATGATGAGTTTATGCGCAGGCAGGTTTAACATTCCCTGTTTGGTGGCCAGCACAGCTGTGGCAGTTGAACTGCGGTGAAAAAACGCAGCTACACGCCTCACTCTACCAAGCAGACGACTTGCCCGGTTTACGTTCAAACCCGCTTTTGAAGCGAGGTTTAAAGTGTGTGCAAAACACTTTATGTGTGGGGAAAGACCGGCCTCTCTCACCGCTACATCCATATTCCTTGCGTTGTCTGTTACGACAGCAATGCCTTGATTATTGTCGAGTCCCCACTCCAAAACAGCAGATTTTAACACCTTAGCAATGTTTAGTCCAGTGTGTGATGTGAAAAGAGGCCGCGTCTGTAAAACAAAACTTTTAATTTCCCATTCGCTGGTCATAACATGAGCCGTGACTGTAATATAGCTCTGCGTAGCTCGTGAAGTCCACCCATCTGTTGTTATTGAGATGCACTCTGCTTCTTTGAGGCTCTGTGTCACTTTAGCTTTTGTCTCTTGGTACAGAGCGGGTAGCACTGTTCGACTAAAGTATGGCCGTGATGGAATGGCATACTTGGGCTCCAGCGTGTTTACTAACCTCCGAAATCCACTGTTGTCGACCACAGAAAACGGCCTTAAGTCTTTGGCCATGTACTCGCCGATGCACCTTGTTATTTCCTGAGCTCTTGGACTGTTAGGGGGAAGTGGCGCTCCAAATATTTCTGTCAGAGTCAGTTGGCCTGGCTTAGGCATTTTCCTCACAGTAGGTTGTTGTGTTCGGAGCTTTTCTGGGTGGTGATGTGACAAATGACTTCTCATGTTCGATGTGTTTCCCGAATTGTAGGCGACCGTCGCCCGGCAGGATTTGCAAATAGTTTGGCGTTTGTTAGTTTGCTTTTCACCTTTGTCATTTCTTGAAACGGGAAAACCAAAATGCTGCCACACAACAGCTTTAAAAGTCGATGGAGCATCCTCAATTTCACAATTTCTATTTAGTTGGTCAGCACGTTCGTCTACTCCATTCGCCATTTTCTCGTTGGGTCTGAGTGTGAGGGCGGGCTTGCACGCAAAGGATGATGGGAGTATTCTTGATTAGTATTATGGCGTCCTCTGCTGTTCAAACAAAAACATTACAGTTTTTATTTACAGGGCGAGATATAAATGAATGAACGGTAATATCGCGGTAGATCTTTTCAGTCTCACGACGGTATTGAGCCGTTTCATTACCGCGATACCGCGGTATTCGGTATATCGTTACATCCCTAATACTGATACCAAGTCAAGAATTGCGATTCCGATTCTTTTTCGATACTTTTCTTTTATTATTTTCATGATCAATACAATTGTATTTTATCTGTTAAGTGTTTTCTTACAACAAGGTCTCTTCTTTATACTTGAGTTTATGTGATTTCTTTGATAGTTAACTTTTTATTAACATGTAATAGTACAGTAATATAAATAATTATTGACAAAATGTACATTGCAGATGTTAGCCACATTGGTAAGTTAGCTAAAAAGATAGCCATATTAGACAGTTATTATCATTGCTATTAATTGCCTCGTCAACTACGAAAATGTCGTTTGTCGCAAAATAATTAAGCTTGTTTGACTTAGATTCAAGGGCATGGGCTTGAGCATGATGTAATTATGTTATACAGATACCTTTATACATTCATGGTCTTAAGATTAAGCAGTAACCCCCCCTCCTCATTCTGCTCTTGTCTTGCGTGCGTGCGTGCGTGCGTGCGTGTGTGTGTGTGTGTGTGTGTGTGTTTGTGTGTGTTCTCCAGGGCCCAGTCTGCCTGGCCCTGTCCCTGGAGATTATAGGTTGAATTGGCCTACATACAGTATGTCTGCTTCTGCACCAGTTAGTCTGCCTCATGTTCAAATAAAAATCAGATCAGTCCAGAGGAATGGGATGGAGGTGTATGAGGGGAGGGGGGAGGGAGGAGGGATGGATGATGTTATAAAACGTCTTGGAAAGAGAGAAATATGGAGCGATCAGAATCTGGGTGAAGGAGTTAGGGATGAACAGTGAGTGCTTTATTGGATTTGACAGATGGAGGTTGTGTTAATATTTGATATAGGCTGATGTGACATACTGAGGCGGCTGTGTTCGCTCCCACTTATATTACACTTGTTCACAGTGTTATAAATGTGCAAGTCTGCATTGATTTGTAATTTGTTATCTGCTGGTGAAATGTAAAATGTAAAAAAAAACAATCTGTGGAGACCAATTCCTACTATTTATTTGATACCAATTTGGTAATACAATTAATAAAAAGAACAAGGTTTGGGTTCGTTATTCCGATATGACTGTGACGTTAACGTGTAAGCTCAATAATGAACTCCAGCTCAACCAACCATATTGTAATATCTAAGTAATCATCTTGAAATATGACATTAATAATTGTAATATACACACATCTTATTGTGAGGTTGATTTCACATAAACTACGCTGCTCTTCAACACTACTTTGTTATCACCTATAACATCTTTCCGGAACATCCACCTCTGACAACAACAGAAGGCACTGTGCTTAAAGAAGTCAAGGACTTCAAGTACCTGGGCTCATGGGTCAACTCAACCGAGCAAGATCTTAAGGTGAGGAAGGCACTTGCATGGAGGGCCCTGAACGGCATGACCAGTGTATGGAACTCCAACCTCCCCCGTCAAATCAAACTCAGCTTCTTCTATGCAACAGTAGAGTCTGTTGGCAGTGAAGGCTGGACCCTGAAGCCAACCCTGCAAAAGTCTCTAGACGGATGCTACACCAGAATGTTGCGAAAAAAAAAAAAAAAAAGAGTGTTCATGTAACCAACAAGATCCTGTACGAGGGAATACCAAGGGTGAGCGAGAAAATTGCAGCCGGGAGAATGAGACTAGCAGGAAATGACCAAAGGCATCAAGAGCTGCCAGCCGGCAAATTGGTGCTGTGGGAACCAACACACGGGCATCGGTAACGAGGACGTCCCGCACAAACATACGTGGACGTACTCAAGAATGAAGTAGGAGCACAAAGTACCAATGAACTGGCCAGATGTATGGAGAACCGGGATGACTGGAAGCAACGAGGGCTCGTCTGAGGACCTAGAGAGAGAGAGAGAGAGAGACTACTTTGACGTTAGCTTGTCTACAAAATCGAGCATAGCTAATTTAAATTAACCTTAGCGATGCATACAGTGACTGACCTAATAAAATATCTCTCTACGTTAGAAGGATGACCTTATTTTACCAACCTCAAACAGAAGCCGGTTGTTCTACAGCAGGGGTCGGCAACCCCTGGCACGCGTGCCAGCATTGGCACGCGGCACCGTAACCAGTGGCACACTAGGAATATGTGGAATAAGTGTACAAAATATTTAAATTGTATTTCCGGATCCTGAACGAGACCGCCGCCAGAGCGCGTCTCCCCGCTACCTGCAGAAGGAAGCCATGCACGCAACGCAGCCCCGCTCTCTTTAACTCCAGGTCACTTTCTGCCGCTTTCCTCCGTGGTGCAGTGCTGACCGTTTCACCACGGAGGAAAGCACTTCACTAATTGCAGTACCCATAAGGAGCTGTACAAATGCCGCAGTTTTTGCGTGGCTGTGTATTTAGTTGAAAGCCCAGTGGCGATCTGCTCATCTCTCATCGAAATAATATGCTACAAAGGGGCGGACTGGCCATCTGTGTGTTGAACTTTCCTGTCGGCTCCCAGACCCTAGTGGAGGAGGGCAGAAGCAACAAGCTTCAGGTTCAATAACCCACTTTAGCTTAAATGACTGGAGAAAGGCGAGCTCTTCTTGGGAGGCCGTTGCATTTATTTAGCTGTTCTTGTTTCACAAAATGCATCACAGACCTCTGTTTTTCTGCTTCCTCGTTTCACTTCCAGAAACATACACATGTTCTCTCACTGTCGCTCTACCATCCACAAACACATGCACAAGCCACACCCCTCTCTCTCTCTCTCTCTCTCTCTCTCTCTCTCTCTCTCTCTCTCATAACATGTGTGCTCTGGAGAATCAGAGAACGGACGATCGTCCTTATTATGCCGTTTAAACCAATTATTTAAATGTGTTTGTTAAATTCGGCATCATGTAAGTTGCGCTGACAGGTCCACACACTGCTTCCCCGAGCGTCAAGCTCCTCAACAACCCCCCCCCCCCCCCGTTGATAATTCTCGATCGTTGGCACGCTGATAACAATTTTTTTTTTAAATGGCACTTCATATCAAAAAGGTTGCCGACCCCTGTTCTACAGTCTTATCCCACTTAACCCTTAACACTTCTCTATTACGTTTTAACTTGGAGGCTACGATTAGCATTAATCCAAGCCTTAACATTCATTACGTAGCTGATTAAAATCATAAACACATACAAAAGTACACAAATTTCACTTACCGCAAAACCGCATTCATGCACCGTCTGTTTTAACCTCAGAACGAGTCACAACCCCCCCACCCCACAGTTGTCATGAAGGGGGAATCTTACGGAGCCCCCTAGGGGACATGGAGGAGAAAATTTAAAATTGGTAGAAAAAGAATTTTTTTTGCCAGATCCTGCAATACTTTTGCGAGATCTCGGGCCGCAGTTTGGACAACCCTGATGTAGTATGAGCAGCAATGTATTATTGATATGTGAAAGGGGTTTGGTTGCACTACATTATATAATGTCAAAGTAATTTAAAATAGTTTGAAATAAAAAAGCTTGAAAAATATTTTAAAGCATATTTATTAAAAATAAGTGTTATACTGTAACAACAACATAACCATGTGTTAAGAGATTTTGGTATGAAGTTATTGAATTTTTCTATGACTATATATTTTCGGCGTTGCAGTTTGTAGACGGTCCCTAAGCACTCCTCTCCCTCATCCAGCTGCAGATTGTGACCAATTCTTGATGTTTAGCTCGGATGACGTCGCGTATATCGAACTGTTCTGATAAAAACGACCCTGTAGCTCGTTGTCTACCTTGCTATGATTGTTAAGTCATGTTTGTATTTTTACAACGTTATGTTCATGAGTTATTGATCCGCGAAATAAAAATCTGTCAATAACTCAGATTATGCTTTGCGACGTCCCCTCGCTCTGAGTGTTCTCTCAACACACTCTCACTCCCTAAGCGTCCAGGGGCGATGCTTGGTCAGGGTCCCGTGGCGTCCAGTTGTGACGCGCCGAGGCTCCTTCAGCTTTATAAACGGACGCAAAGAGCTTTCAACTGATTGCAATGTATTCCCATCGGCGGCGGTATTTGACGCTCATGGAAGCACCGCACCTGTTTATGTTGGCAGCTGTTAAAGGCAATGTGAGCGTCCATTCCCATTGGATAACGGAGGATTGTACACCCGGAAGTAAGTATTCTCCTTACTGTCGATTGATTTGACAGTGATATCTCCACTACTCATCAACTCAAAAACACCAGATTACCTTTGTTAATTAAACGACATTGATAGGTTTAAATTGTGTAGTGTAGAGCCGATGAATGGGAGTCGGAGGCGGTGTGTTCAGTATGGAACTCCACACTTTATTAACACGAAACATTCAGACAGGTAAGACATTAGCTTGTTGCTGTATGTAAAGCTAGCATGAAAGAACAACAACTCCGGTGCCCTCACTAACGGGTCCGGGTTGCAACACACACAAACACACGTTGAATTATGTCCTATCACCTGGCACCACACAAGCCCCCCCCAGAATTCACATGTACACAAAATCAGCGTGGTGGGGAGGAACGACACGCCGACCCCTACGACTCCTGCGCACGGGAGTCGGAAAAGCGACGTCAGCCTGTGCGACCCCCGGAAGAGTTGGGACCGGAACCGTAGGCCCCGATTCCGAGAAAGGGGTCGAGGCCGGGGAGCGGCCCTGTCGCGGAGGTCGAGCCAGCACAACCGGCTGGTCTAAGTCCAGGTGAGCAGCCTTCACCCAGTCCACCGAGACGTGTTCGGCCTTACCACCCAGGTCGACCACAAGGTGTTTGTCCCCGTGCTCCAGAACCCAGAAAGGCCCATCGTAAGGGGGCTGTAGGGGTCCCCTGTGCGCGTCGTGCCGGATAAACACATGCCCCGCCGAGCGGAGCTCCACTGGAACCCGGGACACCTGAGTACCGTGCCGAGCAGTAGGAATCGGAGCAAAGGCCTCAGCGGCGTTCTGCAGGAAAGCCTGCTGGGCCGTCGCCGACCAGGGAGCTGATGCGTTGGGGAGGAAATCCCCCGGAACCCTCAGCGGCTGACTGTACACCAACTCCGCGGTGGAGCACTGCAGATCCTCCTTAGGCGCGGTCCTCAGGCTCAGCATCACCCAAGGCAGCTTGTCAACCCAATTCCCGTCCGTAAGGCCGGCCTTGACTCTGGTGAAATCTGACCATGGTTGACCATGGTCAGCATGGTATTTCATGGCCAACCATGGTAAAACCATGGTCGGCCATGAAATACCATGGTGCCTGACCATGGTAACCAAATTCTACCATGGTCAACCATGGTCTACCATGTTTTTATAACCATGGTCTAACCATGGTTTCCTTCAACCATGGTTAGACCATGGTAGACCATGGTCTACATGTACCTTGTTCCAAGAAACCATGGTCAACCATGGTAGAACATGATCTAAATCTATGTTTCAAGAAACCATGGTCAGCCATGGTAGACCATGGCCTACATTTGTACATCGTACTTTTGTTTCTAGAAACCATGGTCAACCATGGTCTACATGTACCCTTGTTCTAAACCTGCCTTAAATGGGGTCACAAATATAAACAACAAATTGAAGAAAGAAAATTAAATTATTAGCTTGTGTAAATTAAATTAAATAAATAAATAATAAATTAAATTAAATTAAATTAAATAATTAATAAATTAAATAAATAAAGTAAATTAAATTAGCTTCGATGGCACACACACACACACACACACACACACACACACACACACACACACACACACACACACACACACACACACACACACACACACACACACACACACACACACACACACACACACACACACACACACACACACACACACACACACACACACACACACACACACACGTTAGCAAGCAAATCTAAATCTCTTCGGTCAAAATGTCCGGTCAAAATAATTTCCCTTTAGCGCAATACCGCTTCAGTTGCGCCACTTATGTGACAGACAAGAAGAGTATGTGACAGACAAGAGTAGTCAATTCTAATGTGTAACACTTAATGTGGAGGAAGAGATGTGCTTTATGGGTTGATTGTGCGTTGATCTGTTGCTAATGCCTCGGGGTTCCGGTGGGCATGCAAACAAATGCATAATGCTGCGCTATACTTTGTGGCCTCACCCAGTTGCATAGCGACACTTATTGTTTAGGTCACGGTGTCTTTTAATAAGCAGGTAGTCATATCATTAGCTAAAACTAGCTGGATCCGATCGATATGGACATAAACGCGAGTGAAGTCTAATCTGACGGGAGAGAGAGATCAGCTGCTGCTGACGAGTCGACACGCAGCTCTGCATGATCACATGCAGCGGTGAGCGGAACAAAACACACACTTCAGGTTAGAATATCACACGTAGCTATTTTAATTACCTCTCAAACTACCTAAACTAGTTATAGATATGTTTAGTTTTACTGTCGGGTCACTCATTACTGGATCCGCGAGGTGCATGATACTGGTATAATAGATTGCCCGATCGGGCAACCAGCAGGTGAGGCTTCATGGCCCGCGCTAAATACTAGATGGCCCCGGGCCATCGGGCAATCCTTAATGTCGAGCCCTGTAGACTAAGCTTATCTCGCAAAAATCGAATTTCATCTGGCAGACTTACTTTTGTTGTGAGCACTGACGAGATGAGACAGGATGCGTTCTTTCCGTGATAGAATCCTCCCGCATTCAGAACACTTAAACCTTGTGTTTCCATCAGTGTCAGTCTGGATCGAGTAGCAGTCTTCCTTTGACATCTTTGTAGTTTGCTGAATGAGTCCAGTTTGTTCATTTAGGAGTACGAGTTCAGCCTAAAAGTAAATATGAACTCGTGTTGCGTGCACAGTACGCCATCTTGTCTTGCTCTCGAAGTCTCATTCGAAATCTCGTATTTTCTCGGCGGGCGATTGGAGTCTATGGAGCAGTCTCCCGCGGAAATTTCCTCAGACTGGCCGAATGTCAAGTGTTTTGATTGGTCTCCAGAAATCCCAGATGATCCAGATGATGCCATTCGCTGTTCCATAACCGTTGGCGCGAAGGCAACCTTTTCCGATCTTGCCAGTTAGCGTCACGATCGGCCAAATTGCCTAGATTTTAATTCTACATCTGCAAGTCATTTATTAAAGTGTAACTCAGCCAAGATACTCAAGATGACGACACACGCACTGATGTGGTGGCCTGCAGACCGACAGGGGACGGTCGTGAGCCTGAACTTGATAAAAAGACCTAGGAAAGAGCTGTCAGAGTACCACGTTGGGGAAGAAGTACAAGCTCAGTGCCCTGGCTACCCTGGGTTGCACCGGGCCATAGTGTACAGTATAGGTATGTAAACTATGACTATCACTGTGTATATGTTGACAATGATTATTATTATAGGCCTAGACTAGCCTAGAGGATATATGTAGAATATATATATAATACATATATGTACAATTTTGTGCGAAATAAATGATTTTTATGCACGTCAAAATGTCAGGAGTGTTAGACCTATAACATACGCTACGCTTTTTGTGTGACAGTAGGCCTATATCTTTTTCATTTCCAGTCTCCTTGGAGCTGTTTAACCTTTAAATCATAAGAGCTTGATCTTGAGAATTATTTGAAACCATTTTAAATGCAAAAATCTCATTATTTGAGTATATAAGCTACCTTTGCGTGAATGTATTGCCACATTATGCATCAGTGGATAAATACAAATTCTGACTTTGTGATCTCATAACTAATTTGACACTCATATTATACAAATGAGATTGATACATTTTCAACTAGTCTAGGCTAGGGCCTTAGTATATTGTGAAGAATTTTGATAGTTTCTCTTCAGAAAATATTAAATTTTAGTACCTTTTTTAAAGATGCTAAGTGCAAGGTAGTCTACCCTCCTTATCTATTTGAATTAAAATGTATACAATTTTTGCAGTAAATATATTTTTTATAATCATGGCTTTATACAAATGTTACCTTTATAACTGTTAGATACATGTATTGGTTAAGGTAATTTGAGAGATAAAAATGTGTATGTAATTAATATGACTTGCTGTGTTGACACTTTATACCAATTAAGGTGTGTTTCTAGAAAACCGCGAAACACAATAGAAACATACACATTACACATAATTCGGAAGAAACTGGCAATATTATATGTGATTTTTCAAATATTTAATATATCAACTTTCATAGTATTCACACCAAAAAACAATTTATACAACTTTTTATTTTTTACCCCTCCGTCACACTTGTGGAGCATTATTTTTTTAGACAGGCCATATGGCATAACCATTTCTACTGTAAATCTGTCTGTAATTTCACTGGTCTAAAAATTACACTCTAACCAGTGCTAACATTTATATTTGTTGATCTAATTTATTTACAGGGCAAAAGAAAGACTTGGATATTCTTTCCAAGGATCCAAATTTTTTGGAAAAGGCCCTGGTCATGCAGGAGGAGGTGGAACCAAAGCCGAAGGAGGTCACCAGGGTCTGTGACACTGATCGACCAAAGCCAGCCCAAGGCCAAAAGCCAACAAAGAAGACACCAGTGAATGTCCCTGTGGTGGCCGACATGGCCCAAAGAATTGCAGAGAAGACCAATGGGTAGGTTTCAAGATAAATACTGTAAATCATGAAATATGTTAATTTTGTATTTAAAAAAATATTTAATTAAACATGTTACCGGGCACTCCTGTACTTTAGTGTCTTGTTCTTCTGTTTATATTTTATTCAGTTAAATATTATTTTTCTGTACAGCAATGGTGACGCCAAACAGCCTCAAACGAGTTCAACGGAGACAAGTAGACCCAAAGACGAGTAAGAACTTATATCATGCTTAATTGCTTATTCTCAGGAGTCTTATGTCTAATGAAAACTAAACTAAAACAAGTATGTTTAATTTTGGACCATTTGAATACTATTTAGGATTAAGGTAACAGTTCTAACAATTTAGAAAAATACTGACAATACTACCATGGTTACAAACATTTGATCTGTTAGTATTCCTTGTAAAAAAATCATGCATTTTGTACAGCTATGGTGACACCAAACAACATGAAACGAGTCCGATTTCAGGCAAGAAGACGAGTAGCCCGAAAGATGAGAACTATTTCTCAGGAGTCTAATGAGTTGATGTTTAGCCAAAAGGAAAATTAAGCTAAAACAAGTAGGCCCTATGCTACACTTGAATACCTTTTAGGATTAAGGTACAGTTCTCATAATTTAAAAAAAGAACTACAAAATTACTGACATTATATGTTAATTAATTTTCATGAAAAATGTGTACTTAATTATTCCTCCTAAAAATAATACAAAATGATTCCTAAAAAATACGCATTTTGTTTTCCAGCTTTGTAACTCGTAAAGAGTTTAAGGAAATGGAAGAGGAGGTGAGGAAGCTGAAGGCGCAGATCAAGAGAATTAGGCGCCACTGCAACCCTGCCGAACATGGCAGCTCTCTACCATCACCATCACTGCCAACATTGGAGGTCGCATCACCGTCGCCAAAATCACCGTCGCCAACATCGCCGTCGCCAAAATCACCGTCGCCAAAATCACCGTCACCATCACCTTCGGAGGAGGCCCTTCATGAGTTGATTCGGCACGAGGACAAACCATTCCTGGCTGTCAAAATTGTTTTGTGCCAGCTGTTCCCCCGGGCTTACATTTTAAGCCACAGCGTCTCGGGGAAGGCTTCAAACAGCAAAACAACTGCCAAGCCACCCTTTGATCTGCGACTTTTTGGCAGAATGCTGTCGGTTGTGATGGGGAAATTTCCCCAGCTGAAGAGGAGCATGATCACCCCACTTGTTCATGCTGTACAGAAATGCTTGACCAAGAGTACAACATGAACAAGTAGGTGATCATGCTCTTCAAGACAGACTTTTTTATTTTGTGTTTTACATATTTTCTTCAACTTTTTAGATTTTTGGAAGGGGGGGGGGATAACCTCACTTCAATGGTCAGACGGGGGTGGGGGGGGGGGGGGGTGTGAACATTGGTATTTTTTTCTGAATGGAGAGAGGGAATAGAAAAGGAAAAATTCTTTGCTTAACAATTTGTCGCAATTGCCCAAATTGTCTGTTTTAATGTCAGTGGATCAATAAAACACAAAATAAAAAAGTCTGGCCCCAGCTGGGCAAATATATTGGAGGATTATGAACTTGTATTAACCAGACTTTTCTAATTTGAAGTTCAAATGTACATCTTTGTAAACCATGTGTCATTCATAAACAACACCATTATGTCTGCATCAATCTATTGTTTTATTATTTGTGGTCAACCATTGTTCTTTGACATTTTGTACCGACAGTCCACCATTGTTCCATGGTCAACCATTTTTTTCATGGTCAACCATACCATTTTAACCATGGTCGACCATGGTTTGACCATGGTCTACCATGGCTTGACCATTGTTTTCATGGTCAACCATACCATTGTTTAACCATGGTCGACCATGGTTTGACCATGGTCGACCATGGCTTGACCATGGTTTGACCATGGTCTACCATGGCTTGACCATTGTTTTCATGGTCAACCATACCATTGTTTAACCATGGTCGACCATGGTTTGACCGTGGTCGACCATGGTTTGACCATGGTTTGACCATGGTCTACCATGGTTTGATCAACCAAATTCTCCTTCCTAACCATGGTCAAGAATCATGGTTTGATACCATGGTTAACCATGGTTTCCATTTTACCATGGTCTCAAACCGTGATGCCACTTCCCAACCATGGTTGACCATGGTTGATCATGGTACAACCATGGTTCGGAGAGCATGGTTGACCATGGTCAACCATGGTCAACCATGGTCTATTTCACCAGGGCCGCCTTCATGGAGCGATGGAACCGCTCACAGAGGCCGTTAGCCTGAGGGTGGTAAACGGTAGTCCTGTGCAGCTTAACCCCCAAACCACTCGCCACGGCGTTCCAGAGCTCGGACGTGAACTGTGAGCCCCTGTCCGAGGAAATGTCTGACGGAGTGCCAAAACAACACACCCACGTTGCAATGAAAGCTTGGGCAACGTCTGCGGCTGATGTTGACATGAGAGGAACCGCCTCCGGCCAGCGGGTCGTCCTGTCCACCATGGTGAGGAGGTAGGTAAAACCTTGAGAGGAGGGCAATGGACCAACCAGGTTGATGTTGACATGGTCAAACCTCCTCTCAAGCAGCAGGAAACGCTCCAAAGGGGCCTTCGTGTGGCGGTGCACCTTAGCGCGCTGACAAGCCATGTACTCACCAGCTACTCATGTCCTTTTTCAGCCCATGCCAGACGAACTTCGCGGCCACCAAGCGCACCGAAGGCTTAACGCCGGGGTGTGACAGGCCGTGCACTGCCTCGAACACAGAGCGCCTCCAGCTGGCGGGAACGACTGGCCGCGACAGACCCGTGGAAACGTCACACAGGAGGGTAACGCCCGTTTCGCCTAATACCGCTTCTTCCAAGCGCAGCCCCGCACCCTCCACCTTCAGAGCCTGGACGCCGGGGTCTGTGACATGGTCCACCGCCATGCGAGTATAGTCCAGGCCCAACTGGACGGCTCCGATGACGACTCTGGAGAGGCAATCTGCTACCAGGTTCGACTTGCCAGCCACGTGCTTAATGTCTGTGATCCGAGATGTAGGAAAGCTGCCGCTGCTGACGTGCCGACCAAGGCTCCGCCACTTTAGACATGGTAAACGTGAGCTTTGTGGTCGACAAACGCCGTAAACTCACGGCCTTCCAGAAAAAACGGAAGTGTCGCACAGCCAAATAAAGTCCAAGGAGCTCTTGGTCAAAAACGCTGTACTTGCGTTCTCTGGGCGTCAGCTGGCGACTGAAAAAGGCGAGTGGCTGCCAAGCGCCCTCCACCCACTGTTCGTGCACTGCACCAACGGCGTAGTCCGATGCGTCTGTGGTAATGGAGATGGGAGCCGTGGATGATGGGTGCGCTAACAGGGCCGCCTCAGCCAACGCAGTCTTGACCTCCGTGAAAGCAGACTCAGCTTCTGCCGTCCAGTCAATCGCCTGGACGGGGGTCGTACCCTTCAAAGCCTCATACAGCGGCCGCATAATGTGAGCAGCCCGGGCGATGAAACGGTGGTAGAAAGTCACCATCCCCAGAAACTCACGGAGCGACCGGGCTGTGAGCGGGCGAGGAAAAGCCGCAACAGCATCCACCTTCGCCGGCAGGGGTGATGCACCGCCCTTGGTGACAAGGTGTATGAGGAAGTCAATATCAAACACCCAGAATTGGCACTTTGCAGGATTGATGATCAACCCGTGTTGGCTGAGCCACGTGAAAAGGGCTCGGAGGTGTGACAGGTGCTCTTCCACTGAAGCGCTGGCGACGAGTATGTCGTCCAGGTAGACAAAAACGAATGGCAGGTCCTGCAGCACCGAATCCATCAGGCGCTGGAACATTTGGGCGGCGTTCTTGAGCCAAAAAGGCATCCACAGGAACTCGAAGAGTCCAAAAGGCGTTATCACTGCTGTCTTAGGGACGTCCAGGGGATGCATGGGCACACTCAAAGAAATGAAATGTTAGATTTACTTAATCCAGTTATGTCAACCGGTTCTACGTAACAAGGCTAAGTAAATAGGATTCAGACTAGTAAACTAATATTTACTTCTTGCATTTAAGTAAATCTTACCTAAGCATCTTAATTAAATTCTACATCATACAGTTATGTTGTATTTGCTTAACACAGTTATGTTGAATTTACTTAAATTGTTGTTTTTACTTAACCCAATTATGTTGTATTTACTTAAAGTGTGCACTGATTTACCTAACACAGTTAGGTTGTAATTACTTAACACAAATTAGTTCCATTTATGTTGTAGGATTGTGTTATTTGCACTCAATATACTTTAATCCAAATTGCTCTATCAATATAAGTAATTCAAATGACTACAACTCAGTAATTTGTATCCCCCTCACTTTATTTAAAATGTTCATTTTAGACAAAGTGCAGTAGGGTACACTTATAACATTGCATTTTGCAAACAACCATCTGAATTGCGACAACAATTCAACAACAAAAAAACACTTAACTCCAGCAGCCCAATGGTGGTAGGTGCACATATTAGAATTGTAAAGGTCTTTGCGTAAAAACCCCACAGCTGCTGAACCACGGCAGACTATTCAAAACTGGACTCGAACGCCCCCCGAGAACTATACATGCTGGCTACTGTGTTTCGCAACATGTTCTCTATGGCACATCTCTACTGGGAATTGGGAGAACGTTTTCATTTTTCCCAAAATTAGAAGTTGACAGTATTAAACTGTGTACAGCCCTGGAGGTTTAGGCGATTGGAAACAAATTGGTGTGTACAATTTTAAAACATGTAATTACTAAATGGGTGAAAATCACTTGTGTCCATAATGCGCAGCATTAATATATACCCACATGACAGCTCATTGTTACTTTGTAATTCTACTCTACTACAATTCAGAGGCTAACCTGGTATTTTTACTCCACTACATTTATTTTAGTTACTTTGCAGATTCTGATTAATGATTTGAAATATAAACAACCCTTAAAGCAGACTTTAGTTACACCTGAGTAAAATTCAGGGAAGGTGATTATCAAGTGCCAACAATCAGGAGAGATATTTGATAGTTGGTGCTTTTATCTTTTTTATCATTTATCTGCAATTGACATGAATGGAAACGGGTAATAAAGTTGTATATTCATTACTCGTTATTCTCTACTAATAGTTAATTAAAGACTGTATAATGGCTATTTTGCACATCCCTTTCAAGATTTTCAAAGGTTTGACATATCCTATACACAACTACGGTGTAGTTATGCAATGAATGAAAATCTTGGGTCACAGGTTCCTCATTGCAAGACATCGATCAATATGTGTGTATACCTCCACCATTAAACTGACTAAACATTTATCTGCAGATCTCTATAAAGTATATTCATTACTCGTTATTCTCTACTAATAGTTAATTAAAAACTGTATATTATTGCTATTTTGCACATCCCTTTCAAGATTTCAAGATTTTCAAAGGTTTATTGACATATCATATACACAACTACAGTGTAGTTATGCAATGAATGAAAAACTTGGGTCACAGGTTCCTCAACAGTGAATTACAAGACATCTATCAATATGTGTGTACCTCCACCATTAAACTGTCAAATTCTGCACATTTCTTATACTATCTACATACATAAGAGTATAATTAATGTTTATAATATCAGTTAAAATAAGTGCTTCAACATAGTTAACATAGCAGGAAAGCAATATATTAGACGTTAAGTACTTTGTCAGGCTTAATATTTATCTGTAGATAGATACCCCCAAAGCTTTTTTCTTATTTGAAAGGAGACCTAAGTATTCTTTAATGTGCTAATAAAGGTTAATTAGTTTGTCTGTTTTGCACATTCTCATATTAATATCTTTGTACATTGTGCACTAAACTGTTTTATTGTAGAGATCACTTACAGTATCTTCTTGATTTGTTATGTTCTATATTTCTATCATTGACCTTCTACTTTCCCCCTATGAAAGTATGTACATCAAATAACATTATTAAACAAAAATAACATTATTCAACAAAAATTATTCTATAACATGCTTTAACCACTAGGCGGTGCACACAAGGTACACACAGCTTACTAATAATAACTTTGTATTATTAGTGTAGGACACTTATGTATGTATAGCATCTGAAGATATTACATTTTATTCATGTTTTTACATAATTTTACAGGATATTGCTATACTATTTCTCATGTTTTACTTCTACACATTAATATCTGATTTGTAAAACATCACAGACAGAAAGGTACATCCGCCATTTTTTTTTTTTTTTTACATTTATTTAATGGTAAGCTATTGAAATTGTGATTCCATAGATGTGTCTCCCATCACCCAAATCCCCTGAATATTCTCTCAACTCAGTATTTACATTGTTATATTCAAAGAAAATCAGTAATATATTTAAAAACGTGCATTGCGGCTAAAACATCCAATCAGCAAACTGAGGATCTTTCCTTCGTCTGTTTCCGGTATTGTTCCTGTAATGAGAGTTCACATTTATGCTACATTGAAGGGTGGAATTGACTACACATCTTCAGAAACATAATTTGCTTCAGATATAACTCATAGCAAATAAAGTATACAAATATAAGTAATAAAAAGATAAAACACTGGCATGTGATTTACGTTAGAATAAATAGAATGGTTTTGAATGATAGATGAGAGTAAAATCTACGTCACTTTACAGCCCCGCCCACTTTTGGGGAAACCAACGCTGTCATTTGAATGGCGATCAAGCCTGAAGCCACAGAGATCTTCTTTGACTGTCCTTTCTTCTTAGAGGAAGTACAGAAACACGTAACTCTGGATTTGTTTTAATGTTTGAGGTGCAATAAACGACACAGCAGCTTTTTGCCATGTTAAAACTATTATTTTCTGCCTCGCTCATGAGAGTAACAGCTGGCGAAATTACAGCCTCGCCTACTGATTTTTATTTAACCATATATCGAGCCCGATTCTCGGTTTTCAAATGTGTGCTCTAAAATGCTATTTATAAATCACTATTATCATTATTATAAGCAAGACAATAAATGGCAAACAACGTTATGAACGTATTTAAGATACGTTCATAACAAACGTAACGTGGGAGAAAATACGTTTCTTGCTAAATGTAATTGAGAATGCAGTTTAGTTCTGTGGGAACGTCATTTTTAGGAGACAGGGTTGGACTTTTTTTGTATGAATTTATGTTTCATCCGATCACAGAGCTTGTTGACTTATCAAGCTCAAAGTAAAAATCGATGAACCGCTCCATTGTTGTGGTTTCTGTGCAGGGACGCGGGAAGGAGGGGTGCTGAGGGTGCTGCAGCACCCCCATCTGTTGGCGGAGAGTTGTAACTGCAACGCCAAAAAGTTCACTCAACAAATCATTTTGCGGAGGGAACCTCCTCTGAAGCGCAAACGCGGCGCACCTACAGTGTAGCGCGCCACAGTTTCGCCGCTGCAAGGCTCCACTAGCACCCTCCCTCGTCCCTGTTTCTGTGTTGCCAAACTGACCCGGAAATACATTGAGCTAAATGAAAAGTTTAGCTCAAAGGTTTTCAAAGATGGATTTTTCTTTTTCAACCAATTTTTTTGTTCATCTCCATGTCCCCTATGGGGCTCCATATAATCTAACTATACAAAGAATAAGGGTTTTCGAACCACGATGTAAACATGTTTATTTCTGCTGTAAAGTTGGACATTTTAACATGGGGGTCTATGGAAATTGCTGTCTTCTTCAGACTGATCCTACCGGCCACTAGATGAACTGCAGTTTGAGGCACTTCGTAATAGACTTCCCGGCTCTGCCCCAGAGTTTGCCGCTTGGTGTGTGCATGTGTGCACATCTGTCTCGGTGCGTGCATGTGTGTTCACACTGCGACGGCTGGAGTGACTCATCTCTGCAGCACACTACAGTATCTGGGTCACAAACTGAACGTAGCAAAAATACATCCACAAAAACATCCACACTCTCATGTGGAGCTCCATTAAGATAAGAAGTGTTTTGATGCTGCAGCTTTTTGGCTCATGTTGTTCAACATGCTGTTTTTTGTCTTCCAGGTGGAGTGCAATTCCAAACTGGACCCGACCAACACCACCTTCCTGAAGGTAACAGTCTGTGCTCAGCTCACCTGCAGCGGCTCCATCCTGACACACGTCTGATTTATAGTGCAAGCACAAATTCACCTTTTTACACCCAAAAATAAATGAAATATCAATCAATCAAACTGTACCCATTACACAGGTTGCAGATTAAAGTGCTTTACAGATGTATATGCCGGAATTAAGAAAGAAAATAAATAAATAAAATAAAACAGAAAAATGTCTTTTAAACTATTTTACAATTGGTAACCACACACACATATTCCTGATTTACACAATATGATGCTATATAAGTGCTGAATTTTAAAATGGTAACATTTTACGCTGACATGTTAATAGTATGGTTTGATGTATATTGTTCTATAATTAGTTTTATGCTAACTAGTCTTATAGAAAGAAACTCTTTTGTCACACAGCACTTTGACCATAGTGCTGATCAAATAAGACGTCCAATGAAAGCACCAGGTGTACTTCTGCAACAAGCTCATACAGTGGCCTTTCCCTTATTTAAGGCACAATAAACTCAATTAACTCATTAAACGGACTCTGAAATTAGTTAGCATCTAGCCCTTTCCTTGTCTCGAAAACATGCCTGAAAAAATGTATGAATACACAGGTTAAAGAGATTTTACAGCATGCTGTATGTCAGTAAATACCAAAAATCTTAGCAAAAATCTAAATTCCACTTGGTTTTGTCCAAAAAACGCCTGTTTGCCTACAAAACAATGACAATTATGCTATTCATACTTTGATAAAACTTCAAAGATTTACAAAAAATGTAATGAGTTAAGTATTAACACGAGATAATGTTCTTTAGTTAAGAGGCAAGCAGAGAAAACATGTGTTCATTTTAGTCTAGTTTTGAGCTATTAGCGGTTAGCTTCATGCTGCGCTCTCTCCTCTCTTGTAGATGGCTGACTCTGGAGGACTTCCCCAGCTCACACAGGTAACACACACGCACGCACGCACGCACGCACGCACGCACACACACACACACACACACACACACACACACACACACACACACACACACACACACACACACACACACACACACACACACACACACACACACACACACACACACACACACACACACACACATAGCCCTGCATATTTTATAGGCTGCCATAAAATCAAATTAAATTGAGAAAGAGCATGAATGCATCATCCATATTTGACATGTTTATGTCCATATTCAGTGAAATGAAATGTGTTGTTTTCCAGCCTGGGAAGCTGACTGAAGCCTTCAAATACTTCCTGCAGGGAATGGGCTACAGTGAGTATCCACAATGAGACACTGATGTTAGCGAGTGACAGAGTGATTTTAAATCAATATTTGCCCTAGAATTTTTTTTTCATAAAAAGCAATTTCAGCAGAAAATATTAATGTTGTCATGTGTGCATGCTTGGGAGGTATAACTGATACGTATTCGATTACAATTACATTTAAAAAAAAGAAGTAATCAGATAACTTTAACATTTAGAAGAATCTGGCTACCTGTATTCGTCCCACAGAGGGAAAATGTACATTGTTAAAGCAAAAGTGAAGAGCCAAAGACAGCAAATGAATTAAGAAGCGTGCATAAAATATTAAAGATAAAAGTAGACATTACACAATTTACATTTTGGAATAAAGATCAATATATAATAGGTAGTCATACTGAACACATTTTATTCATGGTTTACATTTAGGCTACTTTAATTGTTCTTTATTTTAAATACATTTTCTTTTAATGAAATATCTTGGTTTTAACACATTTTCTACATACACTTTATGTAATTTATTTGTTCTTGTTTTTATTTGCATTAAATATTGAGGTAATCCAAAAGTAACAAAAGTAATCAGGTAACATTCCTTATATATTTTGATACTCTGATTAGGTTACTGATTTCATTTTTTGAGATGTAGCTAGTTATATTAACGGATTACATTTTTGAAGTCACCCTCCCAAGCCTGCTTGTGTGTGTGAGTGTGTGTGAGTGTGTGTGATGTGTTTGAGGGTCATGAGCTGTCTTAATCTTCCCTCTGTCTTCCTGCCCCATTCTCTCAGTCGCTTATGTGAAGGATCGGAGGTTGAGTGGAGGGCCAGGTACTCCCCCCCCCTCACGTCTGACCTCTTATTGCTGCCCTCTTATTGACTTTGGCATCTTGAACATTTATTTTGATTTACGTTGGTTATGACTACAATATGTTGGGCTGTTATGAAATCCTGCTGGCATTACTAATATATATTTTTTAATCTCAAGGACTTTAAACCCCATCATTGTTTTATCAAAAATATTTTTTCCAACAATGGAAAAATAGAATCCCCTGACATCCCCCTCCCCCATTCCTTTGCTACTGCATCTCCAATGCTGTTCTTTGCATGGCCTTCAGCTTCGAGCACAGCCTTTTGGTCTGAGTTTGTAACTAATGATCATGTCTTTAAGTTACTAGCAACAAAATATCAGACAAGTTGAGGTTTTAAAGACATCTGAACACTAAATCTAGTTCTGTAATAAAACTGCTGACTGAACAATATTTAAAAATATATTTTGCCCTCAGGGTTATGCAGATTACTCGCTAAACTGCTGTCCCTAATGCACTCAAAACAGCATACAGTATGAAACACTCTAAGTGTATTTCTAATGGTGCGTTCAGACCGGACGCAAAGCGAATGACTCAAATTAAATGTAAAGTCAATGCAAAGGCCGGAGATAAAAGCAAATTGATGCTTGGCGGCGCGAATGACGCAGCGTGACTGAAGCTAGCTTCATACGCGAGAATTTGGTGTAGCGCGGTCCCATGGAGAATCTCCACCTGTTGGCACTGACTGAATCAGAAAACAAAATATCAGCCACTGGCTGCGGGCAACGACATACAGAGCTTACAGTTCCTTATATCTGAATATAAACTGGAGAAAAATTATATGTATACAAACCACAGACTCTCTGTGGCACTGCAAATGATTTCAATTATATTTCTGTCTGTATGACGTTGTGAGTGTGGACGCAGCAGCTACAACGGTAGCCTAGCCGGATTGATCCAATCTCCATTCAGAAAACAGACATTTAAAAAAAAATGTTCTGCTGTTCACGTTCACACTTGCCAAAGCATTCATTCATGGTTTTTACTTATTGGTATATATGTAGTTATTTCTGCATCATTGTTGACGTGTTAAGTAGTGTGAATCTTTGCTTCATGTCCGGTGTTAACAGACCATTGAGATAAAGAATGGAAAAAATACATATAATATCACAGGATTCAAATTAATGATCAATTCAAGGAAAACTATTTTAATTGTGAAGCTGGTAATGGTGGAGATAAATTAAATTAATTTTTTTGTATACCTCCAGGTATCTTAATCCATAATGTTTGTATTTATAATATGAACCTGCAAAGAAACTAGTAATTAATCTTGTCAAATAAACAGAGATGAAACATTTATTTTATTTCAAATTGTGTTGGATTACTATTAGGAACTTGCATAAAATGAAAAAAATAGTAAAGCATAAGTACCTACAAAACTGAACTTAAGTATAGTACCTGGGTTAATGTACTAATGTGTTAATGTTAATGTAGTTACTTTCCATCACTAGTTCTAGTTCTATAAATGAGTGTAAGACCACGTTTACACGGAGACGCAACAGGTTGTATCCGCTACAGTTCTCTATCGTAGTGACGGTTCGTTCACACGAGGCCATAACGGAACCGCGGAAACGGAGCCCTCAAACGGTAACGGGTCTCAAGGTGGATAGATCTGCGGACTAAATGCTCTGGGGGCCATAGCCCCGCCACTCCCCACCTCTCTTGCTCACCCCCGCGTCATTGATGATGCGTTTTCGCCAACAACCTCTGTCGCTCACTGCTGTAGCATGGTCAGTAGCTACTGTCTGCTACTGACCATGTTGTTAGTGCAACATCTACAGCTACTCTACCACAACCATCAGCAACAAGTGGACATGGAGAACTACATGAACTACATGTTGCTAAATCCACCACGGAGAATAAACAGAAGGCCAACCATGCCAACCATGCTCGGGAGTCTTCTTCGCTGCTTTTGGTGTATTTTGTGGCAGAAGTACAGCGCCACTTACAGGCCCGGTATATGTACTACAGCGGGTCGAGCAGTCTTGTGTGGACGGACACGTTTCTTGAGCCGATACCGAGTGGACTGAATACTTTTCTGATATCAACTAAGGTTCGTTTTCGTTATCGTAAACGTGGCCTAATTCATTGTATAATAAATTCCCAGCAGTAACAGAGTGCATGGTGCTGTCACTGACAGCTTCATTCATCAGCCGTTTGTCACCAGCTACTCAAAGGGATATTCTTCACATTAGCGTGTTCTCCCAGCATCTCAAAGTATCAACTAATAACACCTTTTGCCCCACAATGCAATGCTGAATTATTTTCTCTCCCCCAGTGCCCTCGGCCAGTATGACCCGCCTGGCCCGCTCCAGGACCACCTCCCTGACCAGCGCCAGCTCGATCGACGGGTCCCGCCCCCGCGCCTGCACCCACTCCGACAGCACCGAGGGGGTGGGCCCCGTCACCCACACCATGGAGGTCTCCTGCTGAGGAGTCACAGTGAGAGAGGGTGGGAGGGGTAGAGGGGGGGAGAGAGAAGAAGCAAGATGGAGATGAAGACACGACGGTGAGGTTTGAGAATCATGAGGGATGAAGGTGTCTCTGTAGTCAAACATGGTAGATGGTAGAAGCAGCAACAGGAAGCCCTCTCTGCTTCATCCAACCCCTCCAGATCCTTTTATCTGACATCTGACATCTCCCCCCCCCCCCCCCCACTGTAAAATACCATTCGTGTTGCTACTAAAACCCCAACCACACCTTTTAATGTCACTTAAAGATTTAGGCAACTGTTTTCGTTGTTCTTTGTGTTTTCTAACAGATTATTTGCCTTCACCACCCCCCCCCCCCCCCCCAAAACCTCCACAAACAAAGGGATGTAAATGAGTCAATCCACACAGCAATATGTGTTATAAGCTACTGTTTATAATGTGAAATGGGGAGTTGTCAGAGAAAGTGAAAGTGCAGGACATAGACAGGAAAACAGTGTTAGGCATCAGTGTTTTACAAGCAGGGTATTCTTCTGTTGTCGTATGGATACAAAGTAATCTCTCTCTGTGTTGTTTGTAACAAATAGTTCTTCTCTTTATGAATGCGTGTCAGAGTGTGTCCAGAATTAGACAGACAACAGAACACAGCCTAGCGTAGCAGAGTGCACCTGTAGTGCTTAGAGAGGATGCTCTTTTAGTCTAAGATCATAGCTAGAGTTCACAATGCAGACATTAAAGCTGCACTTGCTAAAAGTTTATATCCAATTTACGCTGAAGAAAAAAAGTGCTATCATCAGCATACTGTACATGCGATTCAGGCCGCCATTCGTGAGCTCCCTGAGACCACTTGAGGTGAATTGGGCTTGTGTTTTCAGATTTTACTAATGCTAATCTGGGCTCTACAAATTCTTACAATTCTATCATGTTTTGTTTGATGAAGAGACAAATCTGTCTCCTAAGAAGAACTTAAAAGTGGTATTTTCAGAAAATGCTCTGTTCCATTTGGTCTGATAATGATTCGTTTCGGCCCTTTGGAGCCATATTATTGCTGAGTGCAGCTTTAAACTGTGTGTTTCACATTTATAATCCAACCCACTATGTGAGTATAGGCTAGAATAAATACTAATTAGTGTATGCATGTCAACGTGAAGGTTTATCTTAACACATTCTAGTTTTTGAGCAATGTTTAGTGTTAGGGCATCATTCATTAGCAGCGTACAGTATTAGTTAAATAGAGCCATTATCAGTATCTAACTCCATTGCAGCGGTCCTGGCCGTAGTCGGCTCTTTGTGGTCTCTAACATGACAATCACACACTGACCTACACCAAACCAGAACAGGGGGGCCGAGGCCGGAACGGACCCACCCACCCAGCTCGGGTCGCCACCAAAGAACTCGCAGCGCCCAGCCCTCTTACTGGATATACCAAAGCGACCCCGACCCCACAACACACACACTATCCAACCAGAAACATATTCCCATGCACACACACCCATATGACACCTATGTGGGCTTTGCTTTGTAAGGGAACTACGTTAAAGAGTAAAACATAAAGTCCATCGCTATATGGTTAGTTTGTACTTTGATGTGATGTGTAATCTCCCTAGTAAAGCACATCAATATTAGTATAGTTTTAGATTAGTGGAGCTGTGCACTGTTATCTGCTGTAACACTGGACCCCTCTGTCGATCAGTTTTTTCTGATCTATTTTGCCTAGTAATGTACAGTATGCATACACCACAGTCACATTCTCTTGTTTCAACTTTTACAAAAGAAACCTTCGGTCCCCTGTCAGGAGGGGCGTAGGTAGCCTGTAAGGGGCGGGGCTATCTGGAGCCATTTAGGCACCAAGCTCAGAATGTAGGGCAACCCCCAGCCACCTTCAAAAGAAGAAACCCTTTCCCCTCAAAAACGTGGTGCCCCGGCTCTTACAGGCAGACCCAGTCGCACCCTAAAGGGCTATCAGCTGAAGTCACTTTTTAAAATGCTCGTAGTGTTTGTTATGTGTAGTCTTTTGTTACCTAAACACAGAGAGAGATTCTGACCTGAAAAATGGGGAATGAATGTGAGAAGAATGTGATGTTGATTAAGCTGAAGAGATTATTGTTGAATCGTTTGAAATATCCATGAATTAAATAGTTAAACTAGCCTGACATTAAAGAAGAGAAGATAAACAGTAAGAAGGTCAGATCAAGCGCCTCACACTGAAAAAACTGAAATGTTGACTTTAATTAAATGTATTCTGTCAACAGATTTCATATGTATGTATTAAGTTAGTTGAAAG
Source organism: Notothenia rossii (assembly GCF_949606895.1). Taxonomy (NCBI): domain Eukaryota; kingdom Metazoa; phylum Chordata; class Actinopteri; order Perciformes; family Nototheniidae; genus Notothenia; species Notothenia rossii. The sequence goes on from NC_136903.1 coordinate 38,783,823, forward strand.
TATTATATTAGGTTCAACCTAATTGTTTTATTTCAACTTAATATTATTGCCTTCAACTAACCTTTCATTTTTTTCAGCGCAGTTACTAGACGTATCCAGTCATGTTTTCTCTCTTTACTAAGCTTTTCTCTGCCATATACACTTTGGTTTCCTCCTACACAACCTTTACCCTTCTGCCTGGGGGGCTCCTGAATGTATTTTGTCCTTTTTCTAAGTGCCAACCTACGCCTCTCAGAACCCCATACCATGTTTTGCACTCTTTCCCTGCTTTTTTTCCATTTAAACCTGTTTATGAAAACCCTGGTCTATGAATAGTGTGGAAGCCCCTGTCAGCTGGCCGTTTGAACAGACCTTAGTTCTCCTGGCACTTGTAGATACTTTTATTTATAGAGCAGGTTACCCGAACACTTTAACACTTCTGTAATGTGAAGAAAACGTTTTTGTCTGTTCTTCTTTCCTTGGAGTTCCTTCTTTTTTATAGGCAACCATAGGATGTTACTTCATCTTGGAATTATGATATTGTGTTCTTCTAATATACTTCATTATACTGTCATTATGATTGATTTGTATTAAGCAATACATTTTATTTTGTTGGTTGTTTCGTATTGTGGGAGTCTTCCCTCTCAGTTATTCTATTCATACCAGTACATTGACTCTTACCTACTTTGCTGTCATTCAGATGTGTAATGTAAGGTTTAAAATATGTTATATACACATAAAGTAAGCTGTCTCTGTCCATGTATTGATAAACTAACAAGTAAGAAATAAAGACTTTATGTCTAGAATTTGAGTCAGCTGATCATTTGACATCATCATGTTGACATTTGTTTTTGAAGATCACATATTCTGCTCATTTTCAGCTTCATATCAGTATTTAGTGTCTCTACTGGCTCTGTTGTTATTGGTCAACCGCTAAGAGATGTATCACATACAATGTTTTAAAGCGCTAGCCAATAGAAGCACAGGTGTTACATAGTGATGTCACTATGTGAAAGAAGTAAACAAAGGAGTCCACTCTGCAGTGAACCTCAAATGTTTTAAAATCATTTTTATTATGTTTTCACATCATATTTTTAACATTTCTTCCTCACCTAATAGATTGATTACGGAGAATCCTAATGTTATGTCTCCAAACTCTCTCAAAAATCAGCTTTGAAGTTTGGCAATTCAAATATACATAATGCGGAATTAACCATGTACATTTACCATGTATAGTACAGGTCATTTCCCAATTGCTCAATGCTTTGTTGCTAACCTTTTTCAAGGAATTATCCTTAATTTTACTTGCTGGTAACTAGCACGGCAGCCATTGTTCATAAATAGGCTTTCATTGAAATGTTCAGTACATTTCTTCAAACAAAACCTTATAGGAGACCATGAAGGCGTCGCAGTAGGCATGTAGCATCTGATCCACAGGGCTGTAGTTCAGGGCCTGGATGTTGGGAGACATCTTTTTGATGAAGATACCGAGGTTAAACTTTTGCTCGCCTGTGGTCGTGTCAAATGAAAAGTAGATCTCCTCGGTGAGTTTGTCGACGTACCGCGTGGCATACAGCACGCCACAGGCCATGAAGGTGTTGGTCACCCCCTGCTTGTAGACCGAAGTGTGCCAGGTCTGGCCGAGCCTCAGCGGCTCGCCCTCCTCCACCTTTGACAGCACCAGGTTTCCAAAGTCCTGGTTGGTGGTGTAGATCACCCAAACGCCCGACTCATCTGTCGCCAGGTCCAGGTCCGTGAAAAGGTAACATTCATCGAGGTGGCAGAAGTTACCCTTTGAGTTAAACCTGAAGAAAGGACAACACTTCAGAATTCAACATTTTCAAGCAAACATGGAAGACACAACATGGTTTGTAGTAACAACATTTATTCTGGCATCAGCAACACTTATTAATGGTCTTAAGACAAAGCGAACCTGGTGCCTTTGGGTAGTTGCACGGTGGTGACAGTTTTGCTGGTGAGGTTGAATCGACAAACAGCATCTTGGTTGTAACAGTTGTAGTACAAGGCCTCTCCATATATCACAATATTTGGACCCTGGATAGTGTTGGTGGTCGGGTTAGAGGGGCTGATCAGGACGTTACCTAGAAGAAGAAGAAGAAGAAGAAGAAGAAGAAGAAGAAGAAGAAGAAGAAGAAGAAGAAGAAGAAGAAGAAGAAGAAGAAGAAGCCACACTTGAGTATTTCCTTTAAATCAGGGTGGGGAAGGTTATTTAAAAAAATGTATTCAATAACAATTAGTACTTACCTGTACACAAATGGAATGAGTAACCTAATCTGAGTAACAAAATAAAAAAGTAATGTAACCTGTAATTAGGTCAGTTGAAAGCAATAATATTAATTTAAAATACAAAATATTAGGTTCAACTTGATATTATTGCTTTCAACTTACCAGATGTGAAATCTGTTGACATAATACATTTAAGTCAACGTTTCAGTTATTTCAGTGCACAAAAGGATCCATATCAAGTAAATTGATCTCCTTATTATAGAGCTCCATTGTTGTGTTAATTAAATAGTTAATTAACTATTAAAAAAAACACATTGTTGCCCTGGGTGACAGTTATCACACACACTCAAAGTGTTACAATCGAAGGCAATACATTTGTAACATTACCACTGAGGAGTTGTTTACCTGGTATGCTAACCCCAACAATGAGAGAACTCAGGCTGGAGTAGAGCCGCACGTAGTTGGAGAATTTGTTGCCGACAGTCAACATCACCAGCCAATGCCAGCTCTCTTTCCCCGCCTCTGGTTTGGGGTCCCGCCCCCAGGCTCCGTACTTGTAGGCGCCTGGGAACTCTCCCACTGTGTGCACTCTGGGCCCCGTGATGTTCACAAACTGACCGTGGGGGCAGTTACCTTAGGGGAAAATATTATACGAAAGAGGCGAAATAAATAGTACTAAATGAGTACAGCTGACTGTGAAGTGTCCATGGGTTGATAAATGCTTGTGAATTGTGGTAATTGGTGCTGAGAGCTTCTTACGGTTCATTTATACCCTGCATTAGCTCTCAGTGAGGAGGGCCCTTCACAGCTCTGAGTGACCTTTAACTGTATGAAGTGCCACTCTCTAGTGTAGACACTGTACACAGAGAACCATCAGAGCCAATGAGTGTATTTAAGACCCAAAATCAGTCGGATGTTGAAATGGCACATGCCAAAATAAACATGGATTTATGTCAGAATCTTGTGTGTTGGTCATTTTGGGGTTTTGGATTATTTGAAACAAACAAAGTATTGGCTTTCAGAACCTTGAAACTTATATCGCCACAATCAGATGATAAATACATGTATTGATGCTTGTAAAGGCAAAGAATAAAATAATACATGGTATTTTTATAGCACTTTTCCAGGTGCTCACTTTTTAAATTACACTTTTATCCAAAGCGACTAACAAATTATGGCTTATTCCATAACAAAAATGTGACATGTGTTCCATATATATACAGTATACTCCTGCCAATAGGTGGCGCAGCGTACTGTAACCATACTTACATACTTATGAAGAGAATAAGTGTATGCCCGGGAGTTGTAGCTGTTTTGCCAAATTATGAGTTTCAGTGGCATTATAAACAGGGCTGCACATAACTGGTGCGCAGGTGCGTATGCGCACCCCCCACCAAAAAAGAGCACCGGGTCATTTGAAAAAAGGCGCATATGCGCACCAACATTGAGAGAGAGAGAGAAAAGAGAGAAGAGAGGGATAAAAAGAGAGATGAGAGAGAGAGAATAGAGAAAATAGAGAGATATTTGCAAGTTGCATAAGAACTGGTAAGATAGCAGGGTTTATTAGTATTCAGAGTAACACTTTAACGGCAACGGTTTACCGTTACACTAATTCGTGAGCTATTTAGGTTTAATTGTTTTAATCCATCCACGAACACGATGGCATCTGCGATCCCTCGCTCTACCCCTCGCTATCGCGTGAAGGGTCTGCTTTATTCGCTCCGCACAGTAACCCTGCTGCATGGTCAATAGCGCACCTACCCCCACTCGTTCATAAAGTCAAGTACCCCTCAAAAGGTTCGATTTATGTCATTTTAAGGATGTGCACTAAGCAACATCTCCAGGTGCTCCTTTGAGAACCAGGGCAACATTTTTTATGTGCACCCCTGATTATAAAGCTTGTAAAGATATGAGTGTCGAAAACAACAGGCAAAATACGCACACAAACGCACTCACACATACTCATCAGCTTTCTTACGCCCTACTTTTCATCATCCATGTAAATAAAACATCTTTGTCCTCAATGCTACTAGCTAAAAATTAATTAGCCTAATCAATACGCTGATATGTAATAAGGGTATTTATACCTAGAGTTCTGTGCTAAGTGTGTTAGCATTTTTTCGCTCAGGGCTCATTTAGACGCTTCTTGTGAGACTTGTGTTTTGTTTCGGTAAAAATGGTTCGTATCGTCAGTTAGCTGAGTTTCTTCCCGTTAATCAGGTATGACACATTAAAAGTTTTTTAAATGTTAAGAAGTCCTGAGACACAGTTTCGTGAAAAGAAACCGGAGGGTGGGGGCCTCTTGAACAGGTTAAAATAACTTTGTAAAAAAAAATGGTTTGCTAACTTTGAGGCCTTTCTTACATAACTGTGTCTTGATAACAGTCGTTACATTATGTGAGATGTTTAGCTGAATATTTGGAGAACAAAATGTATTATAACCAAGGATATCATTGTAAAGCTAAGAATCTCCTGTTTCCAACACTGTATCTCATTCAAAATGTGTTACGTTGTCTAGGTGACTAATTTTGATAGAGCAGGTCACCTTTTTGTTAAGGTTACGGTAACATTTGACCCTAACCCTAGGTTTGACCTCAACCCTAACCTTGGGTTAAACAATGGCACCATCTGATTTAGCCTGTAAAAATATCAAGTAACTCATTGTGAACACAAATAAGATCAGAAGACAATGCATTTCTGTGGGGGCTAAATTACTAAATGTTTAAGTGAACTTTCAAACAAAGGGCAATTCCTACAGTTATGTTTGATCTATCTCCAGTGGAAATAGAAGTACAAAATAAAGGTTTCCCACACTTTGGCGCTCACATTTCGGCACATACCGGGTGGTGGGTGAGTGGGAGAGGGGGCGGGCTGTCCGTTCTGGCACTGGTCCAGGTCTCTCTTCAGACGCTGGTTGGCTTGTTGTGTCTTCATCACTTGCGAGGTGTCGTACGTCTCCAGATCCTGCATCTCTGCCCTCAGGTCCTCCAGCTTAGGACACAACACACATGGCAATATTTGTTTTGACTTTATTGTATTACCAAGTTGAATGATTTACCCTCATATAAATTGGACAGGCTTATACATGGATGTACATTTTATCTATGAATTACAAACCTGAAACCCAAACTCACCACAAATTATATATTCCTTATCCTGATAGTTCAGCTACCATTTGAAGTATTTCCAAATTGAAATATACAAAAGTACCTTTTTAAAACCGAGCAAGGTTCCCATTCCTACATGATCTATAAGTGTTGCATTCAAAGTCAACAGGAGTCATACAGTATGTAATTGGAGCCGGTTTTGTGATTGTTAAAAATGTCTTTGCTAAAGAGTGCAATGCCAGAAATAAAGTGATATAGTGAATATCAAAAGTTGTTTCTTTCATACTTTGGATGGATAGATAGATGGAGAGTTTTCAATAAAAGTCTATGTGAACTCCTTGAAAGAAATCTAGAGAAATCATGGTTATATATATTATTACTTGTCACTTGTTAGACGCTTTTATCCAACGTGACTTACATACTCAATACTGTGGGCAATCCCCACAGGAGCAATTTGGGGTGAAGTGTCTCAGGGACAGAACAACAGTGGGGTTTGAACCTGTGATCCCCTGATCCCAACACCAAGGCTCTCTCCACTGTGCCACACGCCCCCATATACATACATACAGTGCAGTTAGAATCTTAGTGCTCCTTTAAATAAAATACATTTTTAATTTTCATGTTGACTTTTTGCTATTCATTCTTAAGATAAATAGACATTTTGAGCAGACCTGCACACAGACTTATTGAATGATGTCATCATTGAGTCTTCCTCAGAGTGTACCTGTCCCTCAGTGTGTACCTGTCCCTCAGAGTGTAACTGTCCCTCAGAGTGTACCTGTTCAGCAGTGTGTACCTGTCCCTCAGAGTGTACCTGTCCCTCAGGGTGTACCTGTTCAGCAGTGTGTACCTGTCCCTCAGAGTGTACCTGTTCAGCAGTGTGTACCTGTCCCTCAGAGTGTACCTGTTCAGCAGTGTGTACCTGTTCAGCAGTAGCAGCAGTGAGGCGCTGGTGTTGCAGGGTGGTGCTGTTGAGCCGCTCCATCAGCAGTTGGATCTCGCTCATCTCGTTCTCTATCACTTGCAGGCTGATCACTCCGTACAGCTCTCCATCATCCTCCCTCTCCAGCAGGGACACATCCTCCAGCAGCTGGGGCAGACGACGATCCAGACCCAGCAGCAGACTCTCCAGCTCCATGGTCTGAACAGAACAGGTGGTGTTGGTACGGAGCCGGGCTGAACCAGCTCTGTCCCTTCCCCTCAATCAGCCATTCCCCTTACTAACTCATCTTTACCAGCATCCCTTCAACCAGTCATCCCTCCCTTCCTACATCCCCTGTATCCTTCATTCCTCCCTTCCTCCCTTCCTTCATCTTTACATCCCTTCATCCTTCCCTCCCTACAACCTTTCTTCTATTCGTCCTTTCTTCCGCACATCCTTAGTCAGTTCATCCCTTCCTCCATACATCCCTATCTCCCTCTACTGTATATCTTCCACCCCTAATCCCTTCCTCGCTACATTTATTCGTCCCTTCTTCCCTCCCTAACTACATCCCTTTGTCCATTCATCCTTCCCTCCCTGCATTTCTTAATATATCCCTCATGAAGCCCTTCACAAGTTAAATCAAAGAGTGTATTGTGTACAGCGGAGATGAACAAATTAGATCTACTAGAGTATCGTACTCAAGTACAAGTTAGCATACTTAAAATACATTTTCAAGAAAAAGAAAAATCTACATTGTTACAAAAATGTAGATAGAGAAAAGTAAACAAATATATAAAATACTTCAATTTAAATGCACACCACAGGCTGTGATGAGGTTCTGATCTGAGACAGAACCCCCAAAGAAAACCCCCCTTTCTTTGGCATGCAATATCTCCTTCTATTACATCTTTAATCTACATATTGTTTTGGAGCGGTCCTTGCAAACAGGAGTTTATAAAAAATCTAGTATTATTAATATATTCTATTAACTAGAAGTAGAGAGTATCACAACTACTCACTGTACCTTATGGGGGGTGACGTTGCTGTTGCATTTTGATACATTTTCCTTCACTCCACTGAGTTTATAATGGGGAAAGGCCTTCTCTGAGTTAGTCAACTCACACGCACACTTATCATCTGAAGGTGCCTGCAATGAAGAATATTAAACGTGGCATGTTCAAATAAATCCCAAATGAAGTAATCAATGTATTCCAAGTGTTTCCTACCTGTTGGGTGAGGGTGAGCAGGGCCCACAGGGGGACGATCACACAGAGCTTCATAGCGGATCAGAGAGCACAGCTAAATGAAACAGCTCTTTGAAACAGTTTGATTATGACGGTGGTTCCGCCTGTAGCTGCACATCTAACTGAACACTCCCACTAACCTCTGTGTGTGTTCAGTGTGTGTGTGTGTGTGTGCCATGTGTCATGTTCCTTCCTGAATGTGATCACTTCCTCCCTGTGGTTGGGATTGCAGCAAGACAAAGATTTGTATATGGTGAAGTGAAAACTCCATACGTTACTGTGTTTACCTGCGAATGTCTCTTTTTGGAGTACTGTGTCCACCATATTCAATTATGAAAGAAGAGCAAAGAAAAAGCTGAAATAAAGTGGAGTTGAAAAATGAATTAGCATACAAATTAAGTTTTATATATAAGTAATATGAATATCAGGAAATGTTTGATCCCCTGCACATGTGATCAACATGTTATAGATTTGCGACGATAATTAATCAATAAATGAATAATCCCAGGGTAAATAATGTTTGTGACAGTTGCACCATATTAGAAAGAAGAAAATAGGAAATGTATATAAAACGTTTAAGTAGCCACATGGAGACAGCATCTGAGGCTCAGGAATGAGGCAGGACGTCCTCCACACAGCTCCACTTCAACAGTGAAGACATGATGAAGACTCAAGCTCATGATGAAGACATGATGAAGACTCAGGCTCATGATGAAGACATGATGAAAACTCAGATTCATGTTGAAGACATGATGAAGACTCAGGCTCATGATGAAGACATGATGAAGACTCAGGCTCATGATGAAGAGATGATGAAGACTCAGGCTCATGATGAAGAAATGATGAAGACTCAGGCTCATGATGAAGACAAGATGAAGACTCCGGCTCATGATGAAGACATGATGAAGACTCAGGCTGATGATGAAGACATGATGAAGACTCAGGCTCATGATGAAGACTCAGGCTCATGATGAAGACTCAGGTTCATGATGAAGACTCAGGCTCATGATGAAAACTCAGGCTCATGGGGAAGACATGATGAAGACTCAGGCCCATGGTGAAGACATGATGAAGATTCAGGCTCATGGTGAAGACATGATGAAGACTCAGGCTCATGATGAAGACTCAGGCTCATGGTGAAGACATGATGAAGTCTCAGGCTCATGGTGAAGACATGATGAAGACTCAGGCTCATGGTGAAGACATGATGAAGACTCAGGCTTGTTGAGGGAAACATTGCCCAATCAGTCCGGAATTGTTAGATTGAAACTTTGTCGTCAGATATGTGCTGGTGCAGCCATGTTTTTGTAAAGCACATTAACCCTTTAGCGGGTGAGAAACCATATTTGGGTTAGGGTTAGGGCTACCCAAACATGGCGTCCCCCCGCGACTCAGTTACCCCTTTCACTCCAACGCAGTTCCCATTCTAGCTCCGTGTTTCAATCAATCAATCAATCAATGTTTATTTATATAGCGCATTAGCCCAATATCACAAATGTTACATTTGTCTCAGTGGTCTTCACAGTGTGTACAGAATATCAGTATGACAATACGACACCCTCTGTCCTTTGAACCTCACATCGTACAAGGAAAAACTTCCAGAGAAAACCCACAGTTTAAAGGGGAACATGGGAGAAACCTCAGGGAGAGCAACAGAGGAGGGATCCCTCTCCCAGGACAGACAGACGTGCAATAGATGCCGTGTGTAAATCAAAAACATAATACATTTACAACATAGGTAGTCCAAATGTTTGGAAATGCATGTGTCTATATTAAGAAGATGAATCCATGAGGATGTCAGCAATCTTGTGGGAGCCATCAGGGAAGTAGTATGGTGAGAGTCTGGCAGGACCGCAGAGACAGGTTCAGCCACAACTCGAAGTCCAGGACTCAGATCCAGTGCTCAGGATAGAGGATCCAGGACACACGACCACAGCAACAGGATTAGCCTGGACTCAGGATCCCGGCGTATATATGGACACAAAAAAGAAATTTGAGGGAAACTGGGTTAATCGGAACATGAGAGTACACAGGTACAAACAGCCAGAAAGACGGAGTAAGGTGCCCCCCCCCAACAGTCCAAGCCTATAGCAGCTAAACTAACATGTCTACATACATGCACTCCCTTAGGATAGGTTGAGGGAAAAGGGTAGCAAGTAGGAAGTAGGAAACAGAGGTGGAGAGGCACACCCAGGGAAAAAGGTCCCCATTTGAACCTGAATTTGTCAGAGGTAGGAGTGGGTCAGTGGCTACGTTCCACACTCCCCGGCCGGGCTAGGCGTTCTCTGCAACCTGTTACCCTCTAATAAACCTCGAGAGGTCATAGAGGGGAAAGGTTTCGATAAAGTTTTAAATATAAGATCTAAGCTTTTAGGATTTAAGTAAAAGAGTAAGAACTAAAATGTATAGGTGAAGAGGCACAACGTATCTACGTCAATGCACTCTTATTAGATTATTTTTATTTTATCACTATAAGCTTTATCAAAAAGGAAGGTCTTAAGCCTACTCTTAAAAACGGATAGGCTGTCTGCTGCCCGAACACAAACTGGAAGCTGATTCCACAAATGTGGAGCTTGATAAGAAAAGGCTCTGGCTCCCATTGTATTTTTAGAGACTCTAGGAACAACCAACAACCCTGCATTCTTGGAACGCAATGCCCTAGTAGGACAGTAGGGTATAATGAGTTCTTTAAGGTAAGAAGGCGCCTGCCCATTAAGGGCTTTGTAGGCGAGAAGAAGAATTTTAAATTCTATCCTGTGTTCTATAGGGAGCCAGTGTAAGGCAGCCAGAACAGGAGTAATGTGGTCCCTTTTCCTAACTCTGGTTAGTACACGAGCTGCAGCATTTTGAATGCTAATAATGAAGTGAATTGACTGACTTCTTGGTACACCCTGATAATAAAGAGTTACAATAATCCAGCCTATATGTAACAAATGCATGGACTAGTTTCTCTGCATCGTTTTGAGGCAAGATATGCCTAATTTGGCAATGTTGCGTAGATGGAAGTAGGCGGTCCTTGAGATTGATTTTATGTGGGCGTTAAAGGATCAATCCTGATCAAATATAACACCAAGATTCCTTACAGTCTCACTGGAGGCCAAATGAATGCCATCCATAACTAGTATATCTTTAGATAGTTTGTTTCGTAGATTATTTGGGCCGAGTATAATAACTTCAGTTTTGGTCGTGTTTAACATCAAAAAGTGTAAGGTCATCCACGTTTTTAAGTCCTTGAGGCAGTCGTGAATTGTATTTAGGTAATTGGTTTCATCAGGCTTGATGGATAAATATAGTTGAGTATCATCCGCATAACAGTGGAGATTTAAAGAATGATTCCTTATAATATTGCCTCGCGGAAGCATATATAGTGTGAACAAAATAGGTCCAAGCACTGAGCCCTGTGGCACTCCATGGCTAACTTTGGTTTGCATGGAAGATTCATCGTTAACACGTACAAACTGAGAGCTTTCAGATAGATAGGACCTAAACCAGCCTAAAGCAGTTCCCTGTATGCCAACTAAGTGCTCTAGTCTTTGCAATAGGATATCACGGTCCATAGTATCAAATGCAGCACTGAGATCAAGCAAAACAAGAATAGAGACAAGTCCGTTGTCTGAGGCTATTAGAATTTCATTTGTGACTTTAACCAGAGCTGTCTCTGTGCTATGATGTGTTCTAAAGCCAGACTGAAAATCTTCAAATAAATCATTGTTTTTTAAGTAATCACACAGCTGTTTTGCGACTGCTTTCTCAAGAATATTTGAGAGGAATGGGAAATTAGAAATAGGTCTATAATTGGCTAAAACCTCTGGATCGAGGTTGTGCTTTTTAAGAAGAGGTTTTATTACTGACACTTTAAATGATTGTGGAACATAGCCTGATAATAAAGACATATTCATAATATTTAATAAAGAAGTACTAATTAATGGAAAAACGTATTTTAACAGCTTAGTTGGAATCGGGTCTAAGATACACGTTGATGGTTTAGAAGAAAGAATCATTGAATTTAATTGATCAAGGTTTATGGCTGAAAAGCATTTTAGTTTACTATCTAGTGTAATATTAGAACTTAGGTTTCCGGGAGCTGTTGATAACACTATACTGGTCAAAGGCAAGAGGTCATTGATTTTGTTTCTATGAGTGCTTGCGCTCTTCTGGTTCGGAACCGTTTTTTCTTTTCATCCCCCATTTTGTTCACACCGCCCAGAGCCCGACTGGTGCTGCTGCCACGGCTGCGTCATGACGTCACCGTTTATGTCGCTGATTGCCTCCCCAACGGCGCTCACAACAACAACAATGGGGGGCTGCGTTGGGTCGATGATCGTGTTGCTTTTAATCAACTACTTCACTTTGCTCAGCGCTACAGCTTGTTACAACTTTTATTTGCCGTACTCGCCATAAACTGTTGGTCAGGTTTATCCCGCCCCTGCCCCCGTCTCCGACCTAAGCGTGACGTATGCGGTTCTTGCTTCTAGACCGAATATGTTTTGGAGCTTGGTAAGAACCGGTTTTCGGGGAAAAGATCCGGCTCCGCTGCGGTGTGAACAGGAAAACTGGTGCTTATCAGGCTCTAGCTCCGAGCCGGCCCTGGAACCGCGTTGGTGTGAAAGGGGCAAGTGAGGTCGAGAAGCATGTGGTTTTCTCCCAGTCAATCAGTGAAGATCACTATATGCCACAGAGCGCGCCATTGGGGAATTTGACCAATCAGCAGAGGCCTGAAACGGGTTAGGGTTAACCTAATAGTGCCCTATAAAGGGTTAAACTGCACTTCAGATTTTCCGTCTGACTCCTGGCTTATATCAAATCATCTGTCCCAGATGTAAACAGGTCAACCATGGGGTTCTGCTGGATGTACAACAGGAGCAAGTAAACGGCAAAAACTAAAACTATCTGTCTTCAAAAAAGTTTAAAGAGGGCACAGCTTAATAAATTACTGATAAAAGTTATCAACAGAAAAATAAAAAAGAAGTTGGATCAAATAAGAGAGCTCGAAGTTGATAATAGTACAGATCAGTCAGAAGCAAAGGCAACAGGCTGCATGCATGGTTGGTACATGCACTCTCAACATAATCCCACATTGCTCCTGATGGCCAACAGTGTGTTAGTGTGTGTACATTTTGATCACTCCTGATGAGCAGATAGCCCCTTGTGTAGTCTATGCGAACGTGTGTGGTTGGGTGAACACTGACTTGACATGTATGACATGATCATGGTATAAGAGTAAAACACATTAAGTAGTGAACTGTATGGCAAATGATGAAAGAGTAATATAAGCGTGTCTTCAGAAACAAATTGGATTCAGGAACAGAATTAAGGAACAGAAAGTGACCACTTGGTCAAGTGAAGACACCGCACACACGAAAAAACACGCAGGAGGGTTTTGCAAGAGGGAGAAATGACACTGAGTGGAAATATGGGAAACTTTGTTCGCTGTGAAACTCTGCGAAGTGTCACGTTTTGGAGTTTCACATCCATGACTCAGTGACATGAAGCAAGTCAGTAAAACGTGTGACTTTGTGTGAGAAAAGGGAGGGGGGGGGGCTTATTTCCAACACTAACAGCTTCTGTCCTTGTTAGTCCACTATTCATCTCTCCGTCTGTAAACATGCTGCTGCTGCTCCTTCTGCTGCTGTCATTGGTGAGTATACTTCCAATTAAAACATACAGCACTTTATTATAGTAGACTTTATGTCATTGCAGTCTCTTTTCTTGTAAACCTCCTGTGTATAACATCAGTGTTTGTTGTGTGGCAGCCGGGTGAGTCCCAGGCTCAGCATGTGTTGGGCCAGAAGAAAGACGGCGCGTGTGTTTGCGAGGTGAACTCCAACATGTGGTCATTCCCTGCTGAGGAATACAAAGCCACGCTGCAGCAGGTTACATCCTGTGAAGAGTCTCTGAACAGCCTGCAGGATCAGGTGAGAAACAGCATCTTTTCACAGTACTATAATTTCAATCAGGAGAGACGTGATGTATGGAATACATGTTTATTATCAGGTCACATTATATAAGTGAAACATAATGATGACAGATTAAAACAGTGAATAAAATGGTGTTTGGCGATTAGGCTCAGGTTTTGTAGGATATCATTCGGGAAGGGAAAGAACCGTTTCCGATTAACCCCCTGGGTCTAGACACTGGTGGTGGTGATAAGTGGTTAGGTGCGGTTGGAAGGGAGAAGGTTAAGCTTGGCCCTGAGTTGGAAGCAGGAGGCAAAGGGGTAGAGGAGGGTTGCGCGTTGACACCTGGAAGACAGCTGATGGAAAAGGGGAGAGCATATATAGAGGGATTAACAGGTGCGATGATTAGGCTTGTGGATGGAGGGAAGTGATAGGTTAGCTTGAGGAGTGGCGCTCCCTATCAATTAGTGAAGGGAGCGAGTATTGCCATGACGTGCAATACGAAGTGATAGGTCTTCCTGCCTGAACTTGCGCTGAGCTTCATAATAATGAAGGTGGGTAACTTGGATAGTTGGGTTCCAAGATAAAAGTCAATGAAATCAATCAATGTTTATTTATATAGCCCAATATCACAAATGTTACATTTGTCTCAGTGGACTTCACAGTTTGTACAGAATATCAGTAAGACAATACTGATATTCTGTACAAACTGTGAATAATGCAATGGGTTTACAGATGAGAACAGGCAGTTCAAGATGAATTGTATTTATTTAAATAGCAATTTCTTAATTAAGACACTTTATACAAGGATACAACAAACATGGATAAATGATAAAAAGCAACAATATGTTATGTAATCAATTCAGTACAATGCAAAGAAACGTTAGAACAGAAAGCAGTTATCTGCACAGTAGGAGTACCCAAATGGTGATAAAGAACACTTCAGAATAAACCTTTAACCTGTGTCTCTCCTTCAGGTGGAGCTGTCCAAAGAGCGCCTCCCTCAGATCGTGGCTGTCATACAGAACGTGACAGACCGCTTGGAGCCCCACCGGTACCTGCAGGACCAGGGCCTGTACACAGACCTGGCCGTGCACCAGCTGGGCCAGGAGCTCAGCCGGCTGGAGGGGGACATCGGGGACATCCACAGCCAGCTGAACAACGCCCAGACACAGAAACTCTCCAAAGAGGTACAGCATGGAGGGACACGGAAAATACTGCTGAAGTTACGGTGCAACAATGACCTAAATGAGTAACATACTATATTGCATCACCATATTAATTTACAATACAATGCAGCAGAGACAAATATCAAATAATATGAATGCTGCAGTATGTTAGCTCTATTTGTCATTTCATGGCATCTTTATTTGAATAAATATTAAATATGTGTGTGTGTGTGTGTGTGTGTGTGTGTGTGTGTGTGTGTGTGTGTGTGTGTGTGTGTGTGTGTGTGTGTGTGTGTGTGTGTGTGTTAGGTGGGTAAACTGCTTAAAGATGTTGGCAGGATGCAGATTTCGAAAACAGTAAACATGAAGACAGTGAAAGAGAAGCTGCGCTACCTGAAGAACAGTGCTCAGTCCTGCAGGACCATCCCCAAAGACTTCAGAGGTGTGTGTGTGTGTGTGTGTGTGTGTGTGTGTGTGTGTGTGTGTGTGTGTGTGTGTGTGTGTGTGTGTGTGTGTGTGTGTGTGTGTGTGTGTGTGTGTGTGTGTGTGTGTGTGTGTGTGTGTGTGTGTGTGTGTGTGTGTGTGTGTGTGTGTGTGTGTGTGTGTGTGTGTGTGTGTGTGTGTAGGTGTGTAGGTGTGTGTCAAGTCTCTGTGGGGACTTGCTTTCCTTATGGGAGGTCCCAATCTAGGACTCATTTGATGTGAAGACTTGGATCAGTGTAAAGTTAGCGCAGGGTAAAGAGTGGCTAAACGGTACTACAACTTCTTTGTCGTCATTGGGCCCAAAAAAACCTTTTTCCATTGACTTCCTTTCGGAAAGAAACATTTTTAAATACACAATACATTTTTAGCGAGTCAACTGTACAGTACAAACACTTGTATAGCCCTTATTTACATCTTTGTGGTATAAAAGTTGTCAAATGCGCAAAAAGTCGAAACTAGAGTTATTTTCCCTCTGCAGTCGTTTGACTTAGCTGAGACTGGTTAATAAGAGGCGGGGCTTAAGGAATATGCAAGTGCTAATGTTCTATGGGCCCAAGACCGCCGATGATCAGCGTACTTGATGTACCTCCAGCAGAGTCCTGCACGGGTCTGATTTTCAAGACCCGCTCCCGCCCCGCACCCGCGACGTGCAATACCGAACCCGCCCTGCTACCCGCACATATTACCAATTAGTTCCGCAACCCGACCCGACCCGTCGGCACAGGATCCGCAACCCGACCCGAACCCGCATATATATATGAGCAGTGAAAACGTGCAATTATTAACACACGCAGTTGCATATTTCTCTCAAAAAGCGTGGGATGTTGGTTATTCTCTCCATCTAGGAGGACACCAAAAGCCTCCCAGACGTTGGATTTCGCTCTTGAGGAAGTGTTGGAAAATGCTGTATTCTCCGCTAGAGAGCTTCACCTCAGCCATTCAGAATGTGGCGCGCTCAGAATCAGATTGATGCGCTGCAGAGGTTATTATTATGCACGGTCCCACGGGGGAGAGGTCTGAGGATTTAAACATTAAACTAAATTATTATTATTTAAATATATTTATTATGCAACACCCGCGACCCGACCCACATCATCTTTGTTTTACCCAGAACCGAACCCGGAAAAAAGTGTTTGAAAAAATACCACCCGCGAATCACCTTTTTTGCGGGTCACCCGTTGGGTACCCGCGGGTACCCGACCCGATGCAGGACTCTGACCTCCAGTCAGTCCATAGTTGGCCTCATGCACCACTGACTCATATGGAAATGAACTGGGCCCCACCTCCAAAACTGTATCCACTTCTCTTTATATATCCATTGGCACCACTCTTCATAAAAACACAACGGCAACCTCAGCCCAGGACTTTTTAAGAATTAAAAGTGATAGGCTGCATGTTGTGTACATTCACCTTCTCATCTCTTTCTGTTTTCAGGCCAGGACAGGTACTGCCTGAAGGGCATGATGTCCAACATCAGTGATCCTGTCACGACCAAGATCAGTCCCTATGGTAAGACCATTATCTCCGGCTCGTGGGGCAAACAGGCCCAGAGGGACAGCGAGGGCCAGAAGAACAGCTTCTGGGTTCAGCCTCTGCTCAACAGCCACATCTGGGGCAACACTGTGCGCGTATACCAAACCTACGAAGACTTCATGGCCTCAACCGAGCACAAGGACTTTACCGTCGCTCCGTCTTTCACTCACGCCAACACCATTGACGGTCCCAGTGCGATTCTATATGGCGAGGCTCTGTACTATCACTGCTACCGCTCTGCAGACGTCTGCCGCTACGACCTGAACAGCAACTCCGTCAAGAGGGTGACACTTCCTGGAACAGGCGTGGGTTTCAACAACAAGTTCCCGTACTGTTACTACGACTGCCGTGCCAATAGTGATATTGAGGTGGAGGCAGATGAGACAGGACTCTGGGCTCTGTATGCCACTGTTGGTAACCACGGTAATCTGGTCGTGAGCCGGCTGCTCTGGGACAGCGAGGCTGAGACCCTAAATATCTCGCAGACATGGGAGACGAGGATTTTCAAGAAGGCGGTGAGCAACGCCTTCATGGTGT
This sequence comes from Notothenia rossii, assembly GCF_949606895.1. Lineage (NCBI taxonomy): Eukaryota > Metazoa > Chordata > Actinopteri > Perciformes > Nototheniidae > Notothenia > Notothenia rossii. The sequence goes on from NC_136903.1 coordinate 38,800,944, forward strand.
GCGGTGTTCTGTATGCCACTCGCTATGTGGACGATTACCGCGAAGAGGTGTTCTACGCCTTCAACACGGCCACAGGCAGAGAAGACAACTCTCTCTCTCTGCCGCTGGAGAAGGTAGTCAAGGGAGTGGCCAGCCTGAGCTACAACCCCACCAACAAGCAGATCTACATGTACAACGATGGATATCTGCTCGCCTACCAGGCCAGCTTCTCCACTCCATTTGACACGTATAACAGGAAGTAACAGAGCCAGATATTGTCCAAAAATATATATTATATAGGGTGTCTGGTACTCCTTATTGTTGTGATTTGTAGGGCATACAACTTACTTTTTAACTAAATGTTTGTATTATAAAACAGATTGTTATTGAGCTGTAACATTTTAAAAACATAAAATAATAAAAATTCTTTCTGTTCGTTGTTTTTAGCAACATTTTGAGTGTGTTCACTCTTAGTTTTACCTGTGGTGAAAATGTTATCTTCTTTAAAACGTTTCCTCTTGTCTGAACACTGCTGTTTCTTGCCCTGTTGGAACTAATTTTACTAATGCATCTACATTGTAGGAGTCGGCAGGCCTGTATTAATTACTCGGGCAATTAATCAGACCTACTAATTGACCTAACAGAAGCTATTGAGTCTATGTAAGTGTACTGCCGGGCTCGGATCCACCTGGGTCAGCAAGATCTCACCTCTACTAACTTCAATTAACTGCGGTTTCAATTGAGACAACGCACTAAATCCGTTTAAGCGATCCCGTAGGATTCTGGTATCAGTGATGAGGTGTGGCCCTACCTAAGGGTGAGTGTGGCAGTTGTGCAATCTTACCGTGACCTGCTCTATCGAAATCAGTCGCATTGACCCGAAGACACATTTTGAGTTGTATACACTGTTGGAAAGAGGAGATTCCTAGCTTTCTAATGATATCAGGATTGTTGTTGTAGGCCTACTCCAAATATCAAGAAAAATATGTCACATTATATAATGACTGTCACGAGTCATCATTTTGAGAACAAGGTCTTCAAAGTTTCCTCTTCTCTGGAATCCATCGATCCGATTGATTATTAGCGGAGCAAATGATCAAAGTAGTACGGAGGGAAAATATTTTAGTTTGGATTACTGAGGCCTGTACTACGAAGCCAGATTTTCGCTTAGCAAGCTAACTTCAGGGAAAACTCTGGGTTTCTGGTCCTACCACGCTGGTTCACTTCTTAGCGGGTTAGATCTCCATGGTGAATTATGCTGAGCGGCTAACCTGTTCCGGAGCAGGTTTGGTTCCAGGATAAGAGATCAACTCAGTGAAAGCACCGACTGCTGACCAACCAGAGCTCCGTGTGCGCAGTTTAAAGCGATCAAGTCATATTACAGGAGAAAGGAAATACAGAAAAAACGCCGTTGCAGGAAAGACGGCCGGCAAAAATCACCGACTGCGTGAACGTGAAAATGAATAGAATATCACCTCCCATCTTCAGAGCAATCTGACTATTATAACATTAGTGTTAAGAAAGCTTACTTACATCTGCCACAAGTTAACATAAGGAACCGGATCAAAGTAACATTACGTACAGTCCGCGGCACTGTGAGTGCAGACGTCGATGTGTCCCATTATCATTCATATCACATCATATTGTATCATATATCTCCTTATCTGAGTCAGCTTCTCGAGCCGTATCTGGCCGTGCAACACTCACAGTGTCACATATATGCAGAAGTATTATTTTAAGGAACACATTAAGTTGACAAAACACTAGAGTCAAATGCAATTAAATTCAGACTTTAGCGCCACCTAACCATTCGCCAAAATGTTTTTAATACCAGCGGTAACCGGCCAAGCGGCGGGCAAAAAACAATCTTCAAATAAAAGAATGTCACCGGAGGAGTTAAAGGAGAGTGACAGGGAGCATGAGAAGAAGAGGGAGAGAAATTTTCAGCCACACTGGCTTGATCGATGGAGTTGGCTTCAATATGATGCCAATATACACAAGGTCTTTTGTCGGCTCTGTACATCAATGCCGACCTATGCTGACAAGTAAGTAAAGAGTAGAACATATGTGACCTGCTCTATCGAAATCAGTCGCATTGACCCGAAGACACATTTTGAGTTGTATACACTACTGGAAAGAGGATATTCCTAGCTTTCTAATGATATCAGGATTGTTTTTGTACTCCAAATATTAAGCGAAATATGTCACATTATATAATGACTGTCACCGAGTCATCATTTTGAGAAAAAGGCCTTTAAAGTTTTCTCTTCTCTGGAATCCATCGATCTGATTGGTTATTAGCAAATGATCAAAATACTACGGAGGGAAGATATTTTCGTTTGGATTACTGGTCTGGGAGAAGCTCGCGAGTGTGTGTGTGTGTGTGTGTGTGTGTGTGTGTGTGTGTGTGTGTGTGTGTGTGTGTATACGTGTGTGTGTGTGTGTAATTTTGCGTTTGTGTGTATTGCGTTCCCGGGGAAAACCCTCACGAGAAACACCGGCTGTTGTTATGTCTGCTGTGACGTTACATTACTCCGTTCTCCGCTTGTATTTATGCCGTTGCAAGCTTAAAAGCTGTATTTATCATCTGAATCTGCCGAAACAAGTTTAATATTCTGAAAGCCAAGACTTTGTTTAATTGAAATCAGATGAAAACAAACTGTAACGGACCCTGCCGTGTTATTTATGATTACTCTACGCTTACATTCATAATGTCAGCCGGAGGGAGGGGGGGCGGCGCTGCGGAAGAGCAGATTGCCTGTCATCTTCCCTTTACAAGCTTAAAGAATGTATTTATCGTGTGAGTTTGGAAATAAAAGTTTCATATTCTGAAAGCCAAGACTTTGTTTGTTTAAAATCAAACAAAACACCCGAACCCGAAAAAAATAGTTTTTTACGCAAATCCACGTTTATTTTGAAATGAGCCGTTGCGACTTCCGACTGATTTCGATAGAGCGGGTAAAGGTATATTGGGTATAGTGAAATGTCCCAGCAGTTTAGGATAATGAAGGTTCTAATCTAGGCTATTACATAGCCATCACATTTCTAACTCCTAATGACAGGAAGGCAGAAAGTGCATTACAAATAATAATACTCATAATAATGATAATAGCAGGCATTTTTTAACAATGACCACATTATAATCATTTTAATAAACCAAATATGAACAATTGAGGACAATGAGGAAGAACCGATGATTCAAATGTTGTAGTACAAGTAGTAAAGTAGTTTGTGCATAAATTGCTATTGCAACAAATGTGTTAATTTTCTTCATTATTAGTCGATATTTTGGACGAATGCTCTTGGGCCAGTGGTATTTTACCCTTAATGTCTACCCCTGCAATGGCAAAAACAAATAGAGCTAGTGTACACGGTGCAGCTGTATTATCTGGGAAATAGAAGAATCACATCAGGATTCGGTATTCGCAGACAATCAATATCAAATGAATTGGATCATTATTAGCATCAGCACTTGCAGCCTAAATACAAAGATAACTCCACTCATCTCCTACCACTCTTACCTCTAATAAGCCTTGGTAGAACTAGTGTCGAAGTCATAGGGTCCCGAACTGACTGAAGACATGTGGAACAGAGGATAGGCATGGTTCCATGTACAGGGAACTGGAACTTTGAAGAGGCGTTTTCATCTTTTCTGCCTGAAGATTCACAATTTCTTGATCAGGTGTTTGACGTGTGCTGGCATGATCCTTTCTGCAGCGATGAATAAAGAAAACAAAGAAAACATTATTAATTAAAACTGCGGTCGCAGATGTGCCCGCAGTGATGAGCGGGCCCTCGCGTCCGTGCGCCTGTCGGGGAGGGCGGCCGGTCGTCCCGGCGTGAAGCAGACGCATGCGAGTCCCGGGAAATGAGCCGGACTCCCAGGTCGTCCGGCAGTGACCCAGAAACGGATGTCGGCGCGCCGTCTCGAAGGAAAACAAATTTCTCTAAAGTCTCGTCGAGGATCGATTTTCGAGGAGAGTGTCTGGAGGTGCCGTATATATCGCTCAATAATATATGTAACAGGCCTACATTTCACACTTTATTTGTAGGCTTTAGGAGATATCTACAAATAAACAATAGATATTTTTCAAGAAACCATATAGTGCTTCACATTGTAAAATATCCAAGAGCTCTAGCCTGATATTTAGTATATGCTTTAGGAGCTGTTTGTTGTACAATGTGTAGGCGTGGTTGTGTGTGCATGTGTGTGTGTTTGTGTGTCTGTGTGAGAGTTGATGTGGCAGGCAGACAGGCAGGTGTCAGTAGGTTATCTGACACATATTAGATGTTAGACGCTTTTATCCAAAGCGACTTACATACTCAATACTTTGGGCAATCCCCACAGGAGCAATTTGGGGTGAAGTGTCTCAGGGGCACAACAACATACTGAATGCAGTGGGGTTTGAACCTGTGACCCCCTGATCCGAACACCAATGCTCTATCCACTGCGCCACTCGCCTCCCTATAAATAGTCAAAAATTGTACATTCTCCGTTAGCCTACAAGCTCCCCGTTTGAGCGAAGGACTATTCCTTCTCAATGTAGCATGACATTGGATATGCGCTTAACTTGTCCCGGATTGGAATTTTTTCGAACATTTCCCCAGGAGGAGTTTTCAAAAATTTGCTTAAAATGCATGAGAAACGCGCATATTTGAAAATTGCCGAGTTTTTGGGGGGCGAGGCTAATGGAAGGCAGTTTGAAATATGTCCAGATTCATAAGAGCAATGTGTATACAGCGTTTCATGAATATTATAAAACCTATATGCGAGTAGTTTGGAGTAATTTGGAGTAATTTGTGGCATGTAAATCGTCAAAAATTGTGTATTCGCTGTTAGTTTACGACCTCCACGATTGAGCTTTCAAAAATGTTTTTCGGAATTTAGCATCATATTGGATAGGGGTTGAAGTTGTCCTGGATTGGAATTTTTCCGATCATTCCCCTAGGAGGAGTTTGCAAAAATGTGCTTAAAATGCATAAAAAATGCACATTGTTGAATATGGCCAACTTCCTAGGGTCGGGGCTAATAAAAGCAAATTTGAAATATGTCCGCAATCATAAGATACATTTGTTTACAGCGTTTCGTGAATATCGGAAAAACTATATGCGAGTAGTTTGGAGTAATTTGGAGTAATTTGTGACATGTAAATCGTCAAAAATGGAAAATTCTCTGTTTGCTTACGAGCTCATTGTTTGCGAAATCGACTTTTCCTTCGCAATTTAGCATCACATTGGATATGGGCTGAACTTGTCCTGGATTGGAATTTTTCCGATCATTCCCCTAGGAGGAGTTTGCAGAAATGTCCTTAAAATACATGAAAACGCACATTTTTCTGATGTTTCGTTATTCCTCAGCTTATTTGGATGCTAAACAGCAATGAAGTTATGCTTACTCTGCTAACAGGTTATGGGCCCAGAGACACCCAAATAAGTATTTCCGGCGTTTGTCCACCGATGGAAAGTCACAACGTAGCACGTGTGGTGGATTAGCAAGCTAAGCTAACACCATGAGCAGGTTGGGTGCAGGTTCCAGTAGCCGCTGGTCTCGGCTAGTGTTTGACGGGGATGAAAAGAACTATTAACTGTGGGAGATTAAATATTTGGGCCATCTTCGCTTACAGGGACTGAAGAATACTATTTTAAGGAGTCCTACGGCGGCCGATGAAGGGAAAAATGAAGAGGCTTATGCAGAGCTTATCCAATTTCTTGATCACAAAAGTTTGTCCCTTGTAATGAGGGAGGCGGCGGATAATGGTCGGCAGGCATTGAAGATTTTAAGAGACTATTATGCTGGCACAGGTAAACCACGTATTATCAGCCTATATACTGAACTGACATCACTCCTAAAGTCAAGCAGTGAAAGTGTGACGGAATATAGAATACGTGTAGAGACCGCCATCACCGCTTTGAGAAATGAAGCCAGCATCATTTAAACCAGGTCTATTCAACTGGCGGCCCGCGGGCCAGATGCGGCCCAGAACCAACTCCCGAGTGGCCCAGCCTCCCGTAGCCAAATTCCTAGACTAGTACAGACCATGAACGCAACACTCGGCGTTGCATAGAAACCACCAAACCACAACGCAGCACGTTTTTTAAAAGTGCATAGGGGTGCTAGTAACGGTGGTCCTATGATAGCAACTCTAAAACATGTCTCTCTCAACTCTGAAGCGTAAACAGAGACAAAACGGTCATTGATCTTGTGGAGCAGATCCAAGTCAAGCTGGACCTTTTCGCGACGGACTTGAGCACGGGTCGGATGCTGCACTTTCCGACGCTCCCCAAACACATCACATCTCCGGCACAAATCACGGATGTGATGACAGATTTCATTGCGAGGTTGAAAGCAGTGGTGTTTTCTCCTGGAGGTCAAGGGAAGCCAGGCTTCCCCTGTTTTTTCGGATTGTAGTTATAATTTTAATAAATAAATAAAAACACTTCGTTTAGTTTCGGAAATTCTTTGTTGTTTGTTGCTGCCGGCCCGTCTCTCCCCCATTCTCATTGAGTATTTTACAAATAGTGAAACAGTGCCCTTATAGATGTTATGGTGAAACAGTAGATTGCACTCTCTGTTGCGAGAGGAGGCCAGCCGAAATTTGCTTCCCTTGGTGAAAAAAGATGGAGGGATTGACCAATCAGATGAGGCTCACGTCATGCCCCTGCCAACCTGTGATTGGTCAGGGCCATGCCAAGGGAAGCCAGAGGCGGCTGGCTTCCCTTGCCTCACAATCCAATCAAATCGTATCAACTTAGTGGTGCAGTGACGCGTCCCAAAAAGCGGAAGTAAGCTGCGCTCGGTTTCCCTCGACAAAATAGCAATGGGATTTCTCCATAGGATTTTGGAAAATAGCTCGATAAAAGGTCAGTGGAAAACGAACCTGTTAGGTAAATGCACGTTTTGTTCAGTCGGATAATATCCACATGTCTACCCTACTTTTATCATTTTCGACTCATAAATCTAATCGATAGAAGATAGATAGCGTCACTGCACCACTCTCACCGCCGTTAGAAAGTAGCAAGCAACTGAAGCAAGTGCAATTATGGAGGGTGGAGATTTGGAGTATTTAATCAAAAATAAGTACTAAACTTCCGCTGCAGCAGCAACAACAAATACAATCTGATGACAGGCCAATGCCCAAACTGGAGCTGTGTACAGCGAGGAACAAAGGAGCGAACCGGACGTAAAACGTTAAAGGTTTCCTGATTTAGTTTGTGAATGAATGCTTATTAGAGTTTCGGCTGGAGAGTGCGTGCGGACCTGTCGGTCAGATAACAGGCGTGTGTAAGTCCTGCATCTGTATGATACAAATGTGTGTAAAATGATACCGGGCGCTGTAATCACTCATCTGGTTACGTTATTACATTGACCATCCCCCCCCCACCCCAAAAGAAAGGACGTATTATTGGCTTCCCCTAATTTTTTTCCCACGCCACGCTACTGGTTGAAAGAGAACTTTGCCGGTCGATTGGATGGACTTGCTCTGCCCACAGAGGTGATGGGCTTTGCCAGAGACCACTTCACTGTTGCAATAGAGGGGGACGTATCAACCAGAGCAAAGGAAGTGGTCCCCTCCCCTGCATCGACAAGGGGAAATATACACTGGAACTTATTGACATGCAGCGCACTAACGGGCCAACGAAGTTTTGGAGTGATATCAAAAAACAGCAGTTCCCTAACGTTCAGAAAGTAGCGATCTGTGTGCTCAGTATGTTTGGATCAGCACATGTGAATCAAGATTTTCACACATGAACTCAATCAAAAGTAGCACTCGCTGCTCCCTGACTGACAGTACTCTTCACCAATGTCTTAGGATTGACATCCTATGAGCCAAAAACCACTGCTCTTGTTCAAAACTAAAAATGTCCCTTCTTCCATTGAGAAAGTCAGCGATGACAAATCACAAATGAGGTGATAGTAAGCACCTAGTTTACTATAGTAGACGTGTAGTGTAGTATTCATTCATATGTTAGTTACCCGTATCCCTTGTTATGGGTTTGCGCACTGAAGGGTTTTGACAGTTATTTATGTATTCATTTAAATGCACTTTGTAATGTGTCTGGGTCAAATGTGACCAAAACGTATGATTTTTTTGTTATTACTAGAAAAGTGAAAAAATAGTATTGCTACAGTACTACCTCTTTGTGTTGCATTGGAGCTCTTTAGCTGTTTTTTTTTGTATGTGAGGACATTTATTAAGACTGCTATTATTGTATTCAGTAAATGCACTTTGTGATGTGCCTAGTTCAAAAAACATAACCTGAATATTTGACTTCTAATTAAATAAATGTAATGCTACAACTGTGAACTTTTTTTTCCGATTCTGTTAAATTAATGCTAATTTGTTGTGTTTTTATGCACTTTTTGACCTACCTTTGTTAGATGAACAATGAATAAAATTGCATGTTTTTCATTGCAGTAATATGTGTTGGTTTAAAATGTGGCACTACCCGGTTTTACAGGCCGCTGAATGTCTGGCCGAGCTGAATTTTGTAGTTATAAAATCTGGCCCAACTGAATGTGTAATTTAATAGCCCTGATTTAAACCATTCGCCATACACTTCACGCAAATTGACCGGACAATACGTTTTGCTGAATTTAAGACTAAGCTCCACTGCTATGAGGATACTGAGCGAATGCGCACACCGTCACCAGAGGACAACGTCATGAGGGTGCAGGAGCAGTTGAGAGCGAGACGACCCTCTGTACCGAGAGCATGGGATAAAGGAACCAAGTGTGCGGACATTGTTTGTTACAGATGCGGCCTGAGTGGACACAAGGCCGGAACGTGCCAACGTAAGTTGTGGTGCAGTCATGGTAAAAGCAACACGCATCGGGATGCGGCCGGCAGGCGGAAGCAGCGACGGGAGGACGACGCGCGGAAAGCTTCGGATGAAACGACTGGAGTATGCTTTCAGAGTCAACGACGTGGACAACAAGGTCCAGCCAGGGCACAGCATCACCGAGAGAGGACTGATGGTGGACAAAGGGGCGACTTCACATATCGTCACGGATGTAACAAAGTTCAAGAGGTTTGACGATGACTTCCAGGCTGAATCCCATTGTGTGGAATTAGCTGATGGTATCAGGTGCAATGGTGTAGCAGAAGGAAGAGGGGACGCTGTTGTTATTATGGTGGACAGCATGGGGAAAAGACACAAAACAACTCTGAAGAAGGCGTTGTACATCCCATCGTACCCCCAAGACATTTTTTCTGTGAAAGCAGCTACTACCAATGGAGCAACGGTAACCTTCAAGCAGGGCAAAGACGTCCTGCAACACAAAGACGGACATTTTCACATTTATGAATTGAAAATACTTTATTTCTTGAACACAGTAAATGATGAATGTGATGACCAATGCAACAGGTGTTATGATTTACAGACATGGCATGACACTGTAATTATGATGATATTCAGAAGTTACAGAATGTTGTAACAGTAATGGCATGTCAGTTAAGTGTAAGGTAAACAAACCTCCACATTGTGATGTATGCACTAAAGGGAAGTTTATCCAAACCAGGAACAGGGAGCCTGATGTAAGAGCCAAAGCAGCTCTAGAGTTGGTGCACACAGATATAGCAGGACCAATAGATCCGAAATCCAGAGAAGGCTTTAAGTATGCTTTATCATTCACAGACGATTACTCCAGCGCAGTGTTTGTGTATTTCCTTAAAAACAAAAGTGACACAGTGCAAGCAACAGAGAGATTTCTGGCCGATACTGCCCCATACGGGAAAGTAAAAAGTATCAGGTCGGACAATGGCACAGAGTTCACAGGTAAACATTACCAAGCATGCAGTGATAAGATTAGACATGAAAAGTCAGCCCCGTATTCCCCACATCAAAATGGCACTGCTGAGAGGAATTGGCGCACACTTTTTGACATGGCCAGGTACATGCTTATAGAAAATGAGATGCCAAAAAGTATGTGGCCCCATGCAGTACAGACAGCAGCTGTAGTAAGGAATAGATGCTTTAACAACCACACAAAACAGACACCTTACTTTATGCTGACAGGTAGACGGCCTAACCTGTCCAGAATGCACAAGTTTGGGTCAGTGTGCTATGCCTATAAGCAAGACAAAAAGAAACTGGACTCAAGGTGTGAGGATGGAATTTTGGTTGGATATGACAAAAATAGTCCAGCCTACATGGTCTATTTCCCTCACAGTGGAAAAGTGCAAAAATCTAGACTTGTGAAATTTGTGACCAAGACCAAATCAGAAAGAGAAACACAAACAGAAACCGTCTCTGATGATGACTTTGAGGTACAGAACAAATCTGGCAAAATCAAGCGTGATACTAACGTTAGTCCAGTATCTATACCTGTGGTAACAGAGACAGAAGACGACAAGAGTGAGCTTAGGCGTTATCCTTCGAGAGTGAGGAAGAAGCCAGTTTACTTAAGTGGCAGGCAGTGTATGTGGTAAGGAAAGCGAGGATCAGCTACTGACTATTGTTACAGATTAATGTGCAATATCCCTTTAACATTTAGGGAAGCTGTAACTTCATCTGAGTCCAAACAATGGGTTATTGCAATGGATGAGGAAATGCAATCACTAAAAGAGAATGACACATTTCTCCTGACCAACTTACCTCAAGGTGAGAAAGCAGTGGGGGGTAATTGGGTGTATGATATAAAAAATTCAGGATGAAAGACTTGGGGAAACTAAAACATTTCCTTGGCATTGATTTTGATCAAACTGATTCATGTGTAAAGATGTCAAAGAAGAAATATGTGAACAAAATACTTGAAAGGTTTAACATGCAGGATTGTAAACCGAGAGTGACACCTTGTGAGCAAAAACTGAACTACTTAGATGATGCTGTACCGACGAAGGATGTTAGAATGTACAGAGAAGCAGTAGGTAGCCTGATCTACCTAGCTGTGTGCACAAGGCCTGATTTGAGTTTTGTTGTCAGTAAACTGTCCCAGTATTTTTCTGAACCTACAGAAGAGCAATGGACTACTGTACAACATGTACTGAGATATTTGAAACGTACAATCGACAGGGAACTGTGTTACCGGAAATGTAAGAGTGGAAAAACTGGGCTTACAAGCATACAGCGATGCAGATTGGGCTGCTGATCTAACCGACAGACGGAGTATGTCAGGTTATTGTGTTGACCTTAATGAGAGCGGGCCACTGGTGTCCTGGAAAACCAAAAAGCAGCCAACTGTCGCTTTATCAACTTGTGAAGCCGAGTATATGGCTTTAGCAGCTACTATGCAGGAGTGTATTTACTTAATACAACTACTAGAGGGCATTGACAAATGTGAATATACACTACCTACGATTTACGAAGACAACCAGGGCACAATAGCGTTGGCAAAGAATCCTGTTAACAGACAGAGATCCAAGCATATTGACATTAAGTATCATTTTCTGAGGTCAACTGTGGAAGGGGGAAAAATAAATCTGATTTATTGTCCAACAGACCAGATGGTGGCAGATGTTATAACAAAACCTGCATCAAAGTTTAAGTTGATTAAGTTTGCAAAGTTTATGTTTGGAGAGTAACAATTTCTGTTAGGTAGAGAACCTTATAATGTTTTTATTTGTTAAAAAAAACACAAATGTGATCTCAAGTGGGGGTGTTAACATTCAGGTAAATGTGTTACCAATTTCTGTTTCTTTGTTGTGCATAACCGGAAGCCAATAGCGTAATAGGTTAAAGGTCATGATGGGTATAAATAAAGCCACGCCTCCAATGGGAGACCCCGTTGAATGAAATGCCACTGTCTCTGATGTTATTCCTCCGCTTATTTGGATGCTAAACAGCAATGAAGTTATGCTTACTCTGCTAAAATAGGAAAAACTATATGCGAGCAGTTTGGAGTAATTTGCGACATGTAAAACGTTATTAACGTGCCTAAACTCAGTAATTCACTAAAAATATTTATATTTTAATGGAGCCATGACGGGTGTTATTTTCCCCATAAGGAACAAGTCGCTGCAAATTATCCCGCTTATTACATGGCCACATTCTCAATAAAGTAACGACATGACTCCCAATATTAATTGAAATGCTTTTATGGATTTAGAAAATGTTTTATTGATTTAAAAAATAGTTGTATGTATTGATTTAAATTGACATGCATCCGCTAAGAAAAATAGTCCGTTGTTACCGTTTTTAAACGGTCTGAATGAAACGGCAGCTCTCAGCTGTGTATTTACACAACTAATGGCCCATCGTCCACAGCTCTCTCCCCCCCCCTCCCCCCCTGATCTTTCTTCTCCAGCAGCTAAATTAACTGTAGGTTACTCTGAGTGACAAGCTTACAGTTAGACACAACACTGTCATTGCAAGTGACCCTCAGTTAGTTGACTTTTATGTTCAACTGCTAAATTTGTTACTGATAAAAAAGGGCTTCTACTGTACCTAATTACCTTAACACTAGAACCGCCAGAGTTTTTTGTATAGGCCTACCTAAACCTGTCAAATCGAGCTATTAGAATGCAATTTTTAACAACATAGGGTGCTACATAACACACTTTCAGGAAAAGTCACGGACTGGGAGACTTTAATATTTTATTGAAAAAAAGTTACATTGCACACACACAACACACATCACACAAATTGACCCGATTGGCGGTTCTAGTGTTAAATAAACTCACTAATTAATGAAACCATTTCAATACGCATTATTAGGGTCTGAGACCTAGGTCGGCGAAGACCCTATTGAAATCGGTCGCGCAGCGACCGATAAACCTGCGAAACACACACAAAACAGGGAAAACGACCGGCAAAAGCACAGAAAAGGTTCGGAAATCATGACGGGTGATAGGCCGCGTGAGCCCAGTGACTGCAACTCGCATGATTGATATCGGTAGGATCAATTTAGTCGCTCGCAACGCGAGCGATAACCATGCAAAACCCACACAAAACAGGGCAAAAGACGGGCAAAAGTGGCCTAAATCATGACAGTAGGTAGCCCACGCCAACCGTGACTCGGCCATCCTAGGCCGTCCATAAACATGATTGATATCGGTCCGATTATTATTATTATTATTCTTCTTCTGATTATTTTTTGAATACATTGCGCGCACTTTTGACCCCCGCAACATATGTGAAAACTCACCAAATTTCGCATGCGCATCACAAGTCGTGAAATAACGATGTGTAATTGGTACCGGAACTTTGCGTAAAAAATTGCGTAGACCACGCCCACTTCCGTTTTTAACGTTAACTCCCACTACTTTAACTTTCACGTAAACCAACGAAACTCGCTACGCATATCTAGGGTGCGGAGACGAGCAAAAAAGCTTCTTGGAGGGGTATAAAATAACGTACAACAAGTCGGCCATTTTGAATTTGGCGTTGGAAAAACGCGATTTATCGCGTTTTTCGTCCTCCGCACTTTAACGAACTCCTTCTAGGGAATTTATCCCTACGACTCCAAATTCGTCGGGTAGCTTCTCGACAAATGGGCGATCTAAAGTTATCACGGAACTTTTTTGGGCGATCTAAAGTTATCACGGAACTTTTTTTCTTTCGCACGGCGCAGCCTTGATTTGGCGCCAAAGTTCGCGTTCGCTCGATGCTAGGCCATCCCTCGCCATGGAACACGATGATGTCATAATTCAAACTGACATGCTCAGAACGCCACCAAACTTCACATGATGATTAACACTGCGGCCCTGAACAGCTCTACGTCAAATCCGATGTTACTTAATATGGCGTTACCATGGCAACGGATCCCTCGCCATAACACACGGTGTCGCTGTAACTCCAATGGACACGGTCCCATCGTCCCCCAATCTTCACTTTTATATAACCGGTGAATGCCTCAACAGCTCTACATGAAATCTGAGATCTCATCGTATGCCGTTTCCATGGCAACGAGTCTCTCTCGCCAAAAAACACGATGTTCTGTTAACTCAATGGAAAATCGTCCAAACGACACCAGACTTCATATGATGGGTGATGGTCAGGCCCTAAACAGCTCTATGCCAATTATGGGATGTCATCGTATGCCGTTTCCATGGCAACGCATCCCTCGCCATACAACTCTATGTTGTCGTAATTCAATGGAAAATCGTCCAAACGCCACCAGACTTCATATGATGGGTGATGGTCAGGCCCTAAACAGCTCTATGCCAATTATGGGATGTCATCATTTGCCGTTTCCATGGCAACGCATCCCCCTCCATAAAACCCAATGTTGTCTTAACTCAATGGAAAATGGTCCAAACGGCACCAGACTTCAGATCACAGTTAATGGTCCGGGCCTCAACACCTCAATGTCACAATAGTGAGTTTTCCTCAAAAGCTGTTGCCATGGCAATGCATCCCTCGCCAAAAAACACGATGTTGTGTTAACTCAATGGAAAATGGTCCAAACGGCACCAGACTTCAGATCACAGTTAATGGTCCGGCCCTCAACACCTCAATGTGACAATAGTGACTTTTCCTCAAAAGCTGTTGCAATGGCAAAGCATCCCTCACCAAAATACCCGATGTTCTGTTAACTCAATGGAAAATCGTCCAAACGGCACCAGACTTCATATGATGGGTGACGGTCAGGCCCTGAACAGCTCTAACTCCATTATGGGGTGTCATCATATGCCGTTGCCATGGCGATAGATCCCTCGCCATGAAACACGGTGTTGTTTTAACTCAATGGAAAATCGTCCAAACGGCAACAGACTTCAGATGATGGCTAATGGTCCGGCCCTCAACAGCTCTACGCCAATTATGCGATGTCATCATATGCCGTTTCCATGGCAACGCATCCCTCGCCAAAAAACACAATGTGGTCGTAATTCAATGGAAAATCGTCCAAACGGCACCAGACTTCAGATCACAGTTAATGGTCCGGCCCTCAACACCTCACTGTGAAAATAGTGAGTTTTCCTCAAAAGCTGTTGCCATGGCAACGCATCCCTCGCCAAAATACCCGGTATTGTCATAACTCCATGGAAAATCGTCCAAACGGCACCAGACTTTAGACTATCATTAATGGTCAGGCCTTCAACAGCTCTATGTCAATTAGGGGATGTCATCATATGCCGTTGCCATGGCAACGCATTCCTCGCCATAAAACACAATGTTCTCTTAATTCCATGGAAAATCGTCCAAACCGCACCACACTTCAGATGACAGTTGATGGTCCGGCCCTCAACACCTGAATATGACAATAGTGAGTTTTCCTCAAAAGCTGTTGCCATGGCAACGCATCCCTCGCCGTTAAGCACGATATTGCTAAAACTCCTGTTTAAATGTTCAAAAAGTGTTCAAATTTCACATGTGTGCTAACGGTCAACCCCTCGAGACACATATGTGTCAGTTTTGAGATTTCGTCAAATGTCGTTGCTATGGTAACTAAATGGTCGCCGTGAAACACGGTTCTCTCATAACTCCAGTTAACTTGCTCCAAACGGCCCAAAACTTCACAGGTTTGATAACGATGCAGCCCTCAACACATCTAGGCGTATTATGGGGTGTCATCAAATTCCGTTGCCATGGCGACAGATCACTCCCCATCAAACACAATGTTTGTGATACTGCTGTAACTCCTGTGTACGTTGTCCGATCGGCCTGAAACTTCCCACATTTGCCAACGGCCGAGTCCTCGAGACATCTGCCTGACGTCGACGTGCGGACAACAGCCTGCGGAGCGTCGAAGACCCGCTCAACGCTGCTCGCAGCTTTAATTCTTATTCTTATCATTCTTTATGAGCGCAGAAATAGTCTTAAAATCAGATCTGTTTTTTAAATGAAATCTGACGGCAGGCAGTTAGCTCTGATCACCTATGATAAATGCGCCACACCTAATCGCTGGCCATTCAGCCACAGAGCTCCCTCTATACAAATTAAACTGTAGACGGTGTGAAAGCACCTATTCTTTTAAATAATGGTCGGAATGTGACCTGTGAGCCTTCTGAATTACCGTGGGACAGCACATTCTAAACTAAAATGTTCAATCAATAAACTAACATCTTATCTTATCTTAATAATATCTTCATATTCATATTAATAATAAATCATAGTGTGTGTCCGAAAGGGAGCAGGAGGAAACAAACACAAACATATACAAAAAATATACTGCATATTAAAGCAAACGATTGTAAAGGTAAATGTATGAGCATAACAAATAAAGAAGTGTAATGTATACATTTACATTATAATTATGATTATTTAATATATAAAGACTATATATTATTGAATTACAAGATTAGATATACTTTAGTTGATCTAAAATATTGATGTGTTCAAATGCTCTTCAAAACACGACTGAAAGTCCATGAAACTTGTCTTTCTGTATTTGTGAATGAAGCGCCATCTCCTGATTAAAATCTGAAATTAAAAATCTGGCAACGCCCTCTTGGAAAATAGTGGGAGGGCTTAACATTCCTCAATACTGGTCTTAGGCAGGTCGTAGGCAGGAAGCTGTAAGCTGGAGTCTGAAATGAAGTGCTACATCTGTACACATTGTACAGCAAACACAAACAGCTCCTAAAGCATATACTAAATATCAGGCTACAGCCCTTGTATATTTTATTATGTGAAGCACTATATGGTTTCATGAAAAATATCTATTGTTTATTTGTAGATATCTCCTAAAGCCTACAAATAAAGTGTGAAATGTAGGCCTGTTACATATATTGAGCGATATATATTATACGTACTGTTCTGCTTTCTGCATTCTGCCAACTTCCTGCCCCTATCCAATATGATGCTAAATTGCGAAGAACATTTTTGAAAGCTCAATCGT
Organism: Notothenia rossii; assembly: GCF_949606895.1. Taxonomy (NCBI): domain Eukaryota; kingdom Metazoa; phylum Chordata; class Actinopteri; order Perciformes; family Nototheniidae; genus Notothenia; species Notothenia rossii. Next base: position 38,817,643 of record NC_136903.1, read on the forward strand.
GGAGGTCGTAAGCTAACGGCGAATACACCATTTTTGACGATTTACATGCCACAAATTACTCCAAACTACTCACATATAGGTTTTCCAATATTCACGAAACACTGTATACACATTGCTCTTATGAATCTGGACATATTTCAAATTGCCTTCCATTAGCCCCGCCCCCATAAAAACTCGGCAATTTTCAAATATGTGCGTTTTTCATGCATTTTAAGCACATTTTTGCAAACTCCTCCTTGGGAAATGTTTGGAAAAATTCCAATCCAGGATAAGTTAAGCGCATATCCAATGCAAATATTGCACTGACCTCAGCAGCTGTTCTCACTGTAAAACTCACGTCACAATGAAAGCAGTTGTATTCAAAAAAGAAATAGCCTAACATCCAGGGGAGATGTGATTAGTGAGTAAACAAACGCTAAAGGACAGAAAGTCTGATGCACATTTCATCATCTCACATAACTTATAAACACAACGGGAACAGTTTGCAGAGCTGTGCTTCGTTGACATAAGTTCAGCCATGTGAACATTGCGCAGACAGACCTTTTTCTGCAATCTTGAGTACCGTCCCATGGCTCTTATTTCTGCCGGAGGACCGAGGATCGAGGAGCGATAACCGAGGAACCACCAGACCATCCTCCGATGAAATCCTCAGATACTCGCCCCGCCCCCTTACTGTATATCGCTCACTGATTGGACGATGAAGCGCAATCACTGATCTGATGCTTCTTGACATGAGAGCAGTTTCCCAGCGAGTGAAGAAAATACATGAAACTCACGAGAGTCACTCCTCAGTTTGTGTTTTGTTTCAATTCATGTATCATTTAGTTACAAATATGTGATATATCTGAACAACAAAGTGGTCAAAAATCATTTTATTCATTTGTTGGAAACATTTTCATGATCGCTTTTTTCGTTTTACATTTTCATTTATTATCATTTCCATTCAGTCAGTCATTAAGTGCTATACAAATGTTAATGTGCTACATATCACACAAACAAAGTGTGCAATCCAATGAATGTTAATCTAACTGGGTTTTGATAGATAACATATCTCTTTTTCTTCTCTCAATTATTTTATTTCCATTGTGCACAATCCGTGTATCTCCCGTCCAATTGTTTTTCTTTATTAAACACGTAAACGGAAGAGCGTTTGAGAGGCCTTTTTGCTTTTTACCTTACTAAATGGTCTAATGTTCATTGGAGCGAGGGGCAACGAAACTCACGGAAGTGATTTCAAAACAAAAGCGGTGATAATATTATAAACAAAGGAAAACAAGGTGAATTTAGCGATCACAACGAAAACGGCCAAGACACATATTGAGCCAGGAAAATGAATGTTATTAAGGACTGTAAATATAATAAGCCTCTGTCTAAAATGGACAACATTGTTAGGAGATTTAAACTATACAGAGATTCTGCACTGCGGTCAACTCCGCCGCTTCTCGCGTTTGTTTTTTCAAATCAGCTGCTCTTCATTCCTGCTATATTTGACGAGTGATACAAATATGTTTTACCACAAGTTCTTAAGAAAACTGACTCTGTTGGACTCGGTACTAGTTTGACTTCTACCAGAAATAAAATGAAGTACTTTTACTGTGTACTTTGTGAGTAACCCTCTGTCAGAGTCCCCTCCATAGTACATAATGCATGTTTTTCTGCTATCTTTGATGAATGATACAAATATAATTTTACCATTAGTTCTTAATGAAAAAAAAACCGCAGTGCAGAATCGCTGTATAGTTTAAATATCCTAACAATGTTCTCCATTTTAGAGATAGGCTTATTATATTTACAGCCCTCAATAACATCAATTTTCTGGGCTCAATATGTGTCTTGGCCGTTTTCGTTGTGATCGCTAAATTCCCCTTGTTTATAATAATCACCGTTCCTTCAGTAGGATACTGCAGTGATTCAAAGTGTGATATTAGCAAACGAGTGCTTTTGTTTTGAAATTCACTTCCGTGAGTTTCGCTCCGATGACCATTTGACCATTTAGTAAGGTGAAAAGCAAAAAGCAAAAACACCTCTCAGACGCTCTTCCATTTACGTGTTTAATAAAGAAAAACAATTGGACGTTAGACACACGGATTGTGCACTCTAATCAATATTAATCAAACTATTGAACGTCTACATTTTAAGAATGGCGTTTATCTTTTTTGAGAATGAGCTCTTATTTTATTTATTTGGGTCTACAACAGATGATACAAATGTTTGTGTCAGTAAATGTGTGGCGGGGGTGTTTGTGAAAACAACGGGGACAGAGCAAGCCCCCAGGAAGTGCGCCGGACTCAGATGAAAATATTTGTGGTGGCCAAACTGCGGTACTACACTTCCGTTTGGTTGCCAGGCCCGGAAACACTTTTTCCCATTGACTTACATGGGGAAAGGGTGGTCTGTAAATCGTTGGATAATTTTTTTTAAACTAAATAAACTACCCAGTATGAACACTTGTATACACAAGTTATTGAGCCGTTTCCGCTCTACATCCTGAACTCCTCCCTTCGATGCAATGCACTTCCGTTTTGGCGGACTGGGTTTGTTTTGCTAGCTAGCTCCGTTGTGCCGACAAAGCACTGATATCGCAGAGACAAAGAGGATATAACAATTACAACATGAAGAAAAGTGGTTCGGGAACTACGTGTGCGGTAGTTGGTTGCAATCACTCGAGAAAGCACCTGAACGAGTGGTTAGATAGAGAGTGCTACGACCACAAACCAGCACCCAGCACCCAGCCATGTTGTTCATTAAATACAGATAAACACAACAAATACTGCATGCATTGTATTTTTTAATATTATATATGAATATTTTCATAGTGATGTAATTGTGTGGGCTGCTTTTATATTTTAATTTGTAATACCTGTTAGGATTAAACATGTGATCTTTCTTGTTGAAGCCATTTCTTTAGTTTCCTCTCAACAATTAATTAATTCAGTGTTATTTATGTACAGTATGAGCTTAATATGAATGATGAACTGTGTTAAAAGAAATTGTAGCACTCTAAGGAACATATGAAATGCAATAATGCAATAACAGTGCAATAATGAAATGAAATTACATCAAACTTTATTTTCACTCAAACAGTACAGGCACATATGATATATTGCACAGCATAAAGAGATCATGTAAATTGTGCATTATGTAAACAACAGACAACTGTTGGCTCCTGTGGGCATGACCTAAATAAGGCAGTTTATTTTGGTTTTAAAATGCTGAGATATTTACTGCAGAACTGTAACCTTCCCTCAACAAAATCGTCAACAATTTTCGGGAGCATGTGGGCAAAGTAGAATGTGCGCAGCCTTATGATATGCCTTCAGACTGTCCATTGCTTTTCCATCTATTGCCATGGATTGAACGAAGTAGGAGCAAATTTTGCTGTACGTTATGCTGGGCCACGTCGTCATGTTATCCTCCCAGTTTTGCACTGAATTCGGGTGGGGGAGAGTAACGCCATCTCCAGTCAAAGAAGTAGAATCGTGTTCCCAAGCTAGCATCACTGTTAGCATCGAAATCGCTGTGTTTACACCATTGCCCGTCTGACTGTTTACACCGGTTTACACCGACAGACGCTGTGCAAAAGACTTCCGGCGGAAATGAAGTGCATTTGTGTAGTGTCATGGCGCTACCCGTGTTTTGGCGCGTAAACTTGTCTATAGCCCTTATTAAAAACATTTGTTCCTCAAGTTGTAAAAATGTGCTAATAACGTTATTCTGAGAGTTATTTCCTTCTGCACTATGAACGTGCATCTAACCCACGGGACCGCGCCGCCCGGCACGTTCATTTGACATGTTCAGCATGGTCCCGACCAATCAGAGCACACTGTGCTCACAGGGAGGGTGGGGGCTGGAGTTACAGCGAGCCGTTAAAGGCAGAGAGTGAAATTCAGTGAATACAATACACATAGTTTACAGAGATGCTGTATGAGAAACCAATGTGAGTTGCGTTTATCTTTACCCATGGATGCACAATAAGAACGGACCCATATCGTCTTACTGCCATCCCAGGGAGCTGTAATAATGGATATATTGCACATGTTTGCATTATACTACATGGGCTGTATGATTAAATCTTGTACCGTAAATGTTGTATTAAATAAAGTTAATATAACCGACGTTAGATTAACGTCCCTGTAGCTTCTTATTGCACTAAGAAGCTTATTGCACTGTGTGTGTGTGTGTGTGTGTGTGTGTATATATATATATATATATATATATATATATATATATATATATATATATATATATATATATATATATATAGTGCAATAATTATTTCATGCTAAATGAGGCTCTGTTGCTTGGATATCACTAGATCCTGTTACAGTGTAATATAAGTACATAACGATTGATGTGTGGGACAGAGCCATGGATGTATAATAAGAACTGGATACAGTGTGGGAGGCGGGGCCTCATTCATTCCTATGAGAGTTGCTCATTGGCGCATGATGATAAAATGGCCCAACTTTTGAGAGAGTGAAACGTCACAAATTACCCGGCATGCCTGAGAAGTACCCGTATGTGCGCTCATAGCGCATGCGCAACTTTAACCAAAATGCTCGTTCACATCAAGCACGTCAATTTGCGTACACGTAACAGCACTGCACGCTCATGACAGTGTGGTAATGGCTTGTTTTTATGATGGATTTGATATTAACGAGGCGGCAGTTAGCAGCTAGCTAGTAATTATGCTAATGTGCACATCAATCGTTATGTACTTATATTACGCTGTAACAGGATATAGTGATATCCAAGCAACAGAGCTTCATTTAGCATGAAAGAATTATTGCACTGTGTGTGTGTGTGTGTATATATATATATATATATATATATATATATATACAGGACTGTCTCAGAAAATTAGAATATTGTGATAAAGTTCTTTATTTTCTGTAATGCAATTAAAAAAACAAAAATGTCATACATTCTGGATTCATTACAAATCAACTGAAATATTGCAAGCCTTTTATTATTTGAATATTGCTGATTATGGCATACAGCTTAAGAAAACTCAAAAATCCTATCTCAAAAAATTAGAATAGTTCCTCAGACCAAGTAAAAAAAAAAGATTTATAACAGCAAAACACAATCAAACATTTGAAAATGTCCATTAATGCACTCAGTACTTGGTTGGGAATCCTTTTGCACGGATTACTGCATCAATGCGGCGTGGCATGGAGGCAATCAGCCTGTGGCATTGCTGAGGTGTTATGGATGCCCAGGATGCTTCAATAGCGGCCTTTAGCTCATTAGCGTTGTTGGGTCTGGTGTCTTTCAGCTTCTTCTTCACAATACCCCACATATTCTCTATGGGGTTCAGGTCAGGGGAATTTGCAGGCCAATCGAGGACAGTAATGCCATGGTCAGTACACCAGTTACTGGTGGTTTTGGCACTGTGGGCAGGTGCCAGATCATGCTGGAAAATGAATTCCTCATCTCCATAGAGCTTTTCAGCAGACGGAAGCATGTAGTGCTCTAAAATCTCTTGGTACACAGCTGCATTTACTCTGGGCTTGATGAAACACAGTGGACCAACACCAGCAGCTGACATGGCTCCCCAAACCATCGCTGACTGTGGGAACTTCACACTGGATTTCAAGCAACTTGGATTTTGCTCCTCTCCAGCCTTTCTCCAGACTCTGGCGCCTTGACTTCCAAATGAAATACAAAACTTGCTTTCGTCTGAAAAGAGGACTTTGGACCACTGTGCAACTGTCCAGTGCTTCTTTTCCTTAGCCCAAGTCAGACGCCTCTTCCGTTGTCTTGAGTTCAGAAGTGGCTTGACCATGGGAATACGGCTATTGTAGCCCATTTCCCGGACACGTCTGTGAACAGTGACTTTTGATACCTGGACTCCAGCTTCAGTCCACTGTCTTTGAAGCTCCCCCAAATTCTGGAAGCGACTCTTCTTCACAATGCTGTTAAGGCTGCGGTCATCTCTCTTGGTTGTGCAGCGTTTCCTGCCACATTTCCCCCTTCCAACAGACTTTTTGTGGATGTGCTTTGAAACTGCACTCTGTGAACAGCTTGCTCTTTGAGAAATTTCTTTTTGTGTCTTACCCTCCTGATGGAGGGTGTCAATGACGGTCCTCTGGACAGCAGTCAGATCAGCAGTCTTCCCCATACTTGTGATTTAGTTTACTGAACCAAGCTGAGTGTTTTTCAAGGCTCAGGAAACCCTTGCAGGTGTTTCGAGTTAATTAGACGATTCAAGTGATTCGTTGAACACCCTACTAGTATACTTTTTCATGATATTCTAATATTTAGAGATAGGATATTTCAGTTTTCTTAAGCTGTATGCCATAATCAGCAATATTAAAATAATAAAAGGCTTGCAATATTTCAGTTGATTTGTAATGAATCCAGAATGTATGACATTTTTTTTTTTTTTTTTTAATTGCATTACAGAAAATAAAGAACTTTATCACAATATTCTAATTTTCTGAGACAGTCCTGTATACACATACAGTGCAATAAGCTTCTTATTGCAATAAGAAGCTACAGGTACGTTAATCTAGCGTCGGTAATATTACATTTAATACAACATTTACGGTACAATAATTAATCATACTGCCCATGTAGTATAATATTTTACAAATTATGAATAGATGAATGTAACAAATGCGTCACTTCCGGGCAAAAATAACGGCTCCGCCCACTTTTGGGGGAAAACAATGCTCTCAGTTGAACGGCGGTCAATACAAATTCTGAAGTTTTTACCAATCCGATCAGAAATGTAAGAAAACCCGAGATTTTTGGATCTTTAAAGAGCCCGATTCCAATGGCCAGACAGGCAAACAATTGCATTAAGCTATTAGAAATAGAGGATCGGGCTCGATATATGGTTAAATATAGCAGTAGGCTATCGATTTTTAGATGAGAGTAACATCTATGTCACTTTACGGCCCCGCCCACTTTTGGGGGAAACAACGGCTGTCATTTGAATGGCGATCGAGCCTGAAGCCAGATCTTCTGTTATTGTCCTTTCTTCTTAAAGGAAGTACAGAAACACGTAAATCTGGATTTGTTTTAATGTTTGAGGTGCAATAAACGACACAGCAGCTTTTTGGCATGATAAAACTATTATGTTCCGCCTCGCTCATGAGAGTAACAGCTGGAGAAATTAGAGCCTCGCCTACCGATTCTAATTTAACCATATATCAAGACCGATTGTCGATTACCAATGATCAAATGTAATTGTTTGCCTGACTGGCCATCGTAATCGAGCTCTTCGAAGAACGAAAAATCCACAGTTTCAAAAAAATTTTATCGAATGGGCAAAAACTTCAGAATTTGTATTGACCGCCATTCAAATGACAGCGTTGTTTTCCCCAAAAGGTGGGCGGGGCCGTAATCTTTGCCCGGAAGTGACGTAGGTGTTACTCTCATCTATTACAGCAAACATGTGCAATATATCCATTATTACAGCTCCGCGGGATGGCAGTGAGACAATATGGGTCCGTTGTTATTGTGCATCCATGGGTAAAGATAAACGCATGTAGTGCTGAACCTGCTGAACACGTAACATGAACGTGCCGGGCGGCGTCTATCGTTTTTCCAACCCAGTTTAGATTTAACCACGCCCAATTCGGCATTATGCAAGGATCGACGTAGCTCTACGCGATAATGTCATAGACTTCATCTTTGGCAGTTTAGCGGTCGCGTTAAAGCAGGATATTGAATAGTTGGTTTTTGTCTTTCCAAAGGATTTGTTGACTGAAAGTAAACAATCCTATAATCAAAGCCATATCGAAGAGTCTTGAGATTGTATTACTGGTGTTTTATCATCTATACATAGCCTGTGTGTATCCTCAAATGTTGTTTTCAGGACAAACAAAAGACGTTTTAAATATCTTATCAGAATAGCCTCTGTGTATCCTCTAATGTCGTTTACAACATTTTATCTTATCAGCTGGTGTAAGTGTAGAATATTGAATATAACCTTGACTATTACTGTGTACTTCATTTATCTGACAGCATTATTTAATGATCCTATTTTATATATACACACACACACATTCATTTAATATATATATATAAACACACACTTATATGTACTACTACTCACACATTTATTCATACACACAGATGTATTCATTCATTTATACACACACTCACATATATATATATATATATATATATATATATATATATATATATATACACACACACACATACATATATATATATATACATACACACACACACACATACATATATATATATATATATATATATATATATACACACACACACACATACATACAAAACAACACAATATAATAAAAACAGTTGCAATAATAACATAATATGGTTTGATCAATTCTACCCTTTTGTTTTTGCTCCCATATTTCAATTAAAATATGTTTTTCAAAATCAATATTGGTGGGGGCTCTTTTGCAAAGATAATCAAAAACACCAACTGACAGTTGTTTCATTTTTACATGGCAAAACGTTAATATGTTATTAATGTCAAATGTTATGTTGTATTACTGTATATAACAAAATATACATTTATAACATATTATAGATGTCTACCTTTAAATAAATGTTATATGTTGTATTATACAACAAAATAGAAATGTATAGCATGTTATAAATGTCTACCTTTAAATAAAAAATTAAATAGATACCTTTACATCCTAAAATGTTACGATGTATGTCGGAAGCAAGACCCAAATGCAGATTAAAGTGACAAAAATAACTCCTTTATTTCAAGGCTAAACTATTTAACAAAGACTGACCAGAATACTCACTGCAGACCAAGTCATTACACAAGACGAAACGGCAAAGACAGACAGAAAAACCAGAACTTAAATACACACAAAACTAATCATACAAACAAGAGCAGCTGAGGAGGGAGGAGAAAACACAGGGACACCAGGTGAACACAATCGGGTAAATTAGACACACCAGGGAAACTAACGACAGGGAACCACAGACAGATCAAAACAAGACAAAACACAACGCAGACAGACAGAAAACCAAATACAGATCTAGACAAGACACAACGCAGACAGAAAACCAAAGACAGATCTAGACAAGACAAAACACAACACAGACAGATCGTGACATAAACAGAAGGTCAAAACGTTAATATGTTACATGACAAACAAAAAAACGAAACATTATATATATATTTATATATATAGGCTATATATACAGATGTTTGCTAATGTATCCCTCTTATATCCATCAGGAATTAATATTAAATGATGAATTAACATTCCTCAGCACTGCATAAGTGTGGTCGTCAGTCATATTGACAAAGAAGCACTATTATATTGTATATTATGCAGCGTTTAAAAGGACGGTATTTCGCTTGTCAGATTCAGATTTCGCGGATGTGCCGCGTGAAGCAGTGATGTAACCATAGGGATGTAACGCCAGGTTGATGCTGTGACGTAACGCCGCGTTGATGCTTGCGTAATGTGGAAGTGGGATCTAAACTGGGTTGGAAAAACGATAGACGCTGCCGGTGTCGGTACACGATGTGCTCGGGGTCCGTCTCTTACCAGTGACGTCACGCATTGTACGCATTGTGATTGGCTGTACGGTAATTTACCCAGGGGTGCTCGGGGGAAAATCACATCTCCAGATCATGAGGAACCGAATTGAAGTATTCCTATACTCCTAGCGTGTGAAAATGTTTGTGAAAAACATGTTAAAAAAACATGAAAATGGAGCAATGGCTGTACGCCATTGGCTGTACGGCTACTCAAGAGGACCATCATACACGGTCAAATTCCGAACATTTAAACATAGCCTACACTTCATTCTTTACTTTGTCCGTTATTATATGTAGAAGATGAACTACCTCTCTGAAAGGTCTCAATGTGTTCATTTTGATGGGCTGTCTTCTGAGTGGTTAAACATCACTGACTAATGATTTTCTGACTTCTGACTGCTTTGGATATACAATTACACCACAATAAGGTTTTACTATCTGAAGTATTTGAAGTATTAAATGAACGTGTTATAGCAGAAAGTTCAATAAGGCGTATTTCTGGTATATTAATTTCAATGTCACCTAATATATAAGAAGTGTGTTGAGTTATGTCTTAAATATATGTGTGTGTTTAATTACTTTATCAGTATTCAGATATGAGTTTGCTTAAATATATGTGTGTGTTGAAGTATTATTTGAATTATTTGAAGGATTAAAGTAACGTGTTATGGCAGGAAATTTCAATCTGGTATATTCATTTTAATTTCACCTCATATATTCGTGTGTGTTAAATTTGAAGGGACAAAGTACATTTTTCCTCTTTAAATATAGAGAGGCTTTTCATATATTCCTGAAACAATGTCCCATTACTTAGTAATAATGAATATAGCGCAATAGTCTTTTCTTCCACTTTTATGTGTAATCAAAAGGGTGTTTTTTTGGCTATTTGTGAGTAGGTATAATACAAATGACCTTTGACATCTGCTTTGCAGTTCCCAGAATATCAGGAGAGTGTTAGGGTCTCTCTGTTAATCATCCACGGTTATTGCAATTAACAGAGGAAGCCAAAGGGGGTTTTCCTCAAAGATAATACAGTTAAATTATTTCTTGTAGTTAATGATGCACATCCTGCAGGCCTTGAGACTTGGGTCACCCAGCAGTAAACGAGATAAAGGTCCTTTTGAGCTTATCAATACAATGTATTCATTCCTAGTAAGTTGACTTCAAGGCGAAAGGAAGTTCACAGAAGCCCTTAAGCGACAAGAACAATTAACTTCTGTTAAAGATAAGGTGTGTGTTGAAGATGTTTAAGGGGAATGAGTGTCCCGTCAAAGAGTCCTCTGTCATGACTCCAAATCATTGATTTGGGGACTGCCTGAGGGCAGAGGGACAGAAACACACACGCGCACAGAAGAAACAGATGGAATCAACAACTGCTGACCCACTACCTGGGGTCCCGCCCAGAAGGGAAAACGACCAATGGAACACTGCCAACTCACTGGCTAGCTCGCTCAGAAGTGAACTCGCCAATAACAAAGAGCTAGGGAGAAGCAAGCGACAAAACTCCTCCCCACCTGTGTATAAAGGTTGTGATGATTTTGTTGATCGGCGCTCTTGTTTTTGACTTGCCGTTCCTGAGACGTGTCTCACACAGTGGTAGAACCTGAGCCCGGAATACTCTGCAGAGTGCTTCGTGATTAGGTGATTAGGTGATTGGGTGATGTATTGTATGTTTTTACCAATAAAGCAGATTATTGTTTAACCCTTATCCTGGCTGCTTTGACTTTTCCTTCTTTTAAAACAAACTCATAGAGGAACGCGCGAAGCAGAGATTCTGCCTCAACAGTGTTTAATTACTTTGTATCAAATAATAGCGGTCTGTGTGGCAAGAAGCTGGAGATATGAGAGGTGAAGCCTTTGTGTTTGGAGTGGGATGTGAGCGAGGGGACATCCTTATTTGGACATAGCTCAAATCTCTGGAATGCTGCATGGTAAAAAAAGAGTGTGCGTTACACATGCTTAGGGCAGAGGTGTGTGTGTGTTCATTGCAGTAAATATATGTGCTGTGTGATTACTGTTCAACTATACCTGTGTTTTATTTTTTCATGTTGTGAGTACTAAATTGCTACAACATTGTGCAGTAGTTGGCTTAAACATGTTTAATTATTCTGTATGAAGTAGGAGCAGTTTTGCATGAGAGGAGACTAGAGATGTGGGAGATGACACATCCTTATTTGGACACAGACATGTAGCCTCTACATGTCTAAGTGTGTGTGCGTTAAAGATGTTTAAGGGGAATGTGTGTGCGTTCTGTCAAAGAGTCCTACGTATGTAAAATTCTACTACTACAAAGCATTGCTGTAGGACTGATTGAGAGCAGAGGTAATGTTTTCCTCGTTACTATTGATTGTTGTACAACAAAATAATCATTGATCAATCTGTTATGTGCAACGATATAGTGAAACATCCCTATAAGGACACAGGCACGTGTGTGTGTGTGTGTGTGTGTGTGTGTGTGTGTGTGTGTGTGTGTGTGTGTGTGTGTGTGTGTGTGTGTGTGTGTGTGTGTGTGTGTGTGTGTGTGTGTGTGTGTGTGTGTGTGTGTGTGTGTGTGTGTGTGTGTGTGTGTGTGTGTGTGTGTGTGTGTGTGTGTGTGTGTGTGTGTGTGTGTGTGTGTGTGTGTGTGTGTGTTTGATCCCAGCTATACATTGGTCATCTGTTAACATCTCCTTGTAAAGAGATGGGGCGAAACAGATGGAATCAACGACTGCTGACTCATTGTCTGGGGTCCCGCCCAGAAGTGAAACCGGCCAATGGAGAACTGCCAACTCACTGGCTAGCTCCCCCAGAAGTGAAATTGCCAATAACAAATAACTAGGGAGGAGCATCCGATACAACTCCTCCCCACCTGTGTATAAAGATTGGGATATTTTGATGCTCGGCGCCCCTTCTGACTGACCGTCTCCGATATTGGTATCGCACGGTAGTAGAATTGAGCCCAGAGTACTCTGTATATTGTATTATTGTATTTTACCATTAAAACAGATTATTGTTTAACCATAATTCTGGTGCTTTGAGTTTTCCTTCTTTTAAGACAACTCAAAAGGACACGCGGAGCAGGAGGGGGGCCTCAGAGCCCCCGCCAGAGTGTGACCTCTGCTCCAACATATCACAGTGCACTGAGATTTGTGACAAACTCTAAAGCACTTACGCATCACTGTACACTGTAAACCAAGGCGGTTTTGCCATCACTTACTGTACGGAGGCTCAGTCACTGGTACATTTTCATTTACAAAGCCATGTTGGATAAAGTACCATCTTATATCTGCTCCCTGATCTCTCTGCAAATTGAAAGCACTTATTGCCTGAGATCTCATGCTGTGGTTTTATTAAATGTGCCAAGTGCTAGGACTGTCTTAGGGAAGAAAGCTTTTAGATGTGCAGCTCCACTAACTTGGAACAGTCTGCAAAAAGAATGGAAAATTACCAAGCTGGTACCACTACATGTTTTTAAAGCTCGATTGGATGCTCCACAATCAGATGCTGTTGGTACCTGTACATGTGGATAGATATGTAAATTGTAATCCCTGTAATTGTTGCTGTATGATGTCCTTTTGTTGTTCTGTTGTTTATGTTTTTATGTCTTCATGTGGAACCTACTGCTGCAGGTCTCCCTTGAAAAATAGATCATTGATCTCAATGGGATTTTACCTGGATAAATAAAGGTTTTGAATTGAATGTCGAGCATTAACTGCAAGTCACTCAAATGCATAAACTGGAGAATAATTATGTTACAAGTATTACAGAAAACATATCCAAGTGTAACACACATCCAGTATTAACCTTACTGTTTTTTACTAACAGTAACCAACTAATAATTTTCATAAAGTGCATATTTATTCCAAACTCACAATATATATATGTAATAAAACATAATGCACAATAGTACACAGTATCCAAACTCTTTAGGCACTGGTCAGAGGCATTCATGTAAAGCAGATCACCAGAATCCAATACTGGTAAAAACGTTGCAGTGATCAAATGTTTCCTTGTCTGAAAGGAGAAACCTAATTTTAAAACAACATTTTCAGTGTGTGACTTGAAAGATAAGTTCTGATCAATAATAAAACCTAGATATGTGTATGTAGTGACCCTTTCAATGTCAATGTCAGTCCCTTGAACAGTACAAATGTTGGGGGGGAAAATAAGTTAACTTTTTGCCATTTGAGAATATCATGAGTTTGGAGTTGTCTGCATTTAATACTAACTTGAGTTGAGATAAATGGGATGGAATAACATCAAAGGCATACTGGAGGAAATCAAGACTTTGCTCTATAGAAGAGGATGAACAATAAATAACAGTATTATCTGCATAAAAATGGAAAGCAACATTTGAAAAATTATTAGAGATTATTTACATATATGGTGAAATTATTGGTCCTAATATGGAACCTTGGCGCACACCCTTTCAAATCAAATCAATCAAATCAAGTTTTATCTATATAGCATATTTACAAACGATTTTTGGTCGAGCCAAAGTGCTGTACAAATAATAAAAATACACTACAGTAAAGACATTGTACAGCTAATACAACAGCAGTTTGTTCAGAATATCAGTATGAGAAGAAAACGACACCCTCTGTCCTTAGACCCTCACATCGTACTAGGAAAAACTTCCAGAGAAAATCCACAGTTTTAAGGGAAAAATGGGAGAAACCTCAGGGAGAGCAACAGAGGAGGGATCCCTCTCCCAGGACGGACAGACGTGCAATAGATGCCGTGTGTAAATCGAAGAGATAATACATTTTACAACATAGCTAGACCGAATGTTAGGAAATGCATGTTTCCATAATAAGTATATTTTACTCCACGTGGAACTATTGACTGTCTGATTTAACACTTGATTATAATTCACATCATTCATCCACATCTGTAAAGTAACTAAAGGCATTACATACATGGAGTGGAGGAAAAGTACAGCATGTACCTCTGAACTGTAGTGGAGTAGAAGAACAAAGTAGCAAAACATTGAAATACTTAAATAAAGTACAAATATCTCAAAATTGTGCCCAAGTATAGTACTTTTTGAGTTTATGAACTTAGTTACTTTACACCATGTGGCTATAAAGATAGAAAGACTAAGTCTTGCACAGAGGCATGAAAATACATTTTCAAAATGCTCAACAGTGCTGCCAAAATTATAAACTGACTGCTACACAATTTAAAATAAATGCTTTTATATATTTCTATTAGATGTGACTCTTTGGCGTTTCTGTTATTATTAACACTGCTGCTTTAGTTGTTCTGACTGCTAAAATCCTCTGTTATTCCTCATTTTAAAGCCGATATTCCGTGGGATGGGGGAGCCGGGGCTCGGATCCTTGTCACCTTTTTCATACCTGATGAGTTTGCATCCCTGTATGTTAAAAAGCCTCAGTCACCTTAATTCATGTAATAAAAACATCTCAGGTCAGTAACACTCAAAGCTAAATGTGCAATACCATGTTCAGCTATGTTACTATTTATAATGTTATTGTTGTTACATCAGAAAATGTATATATTGGAATGATTTCTTGACTTACAGTAGGCTATTTTTTACAATGTGTGTTGGAAGGATTTATTAAATTACTATGAATATTGTCATTGTTGAAGGCTTTTAGAGAAGGGTGAACTATAAGCCTGAATTACATAACATTTTATGCCTAAAAATATAAAAGCCACAATAAATAAATCACAATTATTCTAGTTCTTTTTACCTCCCGTATTGCTTTCAACTCACCAGCTTTTATGGTGTTGTTACGTCACTAACTGTAAGCTTGTCACATACAGTCTATGGTCACTCAGAGTAACCTACTGTTAATTTAGCTGCTGGAGAAGAAAGATCAGGTGGGGAGGGGGGAGAGAGCTGTGGTTGATGGGCCATTAGTTGTGTAAATACACAGCTGAGAGCTGCCGTTTCATTGAGACTCTTTAAAAAACCGTAACAACGGACTATTTCTCTTAGCGGATGCATGTCAATTTAAATCAATACATACAACTATTTTTTAAATCAATAAAAACATTTTCTAAATCCATAAAAGCATTTAAATTAATATTGGGAGTCATGTCATTACTTTGTAACAAGCGGGATAATTTGCAGCGACTTGTTCCTTATGGGGAAAATAACACCCGTCATCGAGATCAGGATCCCTCCGCTGCGCGTTGGGATCCTGATCGACCAACGAAGCTCCATTAAAATATAAATATTTTTGGTGAATTACTGCGTTTAGGCACGTTAATAACGTTTTAATGAAGTTGAATACAGTATATTCATATGTGTCAGTGATTTCATGTCAATTCGGCGAACATAAACATAAATGATCGTGGTGAAGATGATGATTAAATTCGGATAAAAAATCGAGAGCCGGGCTGCATTTCCTCCCGTTCGTTTTTTTTGACTAAACAACATTATTTTGTTAAATAACAACATGGTGATGTTTTGTAAATGATTACATGTCTCTTATTTAGCACAGAGTATGATATCCGTGACATATGGATCTTAACAAAGTTCCGCTGTACATCCAGCGTACTGTATCTGACTTTATTTCACATGTGCTCCAGTGTGGAACCCCACTGCACCCCCTGGTGGATCAATGATCCATTACAGCTGGCTTCATTATAATTACATTTATCTATCACGGGGGCGGTCTCAAGTCAAGCTGGAGGTTTTCCCTTGAGCGAGGGCAGATCACGTACCAATCACGGCCCTCGCGTTTCAAACTGTCTGAAATGAATCGCTACATCTGTAAAGGAAGTGTAGTACCGCCGTTTGGCCACAACGAATATTCTACTCAGAGTCCGGCGCACTTCCTGGGGGCTTGGACAGAGCTGCTGTCAGACGAACAGCTGTGCGGCGTCATCACAAACGGACGTCGCATCACGTGACGCTCCGGAGGAGAGGACGTTCCATTGCTCTTAAAACTAATTTCCCCGTGTCACTACCCGATCTGCAGGGAGGGTGCTCGGGAAGACGGCGGAGTAAGAAGCAACAACGTTGCAGGCTCGTAGAAAAAGTTTAGATTTCAGTCCTTGACTGCAAAACCGACAGGCAATAGCTTATTCATGATACACTTTAAGTTATTATAGAAGCTTAAATAGTCACATTTTACTTTAATTCTCCAGTTACCAACACTTTTGACATAAAGTGCCTGCTAGCATGACCGACCAAGATTACAACTTAAAATGTCTCCGTGAGGCGTGTGACGACTCGGTTATTGAGGACATGGAAGCGGACAACTCTAAGGGACACTAAATAAATTGGGACCACTCACCAACTAAAGGACCGAATCCAAAGAAATCAAAGCTTCATGGCGAAACACAAATGGCAGAGGATAGCAGCAGCACCATTCTCCAGGCGATACAAGTCTTATCCGGAAAAATGGATGAACAGACAGAGCTGTTAAAAAAGATTGAAAAACGCATTGAAGCAAACACTGAAGCAGCTAAAGAAAATGAGAAAGACATTTTTGCTCTTCAGAAAAAGTTTGATGATCTTCTGAAAGATAACACTTTACTACGTAAGTCTGGCGAGGAGCAAGCCCGCTACAAACGGAGGTGGAATCTGAGGATGAATGGTCTGCCTGAAAAAGAAGGATAAAACACAAGAGAAGCTGTGATCGGGATACTCACAAGAGTTGTTCCGCTGTCTGTGGAAAAGCTGCGTGACTCAGTAGACACTGTCCATCGGCTGGGTATGAAGGGTAATGCAGCTACTTCCAACAACACACCTCGGTCAATCATCATTCAGTTCGGGATGAGGACTGTTCGGGACGAGATCTGGAAAAAGTCCAAAGGTGCGAGAGTCTGCAGCGGGATGCACATTCGTTTCAAAGAGGATTTCTCCAAGGAGGACCGGGAGGCTCGCTCCAAGCTGTGGCCACTGGTTCAAGAAGCCAGGAGAAAGGTGAAGAGAGCTTTTTTTGAAGGAAGGCTTCGCGCTGATTGACAACAAAAGAGTGGACCCGGAATAACGTGAAAAACACCGCAGTAATTAACTGGAGGCAAGGGCGCCGGAAGCAGGGGGGCCAGGGGGCCATTGGCCCCCCCACTTTTCAGCCCTGCCCCACATTTTCGCAGCAGCAGATGCCGCGGAAAACTGTACAAATCCCGTTTCAATAATTCCCCTCTACTCTAAAGTCGCATCTAAAACGCGATCTGATCTAGCTGTGTACATTTTGTTATTTTTGATTGTTATATTCAGTCTCACTAGCTTCAGGCATGTTTGAAGCTTGTAAAGGGAAGATGACAGCTCTCACTCGCCACTCTGCTGTTCCTCAGCGCCGCTCCCCCTCCCTCCCGCTGAAATTATGAATGTAAGGTGTATAGTAATCATAGATAACACGGCAGGGTCCGTTACAGTTTGGTTTTATCTGATTTCAAATAAGCAAAGTCTAGGCTTTCAGTACATTAAACTTGTTTCGGCAAATTCAGATGATAAATAGGCCTACAACTTTGAAGCTTGTAACGGAATAATTACAAGCGGAGAACGGAGTAATTTAACGTCATTGCAGGCATAACAACAGCCGGTGTTTCTCGTGAGTCTTTTCCCCGGGAAACAAACACAATACACACAAACGCAAAAATACACAAACACACACGTGTATACACGCGGCGCGGAACACTGTACAAATCCCGTTTCAATAATTCCCCTCTACTCTAAAGTCGCATCTAAAACGCGATCTGATCTAGCTGTGTATATTTTGTTATTTTGTATTGTTATATATATTCAATCTCATTAGCTACACGCATTTTTTAAGCTTGTAAAGGGAAGACCACAGCTCGCCTCTCACTGGCCACTCTGCTCTTCCGCAGCGCCGCTCCCCCTCCCTCCCGCTGAAATTATGAATGTAAGGCATAGTAATCATAGATAACACGGCAGGGTCCGTTACAGTTCGTTTTCATCTGATTTCAAATAAACAAAGTCTTGGCTTTCAGAATATTAAACTTGTTTCGGCAAATGCAGATGATAAATACAGGTTTGAAGTTTGTAATGGCATAATTACAAGCGGAGAACTGAGTAATTTAACGTCACAACAGGCATAACAACAGCCGGTGTTTCCCGTGAGTGCAGTAATCCAAACGAAAATATCTTCCCTCCGTAGTATTTTTGATCATTTGCTCCGCTAATAATCAATCAGATCGATGGATTCCAGAGAAGAGAAACACTTTAAAGGCCTTTTTCTCAAAACGATGACTCTGTAACAGTCATTATATAATGTGACATATTTTGCTTAATATTTGGAGTACAAAAACAATCCTGATCTCATTAGAAAGCTAGGAATCAAAATGTGTCTTCGGGTCAATGCGAACGATTTCGATGGAGCAGGTCACTTTGCATTAGGTAAAATAAAGCAGGCAGACATAACAGGAAGAATATGTACATTTTAACCCAATCAAATAGGACATTGTCACACCATTCAAATGTATCCATGTAAATTACAACCAATAAAAAAGCTTAGATTTGTTTATTTGTTACGTTGTTTACTTTATTTGTTACGTTGTTCTGCTGTGTGTGTCAGCCGTTAACCTAGAGATATAAAGAATATATACACTTGCAAACATGTCAGAAGAACCAGCGCAGAAGAAAACTAAATACGGTCAATCTAAACTTAAATTTAACAACTGGAAGGTCACATCCCTGACTACCACATCTCCGGAGGCTGGACCTTCTTCAAACAGCGAAGCCAGATGAACCCAAAAGCAGCAGCTCTAGTCTGCGGCCGCAGAAACTGTCAAAACCACCGCCGACCCCACCGCCGCCGTTGTTGAACCGAAACAGGCTGGTTCCAACTGCATGGAGGTTTGCTGTCGGGACATTGAGGCGGTTAAAGCTGTACAGCTAACTATCAGAAAAAAGGAGACCGCTAGTAGATTATTTGGGCAAAGAGAAGGTACTTCAACGCAGAATGGTACAAAAACAGAGTGGTTAATTCTTTGCAAAACCACTAAACGATAGTGATAAATTGCGATGTTAACAACCTCATGATAACCTCATTTTTTTTTTTTACTTAGGATCATACCTGTGTTTAGTCTAGAAAAAGGTGAATGTGTGCATTTTATTATAAAATTGTGTATATTTACAGACTGTTGCAAACACTAAGAAGCTTATAAACATCAGGTTTAAAACTAAGAGCTTTACAAAAAAGTAACACAATTAAAGATGTTTGGAGTTTTATTTGAGTGATTCATTTACATTTTTTGTCAAAGAGATGCTGATTTGAAACCGTTGTAGCCGTTACGGCATTTCCTGTTTCTGCTGGAGAGAGGGGAGTTTGTCCCAAAGCTTGCCGCTGTATTTACTCCCTCCATCTGACAGCAGGGAGCCTCATGTGTCACTCCACGGAGTTCACTCCGTCACGGAGGGGGAGTGTCTAGGGCGTAGTTTGGGATTGGGCCATACACACGCACTTTTTTTGGCCCCCCCAATTCTAAAATGAATCCGGCGCGCCTGACTGGAGGGACAGGGAGCAGGTTTTCGGTCCTCAGTAGGTATGCTGAAGTTCTCCGTTTGAGTGTTTTTATGATTGGACTTGTCTCAGGTTATATTCAAAATGCTGTGAGCTATTGCACTAAATATGTTTGTTCAGGGCTAATGTACGAGACTCACTCCTGCGCATCGATATAGCATTCCTTTGCGCATTTTCTTAAGGATTCTATATTTGCTCTATTAATGTTATCGTTCATATCCTTAAATGCTAGGGGGCTAAAAAACAATGTGAAACGTAAGGCAATTTTTCTTTTTTGTAAGGAACAAAAGGCAAATTGTGTTTTTCTGCAAGAAACTCATTCTGCAGAGGCAGACACTAAGTTCTGGATAGTACAATGGGGAGACAACATTTTTTTCAGCCATGGAACATCACATTCGGCTGGAGTGATGATTTTATTTAACAGGTTACCTGGAAATATAATTGACCACAGGAGTGATACAAACGGTCATTGGCTAATGGTTGTGACTGATGTTAATGGGACTAATTACATACTGGTGTGTGTTTATGGATATAACAGAAAGATTAAAAACAATAATTTTCTTTCAATCTTGTGCCAAAAATTAGAGGAATGGAAAGTACTTTTTATGACTGATAAGATTATAATCGGAGGGGATTTTAATGTAGTTCCTGATGAGCTGTTAGATTGTCTTCCTTTAAGGGGACATTGTCATAATTTTAATGATTCTATTATTCACTTGGCCTCTCAACTTAATTTAACTGATGTTTGGAGAATAAATAATCCCTCAAAGGCACAATATACCTGGTTTAACTCTTCTAACAATGGTCAGTGTTCTAGGCTCAATTATTGGTTAATCTCTATGAGTTTAACTAATAATGTCTCAAAGTGTGACATTTCAGCATCACCTCTGACTGATCACTGTGTCATCTCTTTGTCCTTTGTACTATGCAACTTCCGTCCCAATCTTAAACCTATATGGAAATTCAATAATAATCTTTTGGAGAATGCAGATTTTTGTAAAAAGATCTACAAAAGAAAAACAACTGATAAAAGAAACTCTGGCTTTGGATATGTCATCTCTCAGTAAATGGGAATGGTTTAAATTTAGTGTGAGACAGATTGCGATAAATTCCAGTAAATACTACAGTAAAAAACAACAAGAGATGACAAGTGAAATTAATCATTTATGCCTTAAAGCTGAGTTAGCATTGGATGAGCAAATTAAACAGAACAATTTACAAACTCAATTAGACAATATGTGTTTGGAAAAAGCTAAGGGAGTTTTTATTCGTTCGAGAACCAGATGGATTGAGCAAGGAGAGAAAAACACTTCTTATTTCTTCAATCTTGAAAAGCAAAGACAAGTGAAAAAGAAAATCCAAAAACTGAGTGTTAATGATGTCACTATTGAAAATCAAGACCAGATAAACGAAGAAATTAGACTTTTTTATAGCAATTTATATAACTCAAAGTTTTCTAAAGAAAATTGTGATAACTTTTTTAGTAAAATTACAGAATTCAAAAAGACAATAGATTATCCTTTTAAACAGTATATGGACGATCGACTAAATATTGAAGAATTAGATTGGTTCTCAACCTGTTGTACGCGTACCACTGGTGGTACGCCAGTTCCCGCTAGTAGTACGTGGAGGAATCTGACATATAAAAAAAAAAGAAGAAGAATAATAAAAAAAAAAAAGGAAAAAAAATGTATTCAAAGGTGGGGTAGGTAATTTTGGAGAAACCAGCCCGAGTGAGCTAGAATTTGAAAATACACAACCGGAAAAAATATGCCACTTCCTTACAGAGCCTTCCATAGATGACATTTTTTTATGGATTTTTTGTCAAAGCACATTCATTGCTATCGGGATGTTAAGAGCATTCCATGGAATATAACAAAAAATGTATCTCGAGCCAGTTTCTCAAACGTACCTACCCCACCTTTAACCTTTACACATAACACAGACATATAAAATACAGGAAACACAACTAAGTAAACAAAAATATGAAAAGCAGTCACTACATTGTGCACATTTGGGACATTAAGGTACACTATTATTACTGCAAGAGCAGCTGATGGTAAGGACCTCAGACAACTTCAGTTTAAAACAGGCTATAGGGACAAGTGCCATCAGTTTGAGGCTTGATTGAATAACATTAATTAAAAAATAAATCATACTATCAAAATACTACAACGAATGAAAATAAGCTTGAGATAATTGAAACTGTGGTTTAAATTAGTTCTAATAGACTATTGCTGTTTTTAGATTTAGAAACGAAAACCTTTTTTTTATTTTATTTCTGGCGTTGCTAATTACGACCTTACTACCCGCTAACGTTGCAAGCAAGTTAAAGAAAGAAGAAAGCTGAATGATGTTAAAAACGTGGCGCAAAACGGGAGGTATTCAGAAGAGAGGTACAGAGGAGAATATTACCAGCGAAAGTGAACAAGTGAATGAGGAGGAGGACAGTCATCAAACGAGCACAAGCGCAGGCTCCGCAAGCAACGCAAAAGTGATATGCACAGCCGCTGTGATGGAGGAGAGAAGTGCCTCAGGAAGAAGGTATTTGCTCAAATAATGGAGAGAAGGCTGTGAAAGAGGTCAAATGCTGAAAAAGCACACACTTGTCCTTAATTGTTGTATTTTTTCTTATCTCTTTTCTTTTTTACTTTGCCACCACAGAAATGGCAATAGCAAACATCAGCAGACTGAAGATGAGCTATTAGCCCTTAGGCTCATCTGCTCCTGGAGGCTTCATTATTATTGTGGAACTGAATTCCCAATAGGACATTTTCTGTTACGATGTAGGTTGTTGCAGGAGGCCTACATTCAAACTTTGGTATAGGTCCAGGAAATGACATGTGTGTTGAAGTATTATTTGAATTATTTGAAGGATTAAAGTAACGTGTTATGGCAGGAAAGTTCAATCTGGTATATTCATTTTAATGTCACCTTATATATATTCATGTGTGTTAAATTTGAACGGATAAAGGATATTTTTCCTCCCCAATATATTGAGGTGAAGTCTTTGTGTTTAGAGAGGGATGTGAGCAGGGGACATCTTTATTTGGGGATAGCTCCAAGACTCTGGAATGCTCCCCTCATAAAAGAAGAGGGTGCGTTACACATGCTTAGGGCAAATGTGTGTGTTTTCATTGCAGTAAATATATGTGCTGCGTGATTACCATACTTGCCAACCTTTCGACCTCAGAAATCGGGAGCATTTCAAAATGCAAAATTGGGGGGGGGGTGCTAGTGGATCGCCGGAGCTGTTAGATTAACATTAACATGCTTATTGTAGTTGTAAGTGCAATGCCTTGCGGCCTGTAGCACCGTCCTTTATGGAGCATATGTGTGGACTGGACCTGCATTTTACAGGAAAGGAGTGAGCAGAGAGTAGAGTAGTTGTCGATTCTTGTTCTGTTTTCTGTGAATATCTGCCTCACCCTCTCAGACTTTGAGTTGCGCGCGCTACTAAAGAGATGTGTTACCATGGAAACCAATCAATGGTGTAGCTGTATTAAAGTCCGAGTGTAAACAGTGGTGTGTAAATCTGATTTTGTCAGAAATCTGGAGAAATGCGGGAGAAATATGACCCCAGGAGGAAACTGGGAGAGGGCAATGAAATCGGGAGTCTCCCGCGAAAATCGGGAGGGTTGACAAGTATGGTGATTACTGTTCAACTATAGGCTACCTCTGTTTTTATTCTTTCAGGTGTGGGTACTAAATGGCTACAAACATTGTGGAGCAATTAGCTTAAACATGTTTTATTACTCTATATGAAATGGAAGCAGCTTTTATGACAGGGACGAGAGAGCTGGGGGAGGGGACATTCTTCTTAAGATTTTCAGCATGTCAATTATCAGGGAAATCTACTTGTTTTAAAGAGATGTGTGTGGTTAATTACTTTGTATTAATAATAACAGTATGTGTGAAGGAAGCTGGAAATATGCAATGTGAAACCTTTTATTTGAAGTAAAGATGTGAACAATAGCTCAAATGGCTGGAAAGGCTGCAGGACAAATGAGTGTGTTCTCTATATTAGGCCTGTGTGAAGTTTGACTATTTGAAAAGCATCTCTAATACTGCTTAAGAGCATAGGTAATGTGTTCCTCGTTATTATTGATATGAAAGTAATTTACATGTATTACGTATATTTAGCCAACTATAACAACTATATCTTTAGAGAGAGAGAGAGAGAGAGAGAGAGAGAGAGAGAGAGAGAGAGAGAGAGAGAGAGAGAGAGAGAGAGAAAAAAATATATATATATATATATATACATATACATTTACCTCCGAGTCCTGCATGGACTGTATTTTAACATTAGTCATATGGTGGTACTTGGAGATTCAACTATTTTCTCAGGTGGTACTTGGTGTAAAAAGGTTGAGAACCACTGAGATAGTGCATTACTGCAAATGTCTGGTGGCAAATCACCAGGGCTGGATGGTATAACCATAGAGTTTTACAAATGTTTTTGGTCAGATGTGCGAGAAATGCTTTATAAGGCTTTCACAGATTGCATTTCAGCAGGAAACCTTTCGCCAACCATGAAACATGGCCTTATTACCTTAATTCCAAAACCAAATAAAAATAATATTTTGTTGGATAATTGGTGACCTATTACCCTACTATGTAATGATTACAAACTGTTAGCACATGTTTATGCTAACAGGTTAAACTCAGGTCTGAATCAACTAGTAGATGAATGTCAATCAGCCTTTATAAAGGGCAGAAGTATTCATAACCATACCAGACTGATATTGGATATGCTCGATTATCAGGAGTTTATTGATACTGAAGGTCTCGTACTATTTCTGGATTTTTATAAGGCTTTTGATACTGTTGAACATTCCTTTTTAATGGAAACTCTGACATTTCTGGGTTTTGGTGAACATTTCTGCAACATAATTAGGATGCACTATTCGGACATCTATAGTTCTGTATCTTTGAACCCTGGAATGAGGCCTAGGTTTAAGGTTTTACGTGGTATTCGACAGGGTTGCCCTATTTCCCCCAAATTATTTATTCTGACCACCCAAGTATTAACAACGCTTATTATAAAGAATCATAAAATATTAGGCATTACCCTCTTTGACAAAGAATTTAAAATTAGTCAATTTGCGGATGACACATCCATTTTCCTAAAGAATAAATCCATGGTAAAGGAAACTCTTAACACAATTTCAATTTTTTCAAAAGCATCAGGATTATTTCTTAATCTTTCAAAATGTTAATTACTCCCTATCCATTCATGTGATGATTCCATTATTGACTCTAAAACTCACTACATTAAAAAGTCACAGCTTGTTAAAGAATATCATAAAGGCGGAATTAAAGCTTTAGACTTTGAATCGGTGATTGGAACAATTAAAATAAAATGGTTAAAAGCTTTTTTGTCCCAGCCAGAATCCATGTGGTTCCATATTCCAAAGGCCATATTTAAACGTCTTGGAGGGTTTGATTTTCTTTTAAAATGTGATTTGGAGGTTAATAAGATTCCGACCAAATTGTCAAGCAGATACTTCATTATTGGAAAATGATATTTACCCACAATCTTTCTCCTCATGGATCTACTTTATGGAACAATAGAGTGATTATTATAAACAGAAAATCCTTGTTTAGGAGTGATTGGCATGAGAGGGGTATTTTGTTTGTTAATGATTTACTAGATTGCAATGGTAAACTGCTAGATGTTTTGGCTTTTTCAATGAAATACAATATAAAGTATACTGCTAAAGATTATAACAAAATCTGTAAAGCAATTCCTGTACCACTTATTGAAATGATTCATAATACTTTACTGTACTCAAATGTTGTATCAGTTTTACCTAATTTAGAATTTATTGGCGATACTCTTCAGAATAACAAATCTATTATAATAGATTTGCTTCTCTGAAATCCCACATTTTTCACAATTTCAACAGAGGCTTATTTCCACAAGGGACCGATTTAGACACTTTACCTGTATTGGAAAAAGCTCTATCTTATTTTATAAAATGGCCTATTTCTCCTAAAGCAAAAGAAACTAATTTTAAAATTGTTCATACAATCTACCCGGTTTCTACTTTTTGAAATTCAAGATTTAAATTTGAAGTGGAACAATGTTCCTTTTGTAATTTATCTGATGAATCGTTGGAACATTTATTTTTCTCATGCCCTTTTTCTGAATTGTTTTGGTCGAATGTGAGAGATTGGTTGTTACTTAAATTAACAAATATTCCGGCCTTCAAAATATATCACATTTTATATTATATTGATAATTTGGACTCTCCCATATCTGATTTGGTAAATATAATTATTATTTTGGGTAAGTACCATTTACATTGTAATAAATGAAGAGGAGGCAAGCCCTCCTTTCCCTGTTTCATAAATGAGTTCAAGTCCTTTTTTCTGTCCCTTAGGAAAATACAATCTTGTAACATGTCTATAAAGATTTGCAATGACATTTCCAAATGGTTATTATTTTAAGTAAGCTTAAATGTTTTTGTGCCTTTATGCTTTTTTCTCTCCCCCTGGCTCTTATTGGATGTATTATTTATGTTTTTTTGTCTTATTGTGAATGAATGTCTTGCACTTATGTTGATAAGTTGATGATATCCTCACCAAGCTTTTGTATGTTTTAAAAATGTTCAATAAAACATAAAACATTTAAAAAAAATACCCTATCTGCAGCTCTGCCCGATCTGCAGTGCGCATGTGCGAGATGGTCCGCCATATTGGACAACTCCGGACGGCAACCCAAGTAGGACAACATTGACACAGTGGCTTTTGGCAAACCTCAAAAATAAAACGAGAGAGAGATGAGTCATTGTTATTACAACGTGACTTCACTATTATTTAACAACTGTTTTTATTGGTTTCTTTGAATAAGTTTGAAGTACTTCAAATCTACGCAGTAGTAGTAGCCTATAGTAGTTCGCAGAATAAGTGAGAAATGAATTTAACTTCTGTTACTATATGCCATACATTTTTGCACACGTTCACAGTAAATATGTATTCAGTATGATAGCTGTCTAACAGAAGTTAAATCCATTTCTCACTTATTACAGTTTGAAACCTCCTTTCCTATCATTTAGAGAATTGGAACGGCACTTAACACGGCACTAACACAAACTAACTGTATCATTATAACATGATGGTGATGAATTAAAGAATGCACCTAACGTACCGCTGTTTATTAAAGTATACAAAAACGGCAGATTAAACAAACCAACATGCTCTTACTTTGAAACTTTGAAATGCGGAAATGTGTGTAAAAAGACATCCACAACCAGAGATTTGAGATCCACAAGCAGAGATTTAAAATCCACAAGCAGAGATTTGAGATCCACAAGCGCATTTGCAGTCGACAAATACAAAATGGATTCACAAATGCCTGATCGAACGTTTTAAATGTTAAAGAGATATTCACAAATTCCTTTTGTTTATTTGTAAATTAATTATAGTATTCACAGATCTTTTTTTTATCTGTGAAAACATTTAGAGTATTTTCAGATCCGTTTTAAATTTGTACATTTATTTGTGAGTTTGCAAATCTTTTAAATGCATTTGTGGATGGTGTTTTACATTTACAAATCACATATTTACACACAAATTATTTTTATGTTCACACAAATATTTATGAGACAAATCTAACCCCATAGCCTACCTACTTGGTAATAAAACCAATTCTGATTTTGATTGCAGGAGCTGCAGCCCCACCTGCTGGCCAGAGAGAAAATATCATTTTAACCTTTCTAATCATTTCTGATAACAAACTTTTGCTTTCAGATATTTTTGGATTCACAAATTCCTGTACACAATAGACACTGACACTAACAGGACCTTCCGGTATTCATTGGTTTAAAGTAAACTCCTTTATTGTGTTTACAACACACTTTATATTTAACTGGCAAACCTCAGATATCAATCTCATATCTGCATTTCTGACTTTCTGTTATCCTTATGCATTCATAATATGTGTGGCAATACCTTTATAAACCTTTTTACTGCACGGAAACACAAACACTGCAGGTTGAATAGCTCAAATTTGTAGCTCTAAGGATTGTACATAATTAAATGTACTCAAATGTTATAGTTGTTATAGCCCACAACAAGAAAACAATACAGTTTCCATGTTAAAATAAGGATTAAATAAAATAAAGAAATACAGAAGTAAATGAATAAATACAGGAATGAGTTAATAAGATAACAAATTAATATTCAAATTAATAGAGAAATACATAATTGCTTAAAGAATTGTGAAATAGATCAATATGGAAACAAATGAATAAAAGCATAGATAAATAAAAGTTGCACATTTAAAAAAAAATTATACTTGCAATACCGCCATTTGGCGTACTCCATATATCCCACATATGAAATGGAAATGACTCAAATACGATCATGACAGCAGGGATGACCTGAGAAGCATGTGTGCTGTCATAATGTGTTCAGTTTTTATATATATAAAAACTGAACACATTATGACAGCACACATGCTTCTTTATTTTTGCAATTTCACTTTTATCAATTTATATTTAAAATAAGGCATCGATACCATCAAGGCAGAGTATTGATTCGTGATGGGAAAAGAGAGCTTGTTCCATCTAGAAATGTATTTGTATTAAAGCATTGCTGCTATTACACATTATCTGTCTCTGTAACAGTATTGTACTTTATACAGAAATGTGTGAAGTGTTTTGCCTAAGGACACAAAGGCATGCTGACTGCAGTTGGTGTGTCAAAGTGGGATTGAACTGGTGCTCCACTGGTCCGCTGGATGGAAGATGAGTGCACTAACCCACTGCGCCACGGCAGAACCTCAGACTAAATCCAGTATTAGTGATAGATACATAGTGAAAGAATGTAAAGAGAAAATTGTTGGCTTGGAAACCCAGGTGTCTAATCGATGGAAATAAGTTAACGAGCTCACTGCACCCTTAAATGTTAAGCACATAAATTAACCATGTTGACCTAATTGTTTAAACATTTTGGCTTATATGCTTATTAGCACATAACACAAAGTATAGCTGAAGATAATGTCAGCATCATTACTTTTGATTGTTTTAAATGTGTCAAATCCTCCTAAAGATATACCTTACAGTAAGCCCCAAAAACAACCCGAAAAAGCATAATAGAAGTAACTCAAACTTAACTTTAACGTTAAGTTTGAGGTACTTGTACTTTAATCAAGTATTCAAGGAAGCTGTTTAGAAAGAAATTCCACTGTACTGTATGTGCTGCTGTACATGCTGAGCAGTGTGTAGTAGTCCCGGTTGCCCCCAGCAGAGGGCAGTGTTATCAGACAGTGCAGTCATGAGGGACAGATGTTCCTGCTGTGGCCTGGTTTCCACAGTCTGGCTGGCTGCCTCTCAGACACACCCAGAGCTCACATAATGACAGAGCTCCGATTGGAAGCAGCCGAACAGAGCTCCATGTTCTCTGCACCGTGTGGTGAGACTGATTCCATGTTTCTGTGCAGGGAAAATAGCCTGGGCAGGACCTGCATGTTCTCTAATGATACGCTGCGACACGCTAACATTTGGGTAACCTTCAGAGTCATAATTTTCCATCTTCAGAGCCTCTCTTTCATCAAGCTACTCAGTCGCCTTCTCATAAGAGGAAGTCTGTTGAAAATGTAAAAAGTAACATGGTTTACAATGATGTACAAATGTAGTAATGGGTGTTGAAATTCAACAATCGATCTGATACCTGAGCTCAATTTGTAGGTGATTTAGAGCTGATTTAGAGCAGACTGGCCATCGGGAGCGCTTGAACAATTCCCGGTGGCTTGAGTGTCGGTCTGACCTAGCCTACCTTCAAGTGAATTGTTTTTGTTGCCACAACTTGGTTTAAAAAGGTACTGGATCATATTGTCTCTTTTAAACGGAGGAAGACTATAGACTCAGGTTGTGGTCGAATAGTCTTTTATGCTCAGGGAGTTTCATAGGGAGTGAAATGACGTTGAATGACCTCAGTGGCAGCCATGATGGAAGCTGTTTAAATCCTCCCGAGATTATTGGAAAGGAGCTTCAACGCTTCCTTTGTTATCTCCTATGACATACCGTCCCAAACAACGTGTAATAGCTGTTGATCCACAGGGAAAAATATAGTTTGTTAACAAAAACCCTCTCAAATTGTGACATGGCTACATTATTTTTTTTTATAGATTTCTAATGGCCATTGCCCATGTCACGTGATCGTCAACTTTCCTGGTGTGAACCTTTTTTTTTTAGTATAGTTTGGCCATTAAATTGCTTTTTAATTACATAGCGAGAAGTGTATATTGTACTTTTAGAATCTACGTCCAGTAATAGATATCACAAAGATAATGTCAGGTCTCGCCAGAAAAAATGTGAATATACTACGTATGTTAACTATAGAGGCTGCTCTGTGCGCACCCCCTAAAATTGTGAGATTGCTACGTCTATCCCTCTATTCAATTTTCATCAATTGTCTAGCCTCCCCCTCATGGTGCTAATCAATACGCTATGCTTGTTACAAGAAAATGGAACATGGATTCTCTAAACAGAATTAGAAACATAACATGAATACACAGTCATAACAATAACCATACACTTTATTGGTTATGGGACCTTGGTACCAAAGTGTTTCAGAGTAAACATGTAATAACATCTGAATAAAGTTAAATGATAGAAAATCACTTTATGTAAATGTAAAATTGTGAGAAAGATGATTTTCTGTCATTTAACTGTATAGGCCTAACAACATCAAATCAAATCAAGTTTTATTTATATAGCACATTTTTAAAATGATTTTTGGTCGAGCCAAAGTGCAGTACATGCAATAAAAACACTTTACTGCGATAGCAAACAGAAGACAATAAATTACAACAGCAAATAAAAACATCAAACACAGGGAAAAGTCAGGAGTCGTGCTCCGCTCTGACTAGAAGGCCAGAGAGAAGAAGTGTGTCTTAAGAGTAGATTTAAAAACCTCCAGGGTCTGGGCCGACCTCACATGGAGGGGCAGAGTGTTCCAGAGCCTAGGGCCAGCTGCTGCGAAGGCTCGGTGCCCTCGGGTTTTGAGCCTGGTCTTGGGCACTACCAGCAGCAGCTGGTATGCCGACCTTAAAGCTCTGGCTGGGGTGTAGCGCTGGAGGAGTTCGGCTATATAGGTCGGAGCCAGCCCGTTTAGTGCTTTAAAAACAAATAAAAGAAGTTTAAAATCAATTTGGAACCAAATTGGAAGCCAGTGTAATGAGACCAGAATTGGGGTGATGTGGTCAAGCTTTTTGTGGCCAGTGAGAAGACGCGCAGCTGCGTTCTGGACTAACTGCAGGCGTCCAATTTAGGCCTGGTCCATACCCATGTATAGAGCGTTGCAGTAATCCAGCCTCGTGGTTACAAAGGCGTTAATAACCCTTTCTAGGTCTTTAAAAGATAAAACCGACTTGGTCTTGGCCAATAGTCGTATTTACAAAAAGCAGATTTTGACTACGGTGCTTACCTGCTTATCAAATTTAAAAGCGCTATTGAAGGTCACTCCAAGGTTCATGACAGAGGGGACAATGTTTTTATTGAGGCAGCCCAGAATATCAACCGGAGAAGCTAGAGGTTGGGGTCCAAAAAGATTACCTCAGTATTGCTCTCGTTGAGGTTGAGGACATTTTGGCTCAGCCAGGATTTGATCTCTGTCAAGCAGTCCATCAATAGCTGTAACATGCTGTTGACATTTGAATTGAGAGGCAGATATATCTGTACATCATCTGCGTAGCAATGGAAGGGGATGTTGTGTTTTGTGAGAATTGAACCTAGGGGGCAGTATGTGGGGCCCAGAATAGAGCCTTGGGGAACCCCACAGGTAAGAGGGGCTTTAGCACTTTTCTGTACGCGACAATTCAAAGTGCTTTACAAAACAAATTAAAATACTTTTTAGGAATAAATACAGTAAGGCAGAGGAGAAGGCACCTGCATATAATGCATAAAGTATTATTTATTAAAATAGTTTCATACAATCTTGGGATTCATTTTTGATTTATATACAGTGGACAGGAGGGTGAGTAATCATTTTCTTCACTTTCCTTTTTATCATTTTATTTAAAACCTTGATGGTAAAGAAAAACCCTTTTTTAATTTTGTCCAAGTTTGTAAATCCACATGAAACTACATGATGAGAATCCATGGGGCAAAGTATCTATATGAGCTTTTGGTAGTTAATATACAGAAAATGCTAGTCTTCCCACAGGAGACACACATAAATAACATCTGTTGGTGCATCTTAATGACGTCTCCCAGTGTCAGTGCAGTCTCTTTCCCAAAGTCCTGGTGAGTTCTCGTAAAAGAAAAATGACACAAAGAAAATATGGACCTGATCTTGGACCGATTTTTTTAAAATATATTTCCTGTAGCCACAGACTGATAATTCTGGCTCCAGTAGGAACTCTTCAATTTATTCCAAGACTTTTCTCTGTTTAACCTTATGATCACTGGTGATGCAGGCTAATGCTTTTCTGTCCGCTTACAGCACATTCTCATACTAATTGCCAGGAAGTCCATCCTGTTCTGTCTCTGGCAGAATAAGAGCACAATGATGGCCTTACAGCCTCGCCTTAACACATCATCACATCATCATCACCCATCAATACAACCTGTTGCATCAATATGTAATGGTCACATTAAAGAGTCCATCTGATACACTCAGCGATTGTTACTCGCTGCCGGTATCAAGTACAGATGATTACCAGCAATGACTGCAGCGAGCCATCAGCCAATCTTCCTCTGAACCGCACTAGGCCGGGTTTCATGTGGAAAGAAGCCCGTCGGATCAGAGCTCTGTCCACACAGGGATTCAAGTATAGACGGTAAATATAATTCAGATCTAAGGATGTTCACTGGATGGCTATCTTTTTTCAAACAGAAGGTGATGTCTCATAATGTTTATGTGATCTGAGTTATTTCGATTTTCTTTAGTCTTACTTTGGAATAAAAGGATCTGGCAGGACTTTTCTGTATTGAGTGAAAACACTGGCCATGGTTGTATTTCACCAATGATTGCAAATTGCTGCAACATCTATTTCAAGTGATATAAACAAAATTAGCAAATCTTCGATCCATCCTAAACCACATTTGTTGGCTATCCATTAAATAGTTGTTAAGATATATCTAAATATGTGTACCTGTATTTTGAACAGTAGGTAATATCAGTGCATCAGCACCTCAGGATCATGGGGAAGACATGATGAAGACTCAGGCTCATGATGAAGACTCAGGCTCATTGTGAAGACATGATGAAGACTCAGACATGATAAAGACTCAGGCTCATGGTGAAGACCTCAATGGAAAGTCACTGTAAAACAACTTTAGTTATGATTGTAAATTCAGTTCACATTATAATTGTGGAATTGGGAAATGGTACCTAGAATGTACATGAAAGCACATACATGTTGCCCAGGAGAAAAGTACTTTCCTTGTGCAACAGGCTGCAGGCTTCAAGAGTGGAATCCTCACAATATAAATCCTAATTCTGCAGCTCCTCAAATACAGACATTACCCATCTCTTCTTTTTGGGTTTCACACTGGGCGTCAAATGGTTTTTAGTTAATTACAAGCTGAGGTTCTTTGGCGCAGTTAAAGTTTAATTAACCAATAAGAATACATCTATTCTGCCTCCCAAGAGGCTCTGCCTTCAAGACATATTTGTGTAGCAAGAATGTCCAGTCTGGCAGAATGCAGGCAACCACACTGTACCAAAAGAGGCAAGTCCAAATGAGTTCCCCCTATATTGACTCAACACTGGTCGCCTGCCATGCAGCTGTGTTGTCCCAGTGTTGACATATTCTGAGAGATTTTAATTTCCCTTCAGGGAACAACAAGTCCTAATGTTTTCTATGAGAGGCATCTATGTGTGTGTCAGGTCCAAAGCTGGAAGGACCAGGCCATGCTAAACCATGCCACTGTGCTGTTGTTCCTCTACAGCCCAACATTAGCCTCTTACTTCTGGTGATTGCATTAATGCTTCAAAAATGACATGGTGGTGTTAGTATGTGGAGATTATCCTGATGAACAAAATGTGTAAATATCATAAACATATGTTTGCCACAGAGATTATTTTTCCTGCAATATACCGGAATCCTATGGAAAAATCCCATTGCTTTTTGTCGAGGGAGCCTTTGCAGTGTTTCCCGCAGATCTGAAATATACTTAGGGGGTTGGTGGTAGCGGCGGGGGGGGGATTGAGGTGCAACAACATTAACATGAACCTTTCTGTTGGTCGCTTGTTAGCAGACCCTTCACGCGATGGCAGAGCGAACAGGTACAGGCAGGGCCCATAGTGTTAGCCCCATAGTTTAAATCTACTACCCACTAATAAACATATGGACATGGGTTACTATTTAAAAAAAATGGTAAATGTATTTAGGAACCTAACCATGTGATTTTAAGTGGGGGTGGACCTCAAATCCTCTTGGGGGTACCGGGGGCATGCTCCCCCGGTAAGATTTGTTTTTAAATGTTGGAGTTAAATGCATCAATCTGGTGCACTTTGAGGGGGAAATAAAGAGACTAGATCTATGGGAACACCTATATGAAACAGAACTGTATACATTTCAATAATCATAAAATCATGGCCATAACTAATAACATACCATTTCCAATATGAAAAAAAACACCGAAACTTGTTTATTTATTTTTGGTTCATTTATAGTTGTGAGTGTGTCTGTGCTCCTGAATCAGCCTCTCCTGTCTCCCCGCTGCTCCTCTCCCTAATCTCCCCGCTGCTCCTCTTTGAGGCAGCAGCAAAGACTAGTTTTAGCTCTCAACAAGTTTTAAAAGTGTATCTTACCTTTTTTCCCCTAGTTAACTTTTTATTTATTTACTCATGCATATTTGACTAATCACTACCCCCTCAAATGGAAATATGTGTTTACATAAATGGTGACCAAACCGTTTGAGACCCACAGAGAACTTAGACTAAGTTAACTATCTAAACACTCAGAGAGTCCTTTACCTCACCTGATGTTATCCCGAGCTTGAATGAAACACAGAGACCAATCAAGGGCTTTGATTTGTGATCTGTATGACAGTGGCCATGTCGGCAGGCCACATCATGTAGACAGCCAGTCCGGGACTGGGTACAGGAGGCGTAAAGCGAGGGATCATTGTCCACAAGTCAATTGATCGCAGATGGCGTCGTGGTGGAGGACGAATTAAAAAAAAAAAAAAACTAAATGGGTCGCGAAATATACTTGGGCGGCCGTTAATATACCTGGGCGGCCCGCCCAAGTATAGTCTATGTGTGGGAAACCCTACTTTGCGATGCCAACTTCCAGGTTAGCATACAAAATACGTTAATACTGCACAACTCTATTACAAATTTGATGAAATGGTCAGAATTATTTTAGAAGACTCAGGCTCAAGGAGTCCCTGATGTCCTGGGCCCAAAAACGTTGCATATCACACAGGCTCCGCCCTCTACTGGACTCTATGGGTACTACTCTCTATCGTGCTATGCGGGCATTCACCTACTGAGTTGCATAAACTTAGCCGGCCAATCGGGGCGAGCCTACCTGAATGCGTGCGCAGGCCCAAAGTATATAAGGCGGCTACGCCTCCCGACTGTCATCCTTTTTCTCTTCAGCGAGCAGCAACAACTGAAAAGAAAGCTAAACGTAAGGAAGATAAATAGGAAAATAATATGGACTCACCACTCCTTGAAACTCGGCCTTGCCCTACATGCCCTGGCTTAATTGCGGGCACTGATCCCCACCGCCTGTGCTTCGAGTGTTTGGTGCCCGACCACGCTGGGCAAGGCGTCAAACATTCTCGGTCCTGCACTGCCTGTCGTGCGCTCCCGCGGCTCAGACACCAACATCGCCTGGAACACTTCCAGGTGCAGTATGTCTCGCCGGACGAGGCGCAGGACCAGGAGGAGCTTGAGGTGGTGGAAATGGAGGAACAGGAGGGGGCCGAGGAGGTGCCATTCGTGTTCGGCATTCCGGCGTTTGTCGATGAGGAGGAAGACGAGGACTTCTCGATGTTGGGCTCTTCTGGGTCCGGCGTCCACCAGGGTCCACCGCGGTCTGTCCGTCAGGATTTCCCACTGGTGATGGCCATGGCGGCGGTGTGTGGGTTTACCGCTCCCCCCTCCGCTACCGCCCAAACCGGTTCAGCCAACCCAGCCGGCCTTTGTTTCGCCCCTGTTGCCGGATATCTGGCAGTGTGTGGAGGCGACGTGGTGGCACCTTCTCAGAACAAGGGCTCCGATGGCTGGCATGGCAGGATTGCTCAGGGTGCAGGGCCACACGGACACGGCGTGTCCCGGTTTGCCCCCCCTCGATGAGAGCCTGGCGGCCCATCTGCTCCCACAGGCAGCTGGTTGGGCGGAGGGGAAAACACCCGTGGCCGTGAAACGCTGGAGAATCTTGATAAGATATTCCGGCTTGGGGCACAGCTGGCGGCGGCGGCCAATAATCTGGGCGTGTTAGGGGTCTCGCTGATCACCCCCTAATCTCAAGAACACCGGAATGATTATTTGGACCGCTGCATCGGACAGATTAATAATCTGGTCCATGGTGAAGCCACCGCAGTTGGCCGTGTGATGTCCCTGGCCACAGTGGGATCACACCACGTGTGGTTGGGACTCAAGGCGCTCTCCAAGAAGGACCGGGATGATCTCCTTGGAGCCCCTGTATCCACGGAAGGGCTCTTCGGATCGATCACCTCGGTCACGCAGCCGGTTGGATGAGGAAAGAGTGCAGCTCAGCGTTATGCTGCCGCTGGCTCTTCCTCAGCGGGGTGAGCGTGAAGTCAAGGTGAGGAGGAGAGAGAGGCGCAGGTACAGAGCACCCGCGGCTCCCGCTGCCTCTCCTGCTCCCTCGGCTAGTTCTGCGGGGAGGAACTCAATTCCAGCACCCGCAGGGTCAGGCCGGGCGACCCCGACGGGCCTCTGTCCCGGCTCCGCGTCAGCAGGGGGCTTCAGGATGGGGTGCACCGTCCTCCCGGAGATGACGGCCGGTGGGAGGAAGTGTCCCGGCGGAGATGGCTTTCTCCACCCAGGACGCGAGGGCGAATCCCGCCTCCTCCCTCTATGATGTTTCAGTGAAAAATGCCTTTAATAAAGATGATTGCATCTTTATTGTCTTGCATTCCTCTCCACAAATCCAGACTTCACCATAATGTTGTCTGTACAGATTCCCCACTCGCCGTCCCCGTTGTAACTCCAGTAAAGGAGGCAGCCAGTGGGCGCGCGCATGTGAGTGTGATAAACCGCAGGAAGTGCTATCAAAGCGCTATGTGAGTTCAGGGGCATTATGACCGGCGAATTGTTATTAGGAGACACACCGAACCTAGCATGAAAACTACGATCAATACTTTTTTCCAGTTTTGCAGCATCCCTCCTCCATTCAGGGGCATAAGAGAGGCACATCTATCATCCCAAGAGGCAGAGATTCAGGCCCTGTTGCAAAAACAGGCAGTGTCTGTTGTGCACTCTCAGGACAGGGAGAATGGGCACCATTCCATGTACTTCCTTGTTCCCAAGAAGACAGGATGATTCAGACCCATTCCGGATCTCCGCAGCCTGAATCAGCACATTGCCTGGAAAAAGTTCCATATGTTAACTATAAAACAGCTACTGGGGCTAGTGCAGCCGGGCGATTGCTTCACAACCATTGAGCTGAAGGTGAAGGACGCTTACTCTCATGTCGAAATTGCTCCAAAGCACAAGAAATATTTGCGTTTTGCCTTCCAGGGGGTAGCCTACGAGTACAACAGACTACCGTTCGGCTACATGCAATTTTTCACACAGCCCATTTGATCCTACACCTAACCAAGTTGGGTTTTGCGGTCAATTTGAAGAAGAGCTGCCCCATACCTCACCAGCAGGTAGAATATCTGGGGTTTTTGCTCGATGGCAGACCACCCTGACAGAAAGCAGACAGGCATCCCTGCTTCGGGCTGTTCGCAGACTGCGTCAGGGGACGACGGTGACAGCTTTGACCATCATGCATACTTTGGGTCTCATGGCAGCTGCTCACTTCAAGGTGCCACTCGGATTATTGCATACAAGTCGCCTGCAGAGGTGGTTTATCGGCCTTCGTTTAGATCCCAAGAGGCACAAACGACGTCTGGTGACCGTCACCCCCTCAGTGGAGGGCAACCTCCGATTCTGAGGGTCCCCAGAGCATCTGCGGAGGGGGTCTCCACTGGGGCGAGTGACCTCCTACATCACGGTCTTCACAGACGCATCCGTGACAGGATGGGGGGAACCAGCCTAGAGAAAGCTGTAGGTGGTGGCTGGCATCTGTTCGGTAACCCAGTATTTTAGTCCTAGTATTACTTGCCGGTAACAAAGGGTTAAGTAATCTACTCACTCACTTCTTGTTCTTTGTGTTTAAAGTAATCAACACTTATAGATAAGCTAGAGGCTATTTCAGATTTGTCAATTTGAGTTAAAGGGTTCAATAACATTTTCAACTACTGTTCATAGTTACTGGATACATAGCGAACCTCATCATTATCTTGATTTTCTACTTCCATTTTTATTTAACAGTGAAACGTCTTATTTTAGTACAGTCTAGTCAAAAGAGTTAATACTCTTACTATATATGAAAGCAAGAATAAATACATTTTCATTTGTTATGGTTGTTTAATTGAAAACACAACATTCAACACATTTTCAGAAAAACATATTAAATGTTACCATATTAATACAAGGTAATAGACTTAACGATTTGCACTGCTGCTTCTCTCCGCGTTTCATTTACAGTGATCGGTTTATCGTTCAGTTCACATTGTCCAAGTAGATGTTTAGCGGTCTCTTGGAAGTAAACTAATGCATTTTTTATATCAGATAAATGCATTAACATCACTTGAAAATTCTCTATCCTTTCACCCGCAACTATTATAATCTGCTTTGCTTGTTCTTCGGTTTCACCATTATTAGCTCTGAATGTAATCCTTTCTGGGGCTTCTTGTGCTTCTAGTGGTCTGTTGAACACCTGGCATAGGATTTGTTTAGC
This sequence comes from Notothenia rossii, assembly GCF_949606895.1. NCBI lineage: Eukaryota > Metazoa > Chordata > Actinopteri > Perciformes > Nototheniidae > Notothenia > Notothenia rossii. The sequence continues at coordinate 38,856,542 of NC_136903.1, forward strand.
TGTCAGGACAGGTACCATATAATTGTTTTCAAAAGCTTTGTCTATGTCGTCACACGTTTTGGCATATCCTTCGATGTAATGGCAACCGAGACTAGAATAGAGATCCTCCAACAGTCTTTTAATACATGCTCTGGCACTGTCGCCAATTTGGGCAATTCCGTAGTATCGTGCTTTTTCTCTCATTATATTGAAGCAAAGCTCTGCCATTGCTTTTGGTATTTGTTCAACACATTCGCAGCAGTCGGTTAGCGGTAGCTGATCTATAAGATTATTATGATTCGGTAATGGGTCTACAACACCATCCTCTATAGTTAGTTGACATTTCTTCACTTTGTTCCTTTTTCTTTTCACCTTCCTTCTTTTTGTCTTTTTCGTTTTCCGTCCTATGGTCCCTTTTCTTTTCATTCGCATTCTGCGTTTGCTTTTCATTTTTCTTCTCCTTTTCATTTTGCTTTTTCTTTTTCTTCAGTTTTCTTTACTTTTGCTTTCTTATCTGCTAAATGTCGTTTGCGATCTTGGCGAGTGGTATGAGATATATTGTTTCTATAGAGGTTATCTATAATACCATCTTTTAAAGAAAGATATTCTTCATATGTCATGTTATCATAGTCCTCTTTTGTCCTAAAGACCTTACATGGATATGATATAAAGGAGAGCTCTTCTTCGGGAACATCCTCTCCCCTACTTTGTAACATCCATTCATTAAGCCCATATCCGTTATCCTGGTGATAATAAGGGTAGGCTACATCAGACTTGGTTTTTCTCAGATCCATGGCTATTTTTCAAACTGTCGTCTTAGTGGGGTCCTTTGTTTTAAATGATTTGCTGAGTGGGGTGGGACTTATTGCGCTGAGTGGGGGGAGTCCTCTGTAGAATTGAGAGTTTTATTCACCAGTATAATGTCCCGTGCTGTTTGACTCTTTAAAAAAAGTTATTTAAGCTTTTGTAGCTTGTTCATCTATCATTTTCAACCAAGCAGCAAGAGGTCAAATTCAAGAATAAGTAATAGTTTGTCACGATTTTACGGAAAAAGTCAAAGTATAGTTTGTCAAAAAAATATATATATGAAAAAGTAATTGTGTACAATAGTATGTTGAAAATAAAAATAAAAAAAAGCATAATACAGTTAGTCAAAAAGTGGAGCTGCATAATATATTTAAAACATATTGTTATTGCGGTTTCACATCTTAAAGACAGCTTGAACTGGATAAATGGTTAGTCTTTTTCAAAACATACCATACGTTCTGCATGTTAGTATATATGGCCATTTGGGTTAGGCCCTACTGCCCTAGACCCACCCCCTCAATAGGGAAGTCACACTTTGGGAAGTGGTGTTTAATTTGACAGATCTGACTTGATTGTTGTTGTGCTGGCTGAAGGAAGAGGGACAGGCGAGGAAAATTCAGAGGATGAAGAAGCAGACAAATAACTTGTTCGTAAAACGGACAGCATGTCAGTTTCAAGAAAAGATGACACCGGTTTTATGCATGACATGCCAAATATCCTGAAGCCCTACAACAACAACAACAAAAGGTACAAGTATATTGTGTTGAAAATATTGCAAAAAAACATTCGTAATATTGTATAATGTATTAGTTGCATGTTGTATTTTGATATAAATCACTGTATAGTTTATTAAAAATATAATGGAAAAAGGAGAGAAAAACAAATATTACAGTATGGTGAAAAATATGAAAAAAAGTAATGTTGTGTTAAAATAACATGAAATTATTCAAAGTAGAGTATCTAAAAACAAATATTTAAAAAAAAGTAATGCTATTCAAGTCAAGTTATCAAAACTGTATTGTTTAATCGAAACAGTGTTAAAATCATAAACTTTCCATTTAGAGTTTGATTCTTTAATAAACTAAATTCATTACAAATTAATGAATATTTTTACCAAATTGTAAAGTTTTGCATCAATTAAAGTGTAACTATAAGTATCTTTGTAGGAGAAAAAAAAAATAATAATTTAAGTTATTTCCAGAAAACTGGATTGTCTTACTAAAATCAATTTTAAGAGTCACAGTCTTAAAGAAAATCTGTTCAGAAAAAGTACTTACATTTCTACCAGTTGTAAAGTTGTCATACATAAAAATGTATGCAAAAGAGAAAGACAACAAGAGAAAAAAAGCTAAATCTGCCAAGTGTCAGTAAAAAAGTGTTAAAATCACAAACTTGCCTTTTAGAGTCAGTCTTTAAGAAAATACATTTGTTACAAAGTAATTGACATTCTAAAAGTTGTAAAATGTTCCTACATAAAAGTGCATCAAAAGAAAAAGTATCTTGGTTACTGAAAATAACTGAAATATCAGAAAAAAACCTACATTGTTTAACTGAACAAGTGTTAAAATAAAAAAAACGGGGTATTAAAGAAACTCCATTCCTTACAAAGTACTTCATATTATACCAGTTGTTAAGTGTTGCATACATCAAAGTGTATAAAAGTATCTTAGTAACACAAGAAAAGAGAGAAAAGCATTGATGTTAATAAAACTGGATTGTTCCACTGAAATAGCGTTAAAATCAAAAGTGCCTTTAAAGAAAATGTATTCTGACAAAGTATTTTATTTTCAAATGTTTAAGTTTTGCATACATAAAAATTGTACCTTAGAGTTCCTTTATGAGGGAATTACACACAAATTTGCCGAGTGTCAGTAAAAAGTCTTACAATCACAAACTTGCCTTTTAGAGTGACATTCTTTAAGAAAAGTCTAATCAGACAATGTACTTTATTTTCTAGTTTTAAGGTTTTCATACCTCAAAGTGTGTCTAAAAGTATCTTGGCAAGAGAAAAAAAAGCCCAAATCTGCCTAGTGTCAATAAATAAGTGTTAAAATCACAAACTTGCTTTTTAGAGTCACAGCCTTTAAGAAAATATATGTGTTAGAAAGTGATTGACATTCTACCAGTCGTAAAGTTCTCAGACAACAAACTGTATCTAAAAGTATCTTGGTAGCAGAAAAAAGCAAAAATAAAGTAAAGTCATCAGAAACGACATTGTTTTACTGGATTGTCTTACTTAAATCAAAAACTGCCATTAAGAGTCACATTCTTAAATAACATCTATTTAGAAAAAGTATTTAATTGTTTCTAGTTTTAACTTTTAGCATACATAAATGTGTATCTTACAGTGCCTTTGTGAGAGAATTACGCACAAATCACTTATATCATAACATTCTATTGCAGTATTTTTTCTGTTTTATGTGCTCTGTATATATATATATATATATATATATATATATGTTGCACTGTTGGAGGAGCCTGTGACTTATGTTTTTCATTGACATATCTACATTGTGGCAATGTGACAATGGGCATATGACATAAAGCCTTGAAACTTGAAACTTACAATTATCAAAACTGCATTGTCTCACTGGAACAGCCCTAAAGAAACCCAATTCCATACAAAGTACTTTATATTCTACCAAGAAACCGAATTCCTTACAAAGTACTTAATATTCTACCAGTTGTAAAGTGTTGCTCACTTCAAAGTGTATCTAAAAAAATCTTAATAACAAAAATGAATGTTAACAAAGCCTCAAAGGGCGGACTCATGAGCTCCGTAATGTCCCCCTAACATGGCACTGAGATTATTTTCATCATCCAGGGATCAACACCAGTAAATACACCTCTCTTTGTCCGCTCTTCAAGCCTCAAAGGGCGGACTCCTTAGTTCCGTAATGTCCCCCTAACATGGCACTTAGACTATTTACATCATCTAGGGAAACACACAAGTACATCTTCATTATAGTTAATAATAATATAAAAAAATAAAAAAGACAAGAATAACAAAATCAGGGGTGACAGGAAGGGGGAGAGGAAGGGGGGAGAGCAAGGAGGAGAGGAAGGGGTGTGAGGGGGACGGGGGGAGACAGTCTCACACATCCAGACTCCATTTTTCATGAAGAGCCTCAGACGGAGGGGTTTGAACCCGGCACAGATACTGCATCTGTTTCTTGACTGGCGCTCCCGATGGATGGCGGTAAGTTGTCACAGGCGTCTCGCTGATTAAACCCATATCGATGCGTCTCTTAGCCATTTTCTTTTTGAACGTTTTAGGTGACTTTGTGAGTGGAAATGAGTGGCTTTTTATCTAGTTCGAGCGGATTTCTTTTTTTTACCTAACTCCACCCCCCGATCTTCTGGCATCACAGCAAAATCAGGGGGGTGACAGGAAGGGGGGAGAGGTCGCTCCATGACTTCATGCACCGCTGATCAATGCTGTATCCAGTTCTCTATATATACATCATGACTCCATCCAACACAGTCATTAGCCGTAGTAACTGTGGATCTTATGATGTGGGACTGTAGTTTGGAGGGGTGTGAAGAGGACCTGGGGGGAGAAGGAGAAATGTAGTGCTGTAGTACACCAAAAAAAGTATGAATCACTGCAGGTTAGTGCTTCTGTTCTTCTACGCACAAAATTCTTTAATTTTATTTAGCCCGTTGTTTTGTCGGTCTTCTTCTTCCACATTCCACATCGCAGAAACTCCGTTCAAACAACAAAATGTTCAGCTCGGCCGGGAATTGATTGCTTTTCTCATTCATAACTTTCATAATTCCCGAGATACATCCCATAATTCATCACATTTTTAACCATTGAAGTCAATGGAGAAAATCTTCAGACTTGAACAATCGTCATGCAACTTCAACTTTATTCGTGTAACACAACTTTTAATCTGATTATTACTTTTAGAGATATTAAACTTTGTTCAGACCTTGGTAATTAAGCTAAAATAATTAAACAAAATGCCTCTTGAGGGCATGGAGTGACAAAAACTTTCAACATGTCTCCATTAAAGCCAATTGTAATTTCAGGCTGATATTTCCTCACAGCAGCAGTTGCACACCTTTAGTTAAACTGCCAAAAAGGCCACATTATTAACCCGAAAGTACACAAAAATGACACTTCAGATACTCAACTTCCTTGACATGCTTCACCTTTTGAAATTTCACAGATATCTGTTACGGTTCTTTGACAAAACGTTCACATGTAAGGGGTTTATCTCTCATTCAGAACAATTGAAATGCTCTCCTCTCACTGATTACTGCACACAGCTGTCGTCGTTAGCTCAAATATAAACACCTGTGTCATAGAACACGATGATGTCATAACACACAGGTGTTTGTGTTTGAGCTAACGACGTGGTCACTGGAGTGTAACAGACTGTCTTAGCCTATTCTTTTCTGGCTGATAGAGACTTCATACTGACTTCAACATGTTCCACATATTTTATACATTATTGGTGACACAAAGCTGTCGTTGTTAGCTCAAGTATAAACACCTGTGTCATGGAACACGATGACGTCATAACTCCAACTGACATGCTCAGGGCAGCAGACTTCAGATAATGCTTAATGGTCCTGCCCTCAACAGCTCTACGTCAATTATGGGGTGTCATCATATGCCGTTTCCATGGAAACGCATCCCTCGCCATAAAAGACCATGTCGCTATACATTAACTCCTATGAAAATGTTGTGCTAACAGTCCAGCCGTGAAGACATCTACGGGACAGTTTTGAGATTTCTTCAAATGCCGTTACCATGGCAACACAATGCTCGACATGAAACACGGTTTTCTCAGAACTCCAGTGAAAATGCTCCAAACGGCCCAAGACTTCACAGGTTTGGTAACGATGCAGCCATCAACACATCTAAGCGTATTATGGGGTGTAATCAAATGTCGTTGCCATGGCGACAGATCATTCGCCATCAAGTTAGTTCAAAAGTTTGCAGTTCAAATATTCTGCTGCTTTTCCAAGCCTTTTTACTCTCTTTTCTTCTCTCATCATACATTCAAGCCCCCAGTGTTCATGCATCATTTCAATCTAAATTCTTCACTTTCTTCTTACACATTATATTTCAGCATAGCAGTTTAGCTTCAGCTTTTCAGCATAAAGCATTCCCACTAGCAATTTCTTCAGGAATTGCATTCTCTAGTTACTTGTACTCTACGCAGACACTGGTATTCTGGGAAAAACAAAGCCCCTCACTATGACTCTGACAAAAGCTTTCTCCTTTAACTACCTACTCAGCTACTGTGCTCGTAATTCTTATTTTTCTTAGCAGTTGTATTTATAAAAATACCAAAATATCTCCCAATCTTGCAGTTTCCCTCGACTACACTATTTTGTTGTTGTTTTTTTCAGATTTTGGCCGCAACTTTATTGTTTTTAGATCATTCTCAGCATCCATATCAACCATGCTTCCCTGCCAGAGCAACACTTTTCAAGGTTAATTAGTAGTGCTAGAACTCTAGCTGTACTTTTCCTTAAAGCAAATAGACAAAGTTAGCGTCCAGCTGGTTGGCATAGCCTGTCATTTAGCAGCTCTAAATTGTCTTTTAATCAACAGTGGGTGGACAGTGCACCAAAACAGAGCTTAAGTACGTAGAGTACATTTTGGATTTTATTTTCCCTCACCAAGGACTCTCTCCCCCTGACTGACTTCCTGATACATGTTAAATCGATGCCAAGAGACGTTGTTCCTTTGAGATGCAGATGTTAAATCCTCTCATCACTTTGCAGGGTTTGTACGGTCATTGAAAATGTGGAAAAGTCATGGTTATTCAAAATGAAAATTCCAGGCCCTTTGAAAAGTTATGGAAAACAATATTTTTCCCAAAGTTTTGGGAAAGTACAAGTACTCAGATCTTGTACTAGAGTGAAAGTAGAAGTACACAGATCTTGTACGAGTTAAAGTAGAAGTACCAGAGTGTAGGAATACTCTGTAACAGTAAAAGTCCTGCATTCAAAATGTTCCTCAAGTAAAAGTAGAAAAGTATTCTCATCAAAATATAGTGAAAGTTGCAACAGTAAAAGTAGTCATTGTGCAGATTGGTCCATTTCAGAATAATATATATGGTATGTTTTATAATGATTGATCATTAAAGTGTTCTCAAAGCTGGTAAAGGTGCAGCTAGTTTGAATGACTTTGTATACTGCAGGGTAGCTTGTGGATTTGCTCCAGGTGGAACTAAAGTCTGATTTAACACTTGATCATATTTCACATCATTCATCCACATCAGTAAAGGGATTAAATACCATTTACCTCTGAACTGTAGTGGAGTAGAAGAACAAAGTAGCAACACATTGAAATACTTAAGTAAAGTACAAGTATCTCAAAATTGTACCCAAGTATAGTACTTGAGTTTATGAACTTAATTACTTTACACCAGTTGCTATAAAGATAGAAAGACTAAGCCTTGCACAGAGGCATGAAAATACATTTTCAAAATGCTTAACAGTGCTGCCGAAATTATAAACTGACTGCTACACAATTAAAATAAATGCTTTTATATATTTCTATTAGATGTGACTCTTTAGCGTTTCTGTTATTATTACCACTGCTGCTTTAGTTGTTCTGACTGCTAAAATCCTCTGTTATTCCTCATTTTAAAGCCGATGTTCCGTGGGGTGGGGGGGTTTCGGATCCTTGTCACCTTTTTCATACCTGGTGAGTTTGCATCCCTGACTACAGTTGCTTTAGCATGTAGAAGCTGGTAAGCCTACTATTTGATTTGTTTTAGATAGCCACAAAATGTTTCATATGCTTGCAGACCTTATTTTCCTGTTTAAACCATTTTCAGTGGTACCGCTGAGAAAGAGTAATTTGTTTTGGTAATGGACAATTAGGTAAAGGTCATGGAAAAGTCATTGAAAATCATTGGTGATAAAGTGTATGAACCCTGAATTTGGCACATGGAGCAGCATGCCTGACCCAAAACCTACTGTGGCAATGAAAATGATTGTCAAATTCCAATATTATCGTATTTGGCTGAGAGGATCGTTTCTCCAGAGAGAGGGGAGGAAGAAAAGGGAGGAAGAAAAGGGAGAGGAGGAGGAGGGCTGCTGATGCAGACTTCAGGCTCCAGCAGGAGGCTGACAGCACTCTCCACCCCTCTAATTTAAGAGAGTAAGAGAGTAATTACACAATAATTTTACCTCCACCTCCTCCCTTGAGTACTGCGACTCCTCCCAGCCCCCCTTCCCCTCAACCCCTCCCTGGCCTCCATGGAGGGTCTCCTTATCCACAATGCACCTAAATCTGGCTGCATTTCCACTCATGGTGGTTTAGTCAAGATGTGTTTCTGCCTTTATATGTAACATGAGAGACTCAGAATTTCACTCATAGCAAAAAATCCAGCACTTAACCAGTTTAGCCCTGAGCCTGTTTTTCAGGACTCAGGCTCGAAAATGACATTCCCAGAACAAATGACCATATCTTCCCTTCTAACAGGGCTAAATTAATCTTTTTTCTCAAAGTAATGATAAACCTGTGAGTTGGATGTAGAAGAGTCAGAATCAATATTGATGTTTTTTATTTTAAAGAAAATTCCGATTGAACATAGTAAAAAACTGTAAATCATAGTGTCCGTCCAAAAACTTGTTTTTACTTATAGTGAAAACTACCCTTGGATGATGGTAAGGTAGACTAAAAGCTTTAGGAATCCAAAGTACAACATAAAATAAGTACCCTGTATCAAGATTGTTGCAAAACAAGTGACATTTGACCTATTTAGAGAGATTTAGCAAAAATAACTCCACCTCTGAAGTGATTTGAGTGGAAATGGGGGTTTTACCGTTTCTGTGGAACCCATTGGTCGATTTTGGTGATTGACATCTCTTTCTGACCGTTAGAGCCAATAGAATCGAAGGGGAATCTCCCCACTCACACACATGGTAAAACAAAAAGGTGGGGGCTTCGCGGACGCAGTTTTGCATGAGAGTGAAGCTATAGAGCTATAGCTCTAGCTCTGACATCTGGAAACCGAAAAGCAGGTTTATTTCTCATGGATTATGAGAAATCCTTTCAAAGGGACACAGACACATTGGATTAACCCAGTGGTTCTCAAACTTTTTCTGTCAGGCCCCCCCTTTGGAGAAAAAAAAAAGTCGGGCCCCCCCAACACAAATAGTCAGGCTCAGTGGCGGCGCCAGAGATTTATTTTGGGGGTGCTGTGGGGTAGCTTGACGTTTGAGGGTGCTCAAACATTTAGGGTTTCCCATTAATGTACCGGTCGCTACAGTGGAATTTTCTACTGCAACAATCCCCAAGCATATACACAATGTACCCGTGACTGTTACAATGAAGGCTCGATAATCAGCTCACGGCATATAGGTGTAAGCAGGGTTAAAGTGCTATTTTTATAGGTGGAGTGTGGACCTCACATAGGGGAGTCCGGGGGCAATCTCCCCCGGGAAGATTTTTAAATATTGAAGTTAAAAGCATCAATCTGGTGCACTTTGAGAGCAAAATGAAGAGATCAATGGATCAGAGTCCTGCACGGGTCTGATTTTCAAGACCCGCTCCCACCCCGCACCCGCGACGTGCAATACCGAACCCGCCCCGCTACCCGCACATATTACCAATTAGTTCCGCAACCCGACCCGACCCGTCGGCACAGGATCCGCAACCCGACCCGAACCCGCATATATATATGAGCAGTGAAAACGTGCAATTATTAACACAAGCAGTTGCATATTTGTCTCAAAAAGCGTGGGATGTTGGTTATTTTCTCCATCTAGGAGGACACCAAAATCCTCCAAGACGTTGGATTTCGCTCTTGAGGAAGTGTTGGAAAATGCTGTATTCTCCGCTGGAGAGCTTCACCTCAGCCATTCAGAATGTACAGCGCTCAGAAGCAGATTGATGCGCTGCAGAGGTTATGATTATGCACGGTCCCGCGGGGGAGAGGTCTGAGGATTTAAACATTAAACTAAATTATTATTATTTTAATATATTTATTATGCAACACCCGCGACCCGACCCGCATCATCTTTGTTTTACCCAGAACCGAACCCGGAAAAAAGTGTTTGAAAAAATACCACCCGCGAATCACCTTTTTTGCGGGTCACCCGTATCCATAGCAGAGTCCTGCGTCGGGTCAGATTTACTATTTCTTTATGAATATTTTACAAATCACTCCCCTTTTAAACTTTATTAATTTACCTGTTTTTAATTTATTCTCTTATTTTATTATAACTATAATGATCATATAAACGTGTGCCTCGGAAATAATTGTTTACATTAATGGTGACCAAAACGAGACCCACTGAGACCCACTGAGATAACACTGAGAGAGTCCTTTAGCTCACTGAGTCTCTCAGTCTGACAGGAGAGGACTCTCCTCCACTTTGTTGTTGAAAAAACTCCTTATATCCGTTAGCGTAGCTCGCTAGTACCAGAAGCTAACATCAACGATCTCCGGTACCGGTGCGCTCTCTCTCTCTCGCTCGCACACACACATAAATGGCTCGTTCCACACACACACAGAGCCGAGCTTTAATGAAACACAGAGACCCAGACGTAATAGTACTGTATCATATTATTTTCAAATCAATAATTTTTCAAAATATGATTTCTTTTTTTTTTTTTTTTTTACTTAACCATTTTTTACTTAACCCCCCCCCCCCCCGGTCATGTCTCTGCTCCCCCCTGGGGGGCCCCACACTTTGAGAACCACTGGATTAACCTATGGATTAACTTCAGAAGCATTTTTATCATTTTAATGCCATTGAAGACCACTTTTGACCAGACTACGACACAGGTGAGCCATGTTAGCGTTTTTATGTTTTGATGTCTGTTCTTGTTATTATCTCCGCGAGTTGTATAACTGAGTGATAATGAAGGGTACCCCTAGATTCTGTGTCCCCTCACGATGTGAAACCATGGGTTGAGATGTGCAGCAAAGATAAATAATAAGGTTTTATGAGTGAGTTTTGGTGCAGTAATCTGTTAGCATATTTCGCTTGTTGCTAATTCAGAGGCTCAGCGTTAGCATTGTGTGTTTTTCTTTTTTTTTAAATGATCAGTTAGATGAGTTTCTTCGCGTTACATGGATATAAAACATTCATAGTTTATTAAATGAACATGCCCTCAGACACTGTTTCCTGCAATGTTGCAGGAGGGCCCCGATACCGGGGTCTCTCGGGCTTAGCAGGTTAAAAAGTATTTCATTGTGTGGATGCAAATTTGTCTGAGAATTTGGAACCCTGGGAAACTTTTTTTAGAAAGACCGATGAAAGAAATGTAGAGGGATGGATTTAACTGAGTTTTAGAAGATGGTAAATCATAGGCTGAACAGCATGCAACAATGTTCTGTGTTAAAGCTCAGAATCAATTGTGTGTAGTCAAGTCACCAATTCACGAGTCCAAGTCACTCTCGGGTCACCACTCTTCGAGTCCGAGTCCAAGTCCGAGTCACCAAGGGAGAGTCGTAGTCGAGTCCGAGTCCAAGTCCGAATCATCATTACCTGTGTTCGAGTCAGAGTCCAAGTCTGAGTCACCCAAGGAGTGTCCGAGTCGAGTCCGAGTCATCATTACCTGTGTTCAAGTCAGAGTCCAAGTCCGAGTCACCTAAGAAGAGTCCAAGTCAAGTCCGAGTCCGAGTCATCATTACCTTTGTTAGAATCCGAGTCCAAGTCCGAGTCACCTAAGAAGAGTCCAAGTCAAGTCCGAGTCACAAGTCTTCATGTATTAACCTTCGTGGGTATATGTGTTGAAATGTAGCTGCTCCTCTACATTGCTTTCATCCTTTCATGTTATACTAATCTGTCTATTGAACTGCTGTTAAGCGAGTTTGGCCACAATGCTTGTAATAGGTGCTATACAAATATAAAGCTTATTACTAATATTAATATTATTATTATTATTATTATTATTATTGTAAATGACCTTTAATATGTCTAACTATCTTTAAATTGAGTTACCTTTTAGAGAAGTGATTACATTTGTATGCCAATATTTTCCTATGGTAAGGTTTTCGCTTTGCACTTTTATTTTGATAATAATAATAAGATCGGGACTCTTATTTTGAAGGAACTTTTACCGGTTAAATCGGTTTACCAATAAAGATTGAGCCCCAGAAAGTGTGCTTTCGTGTTATCGGCTGAATCTTTATTTTTTGATTAGATCACGTTACTCTGGTGATAGTGTTCAAGACAGCCATGTCTGAACTTGATCCTTTGAGTAATGTGTTACGGAGCCTTCTCTTCAATATTGCTTCCACATAACGAGCATTTTGCGCTGCTCTTTTCCAATGTGGAAGCAGAATGTGTGAAAGCATACAGCACGATGCGGGGTGTGTCTCTAGACATCTCTAGACAGGAATAGCGGGGGCCCAGTACGTGAACTCGCCTCACAAGTGCACACGCCAAGATAGAGGACATCAGACTCCAGAGAAAACTTGCTCGAGTCAGAGTCAGAGTCCAAGTCCGAGTCGAGTCCGAGTCATCCTGGGGGGAATTCACGAGTACGAGTCCAAGTCATCGTGCGGGAGAATTTACGAGTCCAAGTCCGAGTCGCGTCAATCAGTGCGCGAGTCCGTGTCGAGTCACTCACGAGTCCCGAAAATCGGCACTCAAGTCCGAGTCCAGGACCCGAGTACTCCTTCTCTGCCTTCCAGCAACACCTTCGCAACGATGTGATTTCAGTAAAAATGTTTTGCTGTTATAAACGGCCTGACCAGTTTCTAAAATTTGTATTTCTGAGCAGGGTTTACTAGTCAATACTAGAGATGTCCCGATCCGATCACGTGATTTTCAAAAGATAGGAATCGGGAGAAAAAGATTGGGGATTTTTTTTTAATAAATTATTTTTATTATTTTATTTAATGTTACAAAACAAAAATGACCATGTTCACGTGTTAAAGTCATCCTGAGGCCTTAGTTTTGGTTTATAATTACACAACATCATGTATGTGTTGCTTCTTTTGGGCACTCTGTTGCCAGATTTGAGAGAAATAAGCAACCAAGACCTGGTTGCTTATTTCTCTCAAATCTGGCAACAGAGTGGGCATGGCGCAGTGTCTATCTAATAGTAGCATTAAGCTAACGAGAGGCTACATTCAGCTGGTGACTCCGGAGTCGGGACAGAGAATATGTCAGGAGTTTGGAAGTATTTTAAAATTGAAAGCGAAGGCAGTGTAACAGCCAGATGCAATGTTTGCAAGGCGGAGGTTCCGCGTGGTGGAAAGAACAGAGCTACATTCAACACGACCAATATAATACGCCACCTGAGAAACAAACACACAAACACCACCAAGAACACGACGAGTACAAAGCGGCCACTCAGGTAACGGCACTGAAACAACCAACACTTTCAGAGACGTTTAAAAGGAAAGAGAAACTGCCCCAGAACAGTGAAAAGGCCAACAAAATAATTGAATTCATCGTTTCATTCATAGTTAGTCTTAAGGCTAGAATTCTGCACTAAGCTAAATTTGTATTTTATTATTTGTGACTGAATGTGAACTTGTGAAGCTAGTCAAGCTACCTCTTTCCAATAGAGTTATTTTTGTTTTGTTACTGCACTATCTGCACTCAATTTGTTTACATGGTTATTTTGTGGTGAACCACTGATAAGCTTTATTTTTGTTTTGATCCAATGCTGCTGTGAAGCTATCCATGTTGGATAGAATGGGTCATTTCAATAAAAAATAACCTTAAGGGACAACTTGAATGCTTTGTTCCTTTTTTTTCTCTGAATGCATTGCATAAAGATCGGATCGGGAAAGATCGGTATCGGCAGATTGTCAAAATCAAATGATCGGATCGGGAGCAAAAAAAGGTGATCGGGACATCCCTAGTCAATACCATATATGCTAAACTGTAATGAAGCAACACTTGATCTACTGTGACACTTGCAATCTACTTATGACACGAATAAGGTACTTATGTCTGTTTTCTCATTACATAAAAGGTATTAAACTGAACAATGAATGCTGTCAGATAGCAGTGGTTAGAGCTGCGGACAATATACAATGTCCACTGCCCAGTATGAATGTTCGAGTCTGGCTCGACAAACTTCTGGCCAATGTATTTTGGCTCCCTGTAGATGTGCAATCTAGTGAAGGTTTTTCACGTAATAAAGCTTCAATCAGTTATATGGTCCCCTCCTCTTCTCCCTGTACACAAACTCGCTCGGGTCTGTCATTAGCCCGCATGGTTTTTCATACCACTGCTACACTGACGACACCCAACTAATTCTGTCCTTTCCCCGCTCAGAGACCCAGGTCGTCGCACGCATCTCTGCTTGCCTAGCAGACATCTCTCGGTGGATGTCTGCTCATCACCTCAAGCTCAACCTTGACAAGACTGAACTGCTCTTCCTTCCGGGAAAAGATTGTCCCACTCTTGACCTAACAATCAACATCGGCACCTCTGTTGTTTCCCCGACTCAGACTGCAAGGAATCTGGGTGTGGTCCTAGATAACAAACTGTCCTTCACTGCAAACATCGCTGCTACAACCCGCTGCTGCAGATACACGCTTTACAACATCAGGAGGATACGTCCCCAGCTGACCCAGACATCAGCGCAGATTCTGGTCCAGGCTCTCGTCATCTCACGCCTAGACTACTGCAACTCCCTCCTGGCTGGTCTACCTGCATGTGCCATCCGACCTCTGCAGCTCATCCAGAATGCAGCGGCTCGTCTGGTCTTCAACCTTCCCAAATTCTCCCACACCACACCGCTCCTCCGCTCCCTTCACTGGCTTCCAGTAACTGCTAGAATCCACTTCAAGACACTGGTACTTGCGTACCATGCTGTGAATGGATCTGGCCCTTCCTACATCCAGGACATGGTTAAACCGTACACCCCAGCACGTGCACTCCGCTCTGCATCAGCCAAACAGCTCGCTGCACCCGCACTGCGAGGGGGACCCAAGTTCCCGTCAGCAAAAACACGTGGGTTTGCTATCCTGGCTCCAAAATGGTGGAATGAGCTCCCCATTGAAATCAGGACAGCAGATAGCTTACACATCTTCCGACGCAAACTGAAAACTCATCTCTTTAGACTCCACTTCGAGCGATAGAATTACTAACAAAGCACTTATATACTAATAAAGGGCTGGCTTTCTAAATGCCAGTTGAGTAGCACTTGAAATGTTTGGCTCTATGAAACCTGATGTACTTATATGATTCTGTTTTCTTAAAGGTTGTATCTTCCTGGTCGAATGCACTTATTGTAAGTCGCTTTGGATAAAAGCGTCAGCTAAATGCAATGTAATGTAATGTAATGTAATATTATAAAAATACAAATAAACAGAGGATTTGAATGAAACCCTCTTGATCTGTCACACACATGTATGTACATGAACACAACACAGACAGTTCAATTTCACCTTGAATTTTACTCATCCAGTACCAGGACCAGTGGACAATGCACAACCTGTGGAGCAGTGGGAGGGTCTGGTGCCTTGCTCAAGGGCACCACTGCCTTGGAGGTGAACTAGGACCTCTCCAATTAACGGTCCACACTCCTTACTTTTGGTCGGTTCTGGGACTTGAATTGGCAACACACCGGTTCCCAAGCCAATCCCTGCAGACTGAGCTCCTGCCTGAGGATTTAATGGAATTGTACAGCCATGAAAAAGTATTCAGAAACTCATAATAAATGTTTGGACTTGTCATTCAGTTTTAAAAAACAAAAGTTAAACAAGGAGTACCGCATTTGTATGAAGGTAAATGGAGTTTATTTGGGTTTCAGTTGGAACTACATGGTGAATGTGGCTGCAGCACTTTATAATTATGATGGCAGAGCCAGATGTTTGCTACTGTACGTTGTGGCTGACAAGACATCATAGGCAAATCATTAAAAATAGAACATCAGTTGTGTTTGGAAACATTTTTTTAAATATAACACTATGCTAGCACTGGTTATTCCGAACCACAAAGATGTTGGCCCTGATGACAGAGGGGGCTGCGTAGAGAGGGGGGGTGTGGGAGAGGAGCTGTGACGGGCGAGGCTGCCATGTTTCTATATGAAGCTTTCTAATGACAAGGCGTCTTGGAGTTTGATGATATAAATAATTCTTCAAGCTGTTCCAAGCAAAACCCTGGAAAGACTCCACCATATCTGCCTAAAATGACAGGGTGGCTGGAAAGTGGGTTGGTGAGTGTGTCTCTGTCTGTGTGTTTGCGCGTCAGTTAATTCACGTACTGGGGACAGATTTACTGTTTAACTTGTTCTTTCTTGTGCTTCTGTTTCACAGATGTTTCTCATGTTGAGCAACCCATCAAACATGCATCATCCTCTGCTTTACAACTGTGACAGATTTACAATCAGAAAGAATTGTCTCACATTCTCTGTAACCAGCGACTGTGCTCCAAAAACACTGACTTTACCCCATAATTCAAAATCCTGTTTCTGCTAAAGAAAATACTGACACAGATGTTTGCCTTTGTGGTGACACAAGGCGACTCGGCTGTGAATACATAAAATAACAAGAACCACACTTTTACAGAGGATCCATTTCAGTGACACAAACCTTCTATTTGATTCCTTTTTTTTTGTGTAACCAAACTGTGGCATTCAAATGTTTTCTTATATTACCATGTTTGACTGTGACTCTGACCATTTACTCATACGTCCACCTGAACCAGCTGTAATATGGTGCTCAAAATAAAGTACACATTAAGAAGGAAATGCTGCTGAAACAGAAACACTTCTGTACTCGCTGTGTAAATGTGTGTGTGTGTGTGTGTGTGTGTGTGTGTGTGTGTGTGTGTGTGTGTGTGTGTGTGTGTGTGTGTGTGTGTGTGTGTGTGTGTGTGTTTGTTTACTTCTTTGACAGAATCAGAATGTTCCTCTGCAGTAGTGAAAGTGACATCACAGGCAATAACCCTGTATATTGACACCATATAAGATTTGTTAAATGTGTTTCCATATAAGGCTTGTTGCGTACGTTGCAAACCATAGGTGCAAACACGTCACAACTGCCTCAAACACTTCCATTAGGAGAACCGCCCGGAAGATTTAAAAAACGATGCACACAAATGTTCCAAAACACATGCAAATGACGAATCATCTCCACCGACTTCACAAAACATGCACAGTGTATACAAAAAGTGCTGCAAAAACCAACTCTGCAAATACAAAACTCGGCAAGAAGCTGACAAAAATCCAACGGAAACCAGGGGACACTAAAAAGTGACTCACAGCTGGGAGTGGAGCGCTTGGACACGTTCAGGATTATAAAGCTGGACAATTCTCTGTTGGTAAGTGTTTGTATGTATATTTAAAATGACTAGCTTAGCTATGTTAGCTAGCTAGCTTAGAGCAGATCTGCACTGACATTTGAAGCAATCATGTGATCACATTTTTAAAATAAATAATAAAACGTATATTTGATTTAAATTTCCATTGTCAGCTTTATAATCCCTGAATGTCACCAAGCGCTCCGGTCCCAGCTGTGTGCGTCACTTTTTAGTGTCCCATGGTTTCTGATGTGTTTTGAGCTTCTTGTAGCGTTTTGTTTAGCAGCGCTTTTAATAAACGCTGCGCATGTTTGGTCAAGGTTCTCCTAATGTAAGTATTTTAGGCCATTGTGACACGTTTTCCCCTGTCAGACACCATATGTTCAAGCTAAGAACTGCATTGAGTATTTTCATGAATCATATTTCCCATGTTGGCGTAACTCTGATGTTTGTAGGCATCGTATAAAAGCATCGCCTGAGGTGTGTCGACATCTTACTGCAGCTTTATGAAGGAGCTAGCTGATCCAATTGCCCAATACAAACCCCGCCCACTCCCGAAGAGAATAGAATAGTGTGTGTTTCCAACATTAAGCTACAGTGACAGCCCTAGTTCTGCCTCAGTGTTTTATGGATAGGATGCTGGAGCAGAAAAAATATAATCCCTGAGCCTCCTGTTGATGTCAGAGAGCAGGGAGCTTTGTTCCTCTGCTGCCACAACACCATGACGCACATTCTGTGTGCATATAACATGATTCATACATGAACATTGGATATAAATGATGCTTGTAAGCACCATTGTGTTTGAGTGTAACAGATTCCAGAAGCTCATTTTAACAAAGTCTCATTGCTTCCAACCAAATAAAAAAAAAGATTCACTGAAGAATGATCACAATAAAGTAAATGTAGTTTATACTCCCACAGGGCGGGACCATGTCATGCACTAAAGCTTAAAACAAGTGTAGCTAATCAGCCATGTAAACACAATCTATTTTTATTCTCCATTGTTTCTTGAAACATATTTGCAATCAGCAAAGGTATTTTATTATTGTAATATTTTAAACGCGCATGATTCCCATCAACATGGCTAAGCTAAATGTGGCTAATGTTCAGAGGGATTACGTTTACATCTCATTTAGAAACTCGTTAGCAGCCGCAGTTTTTATGACACATTACATTTTAAGAAGTTCAACATTTACTGACATATTTTATGTTGTGGAAAACATTCTTTATTTGCTTCTGCTAATGTTAACCACAGATCTTATTACAGGTTTCTTAAAACACGTTGGACGTTGGAACTCGAAGTTGTAAAATGCTGACTCATTTCCAAGTGTTATGACTTATTCCTGCACAGTTTTTGTGTATTACATTACACTACACAGTGTCATATCGTATTTAGGGCTGTCACAGTATCAGATTTTCAATACATGATTATCATGGCCAAAAGAGTTCACAAAAACAATTGATTGTTTCAATTTCAATATACAGTATATATATATATATATATATATATATATATATATATATATATATATATATATAATATATTGAAATCAATAACATTCCTGTTACTAATCTTTGTGTGTAAACATAACTAACCCATAATGTAATATTCTGTATGTAATTTACAATACAGTGTGCAGTCAACCTCGATAATCAACCACACATCCTTACAAAGGGTCAGGTGTGTTTGATCAGCTGAAGGGTGTGGGGCAGTGAGAGCACTTGGGGAGTGGATCCGCTCAAAGCCTCTTTATCTCATATAGCTCTTGTTTGAGGGGTTTGGCCCGAGAGGCAGACTTCACAGTGCCCTGCCTCTCTGCTGCTCTCTATTAGCTTAACATCAGCATGCAGGCTACTGACAGCAACATAACACTTCACCCACACTGATGCCAGGCTGATAACAGGAGAACCCTTCATATACCTCGCGCTGCACACTCCAAAAGGACCTTTTTGATTGTGTAATGTTTATTGATGGCTCAGCTTTGTAGTAAAAAACATAGTCATGACATCCCATCCCTCCATCTTTCCTCATCTGCCCATCCAATCACAGTTATCCTTCAGTCCTGTTTAATGTCTGCAGCCCCCCCGGGGTCAGTGCTGAATTCATCTCTCTGACGAGGACTTCCATCAGCCAATGGCTGCAGGCTGCTCCACTCATTACTGCACAACCTTTATTCATACATAGACTTCTCCCAGGGAGGTGGAGAGCTGAGAGTCTGATGAGAGGGTATGCAGAACATATTAACTTGTTGATTACATGGCTTAGTTGAATACACGATTCTGATTGGTCAGTTCGGACATTTCAGAAGTTTCAAAGAGAACACTGAGTCTGCCTCCTTCCTTTCATTTTCTTGGAGTAGCAAAACATCTATGCCTGTCGTCATGTGTGTATTTGCTCAGTATGAACACAGTTTTTTACCCATAACTTGCTGACATTGTTGGATATTTTTAAGATGTTTTCTGCAACTGAAGGAAGTGCTGTTCATTCATCCTGAAGCTGCTTCAGTCACATTCCAATACTAAACCATTAACAGTGCTACTGAGGGTTCTTTCACCTTTCTTCTTAAATGATTTTAGCAGTTTTTTCTCACCTTTTTGTACCTGTGTTTCTCACCCCTTACTTTGACAAAATAAACACTATAATAAGTGTTTAGCTTTATCCACTGCAATACATCTATTATTCATTTACCTGCATTCAAATGAAATAAAGGGTCCGTAAGAGGGGTAAGGCTTTGCTAACGGTCAACTGAAACTGCAGTCACACAGATCAGGGCCAGAGGAAATGGGGAGTGGAATTGTAAATGAGAGATTAGACATGATGAGACAAAAATGAGAAAGGCTCCAGAGTTAGCATAATGAAAAGTGAAATGAGATAAACAGGACAGTCAGTGTGGGCTCCGGGCAGCTGCAGATGAGAGGAGACCACGAGAGAGTGTGTGTATTTGTATTTGTTGTGTGTGTGTGTGTGTGTGTGTGTGTGTGTGTGTGTGTGTGTGTGTGTGTGTGTGTGTGTGTGTGTGTGTGTGTGTGTGTGTGTGTGTGTGTGTGTGTGTGTGTGTGTGTGTGTGTGTGTGTGTGTGTGGCATTCACAAGCCTGTCTTTGTGTTTGTCTTGCAGGACTGTCATGGAGGTGAAGTTAGTCACATAATGAGCACAAAGGCTTAATGATGGTCTAAAATGAGTATCATAGGATTTCAGATAACGACTTAGTTAAAAGTATTGCCTCTTATTTTAATGCTTATCTGTCAATATAATGTAGAAGTATTACTTAACTGGCTTTGGGCTATTGTGGATATCCTTACAATCGCAACCGAGACACACTTCCATAATTATGAAATGTAGCTGGATCTCAGACCAGGCATGCCCTCTGTGGTCCGCTGACTATCCAAATCCCTATTGAATCCTCTTGGCACTTTGAATCACACTGGAACTCACAGAGCAAACGTAGTCTTTTTTAAGACAAGAGGACAAATAGAGGGCATATCACCATGAGAGTGACATAAGCCATGACTCCACATCAAGCCAGGGGCGGCAAACATCACCTTCCCATCTTCCCACCCCCCTAATTCTGACACCCTTGCTGAGATCAGGGCTGCAGTCGAATAGTCCATTTAGCTTAGGAACCTTCCTAACGGAGTGAAATGACCCGGAAGTCCCTCAGTGGCAGCCATGATAAGTGCCGTTCGAATTCTCTAGAATGATAAGAAAGGAGGTTTCAAACTTCCTTTATAACCTCTTTTAGCTTAGGAACCACTGGACCTCCCTAACCGAAAGGAAAGGAGAAAATGCTGCCCCAGAATGCCTTGTAGCCGCAGCATTTGCGTCACACAACAGTCGGCCGTTCACGGACAGAAACGATTATGACGGAGAAATGATATCATGAAAGTTACGGTGCTTATTAAGCATTTTAAAACGTATGCGGTAAGTTGCCAAAGTGCTTTTTTTTTTAACGTTCATCAGTATTATAATCAAAAAGAGAAATATGAACGTTAGTTTTTACTGAAATGATCAAATAAAGTCAACATTTCACTGAGCTGTGTGGGGTTTGTTCAACTTTTAAAATATGTTTGAATGGTGATATAGGTGTTAAAGACTAACGTTTATAATAAATACATTTGTATTGATTTTAAGATCTTTTCATAGTTCATACAATCATACGTATTGGGATCATTTGTATTAATGTGGACTGGAGAGAGAGGGTGATGAGCATAAGTTTCACTTTTTTATTTCAATTCCAACTTTGGTCATGAAGAATATGTTTCTCTGTTGTTCATAAAGCATAAAGCAACAGCATCAGAGCACGGTGCAGTCTCTAGATGAGTCCGTCGTTCTTATTATACATCCATGTTGTAATCCGCTGTATAGAAAACTGTAGTTTCCATAGTTTCCCCACAGCAGCAGACACACACAATGACGTCCGCTGGCGCATCATAAACACGTCGGATAGTGAAAGTGCATTCGGATTCTCTAAAGTACTGCAGTCTCTTCTCCTAAGTCCTTTTGAATTCTCCTATCCACTATCCCTTAACCCCGTGACGTTTCACTCAGAGGTCAAGGAATAGGAGATAGGGTTAGAACTTAGGAGCTGATTTTTAAACTATCCGAACGCAACCCAGACTAATATTTTACTCTGCCTTCCTTTGGATCTCAACTAAATACCTTTCAAGATTGGCTACTGCATCTCTTAGATTCTCCCTCTGGAGGGAACACAGGGATGTTAGCCTTTGCAGACCATTTACATGCAAAACACTTCAGGAAAGGGAAACCCCCGAGAAGCATTAAAGGGCCTCTGTAAGTCCATATTGAAGACAGATGAAGCCCTTTAAGGTCTGCAGGTCGAGTAAAACACAATTTATTTAATCGTTTGAGTCAAATAAATATACTGAACAAAGCGATTGTATGACTAAATGTGCTTGCAGAGGAAGCAGCTCAGTATCTCTGGGTTTCTGTCCTCATAGCCAGAATCGTTCCTGTAGCTTCCGAAACATGACTCTACTGTCTGTGCTCAGCCATCACTGCAGGACAGGAACCGTCCAGCCACAGGCGGTGATTTAGAAAGCTAGGAGTGGCAGGAGTGAAATGTGTGCAGGGCTCATGGTTTGAGAGTGCAGTAATAAATGATTGGAGCCGTTGTCTGCAATGCTTCAGACATTTAATCAGCCCTCTGATTTATAGTTCCTCTTCCCTGCTGCAGCCCAGAGCAATGCTCACTTTATTCAGCCTCTGCAACCTCCTTGTAAGTCAAAGAATGTGCTACTGTTTCCAGTCTGAGTACAAAATACTCACTTTCCCCTCACCACCCACCACACACACACACACACACACACACACACACACACACACACACACACACACACACACACACACACACACACACACACACACACACACACACACACACACACGCACACACACACACACACACACACACACACACACACACACACACACACACACACACACACACTGGAGATCCTGCACCCTTAGTAGGAGTGGACAGATGTTTGATGTAAAACTAACACAAGTAGAACTAACAGTAGAGTCATAGCGCTGCACAGTGAGACATTTTCAGAGCCCCTCACCCCAGCAAATAACGTGGAAGTCCACACTACACACAATTTGATGCTAAAACACCCAGCAAGCAACATTAACGTCTGCCTGTTTAGTTATTGTGAAAAACAGTTTTGTTTTAGTGGCTGTATAACTGCTCCACTCTGGCAGTTCAATGCTACACTCAAAGAAATAAAATGTCACATGTGCCTAACTTTCTTAACCAGCTGCACAAATAAGCTAAGTATACTAGATTGGTGTTTGTTACCTTTAAAATACTCATAGTGTAACAGGGTGACATTATCTTTGATGGTGTGACATCAATCACCTCCAGCTCGACATCAGAAAGACCCAGGAGCTGATGGTGGAGTACAGGCGGAGAGGGAGGGGCCTCCATCACCATCAGAGGGGAGGAAGTGAACAGCAACAACAGCCAATGACAGGCTGGAAAAAACTCATAAGGAGGGGCTAACCATGTCATTGAAAATAAAGACAACCTGTCTGGGTGAATATCAGACTTTCATTTATACTTGCAACTGCAACTAGTCATGTGTATATTTATTCAAATCTATTTGGGGATTTCTTATTATTATTGTTGATCCCTGTAGGCCATTGAAGTTGTTTGAGCAGCAAAAGTAACAAGATAGAAACACAGGATATTACAGGGACGAGTTCACACATGGAATAGTTATAAAAAAAATTTTTTGGGGAATAATTATGGATATTTTAAAAATATACATGTAAGTATACAATTCCCAACCCTGTATCACGACAAGACGTGAACATGTGACGATTTACCATGCTCACGCCGTGATACAGGGTTGACAATTCCGGGTCCAAATAGGTACATACAGTGCAGTTTTATTACAGAGACCCCTATAATGTCCCCCACCCACTAACTGCAGTGTCATCTTAAAACCTCCCTGATCTGTTTTATATTACAACATTTCATTATTAAATGTCACAACCTTTCAATACCCCATAACCTCACACATGAATACATTGGAACATGGTTTGTGTTCCAACACTTTACTTAGATGGCATTTTCTTCATTCAGATATGTGAGGCTTTTTATTGACAATATAGATTGTGTTGTGAAGGACTCAGCCATCCATTGAGGCCAGGTGCTGCTCACACATTGCAGGAACATCACCTCGGACACAATCTGACTCACAGATCACCAGCCAGCACCATGTCAGCCCCCACAATCCCTCACTGCCTCCACTCTCCTCCTGTCTGTCTTCAAAGTCGACAGCAGGCCTGGCAGCTGAAACATCACACAGGAGAAACACACGCTCAAGGCCTCTGTCCTCTCCAAAAAGTAAATCCTCACTTCTTTCAGATGTTGTTCTGCCAGCTCGAATAATGACGCAAGGATGCAGTCTATGAGTTGACATCTCTAAGGTGTAGATCATGAGCACAGCCGTCTGATATAGACTACTTTTGTCAATCTGTTCAGTTTCTGTTGAGAGTGATGTTGAAGTGTGTGTTTGATTGTGTTATTACTTCCTCCAGCAAGTGCAGAATAATGACACGTTTTGCTTATTTTTGTTCAGAACTTGTATAGATACAATATGTCAAGTGATGCAGCTGAAATCAAACTGGATCAGTACCGTAGCTTGGCCAGGAATTAAGTCAAAGTAACAGGTAAACAAGTCGATCCATAACATTCATAATCATATAACGAGTACAGTACATCCTTACTGCATTATTTGACTCAGTGTTAAATCAGACTCTCTGCCATCATGTTCCCTGATCCCATCCATCTGAAATCTTCTGAATGTGTCCTCCACTTCCTTGTGTCCTTCAGGGCTTTCTGGAGCTTCTAACAGTCCCTCTTTGTGTTTTTATGACTCTGCTATTCCTCACCTGTCCATTAGATGTCCTCGGTGTGTTTCCCATCTCCATAACCATTAAGACATCAAACCGTAATATGAACATTAACACAGTACTAATGTAACTTCATTAGAGTCAGAATAAGGTGTATTTACATGTATGAGGAATTTGCTTTGGTGTACAATGATGCTACATAAACAGAATACAAGTAATGTATTTGGAAAAAAAGGAACACATACATTAATAATAAGTCAAAAGATATTTAAAAAAACTCAAAGATACATTTTACAAAAAAGTAAGTACAAAAAGAATACATGATATCTGACTGCCTATCATAATGTTCACTGATAATATTTAAACTGTGTATATATTAATAACGTTTTTGTAATAATATTATTATAATTATAATAATTGTAATATTGTATATTCAATAGAGATACTCTATAGGTGTCATTTATCCTGGGGACGCTGGGGACATGTCCCCACCACTTTGCATTAGGATAATTTGTTAAACATGTTGTGAAGATAGCCTGCACAAAGAATTGTACACTTTGAGAGAGGTTTATTTTCACAAGAGAACATGTAGAATCTGGAGGACTGTTCTCACTTTCTGGGTGTGTTTCTGGTGACCCAAGTGGAGCAGTTTGGACCTGACACACGTTTAATATTAGAAATAATTGAATAGAGAATAGTTTTGAAGCAGCGTAGCAACTATAGTTGTAAGCATATCTTTTGGGGCTGCTTAATGCAGGAGTGTTTTTTAAATCTGAAAAATATCCTCATTACTTTTTTAAAACGTTTTAATTTATTTTTCTAATCCTGTGCAATGCCTTGTGTACATGCTGCTGTGCCACAAACATTTCTCAAAACTATAATACAATTAAAATATCCTCCTGGGACCCAGCCCATTGAAAATATCCACTGTAGTGGACATTTTGTTAACATGCATCTCCTTTGACTCTTTTGAGCTACTCTATCAATCCCTGATGTACTGTACAGAGGACATCCTGGTCTTTCCAGTTAGATGTCATTGGTTAAAATTGCATGCTGGGAAGTTCCTCTCTCTTTTCATCCAAAATGGCTGGCATACCAAAAACAAAATGTTATAGAAGCAGGAGAAGTCAAATATTGTTGAATAATTGTAATTTTTACCATGAAAATCATACATGTTCTTGTTTATTAACATGTGAGGAACTATATAATTTGTTCTGAAAGCAATTAAATAATTCAATTTTTCAAATAACAGCTCTTTTAGAAATGTCCATTCTAGTGGACGTCAGGACCATCTTCATGGACTTAATGACTCAATATTGTTGCAGGAGACGGAACTGAAGCTGACATTTTCTGTACCAGATAGTTCAGGGAGATTCAGATGTTGAGCTCTCTGATGATGAGAGAGATTAGGATTTCACACCTGGGATAGAAGAGGGTCAAGAGGAAGGGGGGGAAAGATGCAGGAGGCTCCATGAGCGCACAGATACAGACAGAGAGACAGATAGGGACGAGCTGGAAAGACATGGCCCTCTGTGGGCCAAGAGTAGCATGTATGTCTTATTGTTGTTTTTATTTTAAGTGGAGCCATGAAAAATGAGAATTGCCTCAGGAATGCCAGCTGCGTTTCTATGAGCATGGTCAAATGGAGAACACATCCATAAAACTAGTCAAGATGACCCTACAGCCCTTGCCGACTGGAGTCAATGAGGTACTTTTCCCACTACATTGACTACAAAGTCTTTGAAGATCTGGAAAGATTCACCAAAAACCAAACTAGTTTTTGAGTGACCAAATAAACAGCAATGTTCAGAACAATTACTTATTCATGTTTTAAATAAAGGTGAATGTATTATTGTATTAATATCACTCTATAACCATAATAGGTTACATAGTATATCTGTTAATTTTGGCTGTCTTTTCAAACTAATATGGTCCCGACGTCCTCTACAGTGGGCATACTGTAACATTTTAAAATAAAATAAAATAAAAAAAGTCTAAATTGCAAGATGTTTTTTTAACCCTAAATAGATAGGAAATCACAAAAAAAAGGAAATTGGAAGAAAAATGTTTTCCTCGGGTCCCAGGAGGATAGAGAACATAAATAAGAATATAAATATACACACATAAGCACAATCAAAATATGATCATTTACTCTGACAATAAAACATGTGGGAACATTTAAAGTGGCAGAGATATGCTGCATGTATAACATACAGTTTATCATGTGTGTGTAGGGAAGTGGGCGTGGTGTCGTAGCCAGCCAGTGACGTCAGTGGGAGCTGATCAGAGCGGAGTGGTGCTGAAGAGACTCCTCTCCCCCTCCTCTCTCCTCCCCTCTCTCTCTCTCCCTCCTCTCTCTGCTCTCACTCACACCGTCGCTCTCTCCCTCTTTCCCTCCTCTTTCTGCTCTCACTCACACCGTCGCTCT
Organism: Notothenia rossii; assembly: GCF_949606895.1. Taxonomy (NCBI): domain Eukaryota; kingdom Metazoa; phylum Chordata; class Actinopteri; order Perciformes; family Nototheniidae; genus Notothenia; species Notothenia rossii. The sequence continues at coordinate 38,883,333 of NC_136903.1, forward strand.
CTCCCCGGCAGCTGCTCGGTGGACTCTGGATTTCGCCGCCGCAAAGATCGGTTTTAGCGCTCAGAACACGAGGGAACAGAAGAGAAAACATAGCCGTTTACAGAAGAGATCTCTAACAAGTAAGTCTCCTCTCTATTTCTCTGTCGGGGAGCAGCAGAGGTTACTCTACACCTTTACCGGGGTACACACGCTAATAAAGCCCCGGTGTTCCCTCCCGTTCCTCCCCTGCTTGTGTAATGCTACATATCATCAGCCGAGTGCATGTCTCCCAGCCGCGCCTAAATCTCACCCTGTGCCTGCCTGGGGCCAAACATTTGACTCACATTTGCATGATCCCATTGTCTCTCTCTTTCTCTCTCTCTCTCTCTCTCTCTCTCTCTCTCTCTCTCTCTCTCTCTCTCTCAAAAACACACACACACTCTTCCTTTGCATGAGATGATATCACAACTCAATGCCTCTGGAATCACAGCACACTCTGTGTCTCTCTCCCTCTCTGAGCCTCATTGCCCAGGCGTATGATCTGAACACCTCTCTGTGGTGTGAACCATTGACTTGGTGTTTTCTGTGTACTGGCTCACTTGTGGTTTCCAGCAGGAGGCACTGGGACTGGTTAGTGGTGTGTGTTTGCTTTCTTATAGCTATGCATCTCAGCTTGTGTGTGATCTGTGTAGTTGTAGCTCTTTAGGTGATGTTTAGGTGTGGCCCGGCGTGGCCTCTCCTCTTTTCCTTTCCTCTTTCTTCACTTCCCTTCCTCTGTTTCTTGTTGCAGCCTCCCTTCTCCTTCCATTACAGAAATAGTGCAATACTGACTCTAATGCACAATACACAATCTCAACACCTATGTTCACTTAGCTTTTCAAATGCTTATTTAAAAAAAAAGAACATCTGTCTTAATAATTGTTTATGTCTCTGTATTTAATAGATTAGCAAACTTGTTTTATTTGTATGTTTCCTTTTGCTGTAATGCTGTAAATGTTCCCACTGTGGGACTAAGGAAGGTTTTCTGGTTTCCTTCTGCTCTCTTCTATTCTCTTTCCTTGTTTCCTCCTCTCCTCCCCTTTCCTTCCTCCTTCCTCCTCCTTCTTGTCTAATGTACCCTCTTTTGGCTGATGTGCTGAAAAGAGTCAAGCAGCTGCTGAAACTGTCATCAACCTTTATCCATTCACACACTGAAGGGACGCAATGGCAATCCGTTTGATTGTCTCTTTGATTTGCTCTCCTCTGAACATAAATTCCGTAAAGTGGCACTAGATGTAAATCTAAGACTGTATTTCTCTCTCATATCAATCATATTTTAAAAGAACATAGTTCCATCCGGGTTGCTCATTTTTCACATCACCAATAGGTTTACACAAATATAGAAATATATGATTCAAATCAGCTCAGGTATCCTTACTTTGAGTAACTATCCCAAAATGCACCTCAGTTTATACAGAAAGCTTTCTGTAAAACACGTGGACTCAAATATCCCTGATTACACGAGTGTGACATCATCAGATGATTCTCTCCACCAACCATGCCTGCAACCTTTAGAACAAAAATGTAATGTATCACTTGTTCATAGAACATTATGGTTATGTTCTCAAAAAACCAGATGTTTTGAACTGCAATCAGCAGCCCGGGTGCAGCTCTCGTGCTTCCTGAAGCGAACACATCTTGACATTTTAGCATGCAGGCAGATATGTGAGAGGTGACGTGCTGACACCATGACAGGGCTGCAGAAGTACTTGTTATACATTTAGAGGATCTAAATATAGTGAGATGCAGAGCAGTCTCACTCTGTGTTTTCTTTGTATCTACAGTTTGTTTAATGCATCCCCCTATGGATTTAGACCTGGGCCTGTTGCCTTACTATTCTAACATTTACCTAATGATCTGTGTTAGTTATCCTGAGCCTTTACACCACGTTTGCCTTGTACACTGTGAGTTATTAAGAAACTTCTTGGCTTTGCAGCAGCCTTCCCAGGAGCAGAAGCTTCCAATGTGTCCACATCTTTAAACATGTCTGCCTTGCATGAAACATCTTACCCTTACATGGGCATTCAATTGTTTGGAAAATTAACTGATTCCTATATGTTACACCTATATCACACCGTTTGTACACTCTTATTACACATTAATAGACCCCTATTATGTTACAACCCTGTTACACCACTGTTACACCCCTATTACACCCGTTAGACCACTGGTACACCCCTATTACACCCGTTACACCACTGTTACACCCCTATTAAGTCACAACCCTGTTACACCACTGTTACACCCCTATTACACCCGTTACATCACTGTTACACCCCATATCCATATCTTTAAACATTATCTACAGACAAACCTTTTAATTCTGCCTCCCATGAAACTTGAAATGAAATGATTGCTGGCTAAATTACTTTCTTTTTGATATTATTTTCAACATTTCTTTGAGAGTATGAGCATTATATCTGATGAAAAGTGCTGTGTCACGAGGGGAGCCCCCACATCCAAACCATTTCTGTTGGTGGACAGGATTAAAAAGGCAGGTGGTTGAGTGGATAGCAGGTGGATGGGCCCCACAGGTGGATGGGGGGGGGGGGGTTCTGGAGCCCAGGGACACCTGATAGTTCAGGATCTGGTTTCTCTGCCTGAGAAATCAGAATACTTGTTATAACTCTGCTGTGCACAGTAGGGAGATGGGTTCACTGTGGGGTCGCATCATAAAGGCTCCACTCAAAGTGCATAGACTTGTATTAGATAAACCCTTTGGATGACCATTCTGAAATGAAAAGCCTTGCTGCTCTTTCAGTGCATCCTTACAAACTGTTGTATACTGTGTTTACTATGTAGATGTTTTATCTGTCGTAGACCGCCACTTTGGCCCCCCCTTTGTTCTTAGTCGGTCGAAACATTGGTAATAATCCAAAGTACTGTACAACTTGGTAATAGCGCTAGATAAAGAATAGGGGGATTTCAATCGTTTTTATTTCTGATAACAGTTATCATTTGTATTCTTTTTTTAAATGGATTAATCTGTAGTGAATTGCATTTCAGTAAAATAAAAATAAAACTTTATTTACGTCGCACTTTTCATCAAAAGATAATGGTGATTGATGAAAACACTTTATTCCAACAGAAGTCAATACACTCAGAATGGAATAAAACAAAACCTTAAAACCTTAAAAAATAATTAATAGCAAGCGAGCCGTCAAGTCCCTCGAGGCCAGGGGTGTCAAACTCAAGGCCCGGGGGCCAAATCCGGCCTGCAACTTCTTTTTATGTGGCCCCACAAGAGCTTGCAAAGAATATAATATGTTTATTATACGGTTACATGCTACTTTACAGAAGCACGTTGCCCATAAAATACATGTCCCACAATGCATCTCAAATTTGACTTTTTCTCAGAATGTGACTTTTTTTCTTCAACATATTCATTTTCTCTCAGAATTTGACTTTTTCTTTCAAAATATGCATTTTTTCTTAGAATTTGCCTTTTTTTCATAAATAGATTTTTGTCTTCAAAATTTTACTTTTTTTCAAAATGTCACAGAATTTGGATTTTCTTTTTAAATCATATTTTCACATTATTACTGAAGAGACTTGCAATTATTTGCAAGTCTAGACTTCTGCTTTCAGACGTAGTTAATTATGAAGTTATTACCCTATCCGATAATAATCCAATGCAGAGGCAATAATGTAATACAATTAGGGCTGTTAGTCTATTAAAATATTTAATTGCGATTAATCGCATGGTTGTCCATAGTTAATCGCGATTAATCGCAAATGAATCGCACATTTATTTCCTGTTCTAAATGTACCTTAGAGGGATATTTTTCAAGTTTTTAATGCTCTTATCAACATATGATTGGACAAATATGCTTTATGCTGATGTTTGTATATTATCATTTGAACAATGACAAATATTCTCATGAATATTAAACATAACAACCGCTGAACATTAAAAATATTCGCCTCAATTCAACCTGGAACTTCTCTCATACAATAATACAATACAAAGTGTGTGTGTGTGTGTGTGTGTGTGTGTGTGTGTGTGTTTGTGTGTGTGCGTGTGTGCGTGCGTGCGTGCGTGCGTGCGTGCGTGCGTGTGTGTGTGTGGAGAGACACCGTGATGGATCGTTGGAGCTATGTGCAACTCAAGGCTGCTCGAACGGGAGCTGCCTGGACGCTGCAATCATGTTGCGCCCACTATCCGTGCTGATTTTGCTGACTTTTCGTACAATGTCCCACTGTCTGGCTACCTGCATAAAGTCAAGTGCTCGGCGCAGTTGTCGGCGAAATATCGCTCCTCTGTTTTCATTGAAACAGCTCCTTATATCCGTTAGCGCAGCTAGCTAGCACCAGATGCTAACAACAACAATACACGTAAGGTGTGCGCGTTCTCTCTCTCTCGCTCGCCCGCGCCACACATACACACACCCTCCCGGTCCTCCCGATGGCCGGTCGGTGCCTGCCGGTGAGCGTGGAAGTGTGGTCTGCCGCAAGCTGGCGGCAGGAACGGGGCTGTCAGCATCAGCTTGTAGATGGTATTTTAAACTCGAGGCGCTCTGAAACTACGGGGCGGCCAAGGACAAAAAATACACATGCTTTAATCGCGTTAAAATAATTAGTGGCGTTCATTTTTTTGTGCGTTAACGCATTATTAACGCGTTAACTTGACAGCCATAAATACAAAATATTATTTTATATTTATTAAATATTTATATATGTATTTTTATATAGTCTTAAAGTTACAACCGGCCCTTTGACCATAATGCTGATGTGGCCTGTGATGAAATTGATTTTGACACCCCTGCTCTAGGCCCTCTCTGAGGGCCTAAACTATTCTACAAAATAATATTTAAAAACATAAATAAAAATAAATTGTTATATTTTTCATTAGTTTTACCAAAATAACTTGATTTAATTGTATTTAACACAACATTTCCAAATAATTAAATCCTTCGAATCTGCCTATTCAGTTTCTGTTTGAATGTGAAGGGTTAAACCGGCAGTGGCTCAGTCAGTAGGGGTTTGGTCTGTGAGCCGTAGGGTCGCCGATTCAAGTCCCCGACCAGACCTAGAATATTGAGTGTGGACTTCTACTTGGAGAAGTCCCAGTTCACCTCCTGCCCTGCCGTGGTGCCCTTGAGCAAGGCACCGGACACCCCCCTTCCCCCCTCACTCCGATTGCTCCCCGGGCGCTATACAATAGCTGCCCACTGCTCCTAGTACTAGACTCCTGGTACTAGGATGGGTTAAATGCAGAGAAGACATGTCACACACATGTGTGTGCTGTGTGCTCTGCATGTGTGACCATTACAGAGGGTTTCATCCCTCCCAATGCTATTCTATAATGAAAGAAGCTCGTCTCTGCGAGTTACTGTGAAGATAGGAGCTGATTGGTGGTCCAACTATTAATTCACGGGCCAGCTATAGTAACTGAACGAGAGAGTAATCATATCTTCCCTCTAAATGGGTGGGTTTTATTATCGTGGACTTTATTACAAGTTCTGCCCGCTGTGAAGCTTTTCTTGTTTCCATAGCAACAACCACTTCCTGTCAAAAGCATAAACTCGCCTTCAAAAGCCAAGCCAAATTACACTTAAAGTGGACCTATGCTATATTTGAAAATGATATTTTAGGGCCATACCTATACAAAACATGTCTGTGAAGTTTTTTTTTCAAAATACCAAACAGATCAGCCATTGTAGCCATGCCCCATACTGCTCAAACCCCTCTTTTGAAGCCCTGTTAGAGAAAAGCGAAGAGGAGGCGGAGCTAATGCCTGATCAGAATTCTACCAGAGATAAAGTTAAATTCTGCTGTGATAAAACGCCATCCTGTTTAAACCATGTCAAGGATTATTTCTGAAATAGTATGGAGCTCAAATGCTTTTTCTCTTGCGGGTTTATCACAAGGTGAGTTCTTTTTTTATTTCCTGCTTTTTAAACACACGTGCTCTACATTACAGGTTAGCTCTGAGTGTTAGCGAGACTTGCTAATGTAAACGAAGACGAGATTACGTACAAAACACGTCAGGCATTGTTTCTGATAGCAACTTTCTGTGGGTCCGCCGACGTCAGTTCGGATGGAAATCTGTATCCGCTCGTTGTACACCCATTTTTAAAAGATTTGGGTAAGGAGGAAAAGAGATCGGGTTTTATTTTCTGACGCTGCGTGAGTTCCCCGACGCACCAGGGACACATATTTATGTATAAAAGACATCACAAAGTGCATTTTGCATGATAGCTCCCCTTTAAGACATACAACTGCAACGAAAGTAGCAAACACAATGCAATATCCTTTTCAATTTCAAAGAACACAAATTGGTTCACTTACAAGTGTTGTTTTGTCGCTGCCATTGATGCGCTAGTATACGCTGTGATGTCAGAGGGCCTAGGTATAAAAGTCACAGCTCGCCACTGATTAATAGTAATAGTAATAATGACTGACAAATAATTTGAATAGAGTTTATAGTCACAACCATTTCCTGCTTAGATCCATGGGCAGACAGGACTGACTGAGTGTCAAGTAAATGTTAAAAGTTGAAAAAAAGGTTTTAAAGCAGAGGTTTCACATGTGGCTCATGTCTCAGAAACATGTTAGCCTAACTGTTTGAAATGTAAGCACTTTAGTTCCCAAAAATACCTGTCTGGGGACATTAGTAAATTGCACACTTCCTAACCATGTTGACATTACATATTTGAATCAAGCTGATGCTTTTAGAGACTCACAACAAGTGCAATAAACCGTGAAGAAAGAATACTGCAAGTGAATTGACTTTTAACAAGTCAAACCATTGTGCTCTGCGTACAGTTCTGGTTTCTTACCGGCCAGGTGCAGCAGAATCAGGTTCGTTTTCACTGTAGGCTTTCTGCTGTCCTGACATCTATGGGGAGCTTGTTCTACCACTTTGGAGGCAGGATATCAAACAGGGGGGCTTTTGATGAGGGTCTACCTGGGTCCAACTCGCAGTGAGGGAGCAGAGAGCCGATTGGCCGATGCAGAGCCAAGTGAAACCAGAGTGTAACCCTGGATGTGGAAGGCCCTGATCCACTCACATCACGGTGGCCTGTGACAGTGTCTGATCCAGGCCGCCTGTGTTAACGCTGTTGTTTAGTTCATATTTATACAGCAATGTTGGGCTCTTCTGGTTATATTTCTCCCCCTGAAGCTAAAATCCCGTCAGCTGACACCCGGATCACTGTCAGGTTTCACATGGTATGGACAGTCAGGTCAAGCCTCAGAAAATAAAGTGTGACCTCGTCTGTAGAGCCGGCTTTGGCTCTTTGTTCAACTGAAGCTTTTAGCAGAATAGTAAGCATGTACCCAAATCCACACACCAACATACACGTGCATATGCAAGCTAATATGTGCAGAAACCACAGTTTTCTAAATGTTACAGAGGTCAGGTGTATTGGTCCCCACATGTTTCCCAGACACACTTTATGGTGAGAAATCTGCTGAATGTTGGAGTCAGACTCTCGTAGGAGTGTTCGTCTTCACAGTGTGCCAAACTCAGCACACATGGACTGGTGAGAGCTGTCTGTGGGCTCGAGAGGAGACTGAGAGCCGTCTGTGGGCTCAGAGAGGAGACTGAGAGCTGTCTGTGGGCTCAGAGAGGAGACTGAGAGCTGTGGGATTAGCCATTTCAGAGGATTGTCTCCCTGATCCTCCACGTTTTGTTACGGCTGCTGCTGAAGGCCACATCTGCTCAGCACACTGCTGTGTACGCACATACAATAGTCATTTCATCTGTAGAAATCAAGGTCTGTTTGATTAGGATACAAGTTCTAGATAAAGCTTCGGGTTAAATGTTATATTGTTTATTTTTCTTTTACACCACCAAAACAGCTAACAAAATAGTTTCTATGTTTTCAACACTTTTGGAAGGAAAAAGCAGATATTTATAAAGCGGGACATCCTAAATGAATTTTCCAGTAAAATGTAAAGATAGATTCTTAGCAAAGCTTTATAAAAATTAGGCAACAATGTCAAAGTTATTTCAGGAGTTGGGTGAATTTAATAATTTGGTTTGGTTTTGGTTTCTCTGCTGTCGAAACTGTTACTGTAAATGCAACACAGTTTCTAAATTCAATTATTTGTATGCCTGGATTGAGATTATACCATATCTACTATGTTAATTTCTGTTGTTCATACTTGCCAGTAAATCTATTTCAGTTTACATTTGTGGTACAAAATGTCCTCTGTGTTTATCGGTTAAGCTACAATGGGGAAAAAACACAAAAAAGGAATTTAGCATCAAAAGAACTTTATAAAAAGGTACACATGCAGCTCAAGCCTCTTCATATCAAACACACACAAATACACATACAACACAATGAAAGAGAAGAGGACAAAATAGGGGTCCAAACTAATCCACATTTATTCAGTTTTTTTGGGGGGGGTCCCAGGGAAATGTATACTGTAACTGAATATCTCTTCCAGAGTAACCCTAGCCCAAAATGCCTGTACATTTACAAATGACCAAGATATGCGAGTTATTGGGCCTCATGTTATTTTAGGATAAACTTTATTTGAATGTATTTGTCCCACGTCACTGCTTGTGACAGTTGATCAAGAAGGAACAATTACAGCAAGATAAACCAGTTTTCAAAATTATATGACTTTTTTTCAGATCATTTATTGGAATATCCTAATTTCAATACACTGAGCTCTATGTATGTGTGTGTGGGTGTGTGTGTGTGTATGTGTGTGTGTGTGTGTGTGTGTGTGGGGGGGGGGGCGGGGGGGTGTGTGTAGGTGTGTGTGTGTGTTTGTGTGTGTGTGTGTGTGTGTGTGTGTGTGTGTGTGTGTGTGTGTGTGTGTGTGTGTGTGTGTGTGTGTGTGTGTGTGTGTGTGTGTGGGGGTGTGTGTGTGTGTGTGTGTGTGTGTGTGTGTGTGTGTGTGTGTATGTGTGTGTTTGTGTGTGTGTGTGTGTGTGTGTGTGTGTGTGTGTGTGTGTGTGTGTGTGTGTGTGTGTGTGTGTGTGTGTGTGTGTGTGTGTGTGTGTGTGTGTGTGTGTGTGTGTGTGTGTGTGTAAAGTGAGATGAGAAGGTGCGGCTGAGCTAACAACGCGTTGGGACTCTAACCCTCTGCATAGTTCATTATGGCAAGGAGAGCAGCTGTTTTGCATTGAAGGACCTCACCCCATCATCTACACGTTAATAAGACTCATGTTAGGAGAACACTCCCTAAAGAGGAATAAAGACTTTGTTTAACTTGGAGCATAACAGTATATATAGATATGTTCATGTATGGACTATATCATTACAGCATGTTACTACTTTGGATTGAAATGAGACCCTGTGAAGCTGATTAGAGAGCAGCCCATGTATCAACATTCACTTTCTCTCCTCCATCCTCACCCTCGCATTTCTACTGTGCGCTCCATCCTTTCATGCTGCCTTCATGTGGGCGTGTACATTTCTCTCTCCTCCACCATCCTCCACTCTTGTATGTGTGCCATCCTCCCGTCTTCTCCGTAGCCTCCATCTGGCTGCTTGGTTCCCCATGCCGGCCCACGAGCCAACACGGCAGCCTGGGCGGAGGTCTGCTAAACTCTGGTCCTGTTGGTGGTGAATAGTCCAGAGGAGAGAAGGGCTCTAACTATGAGAGATGGTCATACTCTTAAACAGAGCTTGTGTGATTTTGCTGTAGTTTAAGTCCTCAAAGTAAACGTTTTACAAGGTTTGAGCCTCACCCTGGTCCAGCTCATTCTACCGGGAACATAAAGCAGCTGTAGTGCATTAATTATTGAACCATTTATTAACGAAAGCTATTATATAATACCCAGGAGGTGGACTTTATTTGTTTTACTTGCTATTATTTTAAATAGATTATTATCACGTTCATGTTGATATTTAAATGGTACTGTGTTTGAAGAGGCTCTGATATTCAGAAAAGGTTCCTAACTTTTCCAGCTGGCTCCGGTTCAGCAAACACGCTGTCTCACTTCATCACTCCAGTAAATAATATATACAGAGGAACTATAACAATGTGAAAAGGGCACCCTGGACTCCAAGGCCCTATCCCTCAATGTTCACACAAATAATGTGTGTTTGCTTCCTGTGTTTCAAATCTGCTCCAAAAGTTAACGCTTTCTTCATGTAAAACCAGTTTTTGTGCATGTATATGGTCTGCAAAGCCTAAAATCCCTGTGTTCCCTCCAGAGGGAGTTTTTCTCCCACACACCCCGCCCCTGCCTGAAACGCCTCCATTAGACTCCTTTGCTTACTTCCGTGACAAAATGACATCACTATGTAACACTCGCGCTCCTATTGGCTAGCACTCCAACACATTGTACATGATAGGCTCAGGGGAGTGACATCTCTAAGAGGTTGACCAATCACAACAGAGCCGGCCAGCTAACCAATCAGAGCAGACTGAGCTCTGGTTTCAGACAGAGGGTGAAAGGAGGTGCTGCAGCACATGCAGTATGAGAACAATAAAGAGCTTTTTGAACATTAAAGCATGGAGACATGTCCCAGTTGAGGCACTACATACAAACATGAACCTCAACATGAGCAGAATAGGGCCCCTTTAACATCTGTGGTTTTTCTGTTATCCTGCTGAAACAATCTCTAAATCCTTTTCATTTAAAGCTGTAGAAATGTATACCAACCAAATGAGTCCCCCTGCCACCGAAGAATATTTCATTTTCTTTCACCTAAAATCTTAAATTAGTCTCAGACGGCATTGAACACACGTCAACAGCAATATACAGCCACGACCTCTTATCTACACGTTACCCTGCTCATTCTCATGTTAATAAGTACAGCAGTTCTAATTTACTGACTAAAGAACTCTCCAGTATCACACCTGAAACATCCATCTGTGGTAGCGGCAGCACAACTCTCGAAAAATCACACTAAACAGGAAATGTGAGAAATGTCCCTGATCTACACCTGTGCACACTTTATGCAACATGTGTGTCACACAATATGGTATTTATTCAATTATACTTACGCTATGATAATGTTAGGTGTTTTTGTTGTTTAAATTACTTAAATTGATTACTCCCTAAACAATACTGGCTTTTGCAAGGGTCATCGTGCAATACAAAATTATGTAAATAATAATTATACAGAGGTACGGCATTGTATTTTAACCCTTCAAACAGACTACCTACAATATCATTTATTCAACACAAACACACACACACACACACACACACACACACACACACACACACACACACACACACACACACACACACACACACACACACACACACACACACACAGGTCCAGGCCTCAGTTGGTCATTGTGACAGGGTCTATGACTCAGCATACAGTAATATGATACACGTTGACCTCACGCTGTAGGAGATTACATAAACCATCTCATGCATCTTAAATATAATAAAACCCATTTACAAATACAGTTTGTCCTGGTGGGAAAAAAATGATTATGTCTTTCAATTCACCAGTAGTCAAAAATAAGAAATTTGATCTGAAAACTCAGCATGTAAAGTCCAGCTGAACTGAATCCTCTGCAGACAGATGCTGACCTTTAATCACTAGCTTTGGTAAGTAACCGTATTTGCTCATGTGAAGTGAACGGCCCAAGATTATAGCATCAACATGGTCAAGTTGGGTTTTTTCGGGAGGATTTAGAAAGGGGGATGGTTCCTCTTTGTAATCCATCTGAATGACATTGGCTGAACGATATTTACTCTGGATTATACTAATTCGGATGAAATGTGTGTATCTTGCTAAAGTTACATTTAGGGTGGACAGCTGTGCAGTGGATAGTGAGTGTGTGTTCGTGCTGGTTGCCAATCTGCTGCTGTTGGCAGGTCAGTGTGTGTGTGTGTGTGTGTGTGTGTGTGTGTGTGTGTGTGTGTGTGTGTGTGTGTGTGTGTGTGTGTGTGTGTGTGTGTGTGTGTGTGTGTGTGTGTGTGTGTGTGTGTGTGTGTGTGTGTGTGTGTGTGTGTGTGTGTGTGTGTGTGTGTGTGTGTGTCTGGACAAGGGGAAATTATGTTTCCACCGCTGGTCTTTTAGGGGACGCACAGAGCAGGATTTGGGTCGGGTTGAGTCAATCTTCCAGTTTCAGGTTTATATTTGGAAAATAAAATGTGTCATCTCTCATCTGTTAGTCCTCTTCTCTGTTAATTGATTCAATCACTAGAACCTACAGTAGTATGCTTGGAAGAAGTGGCCTCCACCCTGTCATATCTAGATAGGGGAGATCCTTGGTGTTTGGTTACAATACAGTAAATGATTTCCTGCAATCAAATCATTTATTTAGCAGGGACTATCTTTCATCCGTAGTCCCTGGACACGTGTATAGGAAATAACATGTCAATAAAAGAGGTTTGGGAGAGAAACACAGGGACTTTTGCCTTTGCAGACCATTTACATGCACTAAAACCTGTAGAGCACACTACATGGAAGGGAAGACCCCAAAAATTAGAAGAGGTCCCTTTTAATATGTAATTAAGTAATATAATAAGTACTAAATCAGACACTATGGGTCCATCATTTTCACTCTAACGCAAGTCTAATATAGAGAATCTATCAGGAGTAAAGGGAAAACAATACAATAAGTAATAATGGGAATGGGAACGCTGTATTCCCTCCCCCACCCTTACTTTGCTTTTTTTTGTTTTTGCTTGTCCTTGATGTGTTTTTTGTTATGTCTGTCTTGGAAAATATATAATGAAATCTAAATGTAAAAAAAACCGGATTAAATCGTCGACACTAGATGTAGTTCTTTATTTTTAATGTTTTACACGCCAGTAAAAGAACAATCCACTCAGTGCTTTTATTAATTGTGTTATGCAGTCACTTGTTCACTTTTAGACTTTAAGATGTGTATTGTTTGAAATGTATGTTCAAGGTGTATGTGATGTTGTTCTGCGTATGGTGAGTGAGGTTTTATTTGCCGGTGCCAAAGACAAACGTTCACTGTTGTAAATCTAATGGACTATAAAGTCATCTGAATCTAAATTGACTAACTGACACTTAGCTCTCATTATTTGTCTGCAACTAAAACCATCTGTTTCCATGGTGCTCCTGTTGGCTGCAGCTGTGCTTGTGTCTGCCTGAGAGGTGCCCTCCTGCTCTTCCCCCAAAGGCCCTAATCTACTCCTCGTCTGAGGTCGGAGGTGCCTTGGGTGGAGTTGCGTGTGTGTGTCAGATGTGGTTGAGTTACAGTATTCAGCTTTAGAAATCCCTGGAGAATCGGCCACACACTGATAACAGGGGGAGGAAAGTCAAACAAACGAGTACATGTGACGACCACACAGTATCCATCTGGAGCTACACACTCTCTCATTACCTGCAGAGACTATAGGCCGGCTTCTGACCTGAATGAGTGTGTGAGGGTACAGTAATGACTGAGGTTAAAGATGGCACTGAGGCAGGGTGGGCTGCGGCTCTTTCTCTGCATGTTAACCTGATGTTTTACTTCCTCCTTATTCTCTTTTAGTCTCAGCCTCCCGTGTGGTGAATTCAAAGTGTTTGTGAGTCTGAGAGGATTCAAAAGGCAGAGTTGTGGATGCATACGTGCGCAGCTGGCAGCATTGATTAGGGGGAGGCACAGCTTCTGTGGATCCAGAGGAAGGAGAGGAGACAGTTCGTGGTGCCGCTGGGCCACCGGCTGTCAGGATAGGCTGCTTTGTTAGGGCTTTTCAGTGCAACACGTGAACCCAAATGTATGCTACTTACAGACAAAACTTAACAAAGCTACACTTATTAATATGTGATGAATCCACAGAGATCCACCACCCAGCTCTGCGGTTCTACTTGTAATAATGAGAGCCAAGTGTCAGTTTGTCAATTTAGATTCAGACTTTATAGTCCATTAGATTTACAACAGTGACAGTTTGTCTTTGGCACCGGCAAATAAAACATCACTCACCATACGCAGAGCAACATCACATACACCTTGAACTTACATTTCAAACAATACACATCTTAAAGTCTAAAAGTGAACAAGTGACTGTAATAACACAATTAATAAAAGCACTGAGTGGATTGTTCTTTCACTGGTGTGTAAAACATTAAAATAAAGAACTACATCTAGTGTCGATGATTTAATCAGTTTTTTTTCCATTTAGATTTCATTATATATGTTTATGTTAGCATCTTTTAGCCTACTAGTTTAGTTTTATGGCCCAAAACTTCTCTGTTTTGGTGTGCTCCACTTTGTATGGCTTCTCCAAGCACTTTGAATTGATTCTCAACTTTCCTGAAAAATGCTGTTGACGTCACAGTAGAAATTGAAGGAGAAGCAAGTTTTTGGCTGCCTTCAGATGGAAACTATCAAAATAAAGACCAAAAAAGCCTCAGCAGGTTTACTCCGTAAGCCTATCATCCTCCTCCCACCCTTACAGACAAAACTAGTCCATACAGATAGTAAACTGTGAAATACACTCTTCTTAAAGCTACACTGATTCATATGTGATGAATCCAGAGAGAATCACCACTTAGCTTGTTTAGCATGTTAGCCTCTTTTAGGTTATTGTTTTGGTTTCATGGCCCTCAACTTCTCTGTTTTGGAAAACTCTCATTGCTCTTTTTATCCTGGTTTCCATCACCAACATCTTTCTGACAGATTAAGATGCTATGTGGACATTTGAGTTACAAAGTGGAGCATTTAGCAGCTAAAGAGTCAAGAAAAGTTCTCAGGAGTTGGAGATGACCATAAGTGAAGATAGGGCTTAGGGTATGGGATGGAAAACAACTTGAAATGAATATTAATGTTGCTCAGTGTCAACTGGATGTGTAAATAGATACCTGGTTTTTTACATGTCTTCCATTATGTAAAGCACACAGAATGACCTTGTGTGAAGGTGCTATAAATACAATTGCATTGCCTACACGTTTAACACAACCTATAAGGTGATGATATCTAAATGCTATAGCCAAACAATATACTTGCTTACCTGTCGTTCTAATGGTACATTAGCTAAATTAGCTTTGCAGTTTACTCTCTGTCAGCTTAAACTTGCACCTAATATCACACATTTGAGAGCATGGATGTTGGAATAAGATACAAACAGGGCACCAACGATTGTATATCATACAGAGACTCTGACCGTCTTTTTTATTATTTGAAGTCAGCAAAACCAAAACTAATGAGTCACTAAAGTAATACTATTTATTTATGTTTCTCTGATTGAACCCATGCATTTCTTAATGTTATGCAATTCATATTTGAAAGGCCATTGCTTCTCCCCTGCTAGGGATCTCTCCATCTCTAGGCAACATGACACAACCATTACCAGGGTCACAGTCAGGTCAGTGTCTCTCCTCATTCACACCAACGGTGTTTCAGGGCCGGTTCGGAGCTGGAGCTTAAAAAGCACCGGGTTTTCCTCTTCACACCGCAGCGGAGCAGCCTCTTAGCTCCGGAATCCGGTTCGTTTCAAGCACCAAAAAATTGTCCGGCCAGAGCAAAAGCACTGCATACGTCACACTTACGTCGAGGCGGGGCAGGGGCAGGGGCGGGATCAACTCCTGAACAACAACAAAAAGCCGGCGTTTTATCCAGTTTGTACACAACGATGGAGAAACTTAACAAGCAGCAGTGGTCCACTGAAGAGACCAGCTACCTACCGGGAATCTGGTCTTCCGAAGAGGTACAGAGGAAGCTGGAGCACAATCGGCTATTGTTGTGGTCGGTGTCAGCTGTGAGGGGTTTCCGTGCGGTTTGGCTTTATGAAGCAGGCACGCAAACGGTTACGTCATGACGCAAACTATGACGCAATGACGCAGCACCAGTCGGACTCTGGGCAGTGTGAAAAGAGCCGGAGCTAAACCGAAGGTTCTGAACCTGAAAAGCTCTAGCACGGAGCTTGAACCGGAGTTGCGTTAGTGTGAATGAGGTATCTGTGGGGGGTCAGTTCAGGTCCTCTTCAAGCCACATCTCAACACACTGGCTCCTGGACTAAGTAGACCAAGGGCAATGGTTGATAGCAAACACCTCAATCTCCCCAAGGACACGTTTTTCAGCTTCACACGGATATAGACAAAATAAACACACACACAGACACAAACACACACACACACACACACACACACACACACACACACACACACACACACACACACACACACACACACACACACACACACACACACACACACACACACACACACACACACACACACACACACACACACAC
Source organism: Notothenia rossii (assembly GCF_949606895.1). Classification (NCBI taxonomy): domain Eukaryota; kingdom Metazoa; phylum Chordata; class Actinopteri; order Perciformes; family Nototheniidae; genus Notothenia; species Notothenia rossii. The sequence goes on from NC_136903.1 coordinate 38,899,438, forward strand.
ACACACACACACACACACACACACACACACACACACACACACACACACACACACACACACACACACACACACACACACACCAGCCAGTGAGATTAGGTATACACTCTGTCTCAAACACTCACAGACATATGGACTGTCTTCTCTTTTGCAGCAAGACTGTGATTGAGTAAGGCTGTTTTCTTGGATCAAATGGAATCTTCACAAATACAAAGAGGGCTAGAGTATTCAAGATACTTTATGGGCCCCGCAGGGGAATTTGTTTGAGACTAGAAGATAAAAATAACACAGCTTTCAGTCTTTGCACAGTACAACGTGCAACAGAAAATACGGATACACTTTCATTCTAAAGTTCATGTCTATACTGTGAGTTTTATAGAGTTATTGCTTTGACAGTTCTAAAGGGTGCATGCCTTTCTTTAGATAGCGGCAGTCATACCATATTAAGATCATTTTAGTACCCTCTCTGTATTACAAGATTTATTTATTTTAAACTGCACACTGCTTACAAATCCTATTTGTGGTCATTATCACACATACAAATTCAAACTATTAATCTGCAAATTAGCTAACCACCAACCTGTTGTATGAAATAAAGGCTTTCCTGTCTGGCAATGGCATCAGTGTTCATTTTAGACATTATTATTATTATTATTATTATTATTATTATTATTATTATTATTATTATTAGGACTTTTAAAACGCCATATGTTCTGGTTCACTTTAATGAGAGAGCTTAAGGGCTTACAATGTTTTAGTTAAACGTCCATGATGAAAAGAGAACACCAACAGGATCATAAAGACTGGGAGCAGGAGACACACACAGACTGGTTGTTTCTACAGAGCAGGTTGTGGTATGATAAATTAACGAGCAAATCTTATCGAACAATGTACGATACAGTATGTACCGGCTCAGCCTGTTGAACAACACTTTTCTCGGTGAACGGGCGCGATTTGCTACGTACTTATAAACATTTCAATTACATTTTGAAACAAGAAAAAGTACAGTTCCATTTTCCCTTAATACAAAAAACAGCAAAAATAATCATTTCCAAATGTGAGCCACTGAATGTCTCTCTCTCTCTCTCTCTCACTCTAACACTTACCTGTGTTTGTAATTGTTGAACTTTGGACCGTTTCCATGGCAACATCTGACAAACTGATGACACTGTCAGCCAGCAGTCATTTGCTCCTGTCTTCTTTACACATTTACCGATAACATCTTCCTCTCTGTCCGTCCTTTTCACTGTTCTTTCCATCTATATAATTTGATCATCACATTTGTTAGAGCATGGATTTTTCATGATGATCAGGAGAAAAAAATCACTGTCACTGTTTTTTATTTATTGCTACACGCATCCAATTCCAAAAGGCATTGGACAGTATTCAGCAGCTAGATTTTTTAAGTGTGCTTTCCAGAAGGATCCATATACCTGTGTGGCTGAAGTATGGAACAACATGCATAATGAACAAGGCAGGAAGTGCTGTCACAAGTATGATAAATAATAATTAGATCAGGAAGAGGCTTTGGTTGTCAGGGGAAATATCAGCCGCCTGTAGGGAGGAGGAGGCAGCACTTCTGAGACCGGGGCCTCGCTCCATCCCTGAACATAACATGCATGAATCTTTAAGGATGGGGGAGGGGACCCATGGGAACAAACTCCATGAAGTCACACCACATACACCATGAGTGAGTTTAGACCCGATGCAATAAGACTTTTTCCGCGACTCAATGTGGTTACACAGTGTGGGCTCACAATCTGTCTTTCTAAAGTGCTTATTAAGTTAAAAATGAAACTTGTGTTTAAGTAAGTTTAAGCAAAATAAATGTATTTTTATACTGGCATTAAAGAGGCCATATTCTGCTTCTATGAGAGGAAGCATCTTAAAATGTTCTATGAACTTGAGGGGAAACGCAATATTGCCGTTGAAATTTGTTAAACCCTAGAAGGAAAACTGGACCAGCTGTGTTATTTCTCTAGATGTTAAGGTTACGATGCTATATATTTTGCAATGCAGGTTAAGAAATGATCCTTCTGATATGCACCCCAAACACCTAAGTGAGGTTAGCCCAGGTTTCTGTTCTGCTTAAAATATAATTTCTCTATTTCTGTATGTATGTGCAATGCATGTATTCCCATGTGTTTAAGGAAGTAATGAAGTGTAAGAAAAGGCAACACGCCCACTCAGAGACCTATGTACTAGTTTAAGAAACGTAGGGAATAGAAATACTTCACCTTTGCTCAAGTTTCTCACTTTCACGTCATCAAAACGTTGTTTTAGATCTCTAATGTCAGAGCTACACTCCACCTTAATCACAGTTGAGTCAGAAGAAACGAGGGGTTACGTATGGTAACCCTTGTTATATAAGCACAGGCGGAGCCCTCTACTGGACTCTATGGGTACTACCCCTTGATCATATCATGCAAGCATTCATCCACTGAGACTCCCAAATAACGTAGCCGGCCCCGGGGCGGGCCGAGCTGAATGCGCGTGCATCTCACCGTATAAAAGAAGGCCTCGCCTCCTGACTGTCATCCTATACTTCTCTTCAGCAAGCAGCATAGGACAGACAGGGCCCCGAGTAGAGGGCTCCATCTGTTCTTATATAACAAGGGTTACCATACACAACCCCTCGTTATATCTCTCACAGGCCCTCTTCTGGACTCTATGGGTACAGTACCAACAATACCGTTCCACCTCACTGTCCCTGACCGGCTTTCTGGTTAGCAGCACTGCGCCTCACTCATCTCTCCCTCGGTTGTATCCGTGGAGTCGGGGCTGCGGCTGACAGAGCACACTATGACGCGCTTACCTCGCGAAAAGTGTGCTCGGAAAACAGTGCTGAGGGCTCCCCCCCATCCGCCCATAGGTAGACGGGGAGAGTCCCCAGCCCTGTATGGGCTCACTATGCACCACCTCTCCCGAGTCCCTAAGGAGCACGGGGAGAGCGCAAGTGCCCCATGTCCCCCACACTCAGACACGCTTACCCCGTGAAGAATGTGTATGGACTATAATGTGGAGGGCTCTCCCCTCCTGCCCTGAAGAACGAGGAAAGAGTCCTCCAGCCCCTTACGGGCACAGTGCACGCCACGTCCCCCGGGACCGGGGCCCGGGAAAAAACGTAAGCGCATTGCGCCCGGGGAGGGGATCATCAGATGCCCACTGACCCACAGCCCCCCTCCCTCCTCACCAGTCCTGTGTTGCCCCAGCAAGCACAGACGATGAAAAGGAGCCAGACATGTCTAAGAGATAAAACGTTATGAAGGGGCCTGCCGTTGACCAAGACGCCACCGTGCATATGTCCTCCACACTCACGCCGTTATATAAGGCTGTTGACACAGCCACAGCCCGTGTAGAGTGCGCACGGACCCCCGTGGGGAAGGCTCTCCCCGCCTGTCCGGAGGCATGTGAGATGCACTCGTCAAACTATGTGCAATATGTGCTTTATGTGCAATATATACTTTATATACATATGCCATCTTTAATAACTGTAATATATACCGGGCTGCTAAAGACTATCGCTGGAATCCCAGCCACTTCGGCCTATAACAGGCTGTGGTGGATCGAGCTCTAGCTGCCTGAATAGACAGAATAACACTGTCAGACAATCCACCCTGTCTCAGCCTGTCCCTTTCAGAAGCCAAGCCTGGAGAGGACGGCCCAGAGTGGGTAACACCCCGATTGCACCTGCCTCTTGAAACATCTCCCCCCAGAACGGGGGAACCGCCCAGGGCTGGCCCACCTTCATCTGTGTCATCTCTGAGTACCACGGCGCCCCGACGCGGTCCGGAGCCCCTAGGATGACTGACAGACGTTCTCGCCTCACTCTCCCCAGGAGAGGGAGAATGAGACGCAGCGGTGGAAAGGCGTATAACAGCTACCTTGGCCATGGCTCGTGTGCAAACATGTCCACCCCCAAGGGCGGGTCGTCACTCAGGGCCATGGAGAACCACAGGGCACAGTGGCTGTTCCGCCAGCTCTGCGGAACTGTTCCCAGATCTGCTTCACCACCTCCGGGTGAAGCGCCCACTCGCCTGGCAGGGGGCCGCCCCTCGACATGAGGTCGGTCCCCCTGTTCTCCAGTCCTGGGATATGGAGGGCTCTCAGAGAGAACACCACCTCTGAAGCCCATAACCACAGTTTCTCTGCTGTGGTCAACAAAGCGGCGGATCGGACTCCGCCCTGCCTGTTGATATATGCCACTGTGGTGCTGTTGTCGCTCCTGACCATTACATGTCTCCCCCGAATTAAGGGTTTGAAATGCTGGGGGACTAACACTACCGCCCGTAGCTCTAGGAGGCTACTGTGCCGTGTCTCTGTTAGAGACCAGCGCCCACCTATAGCCCTCTTCAGGCAGGTCCCTCCCCATGCTATTCTGGACGCGTCCGTGAACACTGTGATGTAGGAGGTCACCCGTCCCAGTGGAGACCCCTCCGGAGTGATCCGGGGACCCCAGAACCGGACGCCGTTTGTGCCTCTTGGGATCCAAACGCAGGCTGGAGAACCACCTCTGCAGGCGGCGCATATGCAGTAACCCCAGCGGGACCACAACGTGAGCAGCCGCCATGAGACCCAGAGTCTGCATGACAGTTAAAGCTGTCACTGTCGCCCCCTGTCGCAGTCTGCGAACCGCCCGAAGCAGGGACGCGCGTCTGCTCTCTGACAGGGTGGCGCGTAGCGCGCCTGCATAGAGCACCACTCCCAAATACAACGCCTGTTGGTGAGGTATGGGGGTGCTCTTCTTCCAATTGATCGCAAAGCCCAACTTGGTTAGGTGTAGGATCAATTGGGCTGTGCAGAACATTGCCCGTTCCCTGGACCTGGCCATGACTATGAGGTCGTTCAGATAAAAGAAAACTCTCATGCCATGTGCGCTGTGGCCACACATTTGCTGAACGTGCGTGGGGACAGGGAGTAGCCGAACGGTAGTCTGTTGTACTCGTAGGCTTCCTTTTTTATTTTTAAAACTCATAAACAACCACTTTCCTTGCTGGTTTGGTTTCAGCAAATACACATTTCCCCTCTCAGCACAGTGTGATACCATATGGGAACTCATTTTCAAAATGTCCACAGATTTCCCTCGAAGGTTTATCACTCTAACCCCGTTGTGAAGTCCAAAATAACGTCTAAATGTCAATATGAATTTTCCCACTGTGGTTTTTCTGTGGCAAAGCTGTCAAGGATTTTCATCTGACATCAGGACATAAATATGACCTTGCTACTGAAAGCATGCTGGGACAGGCATATGTCTTCTAATTAGGGCCACATGATGATATGTTTCTCTCATCTTCGGCTGTTTGGGCGACAAGCCAAACATAATTAAAGTCCTCGGCCAAGCGTGTTGGTAAAATGGTGAAAGTGGTCTGGGAACGCTGTGTTGCAAATGGATATAATATATATTTTCGTGGCATAAATGAGAGTGAAAATGTTCTTGTGTGATTGTGTTTTGACAGTGGAACAGCAAGCAGCTGTAACACATGTAGAGAAAATCAATGCTGACCAATCTATATGTCTGTCTGCAGCCAGGCCACAGAGCAGGGCAGTGTGAAGTGTGTGTGTGAAGGATGTATATGTGAGTCTGTGTTTTGGGGCTGGCATAGTGTGGGTTTTTTAGTACTTGTGGGAGTTGATAATGTGCAGCTTAATGCCCCGGTCAAATATTGATGACTTAATGTACCGAGAGTGAAAACTCATGTCTGGCTGCATTTTCCATGCTTGTTACTGTGTGTGTGTGTGTGTGTGTGTGTGTGTGTGTGTGTGTGTGTGTGTGTGTGTGTGTGTGTGTGTGTGTGTGTGTGTGTGTGTGTGTGTGTGTGTGTAAAGGCCGTTAGACTCACATGGGGGAGGGGAAAGGTCAGAGTTCAGTAGGACAGAGAAGCATGAAATTGAAAACGGAAGCAGAGAAAGACAAGAGAAAATGAGCGCTGAACGGTAAGAGAAAAACAGAAGGTATATAATGTGGTGACACCATATTGTGGACCATAATTCACCTTGATTGTTGTGTTGCTACACGGACCCTTTAGTGGGAACACCTGTAGCGTTAGCTATTCAGTCCTGCTAGATTGTCATGCAGAGCAGACGTGTATTACCTTCTGGATGTTAACCTATAATAAAGAGTGGAACTCCATTCTAAACACACCGCCTCCGACTCCCTTTCCCCGGCACCGCACTGGTGACCCCGACTTTACCGAGAAAGTTTCTGGAAAATTAACGAACATGGCTGAGCGCGATGTTTACGTAAAGCTGCCGGAGTTTTGGGAGAATGCCGCGGCGGCGTGGTTTGCACACGTGGAGGCGCACTTCGCCTGCGGACAGGTCCGTGATGGGGACCTGAAATACTACCATGTTGTAGCAGCGCTAGGAGGCTCCATGTCGTCCAGGTTGGTTGGTTTTATCACAGACCCCCAACACCATGGCAAATATGAGGCGATTAAGGCTCTTCTCCTTAAGACATTTAGCTTATCTGCTAAGGAGAGGGCCCGCCAGATACTTGACATTCAAGGCCTAGGAGACAGCAAGCCATCTCGCGTAATAGAGAACATATTAAATCTGCTAGGGGGGGAAGATCCCCGGATTTTATTCACGGAGATTTTCCTGCGTCAGTTATCTTCCCGGGTCCAGACGGCGCTGGCCAACACGCCTGTCACGGAGCCCCGTTTCTTGGCTAATGAAGCGGATCGTTTTTTCCTGGCTACACAACAGCCCAGGGCAGAGACGTTAGCCGCGACGCTCAGTGGCCCATCTGCAGGCAAGAGAGCATGGCGGGGGCCGGACACGGCAGTTTCGAGCCGGCATGGAGACACCGGAGAGTGCTTTTACCACGCACGTTTCTGGACAATGGCTAAGAAATGCATCTCTCCGTGCAGCTACAAACCCCCAGGAAACGGAGGGGTCGGCGCACAGTAGTGGCCCTGAGCGTTGGCGGCACGGGCAGGCTCCTCTTCGTCAGCGACAGCGTTTCGGGGGGCCTGTTTCTCTGTGACACGGGCGCTCAACGGAGCGTAGTTCCCGCGTCGAGTGAAGACATCACCCATGGTGGGCATGGACCGCGGTTGACGACGGCTAATGGCGTTCCCATTCGCACGTACGGCGTGAGGCCTATGTGTTTGTGGACTCTTAATGGACGTTAAGAATAGGCGTTTGGTTGATGCCTTAACGTTTTCTTCCCTCGTGTAAACACTTGGCAGCGCAGCGTATGACGGGCTGTCGGGCTCGCTGTCGGGGGCAGACACTGTTGTGTATTAGTAGAAAGAAATTAATGAAACAAGGGACAGAGGCTACGGGTACTCAACTCTTTACTGTTCGTCATGCTTAACTGCCACAGCATCAACTCCCGGGCTTACTCTTCTTCTCTCAACATTGTATGTATACTCTGGTTACACTGCGCCCCCTATTGGCAGGAGTATATTAGAACACAACATTTCCCCCCTTCTTAAAAAGAGTTACTTCTCCCCTTGAACAGCATGCATAACATTAGCATTTTAAACAGACACTTACGTAATAACCATGAAACCATCTGCAATGATAATAACTTCACATATCACAATATGCAGAACATTTTCAAACATTAATTCAACCACAGTTTAAGTGACATAGTCCTCAATCCAAACAGGCTGCTTTCTGATTCGCTGGTTCCTGCTCTGAGCACCATGCACTGTAGCTGGCTCAGCAGGCCTCACTTCTTCTGATGGAGGAGTGAATGTTTCTGGAAGCACCGACAGGTGTGAAGCATCCCAGGTTTTTCCATTATCAAGTGTGTAACTGTGAGGTCCTTTCTGCTTGGTCACTTTCAGAGGCTCACTGAACTTTGGCTTTCCCTTTTTGACATGCAGCGGGTTTCTCACACGCACCAGGCTTCCCGGATGTATTTTGGGAATCTTGGCATTTCTTTTTGCATCAGAATATGTTTTCATGTGCCACTGTTTCTTTTCCACTCTGTCTCTCAGTTCCTGATCCTGAGTATCCGTAAGCTGTGGCAGGATTGAGAGTTTGGTTCGCATTTTTCTTCCATACATGAGCTGGAACGGAGATGTCCCTGTAGTGGCGTGAGGTGTAGCTCTGTAGACCTGAAGAAACTCAGCAACGTGAGCTTTCCACGGAGCGTTCTCTCTCTGTGCCGTGAGAATGCTTTCCTTCAGCACTCTATTTAGCCTCTCCACCGCTCCATTTCCTTCTGGATGGTAGATTGTAGTCCTGATGTGTTGGATGTCTCTTTCTTCTAGGAAAAAGGCGAGTTCTGAGGATGTGAATTGTGGACCGTTATCTGTCACCACAGACACAGGGTTCCCTTTTTGGCTGAACACTGATCTCATGAAGGTGATCACTGTTGCAGTAGTGCATCTTGGGGCAAAACACACTTCTGGCCATTTTGAATAGTAGTCCGTCATAGTAATAGCAAACTTACAGTCCACCGGACCAGTCTCAAATGGGCCCACGATGTCGAGGGCAAGCTTTTGCCATGGCCCCTGAGGCAGAGGGACTGGTGTCATAGGTGCAGGGTTAGTTTTAGCTGTTTTATCATTCATCTGGCAGGACACACAGGCGGCGATAACCGATTGTACCAGTGCATCCATTTTAGGCCACCAATACAAGTCTCTGAGTCTCTGTTTTGTGCGTACAATGCCTTGGTGGCTCTCGTGTGCTAAGGATACCATGTGTGAGTGTAGCTTTACTGGAACAACTAACCTGTGACTCCCTCTCAGAATGAGTTGTTCATGTGCAGAAAGTTCATTTCTCACCTGGTAGTACGGCAACATGTTAGCAGGCAGGCCTTTGGATGAAGCTGGCCACCCGTCTGTCATGTAGTTGCGTAGCTGACGTAACTCTGGACAGGAAGTGCAGGCATCTGTGAAGTCAGACGAGGGAACAGCAGTCAGCAGGGCAGAGACAGCAGCAACCATCTCTGGTTCCGTGTCTGAGGTGCAGTCCTGTCCGTGTGGCAGTGGCAGGCGGGAAAGGCAATCTGCTGCATGGTTCTGAGCACCGGGTCTGTAGACAATATCATAGTTGAAGCAGAGTAGCCTGGCCGACCAGCGTGCTACTCTCATACCAGCTCTCCCCATGTCTTTTGTAGCCAAGAGTGTGGTCAAAGCTTGGTGATCAGTCCTTAAGGTGAACTTTGTTCCCCACAAGTAGGTTCTCCAACACTCTGCAGCCCACACACAGGCCAAAGCTTCTTTTTCTACCACAGAGTACTTTCTCTCTGCAGCACTAAGAGAGCGCGAAGCAAATGCCACTGTTCTTTCAGTGTTGTCACGATGTATCTGTGTCAGCACCCCACCTATGCCATAGTCTGAGGCATCTGTAGACACTATGGTGGGCCGTGACGGGTCAAAAAGAGCGAGTGATGAACTGTCTGTGATGAGTAGTTTAACCTGCTGAAAACTACTCTGTGCCTCATCAGTCCATGTGAATGTAGCTCTGCGTAGCACATCTCTCATTGGTTCCACCACAGTTGCATAGTTCTGTATGAACTTGGAGTACCACGATGTTAGGCCAAGAAAGGACCTGAGAGTCACTGGATCACTGGTTGATGGAGCATCCCGAATAGCTGCAATGTGGTCATCATTTGGCAGCAGACCTTCCTTGCTTATGCTGTGTCCTAGATACGTTAGTTTGTCCTGGTAGAATTTGCATTTATCTGTGTTGAGACTTAGTCCAGCTTCCTGCAGTCGGTACAGTACTGCTTTCAGGCGGGTTTCATGCTCAGCACGGCATGAGGAGTAAATGATGATATCATCCAGATATGCCTGCACTCCAGGTAAATCTTTCAGCACCATGGACATCATCTTCTGAAATGCTGAGGGTGCTGATGCTAGCCCATAGCAAACTCGCTTGTACCTGAAAAGTCCCTCGTGAGTAATGAAAGCAGTCAGATCTCTGCTGTCCTCATGCAGTGGAAGCTGGTAGTATGCATTAGCCAGGTCGAGGGTTGAGAATATGGTAGCTCCTCTGAGTTCTGAGAAGAGCTCCTCCATGTGTGGAATGGGGTAGCAATCCATTATGACGGCCTTCTTAGGCTCCCTGAGGTCTGTACACATCCTTATTTTAGATGAGTTCTTTCGTTGAGTCACAACGATCGGTGATACCCAGGGAGAGGCATCTATTTTTTCAATGATGTCAGCATCAAGAAGGCGCTTTAACTCTGCAGAAATAGCATCTCTGACTGAGAATGGAAGCCTTCTCAATTTCTGCTGCACAGGCTTCACCTCATCTTTCACTCTTACTTTGTGTACTACGTTCCTAACACAGCCCATAGGTAAAACTGTATTAACAGGTGCAGATGCAGTAGGTGTCGGTGTAGTAGGAGTTGCAGGTGGGGTTGTTATCTCTCTGACTGTGTGCTCTGACTTCAGTACCACTCTGTTTCTCATGATGACCATTTCCAGTGCCTCAAACAGGTCCAGGCCCAGCAGTATTGAACCTGACTTCACAATGAAAAGGGTAGCTGAGGCAGTATTTCCGTCATGGAATGCACGTAAATGCAGTTTCCCTAGTACTGGGATTCTCTGTCTTGAGTATGTGACTAGAGGAACCTTTGTAGGTTTCAGTGGTATGTGACTGAAATAGGTCTCGTACACATGAGCCGGCAGCAGTGACACTGAAGAACCAGTATCTACTATCATCTCAAATGACTGGTTAGCAGGAGAAAGTCCCAAATCTACAGTGCACATTATTTTCTTCTCTTTTGGGGCAGAATTATTCAGCAATAAAACAGTCAGTTCTGGAATAACGACCTCCCTCACTTCACGTTTTTGTTCTGAACGACACACTTTGGCAAAATGCCCAGTTTTTCCACAGGATTTGCATATTTTGTTTGTAGCAGGGCATTGTGTGGAATTGGCCATATGTTTATCTGAATCACATCTGTAACATCTTCGTGCTTGCTCAGACTTTCTCTCACCTTGCCTTTGTTTACTTGCAGCGGGACGTTTTTGTTCCCATTTTGGCGCGCTGATCTCTCTCACAGGCACTTCACTGTTGGAGAAATCGGCCACGTTGCGCGCCGCCATTTCCACCTGATTTGCAATCTGAATGGCTTTATCCAGTGTCAGTTTGTCTTCTAGCAGCAAGCGTTCACGTATGCGTCCACTGTAGGCTTTTTCCACGATCTGATCACGCAGCATATCCTGTTCTGCATTTCCAAATTCACAAAAAACGAGCATTTCACGTAGCGCAGAGACGTACTGTGCAATTGTTTCATCATGTCTCTGGGCTCGTTGGCGGAACCTGTGTCTCTCCGCAATTACGTTTACCTTCGGCACGAAATGCGCCCGTAGTGAAGCTACGGCATGGTTGTATGTAGTTCCCGTTTCAGTCAATGTGTAGAATATCCTCTGTGCTTCGGTTCCGACGCTGTGTAGCAGCGTTGCACGTATACGGGTATCCGGCCACTTGGCTCCTTCCACGTCGATCACTAGCAGATAGTTTTCGAACATTTTTAGCCATGTTCCAAATGGCATAGTAGGTTCTCCCGGACACTGAAGAAAGGTGGGAGTTAAAGGAGTAGAAGCCACGGCCATCCTCGTCGCCAATTTGTTGTGTATTAGTAGAAAGAAATTAATGAAACAAGGGACAGAGGCTACGGGTACTCAACTCTTTACTGTTCGTCATGCTTAACTGCCACAGCATCAACTCCCGGGCTTACTCTTCTTCTCTCAACATTGTATGTATACTCTGGTTACACTGCGCCCCCTATTGGCAGGAGTATATTAGAACACAACAGACACGTTTCTCAGACTGTTGGCCGAGTTTCCAGACCTGTCGCTGCCCACCTTCTCTGCGCTTACCACTAAGCATGGCGTTGAGCACCATGTCACTACCGGGGGGGCCTCATGTCTATGCCAGGGCCCGGCGGTTGAACCCTTCTAAGCTGGCTGTGGCGAGGGCGGAGTTCGCAACCATGGAGCGCCTGGGCATTGTCTGCCGCTCCGACAGTCCTTGGGCTTCCCCCCTGCACGTCGTCCCCAAACCAAACGGCGGGTTCCGCCCGTGCGGGGATTACCGCCAACTCAGCGACGCCACTACGCCTGACCGCTATCCGGTGCCGCACATTCAGGACTTTTCGGCGCATCTGGCAGGTACGATGGTGTTTTCCAAGGTGGACCTGGTGCGTGGATACCACCAGGTGCCCATGCACCCTCTGGACATTCCCAAGACAGTAGTGATAACACCTTTTGGACTTTTTCAGTTCCTGCGGATGCCTTTCGGGCTCAAGAATGCCGCTCAGATGTTCCAGCGCCTGATGGATTCGGTGCTGCAGGACCTGCCGTTTGTGTTTGTCTACCTCGACGACATACTCGTCGCCAGCTACGCTCGGCATGGACCATACGGCACGACGCACACAGAGGCCCCCTGCAGCCCCCTTACGATGGACCTTTCCGGGTCTTGGAGCACGGTGACAAGCACCTGGTGGTCGACATGGGCGGCAAGGCTGAGCACGTCTCGATTGACCGTGTGAAGGCTGCTCATTTGGACGTGGACCGGCCGGTGGTGCTGGCTCGACCGCCGAGACTGGGCCGCCCTCCGGGGGGTCAGGGGGTGTGGACCTGTTGTTCCGATCCCTCCTCTGACGGGGGCCGCACAGGCGGAAGTCGCTATGCCGGCTCCGGTGCGAAGGACTCGTGGGGGTAGGCTTGTGGTTCCTCCCCGCCATACGGATTTTGTTTACTTGTGAATTCTGGGGGGGCTTGTGTGGTGACACCATATTGTGGACCATAATTCCCCTTGCTTGTTGTGTTGCTACACGGACCCTTTAGTAGGAACACCTGTAGCGTTAGCTATTCAGTCCTGCTAGCTTGTCATGCAGAGCAGACGTGTATTACCTTCTGGATGTTGACCTATAATAAAGAGTGGAACTCGATTCTAAACACACCGCCTCCGACTCCCTTTCCTCTGCACCACAATAGTGTGTTTAATGTTGTGTTAGTTGTGTCTCCACATATTTGGTCCATCTGCTGTTCTGCTGGCAGTATTGTGTATTTGACATTGTGATTATTTGTTATTACCGTCTATATGTCCTCTCCATCTGCTCTTGCATACAGCTGGTATTGAGGTTTTGAAATTGTGATACAAATCTCTGGTGTCCAGAAAGTTGTTAATCTGATACTGCTCTATAACTCATCAATGGTACATTAGACAACCATACAGAGGACTAGCTTGTGTTATGTCGTGCAACAGAGTAGTGCAGTGATTATGTATTTCTGAAGTACAAACTAGCATCATAAGGGCTCCCTCGACAAAAAACACTGTGATTGTTGCATTGTATTTTAGAACATTCCAGAAAATATAATTTTTGGCAACACACCTTTTTTATACCTAGGTTTTGTTGAGCAGGACAATCTCCACCTATTACAATAACACCACTTTGTGATTTTTGTGATTAAGGTCTGGCGGTCCCATTTAGCTTCTTGTTATGATGCCCTCATGTTTTTCAGCAAGGTATTAGTAGTTTAGTGCCAGGTACGTTTACACATAAAAGGACTGTGCTTTGGTGTCTGCTGGTGCCAACATAAACAATCTAAGAGAATAAGTTGCAATAGTAGGTCAAACATTTTAAGATAATCAAAAGAAGTCTTTTTAAGAAACTATTTTAAAGAAAAGTGTACACCCAATTTAAATGTAAATATTCAAAGAACCTTAAAAGCTAAAAAGCTCTTAGGACAATGAGTATATGACAATATATGGCAAACTACATTGTATTATATTTTAAGGTGGAGGGCTGTGCAGACATGTGTGCAAAAATGTGCAAAAGATAGTCAGAGAGCTGATCATGAACATGGCTCACAGTATATTCTATCACAAGAAGTAAAAAGCTAACATTAGGCTATAAACCACCCCGCTAAGCTAAAGGTAGCTATTCTGCTGTTCGGCTTGATGACGGTTAGTCTAATTTAGCTGCAACGGTCGTTTTTAAGACAGATCGAAGCTTCGAAGCTACACCAGTGAGGTATTTATATGTTTATATTCATGTCCTAGTACATGAGGTGACAGTCTCTTAGGCTTGTGTTAACCACAGATCTTATTTCAAGCTTCAAACCAAACACACATTCCGAAAAAATGTTCACTTTGAAAGAGCCGGAACTGATAAAATACTAACCTTGTTCCGTTTTTCAGGACTCATTCCTGCACCAAGCATATAGTGAAATGAAACCCATCACTCTGAGATATTGAACCTGGAGGTATATCCACTGAAGCTGGCTGTTGTGGATTACACTGAACAAACAGCAGCTCTGCACACATTAACACATTAATGCATACACACAGGCACGTGCACAAAAAGACACACACAATTTGCTCATCTGAGCTTGGCTGTCTGCACTGATAAAAGTATGGATGGTTGGCAAGAGGCCTGCTGGTTAATTCTGATTTGATCTACTACTGACCTACTGAATGTGATCAATGAAACTGTGACTGCGCTGCTTTGCAGTTCTGAATTAGAGTATTGTCTTATAGTGGCTGCCATGCTGCTGTGATTGATGAGAGGGATATTATTATTTTTAGAAATAATTAAGGAAGGCATTAGTTGTAATGTAATTGGCTTTATTGAAGCTTTACTGTACTTTGCAGGTTTTCTTTAAACTGTGTCTTCTTTCAATTATGAGGCCACTCAGTGATGAACACATACTGTTTCTACTTTTTCTCACATCTCTCATGTCATGCAAGCCACACACAGTGGCCTAGCCACCATAGGGCCAGTAGCCACAGGGCCAGTAGCCACCATAGGGCCATTAGCCACCATAGGCCCAGGCCCTATTTTTTATTATTATTTCTTTTTTTATTATTATACATTTTTTGATTCATCCATTGAGAATATCCAAGCATTCAAAGTGAAATTTAAGTGAAAAAATATCGAGTAGAATTAATTTTGTATGTGTTTTATCCATAGGCTGTATATATAAAGGTTTTATCCTCTGAACGGAACTCATTTCCGGTAAAAACTGTTGTTGGTTCTGGCGCGCGCCCAATTTGTGTTCTGTGAAACTGAAAAGGATATTACATTGTTTTTGTTACTTTCGTTGCAGTTGTATATGTCTTGAATGTAATGTAGGTTAACTTCCTGTTTTATTTAGATGCCTTTATTTTGAAGGCGAGTTTACGCTGTTGACAGGAAGTTGTTGTTGCTATGGAAACAACGTGACGTGGAGAAAAGGATCGGAGATTAACGGAGAAAAGTAATATCTACATATAAAGACGGAAAAAGTAAAGGATAAAGTTTATGTTTAAGTTTAGCACCCCCCGAAGAGGCACAAGGTTGGTATTAACTATAATATAAAAATGTGGGTTGTGTCCTAATACGTTTGTAGGCTATGCTGTTTTGTAGCTAGCTGCTGTCTGTTTACAGTTAACATTTGGTAGTATGCTAAAGTGATTCTAATACAGATGGAGCCTAAATATATTTGTCATTTTTGTGTCTGTGTATAGCTCTTACGTTGATATTGGAGATTTCAATAAATTCATATCATCAGTCAAGTCTTCGACCATTATTCGGGGGGAAATGCTACAACGATGTTTGGCAATGGGCATTATTATATATTATTATTATTATTATTATTATTATTATTATTATTATTACTATTATTATTATTATTATTATTATAGGCCAGGCCTACCTTAAAGTCATTTTTCCCCCTGGAAAAAGCTGGCCCACCCTATTTTATACAGGCCCGCCCTGGCCACACATGATCTTTTTTTTACAAAATGGTTGAGGATAAGGTTGAGAAACGACAAGGTGGACAATCGAAGTGTCAGTCGTGTGCAGCTAATGACACAGTGGGCCCTGAGTCTGAAGCAGGTTGATGTTACTAATGCTCTGAGCAGCCTGTGTTCTTGTCAAAGTCCAGAGGTGATGCTCTGTTGTTCTACAGAACTCTTTATTAGATCATGATTCATGTACAGGAAAGACAAACGGTAAATGGAGGGCAGAGGGCCAGACAGTGCCAGGAAGGATGACGGCATGAAACAAAAGGTCATAGATGCAAAATTGTATGTCACACAGTTAAAAGAGCCTTCGTGTGCAAATTATGTATATCTCATTTAACCAAAAATCTGATTTTCTTTATGTATTTCCAATGTTTTTTAAAAGGTAGTGGTGGTGTACCTGTTCCGAAGTCTCCCAAAATCAAAGTTCATTTGAGAGCAGCAGTGTTGCTCAAGAGCAGGGGCAGCAGGTCCTGATCACATTCCCGCACTGATTACATTGGGTCTTGTAGTGATGGTATTATATGCTTCCGGTAACCATGTTAACATCCATAATTACACTGAGCGAGCAGACAGAGAGACGGAGACAGGAGGAAGGTGAAATCCCTTGATAGCTCAAGATACTCCTGGATACAAGGTGGTGGAGATAATTAATTGTATTAAACAGATAGAGTGTGAATGTTAAGTCTCTCACAATCTTCAGACCTCGGCTGGGCACAAATTGAATTACAAGCTCAAACTTTTTCAATATCACCCAGCTGCAGCCGCAGCAAGACGGTACACGACACGCCCCCTACACGACACTACGGTGGCTGAGAGACATTGATACCGTACATAGCAGATTACAAACGAATTTCAAATGTTATTGTAGCATTTTAAGCAACTATTAGGCGAATAAATTAGTAACCTATTTTATCCGTTTCAGACACAACAGTAGCCTATATGACTTTCAGCACAAATAATTTAGTCTAATTAATAAATTAAAACAAAAAGGTCGCTTTGTAAACTTTATTTTTTATTTTTTAGTACATAGAAAATAGTTATTAATGAGATAATCTACAAATGATGTTTGTCTAACTGCTACACATTTATTTATACGTACATGTAGATATTTTGAAACATCTAAATATAGTTGTTAAAGGTTTTAAGATATAAATAATTACATCATATGTCATTGATATGGGCTGGACACCCCTTCTCAATGATCATCATTGACTTTTTTTAACGAAATTAGGAGGGCCAGTCAGGCCACTAATGAGCTCAATAATTCACATTTATTATTATTACTTTGCAAAATTAAGAGTACTAGGGGTCTATTACAAAACCTTTGCAGGAATCGTCATGCATTCTGAATGTTTCTGTACTTAAAAACGGGCATCATGGCTCAAGATCCTGTTCTTGTTTAAGATTATTCATACTAATTTGTGAATTTAACATCCATATTCACTCTTAGAAACTGAAAAAACTCAAACATTTTTTTAAAGCATTGCAGGCCTAAAGCTCCATGTCAGTGACCTATATTTGTATTTCTTCCAACAAACTTTAAAAATGGCAAACAGCATGTTTTTAAAGATTTAATCTTTTAAGAAACAAAATATCAACTTTGAACAGAAGGGTTTAAAAACACTTTTTTAATCCAAATAAACTTGAAACCTATTTGTCATTTCAAAATGCACTTTTATTGTCTGCATGAAAGGCACAGTAGGCTATGAGCGAATACATATTAACATTAAAAAATGACAAAGTCGTACAATATATACCATGTGCTACTGTCTAGGATTAAGTATGGTGAGAGGATTTTGTGTTTTGAATATGTAAAGAGAAAAGTTACATTTACATCAATTAAAATAAATGTATGGCAAGTATGATAAAATGAACATAATGTCAAGCCATAGCCAATATACAATCAACATGCTTGAATATAAAGGCAAGAAGAACAATAAACAGATGAACATTTAGGTTTGATTTGTACATTCTGATAGAGCAAACCCTCTTAATACATGTAGCAGTCTAAGACAGCAAACTAAGATTCTTTAACTGCTGCTAGAACACAGTTGTACCATGGGGTATTTCTAACAAGACCAAAAAGATATACAGGGATTCCAAAACAGAAGAAACCAACTCAATACAGTATTTTAATTTTATCCAAAACGACAAAAGCACAAATGGAAATCAAATAACAATAACATAACATGTGATGTTAGAAATATGAATATAAGACTAACAATTACAGTATGTTTGCTAAATGAGAATATTTGTATCTTATAAAATAATTCCTACAACATCTTCTGTATAACAAGTTCTATTCGCAGTGACCTAAGTTAAGGTAACCCTTGTCTTGCGTTCGGTCATACCTCCCTTCCCATACTATTTTCGGTCAAAATTGTCCGGTTTGTTTTGCACAGTGATATCTCTGGAACCCCTTATAGTACAGCGGTTAAGCCCTCAAATCAAGGGAAATTGTGCACTTTTTGAAAGAAACATGAAACTTCTACCATAGTTAGTTTATATCATGAGGTTTATTTTTAGATGTGGAGGGAAGTCAGATTTGACCTCTGAGGCCCGGGAGAGGTCAAATCGGGGATGGCCACCAATAATATTCAAAACTGACTCACTTTGGAACCGAACACTGTAGAAAAACACTTAAGGTGTCATTTCCCACAAATGTTAGGGTGCCCATTCTGTTGGTGATACATTTGAGACCAATATAATTCAAGAAAATGCATTTATGTTAAAGTCAAGGTAAAAATATATCAAAATATTTATTTTTTATGTACCCAAGAACATTCTTCAATTGATTTCTTTGTAGTCTCAGTATTATTTAGTTATAAGTTATTATTTCATGGGGTGTGTGGATATTTGTAAGCATTCTCAGCACAGATTTATCAGCAGTTGACCCCCCTAGACCATTTCCAAAGACTACCTGCAATACCACCGCGGACCACTGGTTGAAAACCCCCTGCTCTAAAGCTTCAGTAGCCTACTTATTCGAGGGGTTGTTGCTAGACAACATGGTGAGAAGTATTCAGAAATGCCACTTCTGACACTTCGGACATTTCTAACAGGTAAAAAGATTGACTATGAACAAACAATATTATTAAAAACAATATTAATATTAATATATGCCTTTGAATGCGAATGTATTGAATTTGACTGTAGCCAGGAAGGAGTTTTCCTTGCTAGCTAGCAAGGAAAACTCCTAGCTAGCTACCTAGCTAGCTAGCGTGATCAAAATAATTATCCTAGCTTAAGTAGAAGACAGTCTGGAACATTTCTGTTTGAGCTGAGTAGTTTAATGATTGAACAGAGTATTTTCTAGAGATGTCAACTTGGTTATTATGTCAAATTTGGGTAACATTTTACCTGTCATAACAGTAACAAAACACAGTCACGGACATGTCACGAACATGTCATAAACATTATGTCAATGTCATATATATATGACACATATATGTCATATCATTGTCATTAAGTGTCATTTGGTTTAACCTAACCCTACAAAAACCGAATGACACAATGACAACAGTGTTTAATACAATGTTAAATTGTTATCTTTTCAGATTCCCACATCTTGCTGGAATTTTAACCCTCACCATGTCAAAGCGTCACAGCTTGATGGTCCCTACCCAGCCCTCGTTATCCAAGCAATCCAAGCCACCCCCCAGCACTAACTGGGACATTTGTGTCCTCTGTCAAGTCAAAACAGATGAACCTTTACAGTGTCCTCTCAGAAACAAATATAAACAGTCTGTTGGTAGTGGCTATGTATCCCTCACAGAAGACCTTCTCCGGTTCCATACCCTTCAGCATATGCCAATGGACCTCAACCTGGAGCGATTAGATGATGGAGATGGCATAGAATCCACTTTGAAGAGACACAAGGCAGAGTGGCACAAGAGATGTTGGCTAAAATTCAACAAAAAAGCATATGATGAGCTAAGTCGGGGGAAATTAACTACAGCACAACAACAAAGTACCTCATCTGTACACACGCGATCTGCCCACAGCCATTCACAGTCCACAGAACCTACTTGCTTCTTTTGCAATGAGCCTGCTGCAGGTTCCTCAGGTTTGCATAATGCATCAACCTACAACATTGACAGAAATGTGAGGAAGTGGGCCCTTGAGCTTGAGGACACTGCTCTGTTGGCCAAGCTCGCAGAGGGTGACATGATTGCCATTGAGGCCAAGTACCATCATCGCTGTCTGTCTTCATTGTACAACAAAGCCAGGCAGGCTGCATCTAAACACAATGATGGAGATGATACTTGCCTACATGGCATAGCCTTTGCACAGTTAGTGGCATATCTGGAAGACAAGAACAGTGATGAGAACACTTCCCCTGTCTTGAAATTGACTGACATCGCTCAGTTGTACAAGACCAGGCTGGAACAACTTGGTCTGACTGTAGATAAACGGATTCACACCACCAGACTGAAAGAACGACTGCTTTCTGAGCTTCCACATCTGAGGGCACATTCACAAGGAAGAGACACACTTCTGAGTTTTGAGAATGACATTGGACCAGCTCTCATGATAGCCTGTCAAACTGACAGTGATGCCATGCACTTAATGCGAGCAGAACAAGTAGTGTGCAAAGAAATCTTTGGTTCGTCTTTCTCTTTTGACGGATCATTCCAAGAAAACTGCCAGCAGAGGGCTGTGCCACCATCTCTCTTGGCTCTCGTCAACATGGTACTTGATGGTACAAACATTAAGCATCAGACCACCACAAAACCTGCCCTAACAATCTCCCAATTGATGGTCTTTAACAGTAAGAAGCAGGCACGGAACATGGATTCACCAAGCTCAGCACGTACAAGGCACACCCGAGAAACTCCACTCCCTCTATATCTGTCCCTCAAGATCCATGCAGTTACACGAAGTAGGGGGTTAGTTGACACACTGTTCAACCTGGGATTGTGTGTTTCCTATGACAGGCTGCTGCAAGTCACATCAAACATTGCCAATGGTGTCTGCCAGCAATTTAGGATGGAAGATGTTGTGTGCCCACCAAAGTTGCGTAATGGACTGTTCACAACAGGAGCTGTGGACAATATAGACCATAACCCAAGTTCTGCAACAGCCAAAGATTCCTTCCACGGCACTGGAATCTCACTAATGCAGCATCCATCACACACACAAAGCGGAACTGATCGTGGTGTACTAGTGATTAGTCAAGATGGCTCTTCCACCAAGTCAGTGAAACCTCTGCCAACATCATACACAGTCGTGCCACCAGCTTCCCTCCACAAAAAGGAATTTAGTGTGCCACCTGTACAAGGTCCTGTGAGACCCTCCACCCTCCTAGTTTCTACAGCCGCCACAGAGGATGAATATGCATGGCTCAGAAAATTCAAGACAGCTGTTGAAACGTCAGCCATTGATGGCATGATATTGTGGTCTGCCTACCATGCCTGTGTTCACCATGCCGTCATCCCTCCTGCAGCAATCAATGCATTATTACCTCTCTTTCTTGACAATGCACATTCAGTAGCAATGATTCGGCACTCTATGGAAATCGTAAAAAGAGCAATTCAACATGTGAACCCTGGTCAGATTCCTGTCATTGCTGCTGACCAACCACTGTATGCTCTCGCTAAACAAGTACAGTGGACCTGGCCAGACACTTATGGAAAAGATCACTTTGTGATCATGTTTGGTGGTCTACAAATTGAAATGGCTATGTTGAAGTTGCTGGGAGACTGGCTAGAAGACAGTGGCTGGACCAATGCTCTGGTCCAGGCTGATATTGCAAGTTCTGGAACAGCAAATTCCTTCATACATGCCAAACATGTCACCAAGACCCGCCATGCACACCAGGTCACAGCTGCAAGCCTCTATACACTACTGCAACGAGCATACAATGAAAATTGCATATCTGATGATACAGATGCCATGCCACCTGACAGTCTATCTTTTGAGGAGTGGTGCATACAACAAGCAAAGGCTAGTGTTCACTTTGACTACTGGCATAAGACCCCTTTCATTGCAGCTTCTCGTTTTGCGGTACATGAGGTCCATTCGTGAAGGCAACTTCCAGCTGTACGTGGAATCCCTAACACAGATCATGCCCTGGATGTTCGCCCTGGATCACACACACTACAGCAGATGGCTTCCCGTACACATCCGTGATATGATGACTCTTGCGGACAGACACCCAGATGTCCTGGCAGAATTCAAGTCTGGACATTTCGTGGTGCACAAAACCAGCAACCAGTTCTCTGCCATGGCACTTGACCAGTGCCATGAACAGAACAATGCCATGGTCAAAGGTTCTGGTGGGGCTATTGGACTGACTGGCAATCCAGAAGCACTCAGACGCTGGATGGTAGCAGGACCAGAAATCGCCAGGATCACTAAAGAGTTTGAAGAACAGGAAACACACCAACAGCATGGACCCAGTGACTCTAGACACCATGACCAGCAACCTGGAGTGCAAGCCACATTCCTGAAGGAGGTTAAGGTACTTGTCACGGTGCTGGAAGAGATGGGGAATCCATTTCTAGAACACAGCCAAGATCTTTTAGTCATTGACACAAGAGACATCGTTGATACCCAAGTTGCTGATACTGTAAGAAGGATTTATACCATTGGTGAGGAGCAGTACACCGAGTTTGTGACCCAAAGGCTGGAAAGGTGTACAACACCTATCACACACCCTCTTCCAAAAAAAAAGTTGCCACTATTCAGCAGACCACCTGTGAAGGTCAAATCAAAAGAGAAAGCACAACTCGCTGCACTGAAGAGTGACTGTGGTCTTTTTTCAAGGCTGTACATCTCATGTCAAACACGAGATGGAGACATCAACCACTTCTTTTCCCACGAAAACCAGGCAGCACCTCCAGCTCTGTCAAGTGGAGGAAAACTTCGGTTCGGGGTTAAAGCAGATCTGCTTCGCTGCCTGGAGTCAAATCTGCTTGAAATCAAGAGTGTTCCTAAGACTGATGCAGTAATTCTAGATGGTGCAGCTGTGGTTCAAATGCTGAATCCAAAGTTATCAAGAACATTTCAAGAGTATGGAGAAACAGTGTTCATACCATACATCTCTGCTCAACTAGAGGTAAGCATCCGTGTTGACCTTGTCTGGGATGTATACCTATCTGCCAGCCTGAAAGCTTCAACAAGACAGAAGAGGGGAAATGGCAAGAGGAAAAGGGTGGCTCCCCTTACTGTGATGCCCAAGAACTGGAAAGACTTCCTTCGATGTGATGAAAACAAAACAGAGTTATTTTCCTTCCTGGCCCGAGAAGCCGTAAGTCTGCCAGTAGCACAGGGCAAGGAACTGTATGCAACAGATGGAACTGGAGTCCTCTGCTCTCCTGCCGATTCATGTGTGACCTGCCTTGCCCCATGTTCACAAGAAGAGGCAGACACCCGGCTACTTCTGCATGTGGCAGACGCTGTGCATAAAGGTTGTAAGAAGGTGACCATACGTACCGTTGATACAGATGTGGTGGTGTTGGCAGTGGCTTGTTTTAGCAAAATAGCTCCCGATGAACTGTGGGTTTCCTTTGGTGTTGGGTCGAGTTTCCGGTTTATCGCTATTCATGAAATGGTTGCCACAATGACTCCTATCCAATGCCTGACTCTCCCTGTCTTTCACGCTTTCACTGGATGTGACACCGTGTCTGCATTTGCTGGCCGTGGAAAGAAGATTGCCTGGGAGAGATGGAAGTCTTTCCCAGAGGTCAGTGATGCTTTCCAGGAACTCCTGTGCATGCCAAGTGAGGTCAGTGAAGATTCCATGTTACTGCTGGAAAGATTTGTGGTGCTCATGTATGACCGAACGAGTGAGTGCATGGAAGTGAATGATGCCAGGAAACAGCTTTTCTCCCAGAAGTCCAGGAGTTTAGAAAACCTCCCTCCAACCCAGGCTGCCCTCAAACAGCACATCAAGCGTACTTGCTTTCAGGCTAACGTTTGGAACCAGTCACTGGTCCTGGACCCAGAGATGCCAGAGCCATCTGATTGGGGCTGGACAAAAGAAACCACTGGGTGGCAGCCACTCTGGACAACTCTCCCTGAAGCAGCAAAGTCTTGCCATGAGCTGATCCGCTGTAACTGTCAGAAAGGGTGCACTGGACGGTGCTCATGTGTCAAAGCTGCACTTAAGTGTACAGATCTCTGCTTTTGTTCTGGGGACTGTTAAGATTTTTGATCACTACCAATATGTGATCCTGACATGAAAGGACTGTGGTGTTGTTAACCACTTCTCCGTCCCTTGATGATGATTAAAAAGTTAAATAATAAATCAGTTAAAAAATTACTTATTATTTCAATGACTGTTGTTATTGGCATTGTTATTATTGTTATTGACATCATTATTAACCTTATCATTACTGTTATTATTTTGAAAATAAACTACCTTTTTGCATCGTTCACCACCCTATGTTTGCATTATTTGACCTCCACATTGATCTAAATGCATTTTCTTGAATTCTATTGGTCTCAAAGGTATCACCAACAGAATGGGCACCCTAAAATGTGTGGGAAATGACACCTTAAGTGTTTTTCTACAGTGTTTGGTTCCAAAGTGAGGCATTTTTGAGTATTATTGGCGGCCATCTTGGATTTGACCTCTCCCGGGCCTCAGAGGTCAAATCTGACTTCCCTCCACATCTGAAAATAAACCTCATGGTATAAACTAACTATGGTAGAAGTTTCATGTTTCTTTCAAAAAGTGCACAATTTCATGGTTATCCGCTCTACTATTATCCCATTGTGATGGTTGACATCTCATTTGAACAGTCAAAGCAAGTAGAATCAAGGGGTGGCAGACAGAATGACCTCAGGGGTGAATTTCATGTTATAATTTTGCAGTAAGTTCAAAGATAGTGTTTACTTGCCATGGAGGCTGTGTTTACTGGAGATGGAAATGCTTTAGTTAGTGTTGTAGCTGATATTCTTCCTGTTCCAATGATGTATGGGATGTATTGATTTGATGCAAGCAAGCCAGTTTCATTGTGTACTTTCAACTACAGTATATGGTCCAGCAAGTTCTGCATTCACTGCATTCACTGTGATGAATATAAAATAAGACACTGATACGGTTTTCCTCAATCAACATTTATTGAAAAATAAATATTCAAAAAAAGACCATAACAGAACATCAACAGGTGTGTGTGTGTGTGTGTGTGTGTGTGTGTGTGTGTGTGTGTGTGTGTGTGTGTGTGTGTGTGTGTGTGTGTGTGTGTGTGTGTGTGTGTGTGTGTCAAAATCAGCTGTTTCTCAAAGTATTTCTTAGAGGGGCACCATCCAAGCTGATCTGCTCGTTATGCGGAAAATAAGTCCTTCCGGTCAGTAAGTCTCTGTGGACATGGACGGCACGCGGGTCTCACAAGCTGCCAGACCGAGAGTTTGATCTTGCCTGTGGCGGGAGGAGGCGGTCTGCTCTTGCCTCCTTAAAAAAAAAAAAACGTTTTAATAAAACATTTATCTTAACAGAAAAGTAAAGAAAAGGTTTAAAGAGAAACTAAGAATAAAAACTCCTAAATTATTCAGGCCTACAGCATGGCCACAAACCCCATCTACAAACAGAGGATCTGTCCTAATTACCTGATTGCATCCACCTGGGTTACTTGGCTCAACCAAATAACTGTATATCATTTTACTTTAAACCACACTTAAAGGAATAATATAATTATACATATGTACATGTCTACATTATAGCAACTGATACATATTTTCAATAAATAAACATTCAAATGTGAAAGACTCTCCTTCAATTCATATTTAAAACTTACACAAAATCAGATTCTTGTAAAAATGTGAGTACATGCATTGTTCCATCTGTCAAGCTAAGAAATATACAGTACATATATCTTAGCTCTTAGCTTGAGATGCTCGTTCAGTTAGCATGTATGCTAACTGAACATGCTCAGTTATAGCATATATATATACATATATATATATATATATATATAAATATGTATTCTACGGAGCCCCTAAAGGGACATGAAAAAAAAAAAAACAGAAAAAAAAAAGTCGGGATAACGGGTTAGTATCTCGTGCGCAAGAGAAACCGTAGTATTCCATTCCTTTAAATTGAATATTTTAAATACAAATTAGCTAAATAAAGACAATAACACTGCGCTAAACAGCCAAATCGACAAACAGCCGAGAACCTAAATAGTATGTAATTATAAAACCACAAGACGTTAATTACCTGTACTCGGTGCGCCATACTGTATAGAGCACTCAAAAACAAACATTTATAGAAAACCTCCTGAGACCAGCGGTAATACGACTGTGAAATATTGAGTAATTAGCTGTGAGCTTCCCTTTAGCTGATGATTAATAATTTGACAATTGATCCAGTCTAGTTGAGGAGCCAGGGCATCATGGGAGTTGTTGTTCCGCCCCGATGTTCCCAGAGGCCTGAATCAGCCCAGATCACTTTGTTGTTGATGGAAATTTGAAGCCATTGACAAAACCACAGTTCTTAATTGATTTGCAAATAACCATCTAGGGAAAAACCTATGACATGGGTATCACTTGTTTCGAGTGTAAACCCCTGTCCGACTATTTAAAAATGAACTTAACACCTAACATGCCTCATCGTGTCCCCACACTACTGTTTGTGTGTGTCTCTGTACACTGTCTGCCCGCCTCACTCGTCCAGTTACTAAGTGCATGTGACTGGGTCACCATGACAACAGAACTCCCTGGAGCATGCTGAGAGCAGAGTGACGTCACCGGTGTGTGCATGTGTGTGCGTGTGTGTGTGTGTGTGTGTGTGTGTGTGTGTGTGTGTGTGTGTGTGTGTGTGTGTGTGTGTGTGTGTGTGTGTGTGTGTGTGTGTGTGTGTGTGTGTGTGTGTGTGTGTGTGTGTGTGTGTGTGTGTGTACAATACATGTGGCAATTGCTAAGTGACCTGCTAGTCCTGTAGAAGCTGCTGGAGTACTGTTTGCTGTGTGTGAGAAAAAAACACTAGGCATTAGAAGCAGGCATGGCGTAATTACTCTGATGTGCATTCACTATTTTAGTTTCTGCCAGATGGTCTTATTTGTCTTATCAGTTTTCCTTCTGTAGATTTATGTAGAGCTGGGTGTGTGTGTGTGTGTGTGTGTGTGTGTGTGTGTGTGTGTGTGTGTGTGTGTGTGTGTGTGTGTGGTGTGTGATCCCTGCTATGCTCCATACAGCCCCTGCTCTACATTGTACTGACAAATGCACCCACATACAGTACATTCACATGAACACACACATAATAGTTCTACACGAAGATACAAACCCAAGCTATTGATGGGCTCACACACAAAAAGTGAACACGACCCTTTTCATACTCGCATGCACACACACGCTCACTCTGAGGCAGCGAGCGCTCACACACAGTTGTTCTTCGGTTTATCCAGACAGACAGTATTGATCGGGGCTGAAGAGGAACAGTCATTTGAGAAAACTTCAGGTAACCGCAGTTCCCAGGCTGACGCACCTTCATCCATCACTGCCCCATCTTCAATCTGTGTGTTCTAATGAGCTTCCCAAACAGTGAGGTGTGAAAACCATCAGGCGTGTGTAAGGTGTGATTTTAGCAAGCACCACCCCACAATGATAATTGGTTAAAGGTCAAAGGGATGTAAGGAGAGAGGGATGAAGGGGTCAAAGGTATTAAGGGTGGGAGGGAAAAAAGGATGAATTGATGAAATGATATAGGTAGAGAGACATGAGGGGTCGAATGGATGTAAGGATGAAGGAAGGGAGAGTTGTAAGAAGGGATGGATGAAGTGATGTATGGATGGGGGATGAAGGGGGGTAGGGAGGGAGAGAGAGAGAGGGAGGGATGATGGGATGTAAGGAAGGATGGAGGGAGGGATGAAGGGATATGGGTAAAGATGAGGTGAAAAGGGAAATTAATGACTGGAGGCCATCTCCTTCGATCTATGTCGCTTTTTGTCTCCCTTAAGTCTGTTAATGCATACTTGTTTATTGGAATACAAAAACCAAGAGGGAGTTATGTATTTATGTTGCTTAGTTTCTATTTGTGGTCTAGAAATGAAGACAAATAAGGAGGTAGTAAGAGGTCTGCAGCCTCTGTGTGGTCACCAGCTGCTTATATCCCTCATATGTCATATTTCGTTTCATCCCATTCACAGGGTTCATTAAGTATGTAAATGAGGGAGAAGTCATTTTGAAGTTTCATTGCTTTTGGCTTATGGAGAGGCAAACTCCCACACTGCTTGATTAAAGCACCACTCATCAAATTGTACCCTGACACCGGCTGCAAGTTTTCCTCTCTCTGATATGTAAAACAGGGATGTCTGGGGATTCATTCATTGAGGGGCCACATAGAGAACAAAAGAAAATCTGGAAAAAAATATTTACAGTGACTATTGGTTCACAGCTATCTCATTTTTCAGCTAGAAGTTGGTCAAGCATGACTCGCCATAAGGACACAAAATATCATTTGTGACCTCTCAAATTTTCATGTCTTGCTCCACTGATTTATGTTTGTATCCATAGATTAACTGACCATATGTAAAATGTTGCTCAGAGTAATGATCAACTGAGAATTCTCTCCCAGTTCTGCAGTTCAAGAGGGCTTTTTAGCCTTTTTTAGTCCATTGTTTTGGTTTTCTGATCCGCAAACATTTTTTAGTCCTATAGGCCATAGATGTTTTCTGCTTGTTCTGCTGCCCTAATGTGGCCAAAAATCCGTTCAAGTTAATTCAATCAACCATAAATCTTAACAAACTAAATATAATCATGTCATATGAGCAGAGAACTTTGACAATTGTCTTATTCATGATTCAATTGGGTATACTACATTTAAAAGTGAAATAGTAACAATAGATGTTTAACTTTAATGTTGATATTTTAAACCTCAACCCGGAGCATGACCATACTATCAATCATCCTGAATCGAGCCTGAACTGCAGAACTCTAATGTCCAATCAGTAGTTTATTTTGGACCAAAAGGGAAACAATCAGGCTCCTCTTACCTTCAGGCTTTAGGGGACCTAATCAACACCTAAAGGTTTCATTCTGTACCTTTCTTGTCACAAACTTGGATACACAAGGATAATGACTCAAATGCACGACCCGGGAGTCAGAGGCAAAGTGTAATCAATATACTTTATTTTGCACCAAAAAAAAGGTATACAAAAGAAAATCGCTCACAACGTGAGGAACTAAACTAATAACAAGTTTCAGGAACATAAGATAGGCTTGAGTCAAAGATAAGTATTTCAGTGACGAGCAGAGTACTTGCATGAGGACAGGACAGGACGAACTGACAAAGAACAAAGGGAAGCTGGGGACTATAAACAAAAGGTAACTGGGCACAGGTGGAAACAATCAGGGGCGGGGCTGGTGCTGATGATGGCGGGAAAAGCACACAAGGGGAAGAAGAAACTGGGCCTGAAATGAAAGAGGTAACTACAAAATAAAACAGGAAATGACAGACAAATAAAATAAAATACATCAACAAAACTAACCCATTTGACGAGACACAACATTTCTGGCCCATGGAACCAAGCAACCAAGACATTTCTCTGGAGTCTAAAAGTAACAAATGCTTAGCCAGTTGACCCATAACTTTGTAAGGGATCGCTTTTTAAGATAAGTAAAAGAGGAGCAGTATACTCTGTACAATGTCGACATCTTTAAGAATAGAAACACAGACGCAGGGTTTGTCCCCGTTAGTAGACATGGTTCCTCTGGTGGCAGCAGGATTCAGGAAACACTATCTAATTAGCAGACTTCAGCTCCTCCGCATCAGCAGAACAAAGACAAATTTATCTGTAAACATGTTTATGTCTGCATGCATAAGTCTAGTCTGTTCTATGGTTGTATGTCTCTGTCTGAATGTGCATGTGATTTCTTGCCACTAAAATGTCTGCAATCATTCTCTTGGATCTTTTGCAGCCGCTGTGTATTTCAGCTCTCTCTGTAAACCCACGTGTTTAGGTATGAATTATGCACTGCTGCGTTTCCTCTGATAACACTAAGTGTGACAGTTTGAGCTTGCTGATATATCAGCTGTGATTGATGGGTGTTTTTCTATGTTTGGTTGATGATGACAACTGCAATTCCCGAAAAGGCAATCCTTAACAGCATCAGAGGAAAACAGATGAAAAGTAGATTACTTTAAATGTTGTGGGTAATCAGATTTTTCCCCTGCCTAATAAAAGAAGCCTGAATTGGAATGAGAGGTTCTCTCTGCCTTCAGCTGGCAGCTTCCACAATGTGATCCTGGTGAGCTGTCTGCCCGAGGAAGGCAGGAAATACAGCAGATCCACAAGGAAAAGCGCGACAAATACACTTTTTTGTTTTCGTGCCAAGAGTTACATATAAAGATCGATATCGCTCTAAGTAACAATCTTCTCATCTTACATTGGAGAGGAGGCATTTCCGGAATGTCAAACTACTCATTTAACTCAACTCTGCTTCCTTACATTTTCTGGGTCTTTCAACTGCATTTTATCTGAGCAAACTCCATCATACATTGTAAATAATGCAAGCACACGGTACCATCACAAACTTTCTTTAACATTGCAAGATGTGGCTTTCCTGCTGAATTCCTGCGGTATTGGAATAATCTGAAATATGAGTTCCCCACTTAGTTGGACTGGTTTGTCTTTAGCTTTAGCGCTGTGTATTTTGGCCCGAGAAACTCCGTGGCCACATTCAAGTGGTGAGATGAATGTGTGTATCATCCTCTCTACAGGACAGCGATAGTAAAGCACTGTGCTGTGAATATACTGTGGTATATTTCCTATTCGACCATCTAACAGAAGTTGAAACCCATATGAATCATTTTGTTGGTTTTTGTTCTTAAAACTGTTACATTTCCCATGCTAGGGTACCACTCTCCGTCACTGACTTTCTTTCTGCTCACTTCATCCTTTGTTTATGCTAAATGCATAGCAGCGTTCCATAGATACAGTTGCAAGAAAAGTATGTGAACCCTTTGGAACTACCTGGATTTCTGCATAAATTGGTCATAAAATGTGTTCTGATCTTCATCTAAGTCAAAACAATAGACAAACACAGTCTGCTTAAGCTAAAACCACACAAACAATTATATGTTTTTATTGAACACACCATGTAAACATTCACAGTGCAGGGTGGAAAAAGTATGTGAACCCTTGGATTTAATAACTGGTTGACCCTCCTTTGGCAGCAATAACCTCAACCAAAAGTTTCCTATAGTTGCATATCAGACCTGCAATGGTCAGGAGGAATTTTGGACCATTCCTCTTTACAAAACTGTTTCAGTTCAGCAATATTCTTGCGATGTCTGGTGTGAATCGCTCTCTTGAGGTCATGCCACAGCATCTCAATTGGGTTGAGGTCAGGACTCTGACTGGGCCACTCCAGAAGGCGTATTTTCTTCTGTTGAAGCCATTCTGTTGTTGATTTACTTCTGTGCTTTGGGTTGTTGTCCTGTTGCATCACCCATCTTCTGTTGAGCTTCAATTGGTGGACAGATGGCCTTAAGTTCTCCAGCAAAATGTCTTGATAAACTTGAGAATTCCTTTTTCCGTCGATGATGGCAATCTGTCCAGGCCCTGAGGCAGCAAAGCAGCCCCAAACCATGATGCTCCCTCCACCATACTTCACAGTTGGGATGAGGTTTTGATGTTGGTGTGCTGTGCTTTTTTTTCTCCACACATAGCGTCCTTCCAAACAACTCAACTTTGGTTTCATCTGTCCACAGAATATTTTGCACATCCAGGTGCTCTTTTGCAAACTTCAAATGTGCAGCAATGTTTTTTTCTGGACAGCAGTGGCTTCCTCCATTTTATGACCAACTTATGCAGAAAACCAGGTAATGAACCAGGTTCACATACTTTTTCTTGCGACTCTAAGTGGTTTAAACAATGCTTTAACCAATTACCATCACAGTCATATTCACAATTACAAATACAGAGTAAGTAAGGGTCATAACCTGTGTCTCAAGTAAAAGAGCAGAGATTGCCAGGAGGCTGAATCTAAAAGGAACCTCTGTCTGTTGAACGCTAATCTGCCAGACAGTCAAGACGTCAGTTCAGTAAGTCTTTCCGGCAGTAAAATAATCAGCTGGAAGAACAGAATTAATGGCAATTTCACACCAGAGTACTTTTCCCATTATAGTTCCGATATAGTTCCGAAAATGTACGTTCACACCAAAAACATTCGGAACTAGAACTTAGTTCATGAGAACCTTTCCACCCCCTTGGGAGAAAAATGTTCCCATTTCTGATTGGCTGGGCGGATTGCAAACCACGCCCTTTAAAATGCCAAAAAGGTTTTGTGAAGCCGCCATTTCATTTGCTCACATTAGCATTGTTAGCATTAGCATTAGCCCAGCGCACCAACGGAGAGAGTCTAACTTATGGCAACACAAAATAAAACGTGGGAGCGGTGGAGTGATGAGGAGGTGTCGGCGTTCTGGCGACTTACTCAGTGAAGCTGCTGGGACTGCTTCTACTGAAGCCAGTCCCCAACTCCAGGGACTTCCGGCCGGGGACTTCGGGTGGCAGTATACGCCGTGAAGTTGTTTGCGGCCTGCCAGTAAACCCAAAGCAGAAGAAGAAGAAGTGACGTCAGCGGCTTCATTTGCCTAATCTTCCCTCAGGGATTTATGTGTGAACGCGATCTGCTCTTTACTTAATCGGAACTAAAGAGTTCTGATGAACTAAGTACGGCAAAGTACTTGGTGTGAAAGCACCTAATGTTAGACATAGTCAGTCAGCAGGTCATTTATCACCCGGTCAAGCCGCACAAGAAGTAGTTAAACATGATTGAAAGCTGTT
Organism: Notothenia rossii; assembly: GCF_949606895.1. Taxonomy (NCBI): domain Eukaryota; kingdom Metazoa; phylum Chordata; class Actinopteri; order Perciformes; family Nototheniidae; genus Notothenia; species Notothenia rossii. The sequence continues at coordinate 38,931,876 of NC_136903.1, forward strand.
ATGTTAAAGTAAACCATTAATGTAAAGCAATATGTAAAGCAAACAGTGATTATTTGCTATTCTGATAGATACAGGTGTACTATTCAGAGGTTTAACTTGTCAAAGAAAATAATGAGAATGGGTCTCATAGTGGTGTTTGTACCTTTGATGTTCTTTCAATTGTGACAATATAAGGATAGTTATGATTTAGTTTTTACTTACAGGCTTTTCTAAAATGTCTGTAAAATACATGACACAATCATTATTATTTGGCAGTTTGACATGCTTTACTGGAGATATGCCTTTACTCTATGTGTTAATACTGTATGTGCTGCCATGTAACACATCTTAACCTAACGTGTGTAGAACATATAGTGAGCTTCAGCTGTGTGATTGATGGACCGTGGAGTCACTTTGCAGTAGAAGTGACACTGTGTTAGCTCAATAAGGTTGTTGCACTGCTCTGATGGTCCCTGTGGGGTATCTGAGGTTACACTGAGGTCAGCTCTCTTTGTGTCTCACTAAAGCCCTGGCTGTTGTCATGAATGAATTCATCCATTCATTATTTATTTATACTGGTGGAATTGATTCTAACCATGGTGGTTTTCGTTGGTAATATAGTTCATGGAAAAGCATTTACTGTCATCTGTGGGAAGAAAGACATTGAGATGTTTTAAACAGTAGTGTTATAGGCATCATTTTATTATTATCCTGTTTGTGACCATTTATTACCTACGGAGCCCTGGAGTACGGAGCCCTGGAGGCAGAGGCGCGGGAAGGTATTTTGAGTGGGGGTGCTGAGGTGCTGGACTCCATTGAACACTATTACGGGCACTATAGAGCACGCACAAAAAAACTCCCCACACGCAAACACACAGTAAACCTGCGACTGTTACAATGAAGGCTCGATAATCAGCTCACGGCATATAGGCAGGGGTAAAGTGCTATTTTTTACGAGTGGGGAGCGGACCTCACCTCCTCTAGGGAGGTCCGGGGGGATGCTCCCCGGGAAGATTTTTTTAAAATATTGAAATTAAAAGCATCAATCTGGTGCACTTTGAGAGCAACATTAGGAGATCTATGGATACATCTCTCAACACCCAGATGAAACACAACTGTAAGCAGATGTTCTTTTTCTTTATGGATATTTTACAAATCACTCCCCTTTCAAACTGTATTCTTGTTTTACTGCCATATAGTATTTCATAACTGTTTTTCCTTTATTCTCTTATTTTTTTTTATAACGATAATGAAGGTGTGCCGCAGAAATAATCTTTTGAATAATTTTTGACCAAACCGTTTGAGACCCACTGAGATACCTTAGACTAAAGTTAACTATCTAAACACTCAGAGAGTCCTTTAGCTCACCTGAGCCTCTCAGTCTGAGAGGAGAGCTCTCCTCCAGCTTGTTGTGGAACAAACAGCTCCGGATGTCCGTTAGTGCAGCTAGCTAACCAGATGCTAACAACACGGTCCCTGCTGCTGGCACCGGTCCCTCTCTCTCCCCCTCTCTCACACACACTAAATGCGCTATTTCCGCACACACAGAGCCGCGAGCTTGAATGACACAAGCACACTTTTATTTCCATGCAACTCTCTGATTGGTCTGGTGTCTTGCCTCTGTTGCATTCACTGAACACGGGAAATTACAGTCCTGCCGTCCTCTCTAGTGTCTTGATGAGGTTCACGTAAAGCACGGTTAATGTATTATATTATTGAGGTAGAATTGTCCGGGGCTACAGAAAAAACATTCGGGGCAGGCCAAAATATTATTTTACCAACAATGTGGAATTTATTGGCTCCATATTACACAGATTATGCACAGCGGGAGCAGCAATAACCGTCAAATAATAATTCAGACAGGGGAGCTCCGCACCCCCTGCCTGCCGCTAGGGGGTGCTGCAGCGCCCTCAGCACCCCCCTTCCCGCGCCCATGCCTGGAGGGTTCATAGAGAGATGTATGTATACACAAGTTATTGAGCCGTTTCCGCTCTACATCCTGAACTCCTCCCTTCGATGCAATGCACTTCCGTTTTGGCGGACTGGGTTTGTTTTGCTAGCTAGCTCCGTTGTGCCGACAAAGCACTGATATCGCAGAGACAAAGAGGATATAACAATTACAACATGAAGAAAAGTGGTTCGGGAACTACGTGTGCGGTAGTTGGTTGCAATCACTCGAGAAAGCACCTGAACGAGTGGTTAGATAGAGAGTGCTACGACCACAAACCAGCACCCAGCACCCAGCCATGTTGTTCATTAAATACAGATAAACACAACAAATACTGCATGCATTGTATTTTTTAATATTATATATGAATATTTTCATAGTGATGTAATTGTGTGGGCTGCTTTTATATTTTAATTTGTAATACCTGTTAGGATTAAACATGTGATCTTTCTTGTTGAAGCCATTTCTTTAGTTTCCTCTCAACAATTAATTAATTCAGTGTTATTTATGTACAGTATGAGCTTAATATGAATGATGAACTGTGTTAAAAGAAATTGTAGCACTCTAAGGAACATATGAAATGCAATAATGCAATAACAGTGCAATAATGAAATTAAATTACATCAAACTTTATTTTCACTCAAACAGTACAGGCACATATGATATATTGCACAGCATAAAGAGATCATGTAAATTGTGCATTATGTAAACAACAGACAACTGTTGGCTCCTGTGGGCATGACCTAAATAAGGCAGTTTATTTTGGTTTTATGCTGGGCCACGTCGTCATGTTATCCTCCCAGTTTTGCACTGAATTCGGGTGGGGGAGAGTAACGCCATCTCCAGTCAAAGAAGTAGAATCGTGTTCCCAAGCTAGCATCACTGTTAGCATCGAAATCGCTGTGTTTACACCAGTGCCCGTCTGACTGTTTACATCGGTTTACACCGACAGACGCTGTGCAAAAGACTTCCGGCGGAAATTAAGTGCATTTGTGTAGTGTCATGGCGCTACCCGTGTTTTGGCGCGTAAACTTGTCTATAGGTGTGTGTGGTTAAACGTAGCAGCCTCGATCTCTATTCAGCTGTTCTAATGAAGGGGAAACGCAGTGAAGTAAACACTAAAAGGCACAGCTCTTTGCAGCTGGTGCTGCTCTTCTCAGATTCTGCTGAGTTACACGTTACTGCCTCCAGTGCCCTGTACGACGAAGCCAGTTCAACAGACCCTGGATATGTTCAATTTACCCGGCTTAACTAACCCTAACAAACGTGATGTCGCTAAGCGGTCCTACGAAGCTGTTTATCAACTCAGTAAATCAACCAGGGTTTCTCTGACCGGCTGAGAGCGCGTTCACCTGAAAGGGACGGGGTTAACAACATTTGACCAATCACAAACATGGAGACGCATGCTGACAGTGCATCGTCACACTTCATGAATGAATAGTGTAAATAGCAAATCCTGCTTCGTAGTACAGGCCACTGGTGCCGCAGAGATTTCATAAAGTGAAGGAGGTTTTCCTTCTATAAAACAGCTGTGGGCAGCAGATACTGTGAGTCACGGACAGGATCAATTTCCCTCAATTTAAATAAAACGAGGCCAAGCTTTATTAACTCGTGCGAACGAGTTACTAAAGCGTGCGCACGAGTTAATAATAAGTGTGTGTGTGTGTGTGTGTGTGTGTGTGTGTGTGTGTGTGTGTGTGTGTGTGTGTGTGTGTGTGTGTGTGTGTGTGTGTGTGTGTGTGTGTGTGTGTGTGTGTGTGTGTGTGTGTGTGTGTGTGTGTGTGTGTGTGTGTAAATCTGGTTCTCCATAGTTATATGTGTATCCCCAAGTGAAAGACATTAGTTTAATCTTAATCTCGATGTGCTATAGTCCTGCCGGAGTGCACCGGAACGAACGCTACTATCATAAACAAATGCCCACACACACACAAAACGAGGCCACGCTTTAGTAACACGTGTGCACGCTTTATTAACTCGTACGCACGAGTTACTAAAGCGTGCGCACGAGAAAGTAAAACGTGGCCACGTTTTATTTATTTTTCTCTATGAACCCTCCAGGGCTCCGTATATATCACTATATGTATCTACAGTTTATTTACAAGTATATATCAACAATATTACGATACGATATTACTTTATTTGCCAGATCAGGTCTGAAATTTGACTTGCGTCACAGCAGCTCCATGTCCAACATCAACAGACAAATATCCAGACACAAATACAAGAAACACAAACATTTAACATAACAGCACAATCAGTGAGCGAAAAGCTGCTCAAAGAGCCTTCAGCGTGCATTTGATCTGGGATTTAGCTCTGTATTTACTGTGAGGATTGAATGACATCATTTAAATGTAGACCCTCAGCTAACCTAAAGTAGCATTGCTATAGGCTCATATATGACAGTCGTTTATTCATCAACCCTTCCAGCAGACAGGAGACTAGGAAGGAAAGAAGGAAGTCTGTGTGTTTACTAGATAGCTTATTAGCCCTGCTAGCTAGTTTTCAGTGTGTGCTTCATAACTTAGATAAAACATTGGATTAGATTCATGTTAAAACTAAAACTAAAAGCTGACATAAATATTAGGGGCATGTTTTAGAATCTTAAACATAATGTGTCATAGGAAGTGTGATAAGGAATCTTAGCTAGCTGCTTTTGGCTAGCTAAGTGATTTAAAACATTCACATATTATCACGAACCTCAGATTGAGGAGGAACAATGCGGATTCCGTCCTGGTCGTGGAACGACGGATCAGCTTTTTACTCTCGCAAGGATCCTGGAGGGGGTCTGGGAGTGCGCTTATCCAGTCTACATGTGTTTTGTAGACTTGGAGAAGGCGTATGACCGGGTTCCCAGGGAGTTACTGTGGGAGGTGCTGCGGGAGTATGGGGTGAGGGGGTCTCTACTCAGGGCCATCCAATCTCTGTACTCCCAAAGCGAGAGCTGTGTCCGGGTCCTCGGCAGTAAGTCGGACCCATTTCCGGTGAGGGTTGGTCTCCGCCAAGGCTGCGCTTTGTCACCAATCCTGTTTGTAATATACATGGATCGGATTTCGAGGCGTAGTCGTGGGGGAGGGGGTCTGCAGTTCGGTGGACTAAGGATTGCACCACTGCTTTTTGCAGATGATGTGGTTCTGATGGCTTCATCGGTCTGCGACCTTCAGCACTCACTGGATCGGTTCGCAACCGAGTGTGAAGCGGCTGGGATGAGGATCAGCACCTCCAAATCTGAGGCCATGGTTCTCAGCAGGAAACCGATGGACTGTCCACTCCAAGTAGGGAATGAGTCCTTACCCCAAGTGAAGGAGTTCAAGTATCTCGGGGTCTTGTTCTCGAGTGAGGGAACAATGGAGCGTGAGATGGGTCGGAGAAGCGGAGACGCGGGAGTGGTACTGCAGTTGCTTTACAGCACCGTTGTGACGAAAAGGGAGCTGAGCCAGAAGGCAAAGCTCTCTGTCTACCGCGCCATTTTCGTTCCTACCCTCACCTATGGTCATGAAGGATGGGTCATGACCGAAAGAACGAGATCGCGGGTACAAGCGGCCGAGATGGGTTTTCTCCGCAGGGTGGCTGGTGTCTCCCTGAGGGATAAGGTGAGAAGTTCGGTCATCCGGGAGGGACTCGGAGTTGAACCGCTCCTCCTTCGCGTCGAAAGGAGCCAGTTGAGGTGGTTCAGGCACCTAGTTAGGATGCCACCTGGGCGCCTCCCTAGGGAGGTGTTCCAGGCACGTCCAGTTGGGAAGAGACCAAGGGGTAGACCTAGGACCAGGTGGAGGGATTATATCTCTTCGCTGGCCTGGGAACGCATTGGGATCCCCCAGTCAGAGCTGGTTGATGTGGCCAGCGAAAATAAAGTTCGCTGGCAACATCTGGAACTGCTACCTCCGCGACCCGACCACGGATAAGCGGGAGAAGATGGATGGATGGACATATTATCACATATTTTTTTCTTGACTACATCTTCTTTCTTTTCAATTACGTTACATAACATGATACTTATCCTCCAGTCCTGAATTAATGAATGTATAGCGAACTAATTTGCAATCGGTTGTTTATGAGCTTGAAGACCAAATAGCAGAGAACATACAGTATCAAGAAAATAAACAAGTTCTGCCATTAAAGATTAATGAGGGTTTCTTAAAGATAAAGTTAACACATAATATATTGGCCAACATTGGTTCTGCCAGGAATAGTTATTGGAGTAATTATTTTAGCAGATTGAGCTATCAAATTCAGTTGTAAGGTGTACATTGTATTTCATGGAACTGTATGCTATTGAATATGACTGCTTTTTTATTCTGTAGATCCAGTATAATGTACGATATTTATCTTCATTAGGAAACAATTTAATTAAATGAACTAAGTTTGATAGGCAATAGCATTACTGAACATCTGGATGACCCATCAAAAAACAAACACACCTAAACAGAATAAGATTATTTTGGGTACACGGTTCATTTTGGTCATATGCTTATGTCAAGCCAATTACTGATCTCCTGCCTCTTGTTCCTCCCCCTCCTTATTCTCTTACCTTCTACAGGTCCTGGGGAAAGGGGTGATGTTTAATGGCCGCCCCCTCACATTGGAGTCCTCGCAATCATAGATCCATCATCAACGGAGACGCTCTCATCATGGAAACCACCTACCTCCAGACTGCCCTCCTTGACGCCCCCTGCAGAGGGTGTAATTACTGAGGGAGGGGCAGTATTACTGAGACCATCTTGACTGTGAAGAAGAGAAAAAAAACACACAAAACATGTAGTGTACCTCTCTGCAAGTAGGGGGGAGGGTCTGCATTTTAGTCTGATTTATGTTTAATTTATTTTCAGTTTATTTTTATCTCCGCAACAGATTTGTGTAAGCTTGTTAAGAGCGTGTATGTCGGTGTGGACATAGCGTGTGGAGAAAGTGACAGAGAGAAATAAAGAGAGAGAAAGGAGGGAAGAGATGGTCCTCCACACCACCCCTTACTCCAGTGCCTGTCTGCACTTCCTGGATGGCTTGTCGTGGAGCCTGGTGTTCCCCTGCTACTGGCTCCTGGACCAGCTGCTGGCCTCCTGCGTGGCAACCTCTCTGGAGAAGCGTCAACGCTCCCAGGACCCCTGCTCCTTCCTCACCCTATGTGTGCTGATCACCGCACCCCTTTACCTGCTCCTCTTTCTCGCCTCCCTGCCCTTCGCCCTGCTGGGTTTCTTCATTTGGGCTCCCCTGCAGGCCGTCCGCCAGCCGTACCTGTACACCTACCGCAGGTTAGTGATAACAATTTTCAGCATTAGTATGCATATAGCTTCTTAAAATAATGTCACTTGTACTGGAACTGCACAGTGTGGTAAGAATTGTGATTGATACATTGGAGAGTAGGGTTTGTGATAAGATTGAGGCCTTTAGGTGAGGTATGTTCTCCATAAAAAAATATGGTTTCCTAAAAAACAAGTAATAACTCAAACTAATGGGCGTAACAGACACCTAGTGTAACTGTAGTGTCAAACTATCTGGAAGATTCCTGTGCATACTGTACATGTAGGTTAACATACTAGCGCCCACCCGTCACCCCCGTCGACGTTCGCAATTTTCAAATGGGTTGTTTCCAGGCGAGATCGATTCATTGTCGATTTGTTCCTGTACCATGCCTCACAATGATTTTCCCAATCTATTTGAAGTGAAAAATAAGCCATTCAGTTGCAGAGTCATGCTTCATGTTATATACAGTGCCAGTCGTTCCAAAGGTTTGGAGATTTGATGAGGCAAATGAAGTCATTATCTACTGTAAATAGTTTGCTTATGGGTCTGGCTTCCAGCTGCCAGGCTCAATCAGTTCCAGCGAGCGTTTGGTTATCCAAACACAAACCAAAATGGCTACCCACTATAACCACACACTTTGAAATACTGTTCAAGCTCTGTTAGCTGTGGGAGAGCAGCACTCTCTCTGGGTTACTGGCTTATCTAGTGGTATCCTAAGTTAAATTTGACATTCCCTTTGTTATCTCTGTTGGTTTCCAATGCTTTCCCAACATTGATGTGATGATGCTGAATGTTATACTAATTCTTCCATAATATGAGATCAAAATAGCAGTGTTTTCTATGGAATAAGTCAGATCTTGGTTAAAAAAACATGATAAAATACAAATACATTTGAGTTATAAGGAGGCCAACCACATAACAGAATCAGAAAAGGAAAAAAAAGAAATGTGTGAAAATGGAGGCTTCAGTGACCATAACTGTATTGTAAGTTAGTGAAAACACTATTCCACATTAGTATGCATGTCGATTTGTACCATTAATGTTACTTTACAGGCAGAAACTAAGGGTGACTTGAATAAAATGGGATATTTAGAGCCCAGAGAAGCTGATCGGGCCATTTTAGTCTTTTATGCTAAACTAAGCTAGTGTCTGCTGGATTAACCTTCATGTTTAGCATACGGACATGAGAGTGTCTACTTATGTGACCCGCCCAAAAAATTTAACAACCATGTTTCTCTAAAATCCAGATATTATTTTCCTATAAGTTTAATAGCGATTTGTGTTCCTCACAGTTTGACTTGATATATAATGTTGCTGCTTACCTTGTGCAGACCAGACAAACACCAGGCCGAGCAGGGCCAGGCCGGGCCGGCGGGTGTCGGAGAATGGAGGCCCCAGGGACGAAGCTTCTGTTTCTGCAGCGCCAACGTGTGCCTGCTGCCCGACTCCTTGGCCAGGTTCAACAATCTGTCAGACACCCACCGGAGGGCCCGCGAGGTCGGGAAGAGGATCCGCAACGGAGCCAGTCGGCCTCAGATCAAAATCTACATCGACTCACCGACCAACACTTCCATCAGGTACGGAGAGTTTGGGTGCTTTCACTTATGTCCTAGCAGTATACATTGTTATCATATTTATACATTTGTATATGTTTACAAGTAAGTGTGTATGTATGTATATGAACAGTGTAGGCTATGAATATTTGTGAAATCATCCCTCGGTTTTATTCGACCCTTGACAAAATATGAACTCTATGTATTGTCAGGTCATCCGTTTTAATTTAACTCTAAATATATTACTGCTTAGTTTTTAGTTTGTCTTTTTTAGTTTTGTTTATGTTTTGTATTTTAGTTGTATCTTCTTTTTCATGTTTTCTCAGCTGTTTTATCTATGCTACATACATAACATGAGTTTATACTCTGAACAAAGTTTATCTGTTTAATGAAATAAACTGATAAATAAAAAGTAAAAAAAGGGATTAAAAACATTTACTTTGATCATAAATTCCAATCAAATAAATCGTTCTTTCTGTTCCGTCCTCAGTGCGGTCTCCTTCAGCAGCCTTGCCACAGGGTTCCGCCGTACCTCCTCTCTGGACCAGCGTCCGGACCAAACATACACCACCAACGGTCCGGCCGACACAGAAACAGAACCCCCCACCGAGTGCCCAATCCACCCCTCAGGTGCCCCAGACTGCCCCGTCCACCCCTCTACAGGAGACCAGGGTTCCTCTGACTGCCCCCTGCACCCAGAGGGAGAGGACACGGCGGCGGACTGCCCGCTCCACTCCGCAGAGACCAACGGCAGCTCAGACTGTCCTGTCCACGCCCCGGGGGAGGGTCCGGACTGCCCCCTGCATACTACAGGGCCTCAGAGTGGCCATCATGACTGTCCCATGCATGGGGAAGGGACCCCGACCAAACCTTCCTCAGATTGTCCTGTTCACACCTCAGGGGTTCAGATCAGCATCAGCGCCCCAGAGCCAGACCCTCAGGAGGAGGAGGCTGAGACAGGGAACCACAGGGGTGGGGAGCCGGCGGGGGGAGACACGGGCAGCATGACTGCCTCCAGGGAGTCCCTCACCCGTTACCATGGCGGTGACGGTGTAGCGATATCTTCCAACAACACTCTCTCTCACGTCCCTCGCACGTCAGTCTCTAAGCGCCCTGGGAGAAAACGTCGCCACGGAGACGAGACGTTCGACCACGAGATCTCCGCCTTCTTCCCAGCCAACTTGGATTTTCTGGCTCTACAGGAAGTGTTCGACCACGGATCAACCACTAAACTGCGGCAGCAGTTGCATCGCTACTTCCCCTACGTGCTGAGCGATGTGGGCCGCTACGGCTGGAAAGGATGCTGCTCCAGGTTCAAGTTCCTGAACAGTGGGCTGATGCTGGCCAGCCGGTACCCCATCCTGGATGCTCACTTCGAGTGCTACCCCAACGGGAGGGCGGAGGACGCTCTGGCAGCCAAGGGCGCGCTGTTTGTCAAGGTAAGAAACGTTACCTTCTCAGCCTCTTTGTCTTGCTTTTTATGTACAGTTGCACAATGCGAATTCCACTCATTGGAAATGTGTTGGAGGAGTTGGATGACAAATGCAATTACCCTCTCGTTCACCACAGCCAGAAGATGCTCATCTTAGCTTAGCATACAAACGGAAATGGAAAAAAAGCTTCTTTGGCTCTCTCCTTTAGAATTGTAGATGTTTAGGCAGCCTCACTGTGGCACCTTTTGCCTCAAAAAAATCTCACATATAACACCAACCAAAAACGAATTTAAGTGTTTAAGCGTATTTTGTTCAGATTTAAGTTAATGGGATATTTTTATTTTGAAGAAAGGCAGGCTTTTAGTCACTAACTGCATCTATTCTTTATATTTTTGCCTAGAAGTGCACGAAGGTGTAAAATTGTCATTTACATTTTCGAAAACATTGTTGTTTTTTTGCCATGGTTTCGCTCTCGCTTCAGTGAAAATAATTACACTGCCTTAATTCTTGTTGAATAATTTCAAAATCAGACAGCATGTCATTCTAATTACGGTACATTGCAGATGTAATGGGGAACATATACTTGTTTCTTCCTCTCATTTCCTTTCAGTCTGATCTGAATTAGTAGCTCATTTTGTGCCTCTCCTGCAGTAGGAATGTGTCTGAGCTCTGATCGCTGCCATTTCAGCCAAAAGCTAATCGTGTCATCTCTGGTGCATCTCATCTGTAACTTTGACAAGGCGGTAATTTAATCTGCCCATTAGGTCTATTTATACTAAACTTATAATACATTGTTAGAGAGTGCGAAAGAGAGCATTAAAGAGGGACAGAGAGACAGAGTTAAAATGAGCTTCCAGCTGTTTGCATTATTTAATGTAGATCTCCGTAGTATGATAAAGGGTTCATAATGTAAAGACTTTGATTCAGCAATATCTGTCTGCACTGCTCCATAACCCATCTGGTTTTGTTTTGTTTGTTTGATGTGTTAAAACACTCATGTACACCCCACTGTAATTCACAAATTACACATCTGTTATTGTGAGTGCACGCAGCAGTATTTACAGAACACTCACAACCTTTCCACCTCTACCATTGTTCCGTGGAAAAAGCAAACAGAAAAAGCATGTCCCCATTTTCAAGGTCTTCAGCATTACATGTTTTTAAAGAGGACATATCATGCTAATTTTTAGGTGTATATTAGTATTTAGTGCCTCTACTGCAGTGGTTCTCAACCTTTTTCTTTCATTCCCCACTTTGAACAAGGCCAAGCTTACAATTGTCAAATGTAACGTTCTATAACAGGGGTCTCCAACCTTTTTTAAGGATGAGCTCTATTTTCAAAAAACCAAACTTACAAAACAAAGCTACTTTTACTCCTCTTTTTAGTTTTTTTGCAGTGTATATATTTAGCACATGTTAACATTATTATATGCTTACCTTTAACCTTTGTGTGCTGTTTTGGTCTGTGGGACCCTTTTCAGTGTTTACTAAAATAAAATGTGTGCAATTTAATTATTTTAACCTGCTTTATTGGGGGTGGACCTCCTCTAGGGGGGGACCTCACATCCTCTAGGGGTGGACCTTACCTCCTCTAGGGGGGTCCGGGGGCATGCATACCCTTGAAGATTATGTTTTAAATGTTGAAGTGAAATGCATCAATCTGGTGCAATTTGAGCACAAAATGAATTTATGGATACATTTCTCAACACTCATATGAAAGGGAGCTGTATACTTTTCAATAATCCAAACATCTTTAGAATATGATCACAAACAAAAACAAATCATTTAAACTTGTTTATTCTTATCTTATGTTACCTAGCATTCTTTATTTCTATTTATGCATATTTTACTAATCACTCCCCTTTCAAACTGTTTTTAGTTTTTTTTACTGTCCTATAGTACACATTGGAATGATTTCTTACTTTATTTTTTACAACTATATTAAATAGATAAAGGTGTGCTCTCTCACTCTCACTCTCTCTCTCTCTCTCTCTCTCGCTCTCTGTCTCGCTCGCTAACAGAGGCTGTGTGCTCATCCGTGGCGATGACGGCTTGCGTTAAAAAAATAGAATAAACATAGGCCTATTTGTAAAGTGGGGGGACACAAACGGGATTTCGAAAAGTGTCACGGTTAAACTCCTTATGAAGTGGTGAGGTGCCGCTCCACATTGCAAACGCTGTGTGTGTGTGTGTGTGTGTGTGTGTGTGTGTGTGTGTGTGTGTGTGTGTGTGTGTGTGTGTGTGTGTGTGTGTGTGTGTGTGTGTGTGTGTGTGTGTGTGTGTGTGTGTGTGTGTGTGTGTGTGTGTGTAAGCAAGCAAGTTCTCACTCCCAACCCGTCACATATTGACGGACGGTCAGGGCCCCTCCCCGTCACTCTATTACGTACAGGGTACCCTTTGGAAGTCAGTTTTCAACGGGCAGGGCGTCCCATAGACCTCCCATAGCGTTGATAATAGACGCCATGAGAACGCTCCCCGGCAAATGCTACCCCGACGGCCGGTTGTTATTGTCAATATTAATATAATAATTATTTATTTTTTAATAGTCACACTCGATTTCGCCGATTTTCTTGTTATCCCAGCTGGTCGACACCTCTTTTAGCAGAAACAAAGGCTACATTAATGTATCATATCGATTTTAATCCATGTGTGGTTGTGGAATTAATGGACGTGCCGTTGTGCGATTGTGCAGTGCAATAATTTACAAACTCTTCAACTACAACCTTAATTATATTCAAAAACATTTTAGAAGGCCTCACAAAATACTTTAATGTAAATTCAAATGTGAAGGGATTTGTGTAATGTGGTGATTATTATTCACCCGCGGATCTATGGGTTGGGGTATTGTTGCGCACGGACATTATAGTTAACCAGAATTCCTGTTGATGTGAAATCCGAAAACATTTAAAAAAATAATAATAATACTTTATTCCGAGTGTGCTTGCTTTTCTCTTTGAAGGTCATCACATAACGGCATTGTAATACACGGTTCGGCTGCATTAAATATTACATATCTGCCGTAGTTCGCTATTTATAGAGCCCTGATGAGAGGACTTTTAGACAAACAGGAATAACTGCCGCCGAAACTGAATAATGTGACGTGGATCATAAATATATCAGCAATCAAACAAAATCTTCAATTTCTCTTCACAAAATACGTCTCCTCGCAGTATCAATACTAATTCGGCTGACTTTTATATTTGATCCAATTGGTATATGTACACCATAACGGTGCACAGCTGATAGAAACTGACACCTGGTGGTTAAAGCATGCTATTGAAATGTATTATTTTTATTATTAGATATTAATAGGAGACACAGACAGACAAACTAATAAGGCTTTATTTAAACATTAAAGAATACTTTAGATTAAGGTCTTATTTTGAATAAGAAAAAAGCTTTGGGGGTATACATATGCGTATACATAAGCCTGACAAAGTACTAATATATTGCTTTCCTGCAATGTTAACTACTGTATGTTTAAGCACTTATTTTAACTGATATTATACATATGTATTATACTCTTATAAGATGTATGCAGATAGTATAAGAAATGTGCATAATATGACAGTTTAATGGTGGAGGTATACACACATATTGATAGATGTCTTGTTATGGACTGTTGAGGAACCTGCGACCCAGGTTTTTCATCTCCGACCTTGTCAGGTATTGAACAATCAATACATAAACAACACAGAATTATTAAATATAAAACACATGCTGATCCAACGCAAATGTTTCCAACTTAGGATCAATAAAGTCCAGCCGTGAAGACATCTACGGGACAGTTTTGAGATTTCTTCAAATGCCGTTGCCATGGCAACACAATGCTCGCCTTGAAACATGGTTTTCTCATAACTTCAGTGAAAATACTCCAAACAGCCCAGAACTTCAAAGGTTTGGTAACGATGCAGCCATCAACGCATCTAAGCATAGTATGGAGTGTCATCAAATGCCGTTGCCATGGCGACGGACCACTCGCCATGAAACACGATGTGGCTGTAAGTCCAATGGACACGGTCCAATCGTCCCCCAGTCTTCTCTTGTATATCACCGGTCCATGCCTCAACAGCTCTACGCCAAATCTGAGATCTCACCATAAGCCATTTTCCGTTTTCCAGCTTACAGCTTCCTGCCTACGACCTGCCAAAGACCAGTATAGAGGAATGTTAAGCCCTCCCACTATTTTCCAAGAGGGCGTTGCCGGATTTTCAATTTCAGGTTTTAACCAGGAGATGGCGCTTCATTCACAAATACAGAAAGACAAGTTTCATGGACTTTCAGTTGTGTTTTGAAGAGCATTTGAACACATCAATATTTTAGATCAACTAAAGTATATCTAATCTTATAATAATATATAGTCTTTATATATTAAATAATCATAATGCAAATGTTTACATTACACTTCTTTATTTGTTATGCTCATACTTTAACCTTTAAAATTGTTTGCTTTAATATGCAGTATATTTTTGTGTTTGCTTCCTCCTGCTCCATTTCGGACACATACTGTATGATTTATTATTATTATTAATATGAAGATATTATTAAGATAAGATAAGATGTTACTTTATTGATTGAACATTTTAGTTTAGAATGTGCTGTCCCACGGTAATTCAGAAGGCTCACAGGTCACATTCCGACCATTATTTAAAACAATAGGTGCTTTCACACCGTCTACAGTTTGATTTGTATAGAGGGAGCTTTGTCAGTTTTCGAATTACCCATTTACTTTCGGGGAGCCCTATTTTTCAGAGCACATCCTGCTACTAAATATGTCACACGCACGCTCTGTTGACTGGCGCAGCAGCGCGGATACGATCAATTGCTATAAAAAACATTCTTCTGGTAATACAGACGGTGTCACTATGCCGGCGGATGTGGCCGTTGTTGAAGCCTCTTCAGGCTCCGCATCGGCAGGCCTCTCCCTCGGTGTGGAGCTGTCAAGCTCGACCCTAACACCGCTTACAGCCGGCAAACCAAAAGTTGTTTTCCGTTCACGTTGTCATTTTTAGACTCCTTCGCTTCTTTGCTTGTGAATCCAAAAGCTGGGACGCTTGGCTGTTTTCGTTTTGCCATATTTTTTTTTTTCCCAGCCAGAGTTAAAAAAATATCCATATGAACATTTCAAATACCGCGCCGGCATCACCGCCATAACCATAGCAACGTAAGTAAGAATGCAGCGCCGCCACGTACAGATGGCAACACCCAGACATATTCACAAATATAAAACAAATATTCAGAAACTGTAATGAACAATAACTATTATTTATTTCAAGAACTGTTATTTACAGAAACTCAACATTTCTAATCTGTGTGACACAAATATGCACGATTGTTTTGGGCTCCCCCTATTTATCTCAAAGTCAGCCTTCAGGGGAGCTCCCTCCCTCTTCGGGGCAGCCAAGCTCCCCCTAGCTCCCCCCCATTTCGAACAGTGTCTGTGGCTGAATGGCCAGCGATTAGGTGCGGCGCATTTATCATAGGTGATCAGAGCTAACTGCCTGCCGTCAGATTTCATTTAAAAAACAGATCATAAAGAATGATAAGAATAAGAATAATGCGTATTGAACTGGTTTCATTAATTAGTGAGTTTATTTAACACTAGAACCGCCAATCAGGTCAATTTGTGTGATGTGTGTTGTGTGTGTGCAATGTGACTTTTTTTCAATAAAATATTAAAGTCTCCCAGTCCATGATTTTTCCTGAAAGTGTGTTATGTAGCACCCTATGTTGTTAAAAATTGCATTCTAATAGCGGGATTTGACGGGTTTAGGTAGGCCTATACAAAAACCTCTGGCGGTTCTAGTGTTAAGGTAATTAGGTACAGTAGAAGCCCTTTTTTATCAGTAACGAATTTAGCAGTTGAACATAAAAGTCAACTAACTGAGGGTCACTTGCAATTACAGTGTTGTGTCTAACTGTAAGCTTGTCACTCAGAGTAACCTACCGTTAATTTAGCTGCTGGAGAAGAAAGATCAAGGGGGGAGGGGGGGAGAGAGCTGTGGTTGATGGGCCATTAGTTGTGTAAATACACAGCTGAGAGCTGCCGTTTCATTCAGACTGTTTAAAAAACTGTAACAACGGACTATTTTTCTTAGCGGATGCATGCCAATTTAAATCAATACATACAACTATTTTTTAAAATCAATACATACAACTATTTTTTTAATCAATAAAAACATTTTCTAAATCCATAAAAGAATTTCAATAAATATTGGGAGTCATGTCGTTACTTTGTTGAGAATGTGGCCGTGTAATAAGCGGGAGAATTTGCAGCGACTTGTTCCTTATGGGGAAAATAACACCCGTCATGTGTGTGTAGAGGTGTGTGTGGTTTAAACACTTTCATGAAGTGAAGGAATTTCCTTCTATAAAACAGCTGTGGGCAGCAGTGAGTGTCACGGACATGAATTCATAGATCAAGGCAGACTGGTGCACACACTCTCCTGTCCTGCCAGGCGACACGCCCGTTCTAAGCCGTGTCCCTCACTCCTCACATCCCAAGCATCCCCGAAAAGTGTATTATGTTGTTACATCTCAGATGTTATGTTTCAGTTGTGCTCTGTCTATGTTCAGTGTTGCAAACTTGTCACCTTTCGGCGAAATTCGCCGTTTTGAATCCAAAATAAGTCGTTTGTGTGATTCATGTAGATCTGCAATACAAATATTTTTGGGGTATGGGGGGGGCTGGGACCCGGAGTAATCTGCGGCCGTGAGCTGTTATGTGCCATCATGACACGCATGGTGTTCTTTTTTAATATATTATAATGAAGTACGAGCTGTGTGCTCGAGTCTTCCTGCCTGTCGGCTCTGCTCATGGATGTATAATAATGCTCTGCTGCTCCGAGATGATGGTCTAGCTTCAGCAGCTACATTACCTACGGGTGCGTTCGTTAATATTAACTGTGCGTCCGGAGTCACTGTGGCACAGACTGGACTGCTGGTGAACAGCTGTTAGAACGGGCCGTTCAGGTGTTCAGAGCAGAGCTCCCTGTCGGAGCGGCAGAGCGTGATGTGAACTGAAAAGTTTTTCTGTGGCAATATTATTTAAGGAATCGTTGAGCTAGCTAGCTAGCATACATTGTCACTATCTGCTAACGTTAGCTTTAGCCTTCTATTTCTAATAGTTTTTTTCATAGGCTATAAACAGAGGTGGTATAAGTATATATATATTGTACTTGAGTAAAAGTAGAAGTACTCAGATCTTGTACTTGAGTAAAAGTAGAAGTACTCAGGTCTTGTACTTGAGTAAAAGTAGAAGTACTCAGATCTTGTACTTGAGTAAAAGTAGAAGCACACAGATCTTGTACTAGAGTAAAAGTAGAAGTACTCAAATCTTTTACTTGAGTAAAAGTAGAAGCACACAGATCTTGTACTAGAGTAAAAGTAGAAGTACTCAAATCTTGTACTTGAGTAAAAGTAGAAGCACTCAGGTCTTGTACTTGAGTAAACGTAGAAGCACACAGATCTTGTACTAGAGTAAAAGTAGAAGTACTCAGGTCTTGTACTTGAGTAAAAGTAGAAGTACTCAGATCTTGTACTTGAGTAAAAGTAATAGTCCCAGAGTGTAGGAATACTCTGTTACAGTAAAAGTCCTGCATTCAAAATGTTCCTCAAGTAAAAGTAGAAAAGTATTATCATCAAAATATAGTGAAAGTAGTGACAGTAAAAGTAGTCATTGTGCAGATTGGTCCATTTCAGAATAATATATATTAGGGATGCACCGAATATTCGGCCGCCGAAAATTATCGGCCAAAAATGGTTAAAAAGGCTCTTTCGGCTTTCGGCCGAAAGGGTTCTAGCACCGAAAAAATATCACCGAATGTCAGAGAACAGGGTTACGTTGGTAAACTAACGTGTTGTTGTGATGACGTAATCAAAACGCGGCGACAAGCACGGTGCGCGACCATGCTCGCGGCTGGCTCAGAGCCAACATGTCTGCCGCTTGGAGATATTTAAAAATATCAGAGAAAGAGGCGCGGATTGCAATTTGTAAAACGTGTTCAGCTGACATTTCTCGAGGGGGTGTAACTGCAAAGACTTTCACCACTTCGGGATTACTCCACCACTTGAAATCAAAACACCCGGACAAATATGCGGAGTATGATCAAATCACAAGCACTGACAGCGAGAGACTGTTCAGCGCTGCCTCTCATGTGCTTGATGAGAAGAGGAACAGACTTATGGCTGATAAAGCAGAGAAGCTAATGTTCATTAAAAAGTACATCCCACTTTTCCTTTATAAGTAGACAAGGCTGGCTTATCATAAGCTTATCTAGTTCTACATGTCCACTCTATATCCACTTTCCTGAACAATTTTCATTGTGAGTTATAATTCACCATCTCAGGTTATCATTAGGGGGAAATGACAGCAGCACAGTGTTCAATATATTGTACTTTCGGTATCGAAATGATACAATGTTTTTTACATTGCTCATGAGGACAGACCACCTTATTTGCAGATTCTTGAAATTGTAATCTAATTTGTAATTGATTGTGGATTTTGTATCCAGTTTTCACTTTATGTATCTTTATACAATGTTTACTACTTCGCTTATGAGGACAGAGAGCCTTATTTACAGATTCTTGAAATTCAATTGTAATTTCATTTGTAAATAGTTACATTCATGTGCAGGGCCGTGGGAAGTAGGGGTGCTGAGGGTGCTGCAGCACCCCCTGGTGGAGGACAGGGGATCTGCACTTCCACAAGATTAAATACAAATATAATTTTTTAAAAAACGAATTTTCAGCCTTGATGTAACAACATTCATAATTAAGTAAAGATAACACCCTTTTCACCCCGGTTACATTTTCCATTTGCCCTGTACGATGGGCGCTGTAGTGATGAAAGTGGGGGATGTTGGCTTATCAGGCGCCCGCAACTCACAGCCAAAGTGAGAGAGATAGAGAGAGGGGATACCGTGGGGATATCGCGGGGATACCGCGGGGATACCGCGGTACCGGCGGGGATTGTTGTTAGCTTCTGCTAGGCCAACGGATATAAGAACCCGTTTCTACAATAATATGGAGGGAGAGTTCTGTCCTGTCAGACTGAGAGGCTCAGTGAGGTAAACGACTGAGTGTTTAGATAGTTCACTTTAGTCTAAGTTATCTCAGTGAGTCTCAAACGTTTTGATCACAATTTATGTATACATATATTTCCAAGGCACTCCTTTATAATTATTAGGACAAATAAAAACAGGTTTGAAATCATTCCAATGTATACTATAGGACAGTAAACCAAAAATATCGTTTAAACTGGAGAGATTAAAAAATATGCATAAATAAATAAATAAATGTTAACTGGTAAAATAAGATATGAATGAACAACACAAATAAAATAAGTTACATTTATTTGTTATTGGCTATGGTAGGTTATTGGAAATGTTCACATATTTGATGAATAAAATGCAAACCGATCTTTTTCATATGGGTGTTTAGAGTTGTACCCCCTAGATCAGTCTCTAGTAATTGGGCGCTCAAAGTGCACCAGATTGAAGCATTTTACTTTAAAATGTTAAAAAAATCTTCCCGGGGGGAGGGCACCCCCGGACCCCCCTAGAGGATGTGAAATCCACCCCCCAATTAAAACATGTTATAATACTAAATACATTTGAAGCCTTTTATATAAGCTGTCCACCATGTCAATATGTTTCTCTTTTTGTAGTGTATTGGTCTTTTGTAGAGGTTTTTCATTGCCACCTAAAATCTTGCCTAGAGGGCAGCACATTGGTCAGAACCAGCCCTGGTGTCATTCCCACAGCACCCCCCATTTGAAACATGTTCCCACGGCTATGTTCATGTGGATTTATCCAGTTTGCACATTTGTATGCATGCACTTATAGGTGCATTTGTTGTTGTTGAAGGCCTGGCTGTTACAGTCTTTATTTACACTATTTTGGTGTAAGCCTACTGGCCTAGATGTTTATGCAGTTTTAAAGCACCTTGGCTTTGTTCTGAATGCACTTTGTTGTAGTTATCCTACAGAGAAAAGAAAATGCACTTGACTTGGAATTAATGTGCTGTATGCATTCAAAAGTGCTGAATAAATGTTTTATGGACCCATAATAGTGATTATTATTTAAGTTAAGTTTTGCCATAATCATTTATTTTTCCATAATCGGGCAGCTGAACAACATTGGTAAAAAAATGTATACATTATATATATATATATTTCTATTAATCATTTTCGGCCTTTCGGCATTCGGTTTTCGGCCAACTGTTTCCTATTTTCGGTATCGGTTTCGGCCAAGAATTTCCCATTCGGTGCACCCCTAATATACAGGACTGTCTCAGAAAATTAGAATATTGTGATAAAGTTCTTTATTTTCTGTAATGCAATTAAAAAAACAAAAATGTCATACATTCTGGATTCATTACAAATCAACTGAAATATTGCAAGCCTTTTATTATTTTAATATTGCTGATTATGGCATACAGCTTAAGAAAACTCAAAAATCCTATCTCAAAAAATTAGAATAGTTCCTCAGACCAAGTAAAAAAAAAAGATTTATAACAGCAAAACACAATCAAACATTTGAAAATGTCCATTAATGCACTCAGTACTTGGTTGGGAATCCTTTTGCACGGATTACTGCATCAATGCGGCGTGGCATGGAGGCAATCAGCCTGTGGCATTGCTGAGGTGTTATGGATGCCCAGGATGCTTCAATAGCGGCCTTTAGCTCATTAGCATTGTTGGGTCTGGTGTCTTTCAGCTTCTTCTTCACAATACCCCACATATTCTCTATGGGGTTCAGGTCAGGGGAATTTGCAGGCCAATCGAGGACAGTAATGCCATGGTCAGTACACCAGTTACTGGTGGTTTTGGCACTGTGGGCAGGTGCCAGATCATGCTGGAAAATGAATTCCTCATCTCCATAGAGCTTTTCAGCAGACGGAAGCATGTAGTGCTCTAAAATCTCTTGGTACACAGCTGCATTTACTCTGGGCTTGATGAAACACAGTGGACCAACACCAGCAGCTGACATGGCTCCCCAAACCATCGCTGACTGTGGGAACTTCACACTGGATTTCAAGCAACTTGAATTTTGCTCCTCTCCAGCCTTTCTCCAGACTCTGGCGCCTTGACTTCCAAATGAAATACAAAACTTGCTTTCGTCTGAAAAGAGGACTTTGGACCACTGTGCAACTGTCCAGTGCTTCTTTTCCTTAGCCCAAGTCAGACGCCTCTTCCGTTGTCTTGAGTTCAGAAGTGGCTTGACCATGGGAATACGGCTATTGTAGCCCATTTCCCGGACACGTCTGTGAACAGTGACTTTTGATACCTGGACTCCAGCTTCAGTCCACTGTCTTTGAAGCTCCCCCAAATTCTGGAAGCGACTCTTCTTCACAATGCTGTTAAGGCTGCGGTCATCTCTCTTGGTTGTGCAGCGTTTCCTGCCACATTTCCCCCTTCCAACAGACTTTTTGTGGATGTGCTTTGAAACTGCACTCTGTGAACAGCTTGCTCTTTGAGAAATTTCTTTTTGTGTCTTACCCTCCTGATGGAGGGTGTCAATGACGGTCCTCTGGACAGCAGTCAGATCAGCATTCTTCCCCATACTTGTGATTTAGTTTACTGAACCAAGCTGAGTGTTTTTCAAGGCTCAGGAAACCCTTGCAGGTGTTTCGAGTTAATTAGACGATTCAAGTGATTCGTTGAACACCCTACTAGTATACTTTTTCATGATATTCTAATATTTAGAGATAGGATATTTGAGTTTTCTTAAGCTGTATGCCATAATCAGCAATATTAAAATAATAAAAGGCTTGCAATATTTCAGTTGATTTGTAATGAATCCAGAATGTATGACATTTTTGTTTTTTTAATTGCATTACAGAAAATAAAGAACTTTATCACAATATTCAAATTTTCTGAGACAGTCCTGTATATGATATGTTTTATAATGATTGATCATGAAAGTGTTCTCAAAGCTGGTCAAGGTACAGCTAGTTTGAATGACTTTGTATACTGCAGGGTAGCTTGTGGATTTACTCCAGGTGGAACTAAAGTCTGATTTAACACTTGATTATATTTCACTTAATTAATCCAGATCTGTGAAGTAACTAAAGGTATTAAATACATGTAGTGGAGTCAAAGTACACCATGTACCTCTGAACTGTAGTGGAGTAGAAGAACAAAGTAGCAAAACATTGAAATACTTAAATAAAGTACAAGTATCTCAAAATTGTGCCCAAGTATAGTACTTGTTGAGTTTATGAACTTAGTTACTTTACACCATGTGGCTATAAAGATAGAAAGACTTAAGCCTTGCACAGAGGCATGAAAATACATTTTCAAAATGCTCAACAGTGCTGCCAAAATTATAAACTGACTGCTACACAATTTAAAGTAAATGCTTTTATATATTTCTATTAGATGTGACTCTTTGGCGTTTCTGTTATTATTAACACTGCTGCTTTAGTTGTTCTGACTGCTAAAATCCTCTGTTATTCCGTGGGGTGGGGGAGCCGGGGGCTTGGATCCTTGTCACCTTTTTCATACCTGATGAGTTTGCATCCCTGTACTGTATGTTAAAAAGCCTCAGTCACCTTAATTCATGTAATAAAAACATCTCAGGTCAGTAACACTCAAAGCTAAATGTGCAATACCATGTTCAGCTATGTTACTATTTATAATGTTATTGTTGTTACATCAGAAGATGTACATATTGAAATGATTTCTTAACTTACAGTAGGCTATTTTTTACAATGTGTGTTGGAAGGATTTATTAAATTACAATGAATATTGTCATTGTTGAAGGCTTTTAGAGAAGGGTGAAATATAAGCCTGAATTACATAACATTGTATACCTAAAAACGTAAAAGCCACAATAAATAAATCACAATTATTCTAGTTATTTTTACCTCCCGTATTGCTTTCAACCCACCAGCTTTTATGGTGTTGTTACGTCACTAACTGTAAGCTTGTCACATACAGTACAGTCTATGGTCACTCAGAGTAACCTACTGTTAATTTAGCTGCTGGAGAATAATAATAATAATAATAATGGCTTTAATTTATAAAGCACTTCATATTTGCATTCAAATCCCGAAGTGCTAACATCGTAAAAAGAATAAAAAGCAATAAATAAAAATAAATAAGTAAAAAGAATAAAATAAGATAAAAGGGTGATAATAAATAAATAAAAGGTCTAGGGAAAGGCTCTATTGAAGAGGTGGGTTTTGAGGCCTTTTTTAAAAACCTCCACGGTCTGTGATGCTCTCATGTGGTCGGGGAGAGCGTTCCATAGACCGGGGGCAGCCGAGCAGAAGGCCCGGTCTCCCATGGTACGGAGCCTAGTCCTCGGGGGTTTGAGGAGGTTTGAGTTGCTGGAGCGGGTGGTCCGCACGGAGGTAAGGGGGGTGAGGAGTTCCTTGAGGTATGGAGGGGCTGTTCCATAGATACACTGGTGTGTGAGGACGGAGACCTTGAATTCGATCCTCAATTCCACGGGGAGCCAGTGTAGTGATTTCAGGATGGGGGTGATATGATCATTATTTGCGCACCCTCATCAGGATCCTAGCAGCGCTGTTCTGGATGTACTGGAGCCTCTGGATGCTTTTATTGGGGATCCCGATGAGGAGTGCATTGCAGTAGTCCAGCCTTGAGGAGACAAAGGCGTGGACTAGCTTTTCCGCGTCAAACAGAGTGAGTGAGGGGCGGGAGGGGGGGAGAGAGCTGTGGTTGATGGGCCATTAGTTGTGTAAATATACACAGCTGAGAGCTGCCGTTTCATTCAGACTGTTTAAAAAACGGTAACAACGGACTATTTTTCTTAGCGGATGCATGTCAATTTAAATCAATACATACAACTATTTTTTAAATCAATAAAAACATTTTCTAAATCCATAGAAGCATTTCAATTAATATTGGGAGTCATTGAGAATGTGGCCGTGTAATAAGCGGGATAATTTGCAGCGACTTGTTCCTTATGGGGAAAATAACACCCTTCATCCAGATGAAGATCCCTCCGCTACACTTTGGGATCCTGATCGACCGACGAAGCTCCATTAAAATATACATATTTTTGGTGAATTACTGAGTTTAGGCACGTTAATAACGTTTTAATGAAGTTGAATACAGTATATTCATATGTGTCAGTGATTTCATGTCAATTCGGCGAACATAACCATAAATGATCGTGGTGAAGATGATGATTAAATTAGGATTAAAAATCCAGAGCCGGCCTGCATTTCCTGCCGTTCTTTTTTTTCGAATAACAAAATTATTTTGTTAAATAACAACATGGTGATGTTTTGTAAATGATTACATGTCTCTTATTTAGCACAGTAGTATGATATCCGTGACATATTGATCTTAACAAAGTTCCGCTGTACATCCAGCATACTGTATCTCACTTTATTTCACATGAGCTCCAGTGTGGAACCCCACTGCACCCCCTGGTGGATCAATGATCCATTGCAGCTGGCTTCATTATAATTACATTTATCTATCACGGGGGCGGTCTCAAGTCAAGCTGGAGGTTTTCCCTTGAGCGAGGGCAGATCACGTACCAATCACGGCCCTCGCTGTTCAAACTGTCTGTAATGAATCGCTACATCTGTATTAATGCTGCCCATTATGAGCACAAGCTATTTTCACCCATTTATTAATTATATGTTTTAAATTTGAGTGTTTCCTATCCCCTAAACCTCCAGGGATGTACACAGTTTAATACGAAAACCTCTTTTAAAACTAAAATTCCCAGTAGAGACTTGCCATAGAGAATGTTGCAAAACACACAATAGCCAGCATGTGTAGTTCTGGGGACGGGGTGGGGGAGGGGGGGACGGGGTGGACCCGTTCAAATCCAGTTTTGGACAGTCTGCCGTGGTTCCATCCCATTTCAAAGTGTTGTTCGACGCTCGTCGTAACCCTCGGCGCACACTCAAACATCCAATCACAGAGCTTGAGGACTATCACGGGGTTTGTCAAGCGAAGCAGAGAGAATACTTACTTCCGGGGTATAAAATTCTCTAGCATGAGCTGCTCCGACCCTCGGTCCTGACGGACTCCAACTTGTGTTTATTAATCAAACAAATAAATGAACACAAAGATAATTATGTGTTATTGTTGAGTAAATAACAGTGTGTGGTTTAGGAAAGAATACAAAATTAGAAGGAAAAAAAGATGAAACAATACAGATTTCAGTATTCTGAGCCCCTACTCTCCCCATAACTGATGGCAACAAAAGTCCTACATTATTCAATTAAAATAAAGAAGTAAAAACAATAAGTGTGGCTTGATATTGAGTAAGAAAAAGGTTGATAAACGCTGTGAGAATGGATCTGCGGAGAGCATTTCGCCGCAATCCCAACTCCTCTATTAACAACGTTCAGGGAGCTCTATGCAAGTCAATGGGACGCCCTGCCCGTTTAAAACTGACTTCCAAATGGTACCTACGTAATAGAGTGACAGGGAGGGGCCCTGACCGTCCGTCAATATGTGACGGGTTGGGAGTGAGAACGTGTGTGTGTGTGTGTGTGTGTGTGTGTGTGTGTGTGTGTGTGTGTGTGTGTGTGTGTGTGTGTGTGTGTGTGTGTGTGTGTGTGTGTGTGTGTGTGTGTGTGTGTGTGTGTGTGTGTGTGTGTGTGTGTGTGTGTGTGTGTGTGTGTGTGTGTGTGTGTGTGTGCATTTATCAGCCCCGTACTGTGGTTGTCCTGATGTGAGCTTGGATCAGATCCAGCACTCTGTATGTGTGCTGATGATGGGTACCTGTACTGTATGCGTGTGTGTCCAAACATGCCCTCACATATACAGTACCCGATCTAATTAAGACCTGCTAAATCACAGCTTGCTTGCTGACAGACCCCCTCTGTTGGCCCTGCTGCCTGCTGACTGTCACTGTGGTTTACAAGCTGGTCTCACCTCCTCCTCCTGTCTGAGGTCATCCCAGGTCCTCCTGACACCTGGCTGTCAGCCAGCTGGCAGCTACCTGTACCAAGGCAAGCTGCTTACTGCCACCAGAGAAGGAAAGCAAACAATGTTAGACAAAATTATTTCCCCTCCTGACAGGAAATGCTTATTTAGACTGCAGCCAAACACATATGTCTCCCAATCCAGCATGTCTGTCCCTTTGCTCTAAATTCATACTAACTTCTTTATTCATACTTCTTTAACACATAAAGAATTGGCACAGTCACTGAAAAGCATTGTGGGGAATTGATTGTCACTAGTCTGTAATGATTTATCCACTTACTTTGGCTGCTGGGTTCGCATCCTTCACACATTTAGAAGAAGAAACATATAAATGTATTTGAATTGAAAATTATTTTTCGACTTTGGCAATAATGGTTTGATCAAGTAATCTTAAATAAAGAGACTCTAACAAAGGGTTTTCATTTGCATAATGAAGTATTATGGATCAGTAGTTATCAACTGATCATAAAGCATAAAATTGACGGTTGATGACCAGTTTTGAATCTGAAAATGCATATAACAATTATTTAAGAGGCTGAGTGATACAGCAAGACCAAAAGTCTGCATCACCTCTTAAACCTGAGAATGACATCATATTACCGGTTATAGAAGCTGAACTTCTATAGTAGACTGTGGGCTCATTGGTTGGTTGAAAGTCTGCTTAGATGTGTTATCTTTGCGGCAGTTGTTAATTGAATTATATGACATTACCACAATGTATAATGTAGATTGGTATAAGGTTAGTCAATAGTCAATCCTAGTAAGTGATCTCCGAGTTTAATTTGCTATATTTTAAATACCAAGCAAAGTAATGTGTTATGTCATGCTCCCAACCACCAGCATGTGGTGCAGAAAAGAGTTAGCCTTTTTTTGTACCACTTCCAGTTCCCTCATCTCCAAGTCAATGTTTTTATTTATTTTAACCTGTTTTGGTTCAATATCCAAACTAAAGGTGCATTCACATGATACGCGACTGTGTGTTTGCTCACTGCGTTGTTGGTTGCAGAAGTAAAACAGCCAGTTAATCTTTGTTTCTATGGTAACCACCACTGTTACTGTAGCTTGGGTTAGGGTTATACATACAGTTGTGATCTGATTTGTTTCACATGGAAAAATTAAGCAGTAACTTGGTTAAAGTTGAAATAATAAAAACTTTGAGCACAGCAATCGCCGACAATTCGGAGCGGTGTGCAACACCAAGGGTAGCACTTAGCCTTGCCGTACGGCAGGGTTCCCTCTACGGAATCACAACGCCAGCGTAGAGCCGTTTTGCTGTTTGTCATGTGAATGCAGCATAGGTTTACAGAAGCTTATGAGATTTAAAAAAAAAATTCTACGACAAATACTTCAATAAATACCCCGCTGGTGAATGTTGGAAGCTTCTATGTGTGGAAGAACAGTGCTTGCTAGAAAGCGACTAAATTAGATGGCTAACGGCATGACACCGAACATGAGCGCCTTGAGCTTAGCGGTGCAATAGTTTATGTAGCTTGTTTAAAGCCTAAATTAACTTTTAGTTCTGGCAAGAGTGTTAAAGATCTCCTATTATGCCATTTTTAGGCATATATTATGGGCAACCCGGTATCACGGCAAGACGTGAACATGTGACTATTTACCATGCTGGGAGACGTGAAGATGTCCCGATTTCGTCCCTTCAAACGTGACAGTTACACGGTATTGTTAACCCACGTTAACCAGTGGAGAAATAACCAGAAATGCCAAGCAAATGCTACCCCAACGTAATGATTTATTTTTTAATAGTCACACTCTATTACGCCGATTTTCTTCTTTCCCCAGCTGGTCCACACCTCTTTTAGAAGAAACAAAGGCTACATTAATGTATTAAATCGATGTTAATCCATGCGTGTGGATGTGGAATTAACGGACGTGACGTTGTGCGATTGAGTTGCCAGGCAACAGCTTCGGTTCATGTTAATTTACAAACTCTTCAACTACAACCGTAGTTATATTTAAAAACATGTTAGAAGGCCTCACAAAATACTTTAATGCAAATTAAAATGTAAATGTAAAGGAATGTGTGTATAAAAAAATACATCGGTGATAAACGAAACCGGAAACAGACGTAGGCAAGATCCTCAGCTCGATGATTTGGATGGTTTAGCCGCAATGCATGCTGGGATTAGGTGTTTATGTGATGTGAAATCTGAAAACATTTTTAAAAAATAAAATAATACTTTATTCCAAGTGTGCTTGCTTTTCTCTTTGAAAGTCAACACATAACGGCATTGTAATACACGGTTCGGCTGCATTAAGTATTACATATCTGCCGTAGTTCTCTATTTATAGAGCCCTGATGAGAAGACTTCTAGGCATTATATTATACACAACTACGGTGTAGTTATGCAATGAATGAAAAACTTGAGGGTTACTTTGTAAATATAATCAGTTACTGATTACTGAATACATGGCTCTGAAAGTAATCCGAATACAGTTACAGTTACGTGTCTTAAAATAGTAACGTATTCAGATTACTTTAAGATTACTTTTGGATTACTTTCTTTTTCCATCACAAGGTATTTTTTGGTGTACAGGAGACACAAAAAGCAAAAGGAAACTGAACGTGTTTTTACTGTTTTAATGGCTTATCAAGAGCACAACTGAAACGTAACATCTGAAACGATGTAACAACATAATAAACCTTTAGGGTATGCGAGGAGTGAGGGACACGGCTTAGAACGTGCGTGTCGCATTCTGTCCTGCCAGTGTTGGCAGGACATGAATTAAAATGTCAAACTCGGACTTCATTTTAAGGACATTTCGGCCAGGGGTGTAGAGCTATATTTTTTGAACCACCGGATTGGCAAAACAGGAGAGTGTGTGCACCAGTCTGCCTTGATCTAAGTATTCATGTCTGTGACACTCACAGTATCAGCTGCCCGCAGCTGTTTTATTGAAGGAAAACCTCCTTCACTTCATGACATCTCTGCAGCACCAGGAGGCAGCGGGAGGGTTAACCCAGCCTCTGAGAAGAGGAGCGCGCAGTGCCTTTCACGCACCGCCTTTCACGCACCGCCTTTACTGTGTTTACCTTCAGAATCATTAGAAAGGCTATAAGAGCGACCGCAGGCTGATGTTTTTTAACCACACACACCTCTACACACACACACACACACACACACACACACACACACACACACACACACACACACACACACACACACACACACACACACACGCACACGCGATTTAAACGCAGACTTCTGTTCCTCCATGTTTCGTTGTTATCGTTTCACTGAGCGGACCCGGCCCTTTTTTCTTTTTCAAACGCTCCCTTTTTAGGTCCATCTGCGGCGGTACTAGGTTTTGTGCGCTGTGATGATTCGGCTGTACCTTTAGAAATGAATATTAAATGTTGTGAGGAAATCTTTCCACCAATAATTCCAATAAGTAATCTAAAATGTATTCACTTCAGGTTTACGAAAGTAACTGTAATCAGATTACTCGTTTTTCAAATGTAACGCGAGCTGAATACAGTTACTTGATTTGTGTATTCTGATTACGTAACGCCGTTACATGTAAGCCTATTCCGTTACAACGCAACCCTGGTTACAAGACATCTATCAATATGTGTGTATTAAACTGTCATTCTGCACATTTCTTATACTATCTACATACAGTACATCTTATAAGAGTATAATACATATGTATAATATCAGTGTAATAATAACCAAATAATAAACAAATAAGTGCTTAAACATAGTTAACATTGCAGGAAAGCAATATATTAGACATTGAGTACTTTCTCAGGCTTAATATTTATCTGTAGATACAAATGTCACTGTGTGTACTGTGTGCTCTGCATGTGTGACCATTAAAGAGGGTTTCATCCCTCCGTAGTCTTCTATACCCCCAAAGCTGTTTTCTTATTCAAAAGAAGACCTTAACCTAAAGTACTCTTTAATGTTTAAATTGAGCCTTATTAGTTTGTCTGTTTTGCACATCCTCCTATTAATATCTAATAATAAAATCGTTATTCAACCACCAGGTGTCGCTTTCTATCAGCTGTGCACCTTTATGGTGTAAATACAGCCTATCTACCAATTGGATCAAATATAAAAGTCAGCCGAATTAGTGTTGATACTGCGAGGAGACGTATTGTGTGAAAAGAAATGTAAGATGTTGTTTAATTGCTTATGTATTTATGATCCACGTCACGTTTTCAGTTTTGGCGGCAGTTCTTCCTGTTTGTCTAGAAGTCTTTTCAGCAGGTAATAACGTTTTCAGATTTCACATCACATAAACACCCAAATCCCAGCATGCATTGCGGCTAAACCATCCAAATATCGAGCTGAGGATCTTGCCTACGTCTGTTTCCGGTTTCGTTTATCACCGATGTATTTTGTTATACACACATTCCTTCACATTTACTTTTTAATTTGTATTAAAGTATTTTGTGAGGCCTTCTAACATGTTTTTAAATATAACTACGGTTGTAGTTGAAGAGTTTGTAAATTAACATGAACCGAAGCTGTTGCTGTCACGGTTTTAAGTTTGTGTGTCTGGTAGTGGGTGTTTTTCTGTTCTCCTTGTCATGCTTTCCTCACTGTATATTGTCTGGTCTTTTTTCCCCTGTGTTTTCCTGCCTGTCGTTAGTTTTCCCTGGTGTGTCTAATTTCCTGATTATTTTCACCTGGCACCCGTTCTGTGTCTCCTGTGCTAATCAGTGTCAGTCCCGCCCATGATTATTCCCACCTGTGTCTTGTTACCCTGTGTTTGAATTCCCCTGTCTCCCAGTGTTCAGTGTCAGTTCGTTTTTCGTCTCTCGTCATGTTCAGGTCTATGTGCTCATTGTCTTATGCTATGGTCAGGTTGATGTTTCTTGTGCTCGTGCAAAGTTTCATTCGTCACTAACTGAGCGCTTTCAGTTTTTGTTCGCTATTTTTGTCATCTCGACTAGAGATTGATAGTTACCCTTTTTGTTGTTCACTGCTGTATTGGAAAATAAAGTATCTAACAAATACTTTACCTCTGTCTCCGGGGTCGTGCAATTGGGTCCTACTGAGTTCGCAACAGAACAAACTGACCATTATGGACCCAGCGGACTCAGCTTTTTTGATGCTACAGGCGTCTAGATGAGGCTACTGGAATGGCGCCTCATCTAGACGCGGTGAAGAGGCTGCATTGAAGGAGGAACGTCAGGAGGTTGCTCGCAAGCCCTGGCTCAGGAACATGTTGCCTGAGTGGTTACAACTTTTCACAAGTTGTCCTAAGGACTTGTCCGAAGCCTCTAACCCTTTCCTGGGGTATGACCAAGCCTTGGGAGGCCCACGGATTCTCCAAAGAATCTCTAGGAGACGCAAGACCAAGATTCCAGCCCGTGCTCCAGTGGTTCCGGTTCCAGTGCCGGCCCACACAGCCATTGTTACGGCTCCAGAACCGGCTCACAAGGCCATGGTTCTGGCTCCAGTGCCTGCCCCAGTAGCCATGCTCCTTGCTCCAGAACCGGCCCCAGCAGCCATGGTTCCAGCTCCAGTGCCGGCCCCAGCAGCCATGTTCCCTGCTCCAGAACCGGACCTTATAGCCATGTTTCCGGCACCAAAACCAGCCCACACGGCCATGATCCAGGCTTCAGTTCCGGATCCCACAGCCATGTTTCCGGCACCAGAACCGGCCCATGCAGCCATGGTCCCTGCTCCAGAACCGGCCCATACAGTCGTTGTTCCGGCTCCACTTCCAGCCATGATTCCGGCTCAAGTACCGGGCCCAGCAGCCATGGTCCCGACCCCGGCACCTCGTTTCCTGTTGGCTCTCCAACCGACGCCAGCTCCCCGAGTCCTGTCGGCATCCCGGCCGACTCCAGCACCTCGTCTCCTGCTGGCTCTCCAGCCGAAGCCAGCTCCCCGTGTCCTGTCGGCGTACCGGCCGACTCCAGCACCTCGTCTCCTGTTGACTCTCCAGCCGACGCCAGCTCCCCGAGTCCTGTCGGCGTACCGACGGTCTCAAGTCTCCTTACAAGCCAACTCTCAAGTTCCTTCTCGAGTTCCCTCTCAAGTCACCTCTCGAGAGCCCTCTCAAGTCACCTCTCAAGTAACCTCTCGAGTCCCCTCTCGATTCCCCTTTCAAGACACTTCTCAAGTCCCCTTTCGAGTTCCCTCTCAAGTCACCTCTCAAGTTCCCTCTCCAGTCCCCTCTCAAGTCTCTTCTCCAGTCCCCTCTCAAGTCATCTCTCAAGTATCCTCTCGAGTTCTCTCTCGAGTCCCCTCTCAAGTCTCCTCTCGAGTTCCCTCTCAAGCCACCTCTCAGTTTCCCCCTCGAGTCCCAACTCAAGTCACCTCTCGAGTCCCCTCTCGAGTTCCCTCTCAAGTCACCTCTCCAGTTCCCTCTGAAGTCACCTCTCCAGTTCCCTCTCGAGTCTCCTCTCGAGTTCCCTCTCGAGGTCACCTCTCTGTTTCCCTCTCGAGTCCCCACTCAAGTTCCCTCTCGAGTCACCTCTCGAGTCCCCTCTCAAGTCACCTCTCGAGTCCCCTCTCAAGTCTCCTCTCGAGTTCCCTCTCAAGTCACCTCTCAAGCCCCCTCTCGAGTCTCCTCTCGAGTTTCCTCTCAAGTCCCTACCCTATGTCCTGTGCCGTTGGAGGCCCCGCCGACTACTCTTCTGCCGGGGGTCCTGCCAACCCTAAGTCCTGTGCCGTTGGAGGCCCTGCGGACTACTCTTCTGCCGGGGGTCCTGCCAACCCCATGTCCTGTGCCGTTGGAGGTTCCACTGGGGGTCCTGCCAACCCCATGTCCTGTGCCGTTGGAGGTTCCACTGGGGGTCCTTCCAACCCTATGACCTGTGCCGTTGGAGGTCCCGCAGACTGCTCTTCTGCCGGGGGTCCTGCCAGCCCCATGTCCTGTGCCGTTGGAGGTCCCGCAGACTACTCTTCTGCCGGGGGTCCTGCCAACCCTATGTCCTGTGCCGTTTGAGGTCCCGCAGACTACTCTTCTGCCGGGGGTCCTGCCAACCCTATGTCCTGTGCCGTTGGAGGTCCCGCCGACTACTCTTCCACTGGGGGTCCTGCCAACTCCATGTCTTGTCCCGTTAGAGGTCCCGCAGACTACTCTTCTGCCGGGGGTCCTGCCAACCCTATGTCCTGTGCCGTTGGAGGTTCCGCCGACTGCTCTCCTGCCGGGGGTCCTGCCGGCCCTGTGTCCTCTTCCGTGGGGGATCTTGCCGACACCTGTCCCACCGGCTCCGGATTCGGTCCGGTCGACACCGGCTCCTGCCCGGCCTCCGGAGCTGTCCAGTCTTCGCCCCTCCTCGAACTCTGCCTTGCCCCCGCGCCGTCCGCCCGAGACCCCCTTTTTGAACTCTGCCTTGCCCCCGGGCCGTCCGCCCGAGACCCCCTCCTCGAACTCTGCCTTGCCCCCGGGCCGTCCGCCCGAGACCCCCTACTCAAACTCTGCCTTGATATTTTTGGACGTCTAGAATCCGTCCCTTGAGGGGGGGGTTCTTTCAGGGTTTAAGTTTGTGTGCCTGGTAGTGGGTGTTTTTCTGTTCTCCTTGTCATGTTTTCCTCCCTGTATATTGTCTGGTCTTTTTTTCCCTGTGTTTTCCTGTCTGTCGTTAGTTTTCCCTGGTGTCTAATTTCCTGATTATTTTCACCTGTAACCCCTTCTGTGTCTCCTTTGCTAATCAGCGTCAGTCCCGCCCCTGATTATTCCCACCTGTGTCTTGTTACCCTGTGTTTAAATTCCCCTGTCTCCCAGTGTTCAGTGTCAGTTCGTTTTCGTCTCTTGTCATGTTCAGGTCTATGTGCTCATTGTCTTATGCTATGGTCAGGTTGATGTTTCTTGTGCTCGTGAAAAGTTTCATTCCTCACTACGTGAGCGCTTTCAGTTTTTGTTTGCTATTTTTGTCATCTCGACTAGAGATTGATAGTTACCCTTTTTGTTGTTCACTGCTGTATTGGAAAATAAAGTATCTAACAAATACTTTACCTCTGTCTCCCGGGTCGTGCAATTGGGTCCTACATCCTAAGTGTCTGAGTTCGTAACAGTTGCCTGGCAACTCAATCACACAACGGCACGTCCGTTAATTCCACATCCACACGCATGGATTAACATCGATTTAATACATTAATGTAGCCTTTGTTTCTGCTAAAAGAGGTGTGGACCAGCTGGGGAAACGAGAAAATCGGCGTAATCAGTGTTTACCACAGAATTTGATTCTATTTGTGGGGGCACCGCACCGCACCCCTCCCCCACCAAGAAAAGCCAAAGGACCTTTAACCTATTTGGGTGGTTCATGCATCCACCCCGCCCTCAAATAAGATAAAAAATGCAAGTTCATGGCTACTGTAGACAACGATCTTGTTGCTCTGTGTTACGTTGTTAAAGGCCATGTCATGCATCTAACACAGGCGTTTTTTTAACATGTAGTTTAGATATCACCAGAATAAAAATAAATAAAAATGTTTAAAGTTTGGTCATAATTAAATGACATATACGTTAAAAAACGATGTTGATTCCGAAGTTTGCCGAGTACGCCCCCGATCACTCCCGAACGAGCGGTGACGTCACACGTGGCAAATATTGCCATTTGATCAAATCAGTCCAAATGGCAAGCAACGCGACAACTTCAGACAGCGACAGCGTTCATTCAAGCTCAGATTTGGTGGGTTATCTGGATTCAGTTACAGAAGTAGAGAGTGAACCAGCTAGCCTTTCACTTCAAGGCATCTTGCCTTATCAGTACGAGCCTCCTGCCCGGCAATCGAACAACGAGGCAGAAACTTGTGAAAGAGAAGCGGATTCCGCAGCCGGCGAGACTCGAGTCGGCAATACTGAATGGTAAATTCAGTTTTATTTAATTTGACCTGCACTAAATGTCGATCTTAATTTGTCATCTGTTCCTCACACGTCTGGCAGATATTTTATTTTTTTTATGTTAAGTACAATATTCAGGTGTACATGTCAATGCTTTGAACGCATGCCCACTGCAGATGAATGTGTATGCTGCAGAGAGATCTGGCAGGTGATGGAACAAATAGACAGTTTGCAACCTACTGACCAGATAGCAGAGTCCTGCATCAGGTCGGGTATCCGCGGGTACCCGACGGGTGACCCGCCAAAAAGGTGATTTGCGGGTGGTATTTTTTCAAACGCTTTTTTCCGGGTTCACTTCTGGGTAAAACAAAGATGATGCGGGTCGGGTTGCGGGTGTTGCATAATAAATATATTCAAACAATAATAATTTAGTTTAATGTTTAAATCCTCAGACCTCTCCTCCACGGGACCGAGCATAATCATAACCTCTGCAGTGCATCTATCTGCTGCTGAGCGCACCACATTCTGAATGGCTGAGGTGAAGCTCTCTATAGCGGAGAATACAGCATTTTCAATCACTCTTCCTCAAGAGCGAAATCCAACGTCTGGGAGGCTTTTGGCGTCATCCTAGATGGAGAAAATAACCAACATCCCAGGCTTTTTGAGCCAAATATGCAACTGCGTGTGTTAATAATTGCACGTTTTCACTGCTTATATATATGCGGGTTCGGGTCGGGTTGCGGATCTTGTGCCGGCAGGTCGGGTCGGGTTGCGGAACTAATTGGCAATATGTGCGGGTAGCGGGGCGGGTTCGGTATTGCACGTCACGGGTGCGGGGCGGGAGCGGGTCTTGAAAATCAGACCCGTGCAGGACTCTGCCAGATAGAAGACACCGACGAGAAACCAAGGTGCATTATTTGCCACCCAGGCTTTAGAGAAGGCTGTCTCAGTGTTTGGACACTGAAAATAGCGTATCTTCAATACAAACAACAACACAGAGCAGTTGATGGCCCACTACACCAGTAAGTAAATATTGATTGACCCAACTGCCTATTGCAGCTTTGCTTTCATATAATACTTTTAATCGCTACAGATATGGTACACTTTTAAAGATACCATTAAACTCTTTCAAGCAGTCAAAAACAGCTTGGCTTTTATTTGTTCTGTGTATGCAAGTTCAATGTATGCTTGGGAAAAGAAACAACTACACATGTGAGGAAATATATAAGAGGTCTATGATTCTGTCAAGCAGTCATGTACAACCTCATATTTCTTTTGTACAACTAAAGTACAAATATCATGTTATAAGCCAATTTGTAACCATTGCTACATAATAGTACTACATAACATTTTATTTTTCTCCAAATATATTTATAATCTGTATACTTTTTTTTCATGAGGAAGTATCGATATACAGCTTATCGACAGTTTGTACGTTGGTGCTGGGGTGTACTCGGCCCAAAAATCAGAGTCCCGCTGCCCGCATGTGCTGTAACCGAGATACGGAAGACTTACCCTGAACCGGGAGGCCGCTGTCAGGGATTTCAATGGCCAAATCTGTAATTTGACATAAGTCATGCAGCTGAACTGGTTAAAATGGTTTCGCATGATGTAAATAATTTACAATATTATTTTTCCAAAGAAACATGTAAATATAACAACATTTTCCAAATCACAAGTTTGTAAGATTGTATTAATTTACTGTTTGATAAATAAAAAAGGGTTCTTTTGTTAATTTTTCAATTGTAACATTTGATCTTTATTGCAGTGTACATTAGTCTATTTTGGTATATGTGCGAGTCCACAAACAATTAAAAGTGGTAAAAATAATAAAGATATTCAGACGTAATTCATTTTTGGCCTTACTTATTTCACTTCAACTTGTATATATTTCAGTCACTAGGCAAGTTCACTGTACTCTGGTGACATTTAGCTCAAGCTGGCATAACACCTGTAGTAACTTAATTCTGACCCGAGTTTTGTGCACAATCTTCCAGCACCCATGATCAATGTTTATAGCAATCAGGAAACATTCACAGCTCACAACTACACATCGCTTCCCCATCATGAATTGTTAGATAAAAAAAGTTTAGCGAGGTCCGGTTACACATATGTTGAGCGGAAATAGCGGAAGGATACAAAACAAACAATCCAGACGAGGCTGGTGTTTGCCACGTGTGACGTCACACAGCTGGGTTAATGGCTGGCAAGCTTTTCGCTACCGGAGCGGAATAACACGGGAAAGTGGCACACATTTCATGTTATTTGGGGGGTATTTATGGAAAGAATCATTGATGTTGATATGTCAAATGAAACAGTGGAAAGTGATGAAGCGATTTATTAACACAGAATAACGTTTATTTTGGACATTTCATGGACTTTAATGAGTGAAACACACCGGAGTTGAGGATCTGTGGGGTTTATTCTTCCAAAAATAAAAATATAATTTCAGCATCATATCACAATTCAGCAGACGCCTTATTCCAAAGCGACTTACAATTACCAATTACAGGGACATTCTCCCTGGAGTAACCGAGGGCTAAGTGCCTTACTCAAGGGCACACTAGTAGTGGTGTTCCAGGCAGGTTTTGAACTCTCAATCTTTCGATCATCTGCCCACCTCACTATCCATTAGACCAGGGGTTCCCAAACTTTTCAGCCCGCGACCCCCAAAATAACAGTGCCAGAGACTGGCGACCCCCTGTCGATGGGGGGGGGGGGGGGGGCTAGTGAATTCATTTCAGTTTACCGCACTCTCGCGGGAGTGTCATTATTGTCTCACTACTATCACTACTACTATTACTATCACTACTGCCATTATTAGGCTGTAATTTGCAACTGTTGGAATGGATAAGCAGGCCTATTGTTTTTGGATATTTGTGGAGTTAGGTGGTCCATGAGTGTTTTTTATTGGTTAAGTGGTCCTTGGTATGAAAAAGATTGTGAAACAATGCGCTCGTGGATTGTCAAATGTATGGGAAACACAAAATAAATCATTATGTCGGGGTAGCATTTGCTTGGCATTTCCGGTTATTTCTCCACTGGTTAACATGTGTTAACAATACCGTGTAACTGTCACGTTTGAAGGGACGAAATCGTGACATCTTCAAGTCTCCCAGCATGGTAAATCGTCACATGTTCACGTCTTGCCGTGATATCGGGTTGTTTATGGGTCTCAGATATATACAAATATATAAAAACATATCTATGATGTGTTTTGCTCAAAATACCAAACAGATGATGCATTTTAGAATCCCTCATATCCCTCTATTTCAGCCCTGTTAGAGAAACACTGATTCTTGGTCCTTAAAAAGAAAAGAGGAGGGGGAGCTAATGCCTGCTCAGAATTCTACTGGCAGATACAGTTAAATGCTACCGTGATAAAAAGCCATCATGTTCCAATCCACATCAAGGATTATTTCTGAAACAGTATGGAGCTCAAATGCTTTTTCTCTTGCCAGTTTACCACAAGGTGAGTTCCTTTTTATATTTCCTGCTTCTTCATACATGTGCTCTACACAGTAGGAGGTTAGCTCTGAGTATTAGCAAGGCTTGCTAATGTAAACAAAGACCATATTACGTCCAAAACACCTCAGGCATTGTTTCTGATAGCAACTTTCTGATAGTGCCGTGGGTCCGCATTGCCACGCAAATCTGGATCAACTCCGCTGTAGCCTACCCCCATGTTTAGAGATTTGGGTACGGAGGAAAAGAGAGGGTTTTATTTTTCACTTTTTAGTTCCCTGACACACCGGGAACACATATTTATGTATAAAAGACATCAGAAAGTGCATTTTGCATGATAGGTCCCCTTTAATGCATGGAGATTAACTCGCTGATTTTATTTTCTGCAAAATCCAATGCGGATCCAATGGAAATTCCCGTTGCTTGCACCTTGAGATGCTCACATCCGATACGGACTACAAAGATTGTTTCATGGACACACTGTTTATCTCTGCAGTATATTCTGATCTGACTGTGTGTTGTTGATCTTATGGTGGTACAGTGCTCATTGGCTTCTGATAGCCCTTTCATACGACCCATATCTCGCAGCCAGCTGCAGGCTTTGATGTGCCTTAATATTTGCCCCCACCCCCCCTTCCTCCCAAGTGTCTCGGCAGCCTTCCAAAGCATCATCTTGTTATGAACCCTGGCTTCCCTTCCATGCACCTTTGGTCATTCTGGCTCATTACTACCCTGCCAGCTGGGATGCATCTCATTAGCAGTTAATTTGATGTACCTGATGTTCACACTGATCCCTCTTCACAGCCTGCAGACACTGTGTTTTCATGTTCAAAACAAACAAGGAGGCTGTCATTTTAGATGACAGAAGGCATTGTTAAAGCGATGATCCCGTAAAATGATTCTCGTTTTCAATGATATGTTGTTGCACGCATTAGCATTTTGCACTTTCCCAGACAGCACTTGTCAGTCAAAACATTGCGGGGACTGTAATTATCCTCCATGGATTTTCTGTTGATTTTCTCTTCTCTTCTCTTTGTCTGTTCAGCAATTATAGATATCATCTTCATGCTAACTACAGTTATTCTGTTTACTTCATAAAATGTCCTGTGCCACAGTAAGGAGCTAGCAGACATCAGGAGGCATATATAAACAGCTGATTAATCCCCCTACATTCAAGCTCATTTACATGATCACAATTTCACATGTGCTAACATTGCATAATCATGTGTATGCATTGCTTCATAAATCTGACAAAGAGAATGCTTATGCATGTTTCTGTTGAACACAGATTTGAACCTACATCATACATTTGTACATAGTTGTTGAGTGCACTAAATGTAAAAATGTTCCAATCGGTATCAGTTTCAAGCCTTTTGTTGCTCAATATGCATATGTTTTAATGGAAAATACCACATTGTACGGGACAGGCTAAGGGACAATAATGAACATCTCTTAGTTCTTGACCAATCACAAAAGAGTCGGCCAGCTAACCAGAGCAGACTGGGCTCTGGTTTCAGCACAGGCAGTATGAGATAAATAAAGAGCTTTCTGAACATTAAAGCATGGATACATGTCACAGTAGAAACACAATATACTCATATACACCTGAAAGCAAAGCAATAGGCCCCAGTTAATGCATTGTTGTTACACTATTGAACATTATTAGGGGTTTACACAATCAATCAATGTTGATGTTTTTATCTGGCAGCATAAGATTAGTCTACTCTACTATATTCAAATGTATGTATCACTTCATTTCAGTTTGGGTAGTTTTGATATAGCACATCATGTGTATTCTTACAATGAAATGGATTTTATACTAAATAAGCCACTGATGTAAAAGATCTGCCTCCAGCCTCACTCTTATATCGTTCCCAGGCTAATTTCAATTAATTGTAAAACGCTGTTCTTATATAAATACAGTTTTTAAAAGAACCTAAGTCAGAGCACATTCTCATAATTTCCCTGTGGATGTATTTACCTGGAGAGGTCACACATATAACTCTGAATTATATGTGTGTAACTGTGAAAGAGAGAGAGGCAGAGATGGAATATTAATTAAAAACAATTCCCTAAAGAGAGAGCCAGCTCTGACTCCGTAATTAAAGCTCTTCAGTCCCAACATTTATCTCCTCTTATAATTATTTTAAACGGCTAAGTGCAAGATTGAACTGTGTGTGTGTGTGTGTGTGTGTGTGTGTGTGTGTGTGTGTGTGTGTGTGTGTGTGTGTGTGTGTGTGTGTGTGTGTGTGGTGCTGTGTACCTGGACTCACATTCAGGTTCAGGTCCGGACTCAAGTCCAGAGGTTCAGGTTCAGGTCCGGACTTATAAGTCCGGACTTGGGTCAAGTTGTGTGAGTAACTAAAGTGAACTTATTGTGAGCTAATTATCAATTGAAAATAAACTCATAATCAACTCAAATTCAAACTTGTCAGGTTTATTGTGCCCCCTTCCAACTTGTGTCTACACCATGTATTTTCTATAACTCTACATGTGTTACTAACTACACAACACAACTACATACATAGTGATGTACATACAAGACTCAATCTGCAAGAGTACAAGTCTATGTGTTCTTGTTCACGAACAACAGCATATTGACATTGTCTGGGTGAAGTGTTGCTCTTTCGGCAGACACTATACAGGGTATCTGCAGGATTCATAGAGATGAATTTACTACCTTTTACTACCTCCACAATATTTTTTACTACCAACACGACATCAAGCAGCAGCCCTTTTTGGACTACTAATTATAAGGTATTAGTGTGACACTGTCACACCCGTCATACATATCAGGTACACTAATGTTTAATTGTGATCATTAAGTATTGTCATTGTCAATTGTGTTTTTTTTTGTAGTGTTGAGTTGACCCTTAGCCCTAATAAAGTGAGTAATAACCTTGACACTTCTTAAACACATATCACTTAACAACCATAAATATTAATAATAAAGTGTCACATCACACACACTTACTCACAAACACGCATTCTCTCACAAACACGCATTCTCTCACACACACACACACACACACACACACACACACACACACACACACACACACACACACACACACACACACACACACACACACACACACACACACACACACACACACACACACACACTTAAGCAGTTACTGGTGCGTATTAATAATGCGTATTAATGAAAAAAATTGAAAATCAATCAAATAAATAACTTTAATGAACAATATGCTCTGAGGACTACAGCTTTCAAAGATCTGCTTCAATATAACATTCACCATATTTAAACACAATAACGTGTGTGAGGAGTGCATGTATGCACATGTCTGTGGGTGCGCCTTTGTATGGATGTTGTTGTTGTTGCAATCTACATTGTATCTAAGTGAATCATTTAAAACAATAACTGTAGGGGTGTACGTGTGTGTGTGTTTGTGTGTGCGTGTGCCTGCATTCGTCTGTGGGTGTGCCTGTGTGCAGTTGTTGCAATCTACATTGTATCTAAGAGAAACATTTAAAACAATAACTGTGAGGGGTGTACAGTCACAGAAGTCTCAGTTGTGAGGACTTATCTTCAATTATTTTCTCCAATTTGCAGAGCTCTTCTTTTTTTTCTTTCTGCCTTCTGCGAAGGGTATTGGACTTGATTATCAGTTCAGCCATTTTGGACCCAGCCTTTCCCTCAGCCTGCTCGGCCAACTTGTCCGCGTCCTTTTCCAGTGAGTGACAAACACGGCGAAGTACCTCTTCCTGTCTTCTGAGGTCCAGAAGCTCCTCCTCCACTGCCTTCCTCCTCAGAGCATGGGCAGCACTCTCTCTCTTTTTCTTTTCACTGTCAAGGTACAGTCTGTACTGGGATCTAGCTGATGAGGCAGAGGCAAGGAGCTCCTTTGTGAGGGGCACTTTCAAAACACCACCACAACTGTTGATCCTGTCACAAACTAGTCTCAGTGATTCCAGTGTGCGGTCATGGAGATTGCATGTCTCCACCTCTTTGTTCACTGAAAATCCTCTTTCCACAGTGGCTTGGCCATGGGAAAGAAGGAGGAGACTCTGGCAAAACTGCAGCAAGTCAGGGTAAGGCCTGCTGAGGGTTGTGTAGAAGAACACATCAAGGCGGTCCTTCAGTGGCTTGAAAGCCAGGAAACGTTCATCCCGTCCTTCCACAGAGGTCAACGATTCGAACTGTTGAATGATAACATCACCTACAATATTGACAAAAACATAATCATTAATGACATTTAAGTACATTTCAAAGTAGAACACCCTTAGAACATGGCCTTCATTTGAATGACCTTCCCTGTCCCTAGACATACTGTATTTTTTCTTACCAGCTGGAATGCCACCTGTCAATCTCTTTCCCTGAAGGAATGTCTGCACTACACTCTTCATTTGCTTGATGCACCACTCCGGTTCTTGGTGGATTTGTGTGGGATCAAGGCATGCAATGTGCCTAACCATTGGAACCTTTAGGGGGGATTTGTCTTGCAA
This sequence comes from Notothenia rossii, assembly GCF_949606895.1. Taxonomy (NCBI): domain Eukaryota; kingdom Metazoa; phylum Chordata; class Actinopteri; order Perciformes; family Nototheniidae; genus Notothenia; species Notothenia rossii. The sequence goes on from NC_136903.1 coordinate 38,974,653, forward strand.
TTTCATGACAACCTTAACAAGGCACTGCAAACATTCTTTCCTGAAGGTTAGCAGAGAGAGCTCCCCTATCTTGCCTCCTGGTTTGCTCTGAAGGGCCTAACAAATAGAGAACATTAATGTTCATACAAGGATATTTATTTGTCACATATATAGAGATACTTGTGTAAAACCTGTGGGGAAAAGATGTTGGTTGTCTGCTCTCTGGGTGTGTGTGTGTGTGTGTGTGTGTGTGTGTGTGTGTGTGTGTGTGTGTGTGTGTGTGTGTGTGTTTGTGTGTGTGTGTGGGTGGGTGGGGGAGTGATGGGATATGTGAGTATAGTTCAGGATGAGTTCAGGATGCATAAACATTCACTGCTATGATTGGAAATTAAACTATGACAAGTTACACATTTAAAACAATCCTAACAATTTAACCAGAGTGAGAAAGAGGTTTGGTATATCCTCATGGCTGTGGTTCAGTTTAAGCCTCAATGCCAAAGGCCTGGTGGTGAAGACCACTGAAGTTTGAAAGATAACCATTAACAACCACACAATTACGATAGCTATATTGCTTACCACAGAGGTGGTTAAATAATGCCCAATGTTACTCATTCATTTTCTACCCTAATAGTTCGAAGTAACTATTTATTTGTGCCGACAGCACATTTCATGTATGACATTGAAAGTATCTGCAGTAATTACCTTGATGGCAGATTCAGCACCCAGGCCGATGTCCACATTTTTCAGAGCCACCCAGTTCTTCTCCTCAGACACCTGGATTGTGATAAGTTGCAGTGGGCTTCGGTCCTGTATAAGTTCCCTTTTAACAAATCGCCGCAGTAAAGCCTTAAAAGAACAACAAAAACTGTTAGCAATCAAGTCACACCTGTCAACTGATACAGTTTAATCACATTCAAATAAAGACAGTTACTCTACAGGAATTACATTTCTTACCATCAGGAGTTCTTTCAGATCTTTAGCAAAAAAGGGCAGCACAGGCTCGTCGGTCTGATATTTGGTCAGGAAGGGGTTGAAGCTTCGTGCAACTGACAAGAAGAACTGGAGCTTTGGAATTATCAAATTATCATCCCGTGCTGCCAAAATGATATCATATGACGCCGTGTTTGGGTTTGTCACCTTTTTCTTCTGAACAGCATCAACATATGTTAAAAGCACAGGCCAAATGTCGACAGCTCTCTCAGCCACAGGGACATTTTCCACCCATCTGTGGCCACAGAAAGATCGGGGAAAGGTAGAAGATCCTGTGGTGGCGGTGTAATCTTCTCTACGGGCAGGAACATTGTGGAAGATGTAGTGCATAGCTCGCAACAGTTTGTCTACCTGCCATGTTGCGAATCCTGCCTTCATGGCATTGTGGAGGGTGTGCAAGCCACAACTGCCAACACTGATGAGTTGTGCATCCCCATGAAGCTCTGAATGTTCGTTCTGAAGGAGCTTCAGCAGCTTGAAGTTGACATTTGGGCCATCCATACTGACAGACAGCAGGTGTCTCAAGTTGAGTTGTGCAACACATTCCTGTGAATTGTCACAAAAAACAAAGTTTATTGAAAATTTTAATCTGTCCTGTGGTTTTTGGTTATTCATAAAATAGACAATAGATAGACAGTAAATACAGTGCCAGTAAGTATAAGTCAAACGTGTTTCCCCCTTTGTAGTACCAGTATGCATCTTTCAGAAATATTAACCAAATCCTTCATCAAAATGTGACCCTGCAAGGCGAAACCAGTCGCTTTGGTAAAATGTACAAAACTAAGTTATTGTTCTCATATGAACGGCCATAAACTAAGCTTTCCAACGATATGTATATTGAGGCTATTGCTAGAACAATCGTTAAGATAACTGTATCCAAAGTGGCATGGTTCTCCTGTCATGATAATGCTAGAAGAGGAGAAAATCACCTTTTTAAGCGGCGTTGACAAATGGTATGACTGCTAATGTGTTGCATCTTCACCGGGCTTAACAGTCAAAACGTATGTTTTTCCGTGATTTGTCCACGATATGAAATGATATGTAGACTGTATACTGTCAAATTATGCGAAAACATGAAATTCAACATTTTAACCCGGATGTTTGTTTACCGTGGATTTTCTCAAAATAGCATTGAGCGCAAAGCGACTGATATCGCCTTGCAGGGTCACAAAACACACCCGACACACACGTCGTGTAGGCTAAAGCTTAGGCTAACTATGACATAAACATTTTCAAATGGGCATATAACGACAATAAGAAAGAACAAACAAGAAAATATCAACTCACTTTAATGCTTTGCAGCAAGTCTTCAGCCCTTGCATGTCCAAGAAACTGTGACCCAAAATATGAAGACGTCACGCGGTCATCTCTCCAGAACCGAACGTGAATATCCATTTGCTTCTTCTTGGCGGACTGGTTCAGAGACTCGTCAAACATGACAACATATGGCCCAGAAGCATTGATGCTATTTATAAGAAGCTTCTTAAAATGTGGAGCAATGCCAAATCCAAGGATATACGATGTCTTATCTTTGCCACAAACAAAACTTTTGGCTATGTCGGAGTCAGTGAACATGTTTTCGAACAATTCCCCAATGCCCTCATTCGAAATGAATGAATGATGGTTAGCTGCTGTGTTCAGGCACCAGAGAACCTCAGCCCTGAGGGCTGATGTTTGTGGCGGTAACGTCTGCTGTTTGGCTATCGCAGCCGTGGTGGTGCTGGTGGCACTGGTTTGCTGCCGAGGTGGTGCGACTGTTGCTGATAAGTTGGCATGATCTGCCGCGATCTGTGTGGTGCTGCTGCTAGCATCGCAAAACAACGAAATCGGCAGCTGTCCCCCCCTCACCCGAAGCCGCTGCTGGTGTATAGCCGATCCACTGTGGGACTTGATAGCAGTAATGCCGTTCCAGGTAACATTTATAGTTTTTTTGCAGACACTGCAAAATGCTTCACGGTCATTTCCTATGACGGGTTTAAGCCAGTCTTTATATAAGGGGTCATCAACCCATAATTGCGAAAACTTGCACTTCCCCATTTCACACTAAATTTGCTCGAATTTGCTAACATCAGAAAAAGTAGACTGCAACTGTGGCAAAAGGCGGCTCTGCTAACGTCAATTGTTGGAAAAAGGCGGAAAATGTTGTAAGCGTCGCTGATAGGCTATGAAGTCCACACAGGTTACCTCTACGTCATTGCTATCAACTACGCCTCACTCAGGTCCTGTTAGCACCGTATATATTTTTAAACTACGTAGGCTAGATGAAATTCAAACATGCAGACACAAATAATAAGCAAACAATGGAAACTCATTATATATTGAGGCAGAGTTTTAAAAAAATTACTACCAAGTCAAATTGCGTTTGTTACCTTTTACTACCTTTCAAGGGCCTTAATTTGGGTAGATTCTTTTTACTACCTTTTACTACCTTTTACTACCGCGCGGACACCCTGCTATATCACCATACATGCAAAGGAGTTAGCTTAGCTACACTACCAAATATGGCAACCAGCATCCCACGCTGTCAGTGTCCACTATGTCTAAGCCAGCTTCCCTTGACGTCACACAGATCTCGCGAGCAGTTGCGATATTTTGCGAGACTTCGTGAGTTCAGTAATGGCCGCCATATCAGAAGCCAAAACAATGTTTTTCGTCTTTTCTCAGCGCAAATTTCTCGATCTATGGAAGGTTTTAGATGGTTTAGAACAAAAAGGAGAATATACGTAAGTACCGGTTCCCGACGTTCCGGTTTTAACCGGACTTGAACCGAAACTTTTTACAAGTCCAGTACCGGTTCGGCGTACCGGTACGCAGCACTATGTGTGTGTGTGTGTGTGTGTGTGTGTGTGTGTGTGTGTGTGTGTGTGTGTGTGTGTGTGTGTGTGTGTGTGTATTTATTTATTTGTGTGTATTAATGTGTGTGTCTCTATGTAAATAAAAGCACAGTTTGAATGCATTCATATGGATTATGCATCAAAAGGGACATGCCCAAATCTAGATTGGATTGAATGGAAATCAATTGGAGTATTCCCCAAACCCAAACCTGCCTTAATGACCTCATAACTAACCTCTTTTCACTACCGAGGTCAACCAATGTATTGACAGAAATTGATTTTCTACCCAGCGCCCAAGGGATTTCAGTCTTAATGCAAACAAAAACAAGTGTCTAAAATACAGTGTCCTCCCCTTTTGAGCAGCAAGGCTCATTTCCACCAGTCCATATGTTCACAGCTCATCTGTCACCCGTCTGCTTCTGTCATCATCACAAGAGTTAGGCTGCTTGAAAGTGAATTGATCAAACTCATGTGATTAATGCGTGGTGAAACCTCAGCTCTCTTGGTCTGATGGGAAAGTTTAGGTAATTAGTTTCAGCAGTCTTGGAGGTTTCATAATCAGGCTTTTAGAACTCTTGGTTTGCTTCCAGTGTGAAATCGCCTCGCAGCTCCATTCAGTTCCGCTCATTCTATCTCGACACTGTTTAATGAGAGGAAGCCTTTGCAAGTTTTAGCATCTTATATCCTGCTTTCTGACTCATTTGCTGTTATATTTTTGAAGAAATGCAGTTAATTCCATTTGATATTATCTTAACTCATACAGAGCAGAAGGGAAAAAACACTTTCAACTGATTCCAGCATAAATTGCTGCTAGTCGAGCTCTCCTCCTTCACTACCCAGAACTCCATCATCTCAACTTCGTCTCCTGCTCAGACCGCAGACAATACAACCACATTCCAAGTCCATTCATTGTTATATGCATGAGTGCGTGCACACACGTAAGAATCCCTTCTGGCCTCTTGTCAGTTTCAGTGTGCCCACACACCTATTGAAGCGTAGATAAGCCTCTGAAATATGAATACAGAGCATGGCATGCAGATGGAGCGAAGGAAGAGTGAGAAGGAGCAACAGAAAGAAAAATAAATAAGAGTTTGAGAGATGCAGGAAATATTTTATTAACGATGATAAGATGGAACTTATAGGTAAATAAATGAAAAAAACAAGGTGTATTAGCCTTGTGATATAGACAAATATTAGTTTGAGGATTAGGGTAACTTTTCAGTTTTGAACACATAGTAGTTCAGGTAGACTGAATAAGAGAGACCAACATCTATTGATGGTACATTGTGGCACTCTAAATTCTTTATGCTAAGCTAAGCTGCCTGTCTCCTGGCCGATGAACAGACACACATGAGAGATCTATCCATCTAACTCTTTGTGAAAGGGTGCTTCCACACCTCACCCCATTGGTGATTTTAGCATGGTTTCAAAGTAGAGATGTCCCGATCCGATCACGTGATCGGGGATCGGAGCCGATCACGTGATTTTCAAAAGATCGGAATCGGGAGAAAAAAATTGGGGATCGGGATTTTTTTTTTTTTTATAAATACTTTTTTTTAATTTTGTATTCAATGTTACAAAACAAAAATGACCATGTTCAAGTCTTAAAGTCATCCTGAGGCCTTAGTTCTGGTTTCAAATTACACAACATCATGTATGTGTTGCTTCTTTGGGGCTTGTCTTCATAGTCCTGGTTGCTTATTTCTCTCAAATCTGGCAACAGAGTGGGCGCAGTGTCTAATTGTAGCAGTAAGCTAACGAGTACTGAAAGCTTTATTTTTGATCCAATGCTGCACAACTGAACTGATCCAATGCTGCTGTGAAAGAAAGAAGCTATATCCATGTTGGATAGAATATCCAATTTAAATAAAAAAATAACCTTAAGGGACAACTTGAATGCTTTTTTCTCTCTTAATGCATTGCATAAAGATCGGATCGGGAAAAATCTGTATCGGCAAATTGTCAAAATCAAATGATCGGAATCGGATCGGGAGGAAAAAAAGGCGATCGGGACATCCCTATTTCAAAGTTAAACCAACATCTTTTAAATCCTTGTATAATACATATAATATAATATAATACAATTATATACATCATCCATCCCCCAGGGAGGGAGGGGGCAGAAAAGGCTAGGACCTACGGGTGCTGTAAAGGTAACCAGAGCATCAGTCTTCATACAGCTGCATAGGAACTGTGCCAGGCAAGGGTCAGCCAGATGTGCTCGTACTTTGTCATTTTATTTAGTCCATTAAAAAGTGTGTGACAGCGGCGCGGCAGCAATAGCCCCGAATCATTACTCTTCGTCATTATTCATATCATGTGGTTCATTTGCAGCCCTATGATGGTTTCAATCACTTATTTGTTTGTGAGCTCTATCTGATACCAAAGGACGTACAGTAAATATACAGATCAGAAAAATGAAAGTACTGCATAAGCTTCTGTCAGTCAATGAATAAGAATTCCCCATGAGTTTGAGTGATGTATAACTGTCCAATCAAAACGTTTCCACCAAGTCTGGGGAAGTTCTTGTTTTCCTCTATTTGGTTTGTTTGTAAAAATGACCCAGAATGTAAAAATAATTAAGACCGAACTAAAAAACAACAATATATACTGTGAGATTCTGGTGTCTGAACCCAAATTCACACACATTTTCATTGACTCTGTTTAAGTTAATATACCATCTGACAATAAATTAAACAAAAGTGGATGAGTCTTTCGTGCTTTTTTTGCTTTTCTATTCTTACAACACACTCCATTAAGAGAAATTGAATGAACATCCGCATATTCGGGGGGAATGAATATCCTTTGCTGTGAGGTGTATTTACTGCACTTCATTCTACTTTGCAAGATTTGTGTTCAGCAAGCTAATTTGGCTAATGTTATTGTGGCCAAAACCGCCATCCTATTATTGCCAATCAGTCTTCATTTGTCAAAATGAAAGCCCTCCCCTCTGTGGGGTGCTTTAACTCTGTGGTTTATGTACTGGAGAGGAAAATGCTGACTTATATCCTCATTAAAGTAGACATGAATTTATCCTAAATAATGCACATACATTTTAGTGAATTCAAGCATTGCTCAAAAAGCATGTTCTGAAGTCAATGAAGGGGAAAGGGAAGTTAAGGGGAGAAGTGAGCAGCCAAAAATCACAATAGTTGGATAAATGAACACAAAATCCAGCAAGAATTCACATTTTAACAGAAGGTTTTGACCTTGTTCCAGTATAGGTAATAACGCCAGATTATTTTTAGCATTTTACTCACCTGCTTCATAACTGTAATGTAGACATATGACATATATATTTTGAGCAAATATAAAGGGCTTTACTTTCAAGCTGCAAGGTGTCAGGTTGTTATGACGGACCAACAAAGAATTCATCACCAGACTGCAGTTCTCCTAAACTCTACAGAGCTTGTTTTAGCTACTTTTAAGTCATTGTTTTTGTTTCAAAACCACAGTCACAGTCTCACTGGTGTTAGAAACCTTTTCCAACAGCAGCAGGCAGCTGTTTTCAGGGGATAAGCTTAACAGACGGACTAAGAAAACCCCTAGCTGTTTGATTAGCATCTAGTCCTAAGGCGTCGATTCAGCAGTAACTTCATTTCCATAACATGTTAATAAAGGAATCATATTTTACTGATTTTACAGCTTATTATGCCACCCACAATTGCTCTTATGTCACTCTGATTTAGAAAAAATATTTGGAAATGGCGGACACACATGTACACTGCATCACACATGGTGACATTTTGTGTCTGTTTTTAACCCAACTCTTGGGAACATTAGGAACAGTGGCCAGCTCACTATACAGTGATTGTGGAACAGTGTGCATTGCTAGAGGGCACCTCTGCAGTACCACTCAAAGTACCAGTCCACTCCCTTTAGTTTGTCCAATCTGGGGATTGAACCGGCGACCCTTCAGTTCAATGCCAAATCCCTACAAACTGAGCCACTACATATGTAATGGACTGCATATTCAAACTGTGGCTACTGGACACAGATCTTGAAGTGTGGTGTCTAAAGTGTTTCTTTTGTCAGGAGATTTACTCAGAGTTAGTGGATCTAATGGCGCTAACTCCTGAACAACAACAAAAAGCCGGCGTTTTATCCAGTTTGTACACAACTTAACAAGCAGCAGTAGTCCACTGAAGAGACCAGCAACCTACTTGGAATCTGGTCTTCCGAAGAGGTACAGAGGAAGCTGGAGCACAATCGGCCATTGTTGTTGTTGTCAGTGTCAGCTGTGAGGGGTTTCCGCGCGGTTTGGCTTTATGAAGCAGGCACGCAAACGGTTACGTCATGACGCAAACGATTACGCAATGACGCAGCACCAGTCGGACTCTGGGCAGTGTGAAAAGAGCCGGAGCTAAACCGAAGAACCGGTTCTGAACCTGAAAAGCTCTAGCACGGAGCTTGAACCGGAGTTGTGTTGGTGTGAATGAGGTAACAGTAACAGCAAATCAACTGGAGAGACTTCTTTTTGGTTAAAGAATATTTATTCATATGTAAATAGCATTTGGCGATTAGATCCCATCATGGTATCCTAATGGAAAAGAGGAGGTGCAGCCCCCCACCAAGGGGTTTAGATGCTGGTGGTGATGTTTATGGGATTAAGAGCATGCTGAAGATCTGGATTTGAGCAGTTAACCTTGTCTAAAACTCTCCAAGGCTGTCTGTGCTGGCCCAGGATCTATCCTCTCTTGTTATAGATATGCTCCTTCACGCTTCAACCCAAACCCCTCACAATCACCATCTCCCTTTCTTAGCGACGCTTTATTTCTCCTCCTACTCCTCCTCCTCCTCCTCCTCCTCTTCTTCAGTCTGCTTCCACCCACGGTATTACGGGGACCTTATCTCATAATTATGCCATAAAGTATAAGTATAAATATATAGTTAGATCTTGTAATCAGTAAATAATATATATTTGTATTTGTCTTTTTCACTATTGTTTATGACACAATATAACAATACAATATATCACGATATTAATATATTATAGGGATATCATTATTGCAATGGACCTTGTTACTACAATAACTATGAGTTAATTGTTTTGTAATTTTGAAATACAGATGTAAAAATTATTATGAGCTGGTAAAATAAAGAAGTCGTTATTGTTTTAAATGACTCCTTCTCCATGCTGCTGTGTATTTTCATAGTCTCCACTAATGTTCTTGTCTCATTGACAGTGGTGTAGTGGGCGTTGGACGCGGGGGTACGCCATACCCCCACTTATTTGAAGCGTGATTTCTTTTTTTAATAGTCTAACAAATCTAAAATCATTGCCAGTCTTACCAGTTGCAAGTGTGTATTTGTTGTAATAATGACGAAAACATAATAGGCAGATTTCACAGTAATTATAATAAAAACGTAGCTCAAGCATTTATGCAACTTGATTTAAAGCGTGTGTGTGTGTGAGGGGCAGCAACGTGTGTGTGTGTGTGTGTGTGTGTGTGTGTGTGTGTGTGTGTGTGTGTGTGTGTGTGTGTGTGTGTGTGTGTGTGTGTGTGTGTGTGTGTGTGTGTGTGTGTGTGTGTGTGTGTGTGTGTGTGTGTGTGTGTGTGTGTGTAGGGTGAACAGGTGTCCCGCACTGTTGGACTGCACACATAGCATTTTTATTATTTGTCCCGCGTCCCACAAATTGGAACTATGTCCCGCATTTGAGTGACAGTCGCGCCGGATCGGTTCGCAGACAGCCAGCACCGCCCTTTATTAATATATTGTCTAAACGGCATCATGTAAGTTGCGCTGACAGGCGATACAGAGATGTGTGTGTGTGTGTCCCCCCCCCCCATTGACAGTTCACGAGCGTCCATAGTGTCTCCCGTCCACCCACCACCCCCCCACCCCCGCCCCATCCACCCAGTAAAAAAATCCCCACTACACCACTGCTCATTGATGTCATGTAGCACACCCTAATGGCTGCGTTAAGGCCCTGACACACCAGGCAGTCACCAGAGAACTCGCCGACGCTGACGCAGACTGTTGCGTCGGCGTGTTCTCCTGCGTCTTGGCCATGTGTCGCACTGGAACACAACGCAGACTTCAGCCGAGCACGTACGAACTGCGCATGCGTGAGTGGCAATAACTCTCCTTACAGGCAGGCGGCAGTAGTGTGTATTCGTCATTCAAAAGAGGCAACAACCGGAAAACAGAGAAGAAGAACAGACTGCGTGATCTAAACAAACAACAAATAGCGTGTGCGTTCCATTTTCACTCTCGTCCATCGAAAACATGTTTTGTGCGGTACCGGAGCTATCAGCCATTGGAGTGTTGCTCGTGGAAGACATTCTCAAGCAACCGTTTCGCTTCTCATGCACTGATTCGCTAGCTGAACAGCCAATCAGAGTGATTTCTTTGTCCGACTGCCTGTGGCCGACGCACGGCCGATTCAATCCGGCCGTTGGACTCAGCTCTCCTGTAGGATCTGAGTGCTGCTGTGTGAACTCTCAGTAACATCATGTCATATCTCTCTGCCCCCCTGCAGGTTCACGTGGGCACCTCCCATCAGGAGCAAAGGGTTGTGGGATATCTCACGAGTACGCACCTCCACGCCATAGAAGGTACAGTCGCCTGTTCTGCTCAACCTCTCTGTCTGTCTCACTAACACACAGCTGAATGCACTCATAAGATTATGTGGAGTATCTCATTTCAGAATCAGAATCAGGTTTATTGCCAGGTAAGTTTACACATACAGTACAAGGAGTTGGATTTGATGTATGATGATACAAACATAAACAACATAAGAAAATAGGTTGTAAGAGAAGGTCAGAAATATAACGGTTAAAAGAAAATAATTTTAAAAAACGATTTAGCATTCAAAAAGAATAAAGTTGAGTATTTACACGAAATTTCAATGTACAAAAGACACTTAAAAACGTAGTACAATGAGTATATGACAATATATGACAAACTGTAGTGTTATATTTTAAAGTATTTTGTGTCTCTCTAGAGAACACTAGGGTTGGGAGGGTTAATTTAAAAAGGTAACCTGTTACAATTACTAGTAAAAAAAAAAAAAGCTGAAACAATGTTATATCACTCACAGGCTCCGCCCTCTACTGGACTCTATGGGTACTACCTTATCATGCAAGCATTCACCTCCTGAGATGTCTATAGACGTAGCCGGCCCCGGGGCGGGCCTACCTGAATGCGCGCGCATCTCACTTCCGTATAAAAGGAGGCCCCGCCTCCTGACCATCATCCTTTACTCTTCAGCGAGCGGAGGTGATAGCCTAGCACTGAGTCCGAGACATATTATTTGAGTGAAAGGAAGAAAGAGAAAGAAAGAAAACGAGTGTTTTTTGAAATCGTGCCCTGGCTTAAATAGCGGGCGCCGATCCCCACCACCTCTGCTTTGAGTGTTTGGGGAACCAGCATATGACCGAGGCGGTGCCATTCACGTTCGCCATTCCTTCCGAGTCCGGCATCCATGGGAGTCCACCGCCCAGGGCTGTACTCTCCCTGGATGATGATCATGGGGGCGGGTGTGTGTGGGCTACTCGCTCATTGCTAGAGATGCCCCCGCCTCACCAGGTCAGAGCGATTATTGGGCCGCAAGGCCGAATAAGTAGCTTGGTCCACGGGCCTTGCCCCAGGCCCGGTTCCCCCGGGGACCGGTGCTCGGTGGCTTCACATGATATAGGGTCGACCCTACTTCATCACAGGCCGCCGCCGCTGCCTGCCGTGTGATGTCCCTGGGATATCACGCCGCATGGCATTTTTCCAAAGAGGACCGTGTTGATCTCCTGGGAGACCCCGTGTTTACGGAAGGGCTCTTTGGATCGATCTCCTTGCTCACGGGATAAGGAGTAATGGCAGCGTGGCTGCTTCTTGCCCATCCCCAGAGGAGGAAACACTGTCCTACACTCCCCGCCCCTGCTGTAAACCCCAGTATAGGGAGCCAGCAGGTGGGCGTGTGCACGTAAGTGGAATAAACCGTGCGCTGTCAAAGCACTGTGCGGGTTCAAGAGACGCTAAATGCCGGCGTGCTGTTGTCAGAAAACACACCTTACCTGGTATAGTAGCTCCGATTAATGCATTTCACCGTTGAATGGGAAATACAACGTTAATACGTGGGCGCGTGGCCCTCGTGGGTGCGTGGCCCTCGTGGGCGCGATGCGTTCAGGGACCTCCACAGGAGAACTGTGGTTTATGTATAATGTCCGTTTCAAAGAGATGGCATTGTGATGGCACGCGAGGCCCCCCTCTCCTGAGGGCGGGCCGCGGTGCGTTCAAAGACCTCAGTAGAGAGAAGAGTCACCACAGCGCGCGCTCATCCACAGGCTTTCCTGCAGACGAGGGAGCGCAGCGCGACGATGAGACGAAGGGAGGAGTGTCGGCACGGATATCCCGTGCCCGCGGCGCCCTCCACCTCTTCGGCCCACCCCGTGGAACCGGCGTCCCGGCACTCAAGGGGACGTGCTGCCCGTTTTCACGGAGAAAATCTCTCCGCCCGGGACAAGAGGGCGAATCCCGCCTCCTCCCTGTATAATGCACAGATCACTACGTTTTCTAATAAGAATGAGGTTGATCTGTATCCAAATCTAAGTGTCTTTGGTTTCCATAAATGCTACACTTACACACAATGTTAACCGTACAAATTCCCCATTCGCTGCCCCAGGTGTAGCTCCTGTAAAGGAGGTGGCTAGTGGGCATGCGCAGATGAGAGGGATGAACCGCAGGGAGTGCAATCTAAAGGAAAGCGCTATACGGGTACAGGGGCATTATGGCCGGCGTATTACTCTCAGAGAACACACTACGCCTAGAACAAAGACTCCAATTAATGCAGTTTACCGTAGTGGTAAAGGAAGCATTATGGCGGAGCCCGCACTCACACAGGAGCGCGTGGTGGTGCGTTCAGGGTCGTCAGTAGAACACACTACGCCTATAAAGACTCCGATTAATGCTGTTTACTGTAGTAGTGAAAACTGCATTATGGTGGAGCCTCCGCTCACACAAGAGCGCACAGCGTTCAGGGACCTCAGTAAATAATCGCTCCTTTCTGTGTCGACCCTCCATGGGCAAAAAAAAAACAGGGAGTTTTGCGGCGGAACGGGTCACCAGTGAGTATCACAGCTTCATAGCTGCGGCCCCAAAGCTGAGGGCTTGTCCATTAACACAATGTTATGGGGAATGGAAACTCAGCTGTGTACTAACAAAGTGGATGGACAGGACGCTGAAACCTCCCACCTCCTTTTATGGGCAGGTAAATCTGTCTTCCCAGGAGGAGATTGGTTTCCTCTCAGCAGAGATTCAGGCTCTGATGCAGAAACAGGCTGTGTCTGTTGTGCACCCTAAGCACAGAGAAAAGGGCCTTTATTCCATGTACTCCCTGGTTCTCAGGAAGACAGGGGAATTCAGATATATTCTAGATCTCAGCAGCCTGAATCGCTACTTTGCCTGCAGAAAATTCCACATTTGAACTATAAAACAGTTAATGGGGCTAGTGCAAACCGGGCGATTGGTTGACCGCCATCGACCTGAAAGACGCATACTTTCATGTGGAAATTGCTCTGGAGCACAGAAAGTGTCTGCGTTTTGCCTTCCAGGGAATAGCCTACGAGTACAACAGATTACCGTTCGGCTACTCCCTATCCCCACGCACGTTCAGTAAATGTGTGGCCACTGCGCTTCAACCGCTGCGCGCCCACGGCATGAGAGTTTTTCTTTTACCTGGACGACCTCATAGTCATGGCAGGGTCCAGGGAACAGGCAATGCTTTGCACAGCACAATTGATCACACACCTAACCAAATTAGACTTTGCGATCAATTGAAAAAAGAGCACCCACATACCTCACCAACAGGCGTTGTAGTTGGGAGTGGTGTTCGATGCATGCGCGCTACGCGCCACCCTGTCAGAGAGCAGAAGTGCGTCCCTTCTCCGGGCGGTTCACAGGCTGCGACAGGGGGCGACAGTGACAGCTTTAACTGTCATGCAGACTTTGAGTCTCATGACGGCTGCTCACATTGTGGTCCCGCTGGGGTTACTGCATATGCGCCGCCTGCAGAGGTGGTTCTCCAGCCTGCATTTGGATCCCAAGAGGCACAAACGGCGGCTGGTAACCATCCCCACCTCAGTGGAGGGCAACCTCTGGTTCTGGGGGTCTCTCGGGCGCCTCCGGAGGGGGTCTCCACTGGGACGGGTAACCTCCTACATCACAGTGTTCACGGACGCATCCAGAGCAGGATGGGGAGGGACCTGCCTGAAGAGGGCTATAGGTGGGCGCTGGGCTCTAACAGAGTCTCAACACAGCAACCTCCTAGAGCTAAGGGCGGTAGTGTTAGTCCTCCTGCATTTCATGCCCCTAATTCAAGGGAGACATGTAATGGTCAGGAGCGACAACAGCACCAAAGTGGCTTATATCAACAGGCAGGTCGGAGTCCGCTCCGCCACCTTGTTGGCCACAGCGGAGAGGCTGTGGTTATGGGCTTCAGAGGTGGTGTTCTCTCTGAGAGCCCTCCATATCCCGGGACTGGAGAACAGGGGGGCCGACCTCATGTCGAGGGGCGGGCCCCTGCAAAGCGAATGGACGCTTCACCCGGAGGTGGTGAAGCAGATCTGGGCCCAGTTTGGAAGAGTGGAAGTGGATCTGTTCGCCAGCTGGCACAACAGCCACTGTGCCCTGTGGTTCTCCATGGCCCTGAGTGTGAGGAGCGGAGAATAGAGCCCCTATCTTGTATGTTGGGCTCTATTTTATCCTTCTTACAGTTATTGGTGGACAGAGGGTTTGCTCATTCTAAGGTAAAGGTGTATGCAGCAGCCATCTCGTCCTGCCATGAGTGATTCGACGGCAGGTCAGCCTTTTCTCATGCACTGATGTTGCGGTTTTTACAGGGAGTCAGGAGGCTGTGCCCAGTAGTGTGCGCCTCCGCCCCGCAGTGGGACCTGCCGCTGGTGCTCGAGGCTCTGGTCACAGAACCATTTTAGCCTCTGGAGCTCTCCTCCCTGAAAGCACTGTCGTGGAAGACAGCATTGCTACCTGCCTTAACCTGTTCTACACCGCTCCCCAATACCGGGGGAAAAAACGCGTCATCTGCAGGAAACAGCATCTGAGGTAGTGTTAATTTCGTCAGCTATTTTTTAATTTAGTTTTAGTCTGAGTCCTCTGTTAAATTTCCTTTTTAGTGTTAGTCATATTTAGTCACCTTCATCCTGGTTTTATTTAGTCAAGTTTTAGTCGACTAAAAGTCTGAGCATTTTAGTCTTATTTTAGTCGACTAAAACAGTAACTATTTTAGTCCAGATTTAGTCGGCTAAAAGTCTGAGTATTTTAGTCTTATTTTAGTCAAAGAAAACTGATTATTTTAGTCTACTTTTTGTCAATGAAAACTGTTGAGTCTTTTTTAGTCATCAGATTATATAGAACATTTCAGTCAAACTAGTCTAGCCAAAACCAATAATTTATAATTTTAGTCAAACTTATTTCACAATAAAATTATATCTTGTCCTTATTTGATGAAAAACACAGGTTGAATGATTAAGAATGCAGCTTTGCAGAGAGTACCTGGTAAGGTTTGTGGTGTTTTTACCAGCTGTGATATTGCCACATTGCTTCCCTTCTGATAAAACAATGCATTCGCTTTTTTTCTCCGGCTCATTGTAGCGAAAATGGGCCCAAATGTCACATTGTTTCTTTCTCCCAAGCAGTGTTGGCTTTAGACTTTTTCGTTGTCAGTCATTTTGACGGACAGGATCATAACATTTCCGTCATAATCCATTATTACCCGCAGAGTGCACAACTTATCACTCACTCGCGCTGACGGGGGGTATTCGGTTAACGCGAGTGCGACCACTGCTCTCAAGCCCTGTTGTTGCCATTTTATTTTCTGTTAAATAAGGTTAGTTAGACCATGAGTTAGACCCAAGTCTTCCTGACAGTTCATATTGTGCCACTGATGTGTAATTCAAATGTACCGCTGCGCGCAGCACAGACACACAGCTGCTGCCCAGCTGCACCAGCGGAAATGGAACTGCTGGGAGAAAAACTGACTATCAGAGATGTAATGTTATCTCTGATAATATTTCCTCTCCTCATTTTTCGTCAACGAAAGTAAAGAGAGATTTTGGCATAGTTTTTATTTAGTAAACTACATTTTTATCTCGTCACTTTTCGTCAACGATATTGCATGTTGATTTCGTTACAGTTATTGTATACTGCCGTCGGTGCCGTCTCGTCCAACCCGATATCACGGCAAGACGTGAACATGTGACGATTTACCATGCTGGGAGACGTGACGATGTAACGATTTCGTCCCTTCAAACGTAACAGTTACACGGTATTGTTAACCCATGTTAACCAGTGGAGAAATAACCGGAAATACCAAGCAAATGCTACCCCGACGTAATGATTTATTTTTTAATAGTCACACTCGATTACGCCGATTTTTTTGTTGCCCCAGCTAGTCGACACCTCTTTTAGCACAAACAAAGGCTACATTAATGTATTAAAGCGATGTTAATCCGTGCGTGTGGATCATAGGTGTGGATGTGGAATTAATGGACGTGATGTTGTGCGATCGAGTTGCCACAGTCTATGGTTGCCAGGCAACAGCTTCGGTTCATGTTAATTTACAAACTCTTCAACTACAACCGTAGTTATATTTAAAAACATGTTAGAAGGCCTCACAAAATACTTTAATGCAAATTCAAATGTAAATGTGAAGGAATGTGTGGATAACAAAATACATCGGTCATAAACGAAATCGGAAACAGATGTAGGCAAGATCCTCAGCTCGATGATTGGATGGTTAGCCGCAATGCATGCTGGGATTTGGTGTTTATGTGATGTGAAATCTGAAAAAGTTTTTAAAAAATACAATAATACTTTATTCCGAGTGTGCTTGCTTTTCTCTTTGAAAGTCATCAGATAACGGCATTGTAATACACAGTTCGCCTGCATTAAATATTATATATCTGCCGTAGTTCTCTATTTATAGAGCCCTGATGAGAAGACTTCTAGACAAACAGGAGCAACTACCGCCAAAACTGAAAACGTGACGTGGATCATAAATATATAAGCAATTAAACAGCATCTTACATTTCTTTTCATACAATACGTCTCCTTGCAGTATCAACACTAATTCGGCTGACTTTTATATTTGATCCAATTGGTAGATAGGCTGTATATACACCATAAAGGTGCACAGCTGATATAAAGGGACACCTAGTGGTACAGCCTATCTACCAATTGGATCAAATATCAAAGTCAGCCGAATTAGTGTTGATACTGCAAGGAGACGTATTGTGTGAAAATAAATGTAAGATATTGTTTAATTGCTTATATATTTATGATCCACGTCACATTTTCAGTTTTGGCGGCAGTTCTCCTGTTTGTCTAGAAGTCTTCTCAGCAGGGCTCTATAAATAGAGAATTATGGCAGATATGTAATATTTAATGCAGCCGAACCGTGTATTACAATGCCGTTATGTGATCACTTTCAAGGAGCAAAGCAAATACACTCGGAATAAAGTATTATTGTATTTTTAAAAAACGTTTTCAGATTTCACATCACATAAACACCAAATCCCAGCATGCATTGCGGCTAAACCATCCAATCATCGAGCTGAGGATCTTGCCTACGTCTGTTTCCGGTTTCGTTTATCACCGATGTATTTGGTTATACACACATTCCTTCACATTTACATTTTAATTTGCATTAAGTATTTTGTGAGGCCTTCTAACATGTTTTTAAATATAACTACGGTTGTAGTAGAAGAGTTTGTAAATTAACATGAAACGAAGCTGTTGCCTGGCAACTCAATCGCACAACGTCACGTCCGTTAATTCCACATCCACACACATGGATTAACATCGATGTAACTGTCACGTTTGAAGGGATGAAATCGTGACATCTTCACGTCTCCCAGCATGTTAAATCGTCACATGTTTACGTCTTGCAGTGATACCGGGTTGGTCTCGTCATCGCCTCGTTTTAGTCATGGTAAAAAAGGTCGTTGACGAACATATTTCTTAATAGTTTTAGTCAACAAAATTAACATTAGTCTGAGGGCATCTGAATATTCAATAAACTATGAATGTTTTATATCCATGTAACGGGAAGAAACTCAGCGAACTGATTTTTATTTATTTTTTTAAACCCACAAAGCTAGCGCCGAACCTACACTGAACAAAAATATAAACGCAACACTTTTGTTTTTGCTCCCATTTTTCATGAGATGAACTCAAAGATCTAAAACATTTTCTATATACACAAAATAACCATTTCTCTCAAATATTGTTCACAAATC
The DNA here is from genome assembly GCF_949606895.1 of Notothenia rossii. Lineage (NCBI taxonomy): Eukaryota > Metazoa > Chordata > Actinopteri > Perciformes > Nototheniidae > Notothenia > Notothenia rossii. Next base: position 38,992,705 of record NC_136903.1, read on the forward strand.
TGAAAAAATCTGTGATAGTGAGCACTTCTCCTTTACCGAGATAATCCATCCCACCTCACAGGTGTTGCATATCAAGATGCTGATTAGACAGCATGATTATTGCACAGGTGTGCCTTAGGCTGGCCACAATAAGAGGCCCCTTCGGACCCTCCAGACCCCCCCAATAAAGCAAAACTGAACGTTTCAGAGTGGCCTTTTATTGTGGCCAGCCTAAGGCACACCTGTGCAATAATCATGCTGTCTAATCAGCATCTTGATATGCCACACCTGTGAGGTGGGATGGATTATCTCGGCAAAGGAGAAGTGCTCACTATCACAGATTTTTTCAGATTTGTGAACAATATTTGAGAGAAATGGTTATTTTGTGTATATAGAAAATGTTTTAGATCTTTGAGTTCATCTCATGAAAAATGGGAGCAAAAACAAAAGTGTTGCGTTTATATTTTTGTTCAGTGTATTTAGCCACGAGCGATTACTGCATTACTGCACAGAAACTTACTCATAACACCCTTATTACTTATCGTCGCTGCACGTCCTTCCCATCAATTTGAATCGTGAGATGACACAGAATCGATCGGTACATACATCACCACTCCATGATAAGAACTCGCGAAGATATTAAAAAGAACAGACATCTAAACATGTGGTGCTAGATAGCTAAAAACTGCAAAATGGCTCACCTTTGTCGTTGTCTGGTCAAAAGTGGTCTTCAATGGCATTAAAACGATTAAAACGCTGCTGAAGTTAATCCATAGGTTAATCCAATGTGTCTGTGTCCCTTTGAAAGGATTTCTGATAATCCATAAGCAATAAACCTGCTTTTCCGTTTCCAGATGTCAGAACGAAGGATAGGTTCGCTCTCATGCAAAACTGCGTGAGCATAGCTCTCATTTCTCAATGGTAAGGTGTGTGTGTATGGAAATTCCCCTTCGATTCTGTTGGCTCTAACGGTCAAAAAGAGATGTCAATCACCAAAATCGACCAATGGGTTCCAGAGAAACGGTAAAAACGGCCATTTCCACCCAAATCACCTCAGAGGTGGAGCTTTTTTGACTAAACCTCTCTAAAAAGGTCAAATGTCACTTGTTTCGCATCAATCTTGAGACAGGGTACTTATTATATGTTGTACTTTGGATTCCTAAAGCTTTTAGTCTACCTTACCATCATCCAAGGATTAGTTTTCACTATAAGTAAAACATAATGTTTGGACGGACACTATAATTTACAGTTTTTTAGTATGTTCAATCTGAATTATCTTTAAAATAAAAAACATCTATATTGATTCTGACTTTTCTACATCCAACTCACAGGTTTATCATTACTTTGAGAAGAAAGATTATTAATCTTCCCCTTTTAGAAGTGTAGTTATGGTCATTTGGTCTGGAAATGTCATTTTCGAGCCTGAGACCTGAAAAACAGGCTCAGTGCTTAACAGGTTAACGTCAGCCAAAAGAGTGTCCGAGTTGACCGCTCTGCCGGTGCACCCGAGCTATTTACTGATTCGGGGTGACCGGAGCGGGGCGACACTCAGACCGAACCCCTCCTTTGTGCCCAAGAGCCTAAGGAGTGCGTTCATGTCGAGGGCTATTCAGTTGGGGGGTTTTACGGTACGTCCACACAGCAGCTTTAAAAAAATCTTCCAACGCTTCCAACGCTTCTCTGGCCATTGACTTTGAATGGGGATGACGTCACTTTGCCTCGCTTTTCGCCGAACTGCATTGTGGGGAAGCAAAGCAAAGATTTCCAGGATTTTCAGGATTTTCAGGATTCAAAAGTTGAGCAATGTTCAACTTTTGAAGCTGAGCTGGAAGCGTCAGCCAATCAAATCCCGTTTATGCAAATCTGACAGTACAAGCGCTAGCCAATCAAACCGCGTGCAAGCTGGGAGAGCCAGACCGTAGTTCATTTCCTCATATTCCAAATGAGAAATTACGGTAACAAATCACCCGGTTCTTTACGACCAGAACTATTTACCGGGATACAAACCGGAGGAACCAGGCATGGAGGGAGGTGGCAGAGACAGTGGGTGAAACTGGTAGGTTTTTGCCTGTTTGGGGATTTTATATCCAGTTTACTTCGTTTAAGTGAGCATCTGACCCCCTCCCCGGGCGTAAATGCGCTTACATTTCTCTGGACCCCTGGAGGGTCGCGGGGTGACTTAATACGCTCTGGGCCCTTACAGGGCTTGAGGGCTCCCCTCGCCTGCCTGGGGGCAGGAGGGGGAGAGCCCTTTATAGTCCATACACACGCTGCACGGGGTCAGTGTCTGAGTCTGGGGAAATAGGGGAGCCCTCAGCACTGTTTTCGTGCACACTTTTTTGCGCGGCAAGCGCTTCAGGGTGTGCTCTATTGGCCGCAGCCCGGACTTCTCCACGGTTACAACCGAGGGAGAGGTGAGTGAGGCGCAGCGGCTGCTAAAGCCGGTCAGGGACAGTGAGGTGGAACAGTGTGTTGGACGACAGTGCGTGCATACATCGGAGCCTGTATGAGAGATATAACGCCAGGTTACGTATTGTAACCCTTGTTATATTAACACAGGCGGAGCCCTCTACCCTGGGGCACTGTCTGTCCTATACCGCTCGCTGAAGAGTGGTGTAGGATGATGGTCAGGAGACGAGGCCTCCTTTTATACGGAAGTGATATGCGCGCGCAGTCAGGTAGGCCCGCCCCGGGGCCGGCTACATCTATAGAAATCTCAGTAGGTGAATGCTTGCATGATAAGGTAGTACCCATAGAGTCCAGTAGAGGGCGGAGCCTGTGTTAATATAACAAGGGTTACAATACGTAACCCGGCGTTTTATCAGTAATGTGATTTGAGTATCAAAACATTAAAATAATCTACCTTGATTACTTTACGTTACTTTTGGATTACAATAATGTCAATGCAATGCAAATAAATACAAGAGAAAATAAATATCAATAAGATGTTTTTACTAAAGTACTACACAACGGAACAATGTGAAAAAAACAAGATATTTAGAGTCAAGAATGTATCCTCTTAAACTACAGAGTGCAGACGCTTTTCTTACAGTGCAGACGCTTTTCTGCTTGCTCTTGCCTCTGCTTACTTTTTTATGCTGATTTTTGTCGGGGACCCTATCGAAGTGTTACAAATAGGAGTCGGGGACCCGATCGAAGTGTTACAAATAGGAGTCGGGGACCCGATCGAAGTGTTACAAATAGGAGTCAGGGACCCTATCAAAGTGTTCTTACTAATTGATATATTACAATTGTGCACATGGTTTAGGTGTCCAGGACCCTAAGAAGTGTTAAAAATACGTAGGAGTCGGGGACCCGATCAAAGTGTTACAAATAGGAGTCGGGGACCCGATCTGAAAGGAGAAAAAAAACGAAGAATAGGGCAAGAAATTAGTGTAAAGAGCAAAGGATCATATTTTAAACTGCACTGTAACTTTTATTCATGTATTTTTTCTTTTAATGTTTATTTGATTATCTTTGCTTTTTAATGACTGTTTTACCAGTCATTAAATGCCATTTTCTGAAAGCACTTTGAATTGCCTTGTGTTGAAAGGTGCTATATAAATAAACTTGCCTTGCCTTACAGAATCGTCATTTATAAATGTTTTAGTTGAATACATTTCAAAGCAAACAGTGTGTTGTATGATAAATCAGGTGATCACCAACTGCATAAAAGAGCACATAGTAAAACACTCCAGCTACATCCTGTGTGTGTGTGTGTGTGTGTGTGTGTGTGTGTGTGTGTGTGTGTGTGTGTGTGTGTGTGTGTGTGTGTGTGTGTGTGTGTGTGTGTGTGTGTGTGTGTGTGTGTGTGTGTGTGTGTGTGTGTGTGTGTGTGTGTGTGTGTGTGTGTGTGTGTGGATAAAAGGGCGAATCAAAACCTCTGCATGCCTCCTCCTGCTGTTCCCATGGCGACTGGCTCAAACTGTTTACGCCGTCACGGCCCTATTTAAAGCCTCCGGTCGATGCCACCCTAATTTTTTACAGAAGACACGACTCCCCCCTTCGCTTCTATTCTGGGCTCCTCCTATGCTTCTCTGGGTCTAAATATAGCCGGGCTGCTTTTAAAGATACACCCAACATAAAGCCTCGGGAGGGGGATTACAAACCTCTCGATAACAGTGGTTATCATACACATTTGTATGTGTTCGTTAGAAAAATACATATATATTTTTGTTTTACTTTGCTGATGTCTTTTTCCCAATGTTACTCAATGTGAAAACTTATTTTTGGTAAGATGACTGAAACAAAAGTTATTGTACCACTGTTTGGCCACTATAGAGATTTGCTTCAACACCCTGCTCACTTTTTGGGGGCTTGGTCCACGTAGGGAGGAGGTCCAGACTTGATGGGTCAAGTAACCAGACGGAGAGGTTAGACATTATGACTGGAGATCATATTTTTACCAAGCTCATCCACAATGTAAAACATATACATTATTTTTGAACCTGGCCAAATTACCCGCTCGCCTTTACCATTCTGTCCGCCATTTAAGGTTAACTTGTAAACTCAGAAATCCCCAAGTTTATGAATAGATAAAGACTGCATTAACGCAGCATGTAGAACACTGAGAGCCTCCGAGGCCAGACAAAGAGATTTGGGGGAGAAATATAGAATACAACTGTTTTGCCATATTTTGACTTAATAAATCAATGAGCAATAAATTACTTTGTTACAATTAAAACTCCTTCATTCAAAAGCTCATTAAGCAAAAGTACAAAGTGTCAGCATTAAAATATACCAAAAGTGAAAGTACTCGTTATATGTAATGGCCCATTTCAGATTCGAATACATAAATTGAGTTGCTGGGTGACTATTAGGATTATTCTAGTGTGTTTATCACAGGTTGATAATGTAGAGCTAACATAAACTGCCAATACACAAGCGTGAACGAATAAAGAGTCATGCACAGGTGAATGTACAGCAAACCTCCTCTTTATATAACTTGAAGTGATCCACTAACACAAAAGGAATAAACAGCGTTGCATTTTGTATTTGAGCTGAAGTAATCAAAGCCAAAACCACCTACTCACCCACCGATGTCTTGACACCTCTTTGTTTCTCACACTCTCCACTGCTCGGCTGTTATTTCTCTCACACGCTCCCCTCCTCCCCTCCCACTCCAATTCATTTGTACTGGCAGGATGCAGAGGGAGAAAACACTGCCAAAGCAATATAGCACCACCAGTGGCTCGATATTATGGCTCTAATATTAGTTGCATAATACAGCTTAAAAGCTTAGTCATAACAGCCAAGTAAGGAAAAACGTAGCGGTAAAGATGCAGTTACAATCAGAACTAGAATACCTCTATTCGGGACATTTACATTGTTACAGCAAAAGTGAAGAAATCAAATTAAACACAATTAGAAAAAGGGCGTGCACATAACATTTAACATTTTTAAGTGTAAAAGTTATTTCAATTTACATTTTGAGTTTCAATCCCAATACATTTTCCAATTCCTTTAAGCAATGCCACTTTAATGCTGTATTGATAATGTATTTAACCAACTTTATACAGAAATGTCTATCTCGGACATTCCCCCCCCCCCCCCCCCCCCCCCTCTTTACCAGTAGTCTTTAACTGTGTGTATCTGCTCTTTGATTGCTGAGCAGGTAGTGTACAGAGGCTTTATCGGAACCTTTTCATTGAAAACAAATGACCCCACTGAAATCACACATCATTAATTGAACTAATGTTAAAATAAAAAAATGACAGGGGCAGCTTTGAAAATCAATAAGTAGTAGAAGTGTAGTGGGTGTAACAAAATAACAGGGGGTTCCTAATCCCTTTTGGCAATGATGAACATTTAAAAGGCTTGGGAGGACATTGAAAGATGGATTTAAAAAAGAGGTGAAAGTGTAAAATATTTCTTTTATTTTATTTTTGTTTTAAAATAATGGAAAAAATAATATATGTGACTGGATGACAAATGCAAAAACGCTTTCAGCTGATGTTGAAAATGTACAAAATGAGAAAGCAGACACTTTAAAAAGGAAAAACATAAATGTAGTATTACTTAGAATGTCAGAAAATATATTACTGTAAGCAGCACATTTATGAAGCTCTATAGATGGAGCAAGGCCACAAAATTACCCAACATGCAATGTGTGTGAGTTTGGCAAATGTATACATAATTGTGTGGGTAAGGCAAGGTAAGGCAAGGCAAGGCAATTCAAAGTGCTTTACAAAAAATGAAAGACATTAAGAAAATCGCATTTAAAATCAGTCATTAAAAGGTAGGGATACATTAACTACAGTTCCTGATCAAATGTTTTTTGATTCTATGATTTTGTATGTACTGTATGTAGTTTTGAAGTAACATGCTGAAAGGTTGAATGTTGGGCATTCAAAACCTTACTCACTGTAAAATTCTAATTATATATAATTTTTAAAAATGACACCCCGACCTCTAACTCCCTCTCATGTAGATCAGTTCTGGGCACTTAATCTGAAACATGTATTGATTTGTCTTCTTCTTTTGTCCTGCTCCTCCCTCTCTCCACGACCCACAATGCACTCTGTTCCAGGTGACGCCTCTGTGCGCTGTGAGCAGCTGGACCTGTTGCTCCAGTGGGGGGCGGAGTTTCGCCACGCCTCCTCCCAACCCCCTGAAGGAGAGAAGGTTCTGGAGGACCTGGTGGCCTTCGATGTGGTCCTGGGAGACCTCAACTTTGATAACTGCTCTTCAGGTGAGCAAACATCATGGCTAAATCACTATATGCTCTACTTTACACTTTGTTTTGTTTTGTTTGATGCAGATTAGTTCAAACAAATGATGGAGGTTCTCTTTGTGCTTCTTTCACCTGGATAATGTTTGAACCCAGGAAACAGTGACTTGTCCATAATGTATCACTGATTTAATTACATCTAAGACCTCTGATAGCTCTGACAGGATATTTGCACAGTGCCTGGGCTTTTATAGAGAAAACTTAAGATATGAACATACGTAGCATTAACTGCGAAAGCTAAAGGTGAACATATAGAGACACCTGACTCATCACTAACATGTTACATGACTCATCACTAACATGTTACTCATCACTAACATGTTATATGACTCATCACTAACATGTTACATGACTCATCACTAACATGTTACATGACTCATCACTAATATGTTATATGACTCATCACTAACATATTATGAGTCATCATCACTAACATGTTACTCATAACTAACATGTTATATGACTCATCACTAACATGTTATATGACTCATCACTAACATGTTACATGACTCATCACTAACATGTCATATGACTCATCATCACTAACATGTTACTCATCACTAACATGTTACATGACTCATCACTAACATGTTATATGACTCATCACTAACATGTTACATGACTCACCACTAACATGTTACATGACTCATCACTAACATGTTATATGACTCATCATCACTAACATGTTACTCATCAGTAACATGTTACTTGACTCATCACTAACATGTTACATGACTCATCACTAACATGTTACATTACTCATCACTAACATGTTATATGACTCATCATCACTAACATGTTACTGATCACTAACATGTTACATGACTCATCACTAGGGATGGGTACCGAGAACCGGTACTAAGTCAATACCGGTACCTAATTGGACGGTATCGGTATACCGTTAAGCCGCTGGACAAACGGTGCTGCTATCGGTATATCTGTTACGTCTACTTCCTTAGTTTGACTTTAAACCATTCTGGTTGGTTGGGAACCCTCATCCTGTGTGATGTATCCGGTTTGAGACCCCTCTGATTGGCCACTGTAAATGCCACTCCTCATCTCTCTCAACAGCGCTCTTATTATTGTTGTGAGACTCCCGCAGGCATGGCGGAGAGAGCGAAGCGATCCAAGGTCTGGGTGCACTCTAAAAAAATGTAGTGGCGATAGTGCAAGGTGCAATCTATGTACTCAATTAGTTGCTTGTAAAGGGGGTAACACAAGCAACTTAATGAAGCATTTGCAAACGAGACACTAAAACGGTGCGAGCGATACTGCTAGTTCTAATAGTGCTAATAGTGCTACTGGGCTTCAGCCGCGCCGTGTGTAAATGTGACCTGAGCGAAGGCTCGCAGGCAGGTTAGCTGCTGCGCACGGGTAATATGTTTTGTTTACCTGGGTGCTGTTACAATAGTTGTTATATGTTTCCACACGGACCCGGTTGAGCGGAACACACACCGAAGCAGGCATGCGGATGAAGCCAGGGTGTAAATGTTATGCTACGTTCTATGTAAAAGTTTAATAAAGTGTAAGCAGCTAAAAGGGCTTCAACCGTCCATTCTTGTAATATGAGGGGCAAGAATGAAACAGGTGCAGTCTTGCAGGCACATCGCCTTGTCTTTTTTTAGTTTATTAACACCAAATTATTGAAAAGTATCGATAAGAGTATCGAAAAATACCGATACCGATAAGCGGTACCGGTACCGGTATCGATAAAATCCTAACGATACCCATCCCTACTCATCACTAACATGTTATATGACTCATCACTAACATGTTATATGACTCATCATCACTAGCATGTTACTCATCACTAACATGTTACGTAACTCATCACTAACATGTTACATGACTCATCACTAACATGTTATATTACTCACCACTAACATGTTACATGACTCATCACTAACATGTTATATGACTCATCATCACTAACATGTTACTCATCACTAACATGTTACATGACTCATCACTAACATGTTATATGACTCATCATCACTAACATGTTACTCATCACTAAAATGTTACATGACTCATCACTAACATGTTATATGACTCATCATCACTAACATGTTACTCATCACTAACATGTTACATGACTCATCACTAACATGTTATATGACTCAAGTGAAGTTGTTCAGCTTTATAATGCAATGCGCGTGCGCGGAAGTTGTGTGTGAAGTCTGAGAGCGTGTAGCTCCCGTAGAAAACTTTTTGAGAAATCAGGTTATGATCAGATGAGCAAGTTGATCACTCAAAGTTTATAGCGAAATATGATGTGGGGAATGTAATGCCACCGAAGAAATCAAACAAAAAGTCTAAAGTGCCATTGAATGAGAGCAGCGGTCTTTCGGGAGTGAGTGACATACAAGCAGCAGAGGAGAACGCCATGGAGAGCAGGGCCTCTCAGGTGAACCACTCGGAGCTGTCGGTACTAATACGCTCCATAATAAGAGAGGAGATAGGGGCTGCTTTCGAGAAATTCCAGCCGCAGCTTGATACTTTAAAGGGAGAACTTGACTCATGTTGTCAGAAGCTCGGTGATATGGAGGAGGGGATAACCAACATGGATTGTAGGGTTGCTATACTCGAAACCGCAAATGGCAATCTAATGAAGGAAAACAAAGAGTTCAAAGACAAAATAGAGAGGATGGAGATTCAATGCAGAAAGTTTAATCTACGTGTGATTGGACTGAAAACGGACATTGAGAAGAGCGATCCCATTGCCTGTGTTCGGAAGTGAACTCTCATGTGAACCGGCAGTCGAGATTGCATACAGGATTGGGCAGGGGACTGATTTGAGACCCAGACCTATGATTGTCACTATGCAGAGATATCAAGCTAAGGAAGCTATCTTGAAGCTGGTAAGAAGCAAGGGAGAGATTCTTTTCCGTGACATGCGAGTGAAGATATTTCCTGATATTACTCCGGATATTGCCAGGAAGAGAGCCCTATTCAATGACGTCAGGATGAAGCTGCGCGAGGCTGAGGTGAGGCATGGACTATTGTTCCCCGCAACGCTCATCGTAACCTTCAATGGACAAACCAAACTTTATCGGGACTGTAGTGAAGCAGAGCATTTCTATAAAACAGTGATAAGCCCGGTTTCAGTTCAAACCAGAAATGAAGGTGGGAAATGACTGATTGACATGACCTAATAGATGGTATGATTATACATATAGGAGAAGAAATTAATTGTATTATGAAAATGGAAATTGTTGCAGTTTTGGTGATTTCCACAATTGTTTTATTTTCTTGTAGGCCAATATTCACTGGTCTATGAGTTATCTACTCATTTATTTGAAGTTATTTACTTCATCATCTGCGAGTATGAATTTATGTTTATTAGATTTTGAATAGAGACAAATTTCAACTTGTCTCTATTGTTGTTCATTCCTCCTAAAATGTAATTTTGATGTATTGATTATATCTAGTGTTGCGAGACATTACCATGAATCTATTTCATACTATTATTTAAAAAAAAATTGGGAGCTACTGGGAGGCTCGTCTAATTGAGCGAGTGTGTATGCACATTTATTGCAATTTATGTGCAGATAAATGTTGGGTTATGTAGGTGATGGTGTGTGTGGTTGAAATTGTGTTACATGTTTGTTTTAGTTCAGCTCTCATTTTGATAGGAAGTGAAAAAGAGATAACATTTAAATTGCCATCTTAATGTTGAATAAGTTACCAAGTAAAGGGTTTAAATTGGCTCATATAAATATATGTAGTCTAAGAAATAAAGTGTCTGAGATAGAGGAAATATTATCATGTGGTATTCATTTGTTAGAAATATCTGAAACTCACTTAGATGACACATTTAATGACGCTGCTGTGGATATTGATGGATATAGAATATTTAGAAAGGACAGGAATGCATATGGTTGTGGGGTGGCAGTATACATTCAAAAGCAAATACCAGCTAAAGTGAGATATGATTTGATGTCTGCTGATATTGAAGTACTTTGGTTGCAAATTAATTTACCTCACTTGAAACTTTTGTTGGTAAGATGTTGTTACAGACCTCCAAATGCAAACTTAATTTATTTAGACAAATTATGTGAAATGTTAGACAAAGTTTGTGATCTTGACAGAGAGATTTATTTTATCGGAGATTTAAATATTGACTGGAAAATGTTGCACTGTGCCCTTAAAAACAAGCTGCAGACAATAATTAATACATGTAACTTGGTACAAATGGTGACTAAACCTACTAGGATATGCATAAAGAAAGATGGGTCAAAAAGTGCAACTTGTATTGATCATATATTTACTAATTTTAGTCATGTATGTTCTCAGGCAATATCAATTCCAGTAGGGTGTTCTGATCATAATTTAATCATTATCATGAGAAAGACAAAGGTGCAAAAAGCTGGACCAAAAGTAATTGTGAGGAGATCAATGAAATATTTTAGTGAAGAGTCATTTATACAGGATGTTCAAAAGATATGTTGGAAACATGTTTTTGAGAAAGTCGATCCGGATGATGCTCTTGATGTCTTTAATTTGTTATTTATGCAGGTGATTGATAAACATGCTCCACTTAGAAAACAGACTGTAAGGAACTTTAGAGCACCCTGGTTAGATGAGGAATTAAGGGATCTAATGAAACAAAGAGATGATACAAAAAATGTAGCTCTCTCATCAAGTTATGAGTCAGATGGGCAAATGTATAGAAGGTTAAGGAATTATGTTACAGCATTAAATAAAAAGAAAAAACAGTTGTATTATGGAAATAAAATTAAAGAGATAAAGGATGACAAGAAAAAACTGTGGAGTTTAGTGAATGGCATGTTGGGCCGTAAGCCGAAATCCACCTCAACATATCTTGAGGTGGATGGGACATTTTTGACAAAACCAGTACAAATTGCTAATCATCTGAATGATTATTTTCTTGATAATGTAAAGAATTTGAGGAGAAATATGAATCAAACTATAAATAGTAACTCCACATTTCTAATAAAGGATTTAATTATGAAAAATAAGAAGTGTACATTTAAAATAGAAAAAGTGACAATTACAGATGTTGAATGTCTACTAGGTAAATGTAATGATAAACCACCAGGAGTGGATAATTTAGTTGGTACATTTCTTAGATATGTTGCTAATTTTGTTGCAGAGCCTATCTGTCATATTATAAATTTGAGTATTGCTAAATGTATTTGCCCACAGGCATGGAAAATAGCAAAAATTATTCCACTTGCAAAAAATCCAGCTGGACCATTTTCTGGTACATAGCCGTCCAATAAGATTATTACCAGCATTAGCAAAGATAATGGAGAGAATAATTTTCAATCAAATACAAAAATACTTTGAAGGTAACAAACTTAATACTGTGTATCAACATGCTTACAGACCTGGCCATTCCACATGCACCGCTTTAACACAAATGACAGATGACTGGAAGGGCGAACTAGATAATAGGAAGTTAGTGGGTGCAGTACTACTTGATTTTAGTTCTGCTTTTGATGTCATTGACCATTCTTTGTTGTTACTCAAGCTGGAACAATATGGTTTTAATTTTGAAACACTGATGTGGTTAGAAAGTTACCTGACAAATCGAAGTCAAACTGTTTTTTTTAATGGAAGTCTCTCAAAGATGAAAACAGTCACTTGTGGAGTACCTCAGGGTAGTTGTTTGGGACCACTTTTATTTTCTATTTTTACAAATGACCTACCATTAGTGTTAGAAAAAGCTAAAATTGTAATGCATGCAGATGACTCAACAATATATTATGCAGCATCAACTACAAGAGAGTTGACAAATGTTATGAATAAAGATCTACTACTGATATCAGAGTGGGTCATAAATAATAAGTTGGTACTTAATGCGGGAAAAACAAGATCGTTATTAATAGGATCAAATCATCAGTTAAAAGGTGAACCAAAATTGCAACTACATTTAAACCATATTGAAATTGAACAGGTCAAGGAGACAAAATTGCTAGGTATAACCCTGGATCATAAATTATCTTGATCTAAACAAATAGATAATGTTGTATGTAAAATGGGAATGGGTGTGTCAGTTGTAAATATAATTGTAAAATATTTGCCTATGGATGTCAGTAGACAAGTTTTGGATGCTTTGGTTCTGTCGCAGCTTGATTATTGTTTGGTTATATGGTCTAGTGCTGCTGAAAAAGATTTAAACAAACTACAAGTAGCACAAAATAAGGCTGCACGATGTGCACTGCAGTGCTCCTACAGAACCAGAGTCACTGAAATGCTGGAGACATTGAAATGGTTAACTGTCAGACAGAGGTCAACTTATATTTTATTACATTTTGTCAGAAATATGACAGTGACTCACTCACCATATATATTATCACAAAGATGTATAGCGCAATATGCACAACATAACTATCAAACACGACATACAATTGAAGGAAGGTTTGTATTACCCAAATCTAAATCAAATATGGGACAGTATGTAGAGAGCCGTGATCAGCTGGAACTCTTTACCGGTTCACATCATTCAGGAACATTCTCAAGTACATTTCAAAAGGTTGCAAAAAAATTATTTAAGTATTATAAAGTAAATTTGAACTGTGCCTGTGACTATGTATGCATATATTATGATGTAAACCTATTTGTATTTACTTTTGTTTGGCCTTAGGATGGCAATAATTGGATGACCATTTTAGTTTTCAATTAATTTCACTGTAAATTGCATGCAATTATGAACTGTTTTGTTTTGTTTTAATTTTGTTTTGTTTTAATTTTGTTGTATGTATGTTTATGTATGTTTTGAGTGTGTGAGGACCCCAGGAAGAATAGCCAATGCTCATGCTAGTGCTAATGGGGATCCTAATAAAGACCAAAAAAAAATCACTAACATGGTATATGACTCATCATCACTAACATGTTACTCATCACTAACATGTTACATGACTCATCACTAACATGTTATATGACTCATCACTAACATGGTATATGACTCATCATCACTAACATGTTACTCATCACTAACATGTTATATGACTCATCACTAACATGTTACATGACTCATCACTAACATGTTATATGACTCATCACTAACATGTTATATGACTCATCATCACTAACATGTTATATGACTCATCATCACTAACATGTTACTCATCACTAACATGTTATATGACTCATCACTAACATGTTATATGACTCATCACTAACATGTTACATGACTCATCAATAACATGTTATATGACTCATCACTAACATGTTATATGACTCATCATCACTAACATGTTACTCATCACTAACATGTTACATAACTCATCACTAACATGTTACATGACTCATCACTAACATGTTACATGACTCATCACTAACATGTTATATGACTCATTATCACTAACATGTTACTCATCACTAACATGTTACATGACTCATCACTAACATGTTAGGGTAAGATGACTGCTTTTCCCACAAATAGAGTGCAATCAATTTCTCTCTCAGGTACAAATCAATTGTACAGTTTGTAATTCTCATGCTGGAATTATCATAATTACATAATTATCACTGAGATCACTTTTAATTGAGTATTATTCATATTTCATAGTTAGTTTTTAACCCTTAAAACGTTCATATATAAACATTGGCAAACGACTTTTTAGTTATTCTCTCTGAAGACTGAATACATTGTGTAAGAATAATATTGAACGTATGGGAGAGTATTAATTAATTGAAATATTTATAATTAACATATTTATTATCAAATCTAATACATAATATTCAAAATGTATTGATGACAAATTGCAAAATTGTTTTGTCACAGCAGCAAGGTAAGAAGCATTTCAAATAATACAAAAATGGGGCGAAGCCTGCGAGCTAGTTCAGGCAGTCAACTCGAGCACTTATGCTGCATTCATACATAACGCCCCTTGCCACTCTACAACCAACCAAACAGAGTCTCCTTAATATGCCGCTCTATTTAACCTACCAGATCTCTCTCTATGCATTGCTTGCTGCTGCTATTGCTGCAGCTACTTCCACGTCGCTGCTGCTTGCCTGCCCCACCACCACCCCAGCTTCCACCTGTAGGCTCTGGGGGTTAGTTATTCGATCATCACTCATCGTGCTATGTATATCTGTGGAGTGATGAGACCCGAGCCTAGTCGCCAAACTTAACTATATGCTGCTTCTAATTAACATGTTAAAGAACACGTGAGTTGTCTGACTGAAATATATATATACGTTTTTAAATAGCAGCCATCAGAATCAGAATTGTACATTGTTACTGCAAAAGTATACATAGAGAACAAAAAAACACTATTAAATAAAAGGCATGCACAAAATATAAAAAAAGAAATTCACAATTAAAATGTACAAAACACGTTCAGATAAATGAAGTGTAACCTGTAGGATGTGGTGTGGTAGCAGCCAGATGACATTAGCAAAAGTATATTGCACAGAGTTATTTACAGATCTTTTTATGAAATAGTCTAACTAAGAAAGCAGCCAGTAATATTAATTTCATAACGAGGTTCTTATTGCAATACAGTGGTGACATTGTGTGTGTGTGTGTGTGTGTGTGTGTGTGTGTGTGTGTGTGTGTGTGTGTGTGTGTGTGTGTGTGTGTGTGTGTGTGTGTGTGTGTGTGTGTGTGTGTGTGTGTGTGTGTGTGTGTGTGTGTGTGTGTGTGTGTGTGTGTGTGTGATCCACATTATGTTTCCTGATCATTGAAACTCATACCACCCTGTTCTCAGGCAGTAATAACTGAGAAGGAAGAATTTCATTTTGTTTTCATTTCAA
This sequence comes from Notothenia rossii, assembly GCF_949606895.1. Lineage (NCBI taxonomy): Eukaryota > Metazoa > Chordata > Actinopteri > Perciformes > Nototheniidae > Notothenia > Notothenia rossii. The sequence continues at coordinate 39,008,147 of NC_136903.1, forward strand.
TCTTTATTTCAAACAGATACAAAAAAATAACAAATACAAAATAACAATTGTGAAAAAGAGAATACCGTATTGTTAAAATACAGTATTTATCCACATTCATGATAATATTTATATATTCAACAAACAAAAAAGTCTTCATATTAATAATAAATCATATGTGTCTGAAAGGGAGCAGGAGGAAGCAAATGCTTATTAATTCCCACCCCTTACTTACTGCTGATCAATGATTATTCTTTAAATCAATTCTGCAAGTTATTCCTACTTACATATTTACATTAATACATACATATAAAATAATTTCTCATCTTCAATCACCTCTCTTCATTCTCATAGTTTTCCAAAAAAGTGTTTCTGTACATCCTTTTAAACTGAATTATGCTTGTGCTTTGTTTTAACTCCTGCTCCAAACCATTCCATAAAATCACCCCACAGATTGTTATACTCATACTTCTCAGAGTTGTTCTGACCTTGAGTTGTTTCAAATGTAGATTTCCTCTCAAATCATACCCACCCTCTCTGTCTATGAACAATGTTTGTAATTTCCTAGGAAGTAGATTATGTCTTGCTCTGTACATGATTTGTGTTTAAATTTAATCAGATCACTAAACTTCAGTGTGTGTGACTTCAAAAATAATACATTAGTGTGTTCAAGATATCCAACATTATTGATAACTCTTATAGCCGTTTTTTGTAATGTGCATAACGGCTGGAGGTTGATTTTGTACGTGTTTCCCCAAATCTCCACACAGTAACTCAGACGTGGCAATATCAGTGTGTTATATAGAGTATACAATGAGTTGTGGCCCAGAATGTGTCTGGCTTTCCCCAATATTGCGATATTCTTAGCCAGTTTTGCTTCCAGCTGATGTTGTGGTCTAAAACCACACCAAGGAACTTAATTTCATATACTCTTTCTATGTTTATGTTGTCTAGTATTAATTGCCCCTTTGGATCTGTTTTATGTTTTCCAAATAGCATAATCTTTATTTTGATTATAGTTAATGATAATTTGTTTGTGTCAAACCAATGTTTACTTTAATCATTTCTGCTGTTATTACTCTTGTGTTTGGACTGAAGTCTAAATTAATCTGTGCCTGTGCTCCGGTGTTTTCCAGAGGACAAGATGGAGCAGCAGCATACACTTTTTACTCAATACAAGGACCCCTGTCGCCTGGGGCCGGGGGAGGACAAACCATGGGCTCTGGGTAACCACACTCACACATACACACACAAACACACACACACACACACACACACACACACACACACACACACCTCAGAACCAAGCAATAGGGGTCTAAAACTGATACACAATCCACACTGTGTTTAAAAATAATAAGGTAAAGTATAATAATTAATTGTATCCCCTCCACACGCCACACACACACACACATTAGATCTGGGACGCCATCACATGTACTGTATTTCTAATCTATCTAACACATGTATGCATTCACAGATAAAAAAGACCTAAATACCCCAAACTAATCCTCAAAACAGGATTTAATGTTACACAATAAAAGGGAGGTCCTGCTACACACACACATCAGTGTGTTGATGCATACACACAGATTGATCTAAATCAGGTTGCACCTACTGTGGGAATATAAATGCTGCGTGCTGACACATGGCCTTAGTGACGTAAACACTGGAGGGTTTTGGTCTGGATGCAAAATGCTATTTAGGCCAGCGGTATTTCTGGGACAGTGTGGGCAGGACAGAGTGAAAGGGCTCGTTTAGAGAAGGGCTTATTTATTTGGACAGGGACATTTTGCGCAGCGAGCCAGAGGAATAGATCTGAGCCTCCCGTTTGGCTGCTATTAGACAAGAGAGGAAGAAAGAGGCAGGAGACGAAGTGCGGATCAGTGAACTAATGAAATAAAAGATAGAAAGCTTATCAGATTTCATAAAGCTTCAAAAAGGGACACAGAGAGCATGTTGTTCTCATGGTGTCCATAGATTTCATGAAGTCTGAGAACTGCTGGAACCTTCTAATTCTGACCACCCAGCCAAATAAACACGAAAATTATGCTGTATTCAAATCCCCCTTGGAATGATGGCATGCATGCCTCCGACCACTCAATGGTTAAAAGTGGGGATACTGAAGTAAATCTCACACGTTTGAAGTTGTGAAAATTAAATGCTTGAGTAAAAATCTCTCATCTTCCTCATCTTTTTCCTGACAAAGCTGTTTTGGTGATGTGTTTTCATGTCTGATTGCAGATTAAACATGTAAACTAAAAAACCAACAAAAGTATCTGTGCAATTCCATGTTCTTTAGGAGTTGTGGTCAAAATTGACATAAAAAAACATTATTTATTTGCTCCCCACACATATACTACAGCTTTTTGGTGAGGCCACAAGTTATAGAGTGGAGCAGTGATGACGTATTTTTCTGGGCGACCAAGAAGTTAGCATCACAAGGGCTCCCTCGACCAAAAGCAATGGGTTTTTCGGAAAAGGGCAGAAAATAACATATGTGGCAAACACAAATGGCAATAACGGCAGAAGTAAGCTAACTTTAGGCTATAAAGGAACCAAAACAGGTTCACATGACTTTACTTAAACACCGCTATGCTAAGGACAACTAATGTTTGTCGTGATGACATACAGTGGTCTCATTTAGACAATTGTTAGCAACCGCTGTTTTTAAGGCACATAGAAACTTCAGACATTTACCAGAGGAGTATTTATTTACTGATGTATTTTATGTCGTAGAACGAAACGTGATAATCTTCTCAGCTTATGTCAACCACGGATCCTATTTCAGGCTTCTAGCTAAAAAGACAATCAGAAAAAATGTAACTTCAAGTCCAGGGAACAGCTAGTGGTAAACACAATTTTGGATTTGATGACTGCACTACTCTTTTAGGGCAGAGTATCTGTAGATATGTTAGCCCCCTGAAGCTGAAAGTAGTACAGCAGTGTGTCCTGGCTGTGCATCATGAGAGCTCACTTGTGAATTGACTGCTGTAACTTCAGAGTGCTGTTCTCTTCATCGGGGCATTATAAACATATTACCCAGCCCACAGCCTCACATCCTCGCTGTCAAAAGGATCTCTGAGTGCTCTTCTCTCTGCTATATTTCTGGATGACAGGCGAGTGGACCATAAAGATGGAGCTCTAAGCTCTCAGAACAAAGTCTGCTGACGACGCCTTCTTTGCCACAATGAAAAGCACTAGTGGTACTTTTAGCTACAAAGGAAGAAGCTGGTCCTCATAGTGAGGGGGAGGATTGTAAAGCATACACTAGATCAATATGAATGACACAGAAACAAATAAAACCCAGCCAAAAAAACACTTCTATCTCCAGGGTGCAGGGCCGCCCCTCCCTACAGGGCGATCACACAGACTGCGTGGGGCCTCACCTCACGGAGGGGGCCTCATCTTGCGGAGGGGGCCTCATCTTGCAGAGGGATCCTCATTTTGCGGAGGGAGGCACAAATGCGGCGCACCTACAGCCTACGCGTGCCACAGTTTTCTCTGCTGCGAGGCTCCACTAGCATGTCGACGCTCGCGACACAGAGGGCCTCATCATATAACTTTGCGTGGGGCCACAAGTTGGCCAGGGGCAGCCCAGGGTGCCTTCACTGGACTCAAGGAAGCTCAGAACCAACAATAGGGGGCTAAAACGGATCCACGATCCACACTGTGTTAAAATAATAATGGAAAATATGATAATTAATTGTATCCCCTCCACACGGCACCCTCTAGTGGGGGTATTTAATGAGGGGTTAAGAGGAGAGTGGACTTGTCAGAAAAATAATCAGGAACATGTGTCTGTCTGCGCAGTTATACATTTAACTGTCTCTTCCAACAGGTACTCTACTGGATCCCAGCGGCCTTTATGACGATGAGGTCAGCTCACCTGAAAGTTTACAAAAGTGAGTCACACACACACAAACACAAACACACACACACCTACAAACCTTGAACACAACCACTACATGCACAGACAGGTATCTAACTTATCTAGATCGTAAGTCGTTATTCTAAAAATAAGTTAAAGTAGTCCCCCATTCATTCCCTAACCTATAACTTAACATCAACAATGATTCAACTTTCAAATGCTTTTTGTCATATGCACAATAGCTACAGCGTAGTTTTGGCAATGACAATTAAAGACCCAGGCTCCTAAGACAACACAATATACTTCACACAAAAAAAGACATAAAGCAGTGCAATAGAGTAACTATAGCTTAATTATTTCAGATGATTGTGTTATCTCTGACTGAAATGACTAACTTGTTGGTCAAAAGTGTATCTGTTTAAGTGCAGGATATATGATGAGTTGTCTTTTGACAGAATGGAAATTGAAGGGATCATATTGCAGTGCCTTACACTATTCTGTAAAAATGTTGGTGGACAGCACTAGAATGTAACACCTTCCGTACCCTAACAGGAAAACAGGCAGTAGTACACTAAGCAGCAGCTCTATGACTAGAAATTGAACTAAAGGCATCAGGAAAAATATACTATTAAACTTAATTAGAACTCTAATGCTGTGACTCAAATCACTTACTTCTGCCTGCATGTGTCATTTTGAGCGTTTAAGTGTGTCCCAATGTGTAATATGGCAAAATGCACTATGAGTAGGTGTTCTCATAGCAGTCAACACGTTTAGTGTGGAACACTGTACACACACTGTACAAAGAAAAGTTATACATGTGGGTTTTTTTCTGTTGTAAAGAAGCCAGCCTTAATGTTATACTGTATGGTTAATTGAGCCATCTGTAATGATTTGGTACTGCGAACAAGCATTGCTCGCAAGCTAGAGTCATGTCTGGAGAGGGCACTGCAGCTGTGTACGGTTTGATGCAACACTACACAGTGGAAATTCAAGCACTGCATTCTTCTTCACAATGCACAACCTGGCAGTGTACTAAGAGAAGTATCAGAATTGAAATGCTAGTCCAAAACTGATCTCTGACCTAAACACTACAGTCCAAATGTGTGAAATACACAACTCTGTAATATTTGTTGTGTTATTACATTTTACTACCAGCAACTCCTGCGTGTTATCTTATCTATTTGCTGATCCATCCCTTCGTGTTTCAGAGTGATGGAGAACGAGGAGGGGAGGAAGGAGTACCTGGTGTTTCCTCCCAGTAAGAGCCAGTGTCCGGCCAGCAGTCAGAAGGGGAGGAAGATCCCGCTGAAGGGCAACGGGCGGCGGATCGACTACATGCTGTACAGCGACGAGGGCCTGCAGCCGGACTGGAAACTGGTATGGTTTAGAGCATTATAGGAAAATAATGTACATCAAGCCTACCGTTATTAATTGTATCAAATTAAGACCAGAAATGTAACTCCTTAACATCCAGTTTTATGTCTTTCAAGTTACGATAACAAATATTTTATCCAGGGAAATTTGCTTATTTGCTTTCTTGCAAGGACACCATTTTTATTTCATAAACAGATCTACTATGGTACTGGATTAATAGATAGCATACAGATATGAGTAATAAATCTTCTCATCTAACTTTTGGAATAAAAACTAAAAACTTACTTCCCAGAGTATTCTGGTATGTGTCATCACATAAATCTGTAAATCAAAATTAATTTCACCATTGAATAAGGCTGCTAATAGGGGGGAAATTGGTTTGTTTCCATTTACAGAAACTAAGTGCACAAACTGTTGAATTGCCTATAATTTTCTTGTCAGCGAGGAGGTGATGTGCCTTATTCTGCCCTGATTAATTTCCTGGCAACAAGACACTTCTTTTTCCTGAGCCAAGGGAAATTATCTCATTCTGCAGGAGAACATTGGACTTGTTAAAGGGATAAAAAATATTTAAAGACATTACATTTAGAGAAGAGACACTGAAAAACATCCACAGGGTTGAGAGAAGAGGAATGAGGGCAGCACTGTCCTGGCAGCCTGTCTGTGTGAGGGATTGGAGAAGAATGAAAAAACAAAGCAATCATTTGCAGAGAGCACATCTCCCTTCCTCTGTGTGACTCGCTCTCCTGATGCCCCCTGCTGCCCCAACGTAGTAACTGTGACATCATTTCACTTCACACTGACTGCTGCTGAGCAAATCAGCAAATATGATGTGGTTATCCTTCCTCATAACTACACCTCAAACCCTTTTTCTTTACACATGTTATTGCACCATTGTTGTTTCTGTGTACCTATTTTATGTCGGAGCACTCTTCGTAGTATTGCCACATGATTAAACTCATTCCATTGATGCTAATACAGATCTGAAAACATTCAATCAAAAAAGATAGTATAAAATTTCAATTATTATGGCAATATGTGTGATAAATGATAGAAGAAGAAGCAGAACATACATTTAATTAAAGGCCCACAACTAGTATTCATAGAAATAGTAATACTAATACAAATAGTGATATTATATTAGTGGTCAGATTCTGCTGATCATGTAGTGTAGTAGTTGAACTACAACCATTCTTCATTAAAACAGCAATATATAAACATTTAACATGTGTTTATTTTAAGATTCTAATATCTAGTTGTAACCGAATATAAGAACATTTTAAGTGTATACTATTCCATTTTATTTATATATAATAATAATAATAATAATAATAATAATAATAATAATAATAATAATAATAATAATAATAATAATAATAATAATAATGTAACCTATTAAGAAATATGTAGATTTATGTTTGACTATAAATGATCTGGTATATGGCAGCCTCCACTGTAAGGTGCCTTACTGGAGGAGTTATTTATTGACAAAAACATTAGTAAAGACTTGTATCTGCTTACAACTAGCTACTTACTGTATACATGTATTCAATGTCTATATTCTATAAATTCCTAATGGGATGCCATATTTCTTAAATTATTAATGGATCAGCTTTATTATGTATAATGTGAAAGATGTTACTCTTACTTACATATTTGCAGAGTTCAAAGCTGCGGTTCTCCCTAACTCTCCAAAACCTTCAGTTTAAGCTTGTTCATTGCACACTATGGTTTAAAACAATTCTGGTGTTGATATATGTAAATAAGCTATGTGCTACCATCTTAGCTTTAATTGTACGTTTCTTTCCACGATTTAAGTAATGTACCACTATTCTGATGTCAAAAAAGATGCCACTGGTCATTTTATCGGTTAAATTGAGCAGTCTATAATGATCCGGTATGATTATTGCTAGCTAGCTACTAGCAAGCTAACAGCAACAATTGTCATTCCAGTGAGGATACAGCAGCTGGGTGCAGTTGGAAAAATCCTACCCAGGTTAAATTCAAACGCTACACAAGTGTTCACTGTGCACAACATGGCTATGTACTAAGGGGAGTTTCCAAAGACACATGACAAGTAGGCCTACATGTCAAAAGCTGACCTTGGATCTAAGCGCTACACTCATTTTATTTCATTTTATAAATGTTTACTGCCTGCAAAGAAACTGTGTGTAGAAGCCACTGGTCATTTTATAGGGTAAATTGAACATTGGGTAAATTAAGCGGTCTATTTGGTACTGCCAATGAGCGTTGCTAGCTAGCTATCTAGCTAACACCAGCTGTCTTTTCAGTGTAATTTGAGAAAATCAATATTCTAAAGCAAAAACCATAAATGTTCGCTTATGCCTTCGTTATAAAAACTTTACATGATGGTATGTGAGAAGTTTTTAGCTTGTTACGTTGTCTTCAATTGGCTACAAAATCCATTGAGCAACGTTTACATTTCCCCAGAATAAAGGAGATATTGATGACGGTTCTTTTCTCTTCCTCCTGCAGGACATCGAGGAGTTCAGTTTCGTCACCCAGTTGGCCGGCCTCACTGACCACCTCTCTGTGGCCATGCGGTTGGCTGTTTCCACGGGGGAAGAGGAACCTTAGATTGACCGCCTGAGCTTTTTTTAAATACTGCCATGGAGGAGTGACAGATGACCAAGAGGAGATGAAGAGTTTACAGATACGGAGCTGCATGAGAGAGACAAAATGCAGTTTTGCCAGAGGATTGAGGGGAAAGCAAATGGATGGATGAATCAGTGCAAGAGCGCTCAGTGGATGAATGGATATAAAGGAGGTGGAGGAGATCAGCAGCAGAGGAGTGATTTCAAAGAGAAAGACTCTGGAGGGGAGATATAAGCAGGGAGTTCAGTTTGGAAAGCCAGAAAGATTTGTTATCTTCCTGGGTAAACCACCCACACACATACTACATTCAGTAGATAAAACACAAACACAATGTGACATTTTGACTGTTGAATATTCCACACTCTTCTCCTCCAACACTGAACTGAATCCATAGGGTTTTATTTAGCGTGAATTGTTTTATGTAGCCAATTTAAACCCACTTCTTTTATGGGATCTGTTTAGTCGTAGTTATGATTATAATTCTTTTTTTTATGATTATTCCTTCAGGGACCGTTGGATATACTTTAGTGACTGTGTATAAAAGAAAAACACACATAATATAAGTGAGAGGAGAGAAGCGTACAGCTATGACTGGCCTTTACACTGACCGTGTGTGTCCTTGTGTCGTGCTCCTTCCTGAATGGCCCGGTCATTCATCCTGCTACTCCCCCCTCAGTCCCAGGAACCTCAACAAGTGTCTTTTTTTCTAAAAAACAAAACTAGTCTTTCTAAAAGGGAGAAAAATAATAAGATACAATTTCTATTGTCGCCACACCACTTTTATAGGGAGTTTAAATGCCTGTTTAATACTATATGGTATGTTTCTAAAAAGAGGTATTGTATAAAGAGACATCAAATTGGAGAAAAAGTTATTTGATGGATGCCTTTCAATGGTTTTAGATAGTTTTTTTTAGCCATGACTGGTACAGATAGACCAGAATTGTTGGTGTAATAACAGGAACTGAGGCTTTGCGGATGCATGATGGGAAACGGCATCAGTTTACAACATTAATATAGCGTCTTGATACACTTGCTTGCTTGAGTCTGGCTGCTTGATGAGTCAAGAAGCATTTTGCCCTGAAACACACACTTACTGTATACCAGTGTGACATACTGTATGTGCATGTGAGAATTCACTCTACCGATGAATACACATAAAGGGATTCACAGAAACATTCAAAGGCACACATTATGTACAGGGGGACTTCAGGTGATGTCAAATACCCTCTGGCAGCCATATTGAAACTTCTCAAATGACAACATTTGACTTGGATATCTTTGAGAGAATCGATATCGTTTGACTAGCTTTAGCCGTCAAACCAATGTAGCTATCTGGTTAGCAAGCAATCACTGTTTTGTAAGCACGTCTGATTTGATCATAGGCCAACATACAGTATCCAGGCAGCTTGTCGAATGGAAGAGCATGATAACATTGTGACGCAACTGCAAAACATCTTAATACAGAAACATCTTGGAGACATTTTTGACAATATGCCAAGTTTAGGTACCCGAAAAATGTAAACAGTCACAGAGATGAAGACAACCAAAAGGTAATAAATACATAAACAATAGCTTTTTGAGGCAAATAAACAAACTGTGCACATAGTCTAGCATTCAACATTGCACAAATAGCACAAGGCTAAACATGTGCTTCTCACTCAGTCCAAACACACCTTCAGAGTTCTTCTCCCTCACCAGTCCTTACCTTTATCCCCACACTGCTTCAGTTGCTGGTCGGACAACAGTGCACTTAAAACATCATTATAACTCATAATAATGCTATTACAGCATCATCTATAAATGATCCTTTAACTCCCAATCTGTAACAGGCCATGGTGTCAAACAGGAGCTGGAACTTTGTAAAGAGCAGTGATCAGTCAGTAACCATTGAGACACATGTAGATACTAAAACTGCAGAAATGTTTCTTTGGAGCTCCCTGTGAACAGCTGTATTGAGTGGTATGCCACTACCATCACTTCAAACTTTAAAAAACAATGGAAGCTGAACTGTTAGCAGGACTCCAGGACTATAATATACTGTACTGGGAACATATGGATTATGGTTGTGCCCAAGTAGTCATCAGTCAATAGGAGACAATACCAAACTGTGCTGTGTATTACTTTTAGGGATGTGTATGGGAAATGAAGAAGCCTGTTTATCTCAATAAAAACATGCATTACAGAAAGAGTTAAGGTTTACAGACACTGTTTGATTTCCATGGTCTGCACGGAGAAAAATGTTTACAACCGTTACATGGCACCAGAGAGGATTTTATTACATTTCAACACGGATGTTTGTGTATATTTGGACATCTCTCGTGTTATTTTTTTCAAAACAAATGTGCCAATTTGATATTTCTCGGATAACACTGTGCTGGGTGGTAACACAGGATGAACACACAAGGTTTCAGGAGTATAAAACTGCTTATTATGTGACCGTATTAGTTGTTCTGTCATTTTCACATGCAGTATGAGTCTACATGTCACCTGGCTGCTATGACACTCTTTGTATGAGTCATTATGAATATAATGACTAATATACGTATCTTTGCTTTTTAACAGTTAAGCATGGATTAAGGATTAGTTAATTAATTAATGCTAAGGGTGACTTCTCAGATATGGTTCCAGAGGGATTACATTTCAGTTATTGGTAAGAAGTAATGTATATACTCTACAATCTATGGTGAGTAACAGAAAGTTGCCACCATTTCCCAGAGAATCTGCTTTTAGGGTAAACACGCTGTTACAAGCACAGTGGTAGCCAATGTAAATATGTATTCTGAACCTTTCCTTTTAAATTGAATTACGCAATCTGAATACTGCCAAAACATTCATAATCAAGCATGGAGAGATCTGAAGTGTCCACACGATGGCATTTCGTTTTATAGTCACGAAATGTAATCTATTGATTCGTGTTCACCAACACGATTTCCCAATTTTTTTCGTGTCACACAGAACGATTTTAAAAGCATTGTAAATAATAACAAATTAGAAGGAAAAACAGATTTAAAAAAATACAGATTTCAGTATTCTGACACAGAACGATTTTAGAAGCAATGTATTTCTATTGGTAGTATGTTTCGTGCCTGCACCAAATAATAACAAATTAGAAGGAAAAAAAGATTTAAAAAATACATATAAGATTTCAGTATCCTGAGGCTCTGAGCCCCATTTCTTTTCCTCGTGGACGGCAAAAAAAAGTCCGACATTATACAATTTAAAATAAAAACAATAATCGTGGCTTGATATTGACTAAGAAAATGTTTTTATGAACCACACAGCTTCCGGTCTTCCAAGACCCGGCCGGACAAAAAGACGTGGTGCAGGCACGAAACATACTACCAATAGAAATACATTGCTTTTAAAATCGTTCTGTGTGACACAATAAAAATTTGAAGATCGTGTTGGTGAACACGAATCAATAGATTCAATTAATTTCGTGACTATTACACCAAATGCCGTGAGACTGGGTTGACTCATTGGGGTATTATATTCAATAGTTTGGAGTCTATTGTCTTTTTCTATTTTTTCTGTTTTAGTAATTTTTTATACCAGCTGAAGAAAGTGGTGGGCAACAAAGCTGATTAAAGGTGAAAGTGTAATGGCGGAGGATTGGTTTGTGTCGGTGTTATGTGTTCATTCTGACCTCTAACCTAAGGTTAAATTATGGGAGGCCCTGACACCTCAGTAACATAGTGACTTGTTCAAGTTTTGGAAGAAAATATGAACTCCCAAGGTTGAAAGCAATCTTCCTAATGATAACTATGATGAAAATGGGTGTAGTAAAGTAACAAAACCCAAGTGAGATGCCCCCATTCAAGCTGCAGTGGCGGATCCAAGAAAATAGTTGTTTCTTAAATGCTAAATGCTCTGCTAGCGAATGTTCAATTTCTGTTTACTAGCTAATACTCACTCGCTAATGTCGGTACCACTTTACAATAGGACTACCCTTATTAAGGGTTTAGCCTACGAATAGTTTGTAATTCATTTATTAATTCGGTTGTGAACACTTTATAAATCCTTAATAAGCTTTTATAAGACATGAGATAAACAGGGCAACTGTGACCGGTTGCTTGCCAAATAGTGAGCCCACATTCATCTGCACTGCTAAGCCTTATATTGGCTTCCTAGCTTACTTTGTCTTCTTCATCAGCCAGCATCCTTGGTATCTGTTGCTCCCTGAGTTCATTCTCACTAAGTAGCCAATATAAGGCTTAGTCATCTTGCCAAATAGTGAGCCTGTGTTGATGTATGAAAACTATGTTAGAAATGGTTTATAAATGGTTCTTAATGATTAATAAAGTGTTTACAACCTAATTCATAACCTAATTATAAACCCTTTATGAATCCTTTATAAGGGTAGTCTTATTGCTAATGTTAACTAGTTAATGTTTAGCAGCTAATGTTCATTAGCTAATGTTTGTTGTTGGAAACGTCATTTCACGTCTGTACACACAAACTGAAAGATTGACATTAAAGTTGACTTTGACCAGCTAATCTTTACTAGCTGTCTCCTGTCTGGTGCTGTATATGTAGTGGGTTAATCTGATGTTATTTCACTGAAATCAGTTGTATGTGATGCTGAGCTACATTGGTGAGAGCTAGAGAGAACCAAATCAGCACATTTTGAGTTAAAGAAATGTTCTGGGAGATGCTAAAACGCACCGAGGGTAACTTTTCATCAGTCGTGCAACCTCTTTTACATTACAAATATTCAATTTCTCCAATTAAATATTAAGGGATATGTCATTTTGCAGCTTATTACAAATTATTAACTGAGTAAAATGACCACTATAAAAGTAATATGTGGCATCCATGATAAAGATGGTGGAATGCTTCATTTCTTATCTCTTTGAGCAGAACTGGAACATTTCAAAGGAAAATTAAAGGTGAAAAGGCAGGAACATTACAAACAACATCAGACGCACATCAATAACAACTACCTTAGCATAACGAGGCACGGCCTCGTTTCGTTCTCACCGTTTAAGTAAACCATGTCTTTTGCTACTTTACCCTCGCCTAATGTCATACAAAGATTGCCAGTTACAAATACTTCAAACGTGATTGTTGAGTGAAATGTGTGAGTTCTATTATAAAGCCATTATGTAATGATGATAGTATATTATGGATCAGGGCTTTTCCACAGAGGTATACTGTTTCATTGTTATTTGGGGAGCAGAAATCACCTCTGCCTCATGATACTGTTGCTAGAGACAATCAAGCAACCAGAGTGAAGCAGTCCTAGCATTTAAATGATTTCTTAGCCTCAAAAGGCGCCACACAGACAGCTCGCAGTAGGTTAACCTGAAGGAGCTGTGGCCATAGATATTAAACATAAGTACTAACATGTATTGTGATGCATCACTTTGCTATACTTTTTCTGGTTTAGATTTTCTATGATTTGTTTCTATTCATGTTTTTTTTTTATTGATCTTTTTCTACTTGATTTAATTTTTTGTTCAATACTGTCATTTCTGTAATGATTATGAAATCGATGCTTTTCTCTTTCTTAGCTTCTTCAACAAACTGCTTGTTTTCTTCTGCTTTTTTAAAACAAATAAGTTTCTCTCTTTATATGTGTCTTTGTGTCGTTTTTTTTTTTAGATCTGTGCATTCTCGGTTCATTTTCATTTCATACTTTAGACAACTATTTATTTCAAAAGCTAAAAGTGATTGTTATATTTGTACCACTGACTTGTGGTTAGTTGAAGCACTGGCTGACCACACGTTTTACTGAGGTATAAATATCATGTATCATGAATATCACGTATGAAATATCACTGGGTCTAAGGCATTCATATGAGGCCGCTATTTAAAACAACATTAAGGTCAACCCAAAAAGGAACCCTTTGTTTTTCTCTTTTAAAGGACTACATATGAAGAAGTGAAAGAATATGTTTAGAGGTCCTTCTGCTTTTCATGAACAGAGGGAAAGGTCTAGCATTAGAGATTTACATAGGGTGCTTTGTGAAGCGTAAAAACTCCCCTTACACCGAAACTAAAGTCCTCGCAGATATGTATGACTAACACAATAATTAGCATAATAGCATGCCACAGACACATGTGATCACTTTAAGAATAGTTTTATTTTGTTCCTTGACCCTCAACACATGGATCTGGATACCTTATTTGTTCAGTTATCTGCAATAATGGCTGAGATATAGTGAAAGGTGTAAAAAGAGTGAAGATTTTTCCAATCTAGAAAAGCTGATTAAAAGTATATTTCAGGGGGATGCATGATACCCCCTTCTACCCACTAGATTAACTATTATCATTCAGTCTTCCCACCCTTTCCATCTTTTCCGGATGCAACAAAAAGCTCTGATAAACTCAAACAAAGTGATCATCAAGCTCATACACATAGAGCCTTTAATTGCTCAAGATATTCCCTCAGGAGTTGGCGTAACATGAAGAACAGTGAAAAGGTGATTTAATATTGCACTTTAACATCTGAAAAGAAACTCAACTCTAAATACATTGAGAGCTGGCTTTGATGACAATGTTGTATTTACAGCTTTATTCACTGCCCACAACCTAAAGCCACTTGTTGATTATGTTCAAGGACACTTATCAATCCATCTCAATATGTCATTTATTTTAGTGCCTTTCCAGTCCTAAACTATAACAACATGAAAACAGTTTTTCAGCAAAATACATGCAGTCAGATGAATGTATTTTGTCACTGGCAACATCGGCAAATCATCATACCTGAGTTAAGCATGGAAGTCAATGATTTACCTTAGACAATGTGACAAAAAAAAGCCACTTAGTAACTTTTTCTGAGCTTATAAGCACATGGTCTTCATCCGTCTTGATGATGATGAAGACTATCTTGAGTTTATTTTATCATAAACATTATTGGAGAGCTGATTTTGGAAAATAATGTCTTCTTGTTGAACAGAATGAGCTTGAGTTTAATTTATCTAAAGACATGACAAAACTGAGGAGGAAGAAGGAAACTTTCCCTTTGTGAAACTACCTATAATGTCCAGTCATATGCTTCCATCACATCTTCACGTGGTTTGAACGTTCAAACTCGTCCAAACTATCAAAACGAAGTATTCATCCTGGTGTTATTGATTATATTGTTACTGTTGTGCAGAGATCCTTGTGAAAATCCATCAGAATCTCCAAACCGGTTTTCCTGCTGTGCTGTTTGACTTCCGTGGCAATGAAATGCCATTCAAACAATTCATCACTAGTTACCACCAAGACTATTACAGCTCTATTTAGAGTCCATTGATATGATTACAAACAGGAATTTTTGAGAAATGTTTTGTATTAATAAAGGGATTTATAGTTGGGAGTTTGCAACACAAATAAAATGTTTGGGGGATTTATTGTATACAGTAGCTTGTGGCCTTCTTTCCTTTATTAATTGAATGGTTTATAGCAGAGCAAGAAGATGTACTCAGATCTTGTACTAAAGTAAAAGTATAAATACCATAGTAATACTCTGTTACAAGTAATTACAAATGTTTTTCACAGTTCCATTTATTAAATGTGTGGATTTGCTGCTCAAATATTTAAATATTTAATTGCTTTTTTTATAGTACCCTAAGAAAGTGGATCACATCACTCCTGTTCTGAAGTCTTTACACTGGCTTCCTGTGTGTATAGATATCTAAAGATATCTAAATACTGCTGCTGGTTTATAAAGCACTGAATGGTTTAGGCCCAAAACACATTTCTGACCTCCTGCTAAATTATGAACCATCCAGATCTCTCAGGTCTTCAGGGACTGGTCAGCTTTCTGTCCCCAGAGTCAGAACTAAACATGGTAAAGCAGAGTTCAGTTATTATGCTCCAAATATCTAGAACAAACTCCCAGAAACCTGCAGGTCCGCTGCAACTCTGACTACTTTTAAATCCAGGCTGAAGACTTTTATTCACATCTTAAACTGCACTGTATCTTTTATCCATGTATTTTTTCTTTTAATGTTTCTTTTATTATCTTTTCTTTTTAATGACTTATTTTAAATGCCATTTTCTTAATGTCTTTCATTTTTTGTAAAGCACTTTGAATTGCCTTGTGTTGAAAGGTGCTCTAAAAATAAACTTGCCTTGCCTTGCCTTGTTGAGTACTTTGAATCAATCAAATGTTATTTATGGGGCCCAATATCACACATTTAACATTTGTCTCAGTGGACTTTACAGTTTGTACAGAATATGAATACGACACCCTCTGTCCTTGGAACCTCACATCGGACAAGGGAAAAACTCAAAAGAAACCCCCCAGTTAATGTGAAAACATTGAAGAAACCTCAAGGGGAGCAACAGAGGAGGAATCCCTAGAATTGTAGTGGAGTAGAAGTACAAAGTAGCAAAAAATGTAAATGCTCAAGTTAATAACTAGTATCTCAAAATTGTAAAGTAGTGTATTTGTACTTCAGTAAATGTTCTTGGTTACTTTACACCACTGTTTTAAAGGATCTATGGTAGTGATGACATGTAGGCGGGAGGCAGAAGTTTTGCCCACATTACTTTGGTCGGCGGGATGCACAGGGAAACCACGCTGAAGAAGAAAGTACTTCTTCATTTGAAAACAGGTTTCGTCAGAAAATGGTATTGATTAAGGGAAGTTCAATGGACTAAATATAAACACATAGAACAAATACAGACGCAAGAAGCGCCTGGTAACCCCCCCTCGGGTTGATAAGAGATACTGACACATGACGGTGAAATCCCATGAAGCTGGGGTCTTCCCCCCAGCTGCTCCTCCACTATAAATGTTGGAGCAGATGGAGAGTGATCACACAGCAGAGAGAACAAGCTCAACTAAGACTTTCACACACTAATACCTAGAACACACACCTTCAGGATGGCTGCTCCTCGTCTCGCTCTGTGTGTGTGTGTGCTGATGCTGGCCGTCTTCACTCTGACTGAAGGTAAGAGAGGCTCCCACATAACTCATTCCACCAGTGAAGGAAAATAATCTTATTTTAAATGTTTATGATTTTGGTTTGAGAGCAATATATATAAATCATTCAGTATGATCAGTTAAAGTTGTTTTTGTTCATTTCTAACATACATTTTCTTTTATTATTGTTACAATAAGGCACATTAAGTGAGCCATTCCTCTTACAAAATAAATAATTAAATAATTAAATTGCACAGCTCTCCCACTTTAAATGACCACAATCTGCACATATTTTATTTGTCAAAGGAATGTGTCATTTACTTGTATTTACTTTTTGGTATATTTGTTGTATATTTATACCTTTTTTAAACATTTCATTCTTTTAATTTTAAATAATTGTCTTGTAGTTCTGTATTTGCTCTTTTGTGTCCAACTGAATTCCTTTTGCTGTGTAAATGTATGCAGAGTTATACACCAAAGAATATTATGTGTAAACCTACTACTACGACCTTTTAGGTCATATTTCTTGTCACTGATTTCTGAGTGGCCTGAAAATATTTATTATCCAATGTCAAAGATTGAGAAACTGAGATTTAAAGGCTCCAGCATCAAAAACACTAAGGACTTGTGGAAGTTAAACCTACATTTATTAAAATGTGTATTCCCATTATAACAGCTCACTTTATTAAAAGGAAAGCCAGAGTAACAAAAGAGTTTCCCCATTTGACAATGGAACAACTGAGCAATGTCACAACCTGTTAAACAAAAGGCAGTATCAGATTGAGCTTTAGGAAGGAAATCAAAGCTAACATAAAAAAGGAACTGAATCTGACTGTGTGTTTGTGTGTAGGTTTGCGTGGGGCCGGCCCAAGGAGATGCTGCTTTAAGTTCAATGAGAGAGAGGTTCCCAGAGGCCGAGTGATCGGCTACGTCAGGACGAGCCAGCGCTGCTCCAACCCTGCCGTCCTGTAAGTACAATACTACACCACAATACTACACCAAAATACTACACCACAATACTACACCGCAATACTACACCACAATACTACACCGCAATACTACACCATATTACTACACCACAATACTACACCACAATACTACACCATATTACTACACCACGATACTACACCACAATACTACACCACATTACTGCACCAAAATACTACACCACAATACTACACCACAATACTACACCATATTACTACACCACAATACTACACCACATTACTACACCACAATACTACACCACAATACTGCACAAACACAGCACCTCAGGAAACTTTTTCAGTTCAGGATAAAGTCAGTCCAGTTTTAGTGTAGATACTTACTTTACCATTAACCTAAATGAAGCTTGGGTTAATAAATACTTTATGTATGCAGCCAAACGTTGTTATATTTTAATTTCTTAATATTTGTTGGTATTTGTTTTAGACACAGAATTTGTTTTAGTAACTTAGTTTCAATTTATTTGATTTCACTACTTAAAAAAGCCATTCCTGTTATCTTAGGCCCAGGTTACAGCGCAGTATTGGCTGCAACACTATCACAGATTGCATTATCATAGATGTATTCCTTTGGAGGGGGTCCACGGGGGGTCCAAGCTCAGTGTTACAGGGGTGCTGGACCCTGTTGGCCCTACTAGAACCGTCACTGAGGGTCTCTCTCTGTGTGTGTGTGTGTGTGTGTGTGTGTGTGTGTGTGTGTGTGTGTGTGTGTGTGTGTGTGTGTGTGTGTGTGTGTGTGTGTGTGTGTGTGTGTGTGTGTGTGTGTGTGTGTGTGTGTGTGTGTGTGTGTGTGTGTGTGTGTGTGTGTGTGTGTGTGTGTGTGTGTGTGTGTGTGTGTGTGTGTGTGTGTGCAGGTTAAGGACAGTGGCAGGTCCACGTCAGCTGTGTGTCCGTCCTTCAGCCCCCTGGGTGAAGAATCTCATCAGCTACCTGGACACCAAAGCCATCCCAGGAGAGACAACCAACCTCTAACCGTGGCGACATCACATCCACTATCAAAGCCTGTGATCTGATGCTGCATCTCAAACTATACCTGTCAAAGCTACATCTACTACAGATGTGTTACCATGTGTAAGGTCTGCAGTACCTCTTTGTTAGGTAGCCTACTAAATATTGTTATTTTTGTAACATGGACCATTTGCTGGAATGAGACAAATGTACACTCCATTTTGTATATTTCTGATTTTTAATTGAATGTATGTGGAACTATTTGTATATTTTTGCTTGATACAACAACACCCACATAACCGTCAACACTGTGAACTACTGATGCATTGTTATTGGAACTGACTTACCAAAACGTTCTTGCATTGTTATTGGAACTGACTTACCAAAACGTTCTTCACTGTAAAAATGCAATGTCCCGCACTGCTTATCAGTAAGGTATAAGCTACAGTATGTGTGATGCCACTGTTTCTGCAAGGAACCATTGTGACCTTTTCTTCTTTTTTGATATATAGTAAAATGATGATGTTTTGTTCCTATTTATAGTCATATTTTGAATACCTCTACAGATAAGTACGGAATTTGGCGACAAAATTATTTATTTCTGTATTCCACTGATTTGATTATATTGAATTAAAGCATGATAACATGTAATGGTTTGTCCTGGTTATTTTCTTTCTGCTTACCATGGATTAAGTTTCAACGTACACTTACACATTAAAAGTCTCTGAACTGCCTTTAGAACTAGAGTTTGGAACCTAACACGCTTCAGAGAAGTACCTTTTCAAGGCCAAGGTGTTTTCATTAGCTGTTGAGCATTTCTCTCACAGAACTGTGTAGTCAGCTGCAAATATGGTTTGACCCCAAACAAAGTAATTGCAACAAAAGGTTTCTCAATGGATTATTGTAGTACCAGGTGTACTTAATAACATACTAAAAGTCTACCAAAATCTGACCACTATAAAGGTCTAATTTTTAAGATGGCGTCCACGATGGCCGAAAATTCCTTAAAGGTCCCATGTCATGCTTTTCCGGTTATTACCCGTCCCCTTGTGTGTTAAGAAGGTTTTTCTGCATGTAAACGGTCTGCAAAGTCACAAACCCTCAAACTACACCCTGTAGAGCAGGCCTATTCAACTGGCGGCCCGCGGGCCGGATGCGGCCCAGAACCAACTCCCGAGTGGCCCAGCCTCCCGTAGCCAAATTCCTACACTAGTACAGACCATGAACGCAACACTCCGCGTTGCATAGAAACCCCCAAACCACAACGCAGCACGTTTTTTGAAAGTGCATCTAGTGGTGCTAGTAACGGTGGTCCTGTGATAGCAACTCTAAAACATGTCCCTCTCAACTCTGAAGCTTAAACAGAGACAAAACGGTAATTGATCTTGTGGAGCAGATCCAAGTCAAGCTGGACCTTTTTGCTACCGACTTGAGCACGGGTCGGATGCTGCATTTTCCGACGCTCCCCAAACACATCACATTTCCGGCACAAATCACGGATGTGATGACAGATTTCATTGCGAGGTTGAAAGAGAACTTTGCCGGTCGATTGGATGAACTTGCTCTGCCCACAGACGTGATGATGGGCTTTGCCAGAGACCCCTTCACTGTTGCAATAGAGGGGGACGTATCAACCAGAGGAAAGGAAGTGGTCCCCTGCATTGACAAGGAGAAATATACACTGGAACTTCGCTGGCACTAACGGGCCAGCGAAGTTTTGGAGTGATGTCAAAAAACAGCAGTTCCCTAACGTTCAGAAAGTAGAGATCTGTGTGCTCAGTATGTTTGGATCAACATACACATGTGAATCAAGCTTTTCACACATGAACTCAATCAAAAGTAGCACTCGCTGCTCCCTGACTGACAGCACTCTTCACCAATGTCTTAGGATTGCATTGACATCCTATGAGCCAAAAATCACTGCTCTTGTTCAAAACAAAAAATGTCCCTTCTCCCATTGAGAAAGTCAGCGATAACAAATCACAAATGAGGTGATAGTAAGCACCTAGTTTACTATAGTAGACGTGTAGTGTAATATTCATTCATATAGTTACCCGTATCCCTTGTTATGGGTTTGTGCATTGAAGTGTTTGACAGTTCTTTCTGTATTCATTTAAGTGCACTTTGTAATGTGTCTGGGTCAAATGTGACCAAAACGTATGATTTTTGTGTTATTACTTGAAAAGTGAAAAAATATTGCTACAGTACTACCTCTTTGTGTTGCATTGGAGCTCTTTAGCTGTTTTTTTTGTATTTGAGCACATTTATTAACACTGCTATTATTGTATTCAGTAAATGCACTTTGTGATGTGCCTGGTTCAAAAAATAATAACCTAAATATTTGACTTCTAAAGCAAACAAATGTAATGCTACAACTGTGCACTTTTTTTTCAGATTCTGTTAAATTAATGCTAATTTGTTGTGTTTTTATGCACTTTTTGACCTACCTTTGTTGGATCAACAATGAATACAAATTGCATGTTTTTCATCGCAGTAATATGTGTTGGATTAAAATGTGTCACTACCCGCTTTTTACAGGCCGCTGAATGTCTGGCCCAGCTGAATTTTGTAGTTATAAAATCTGGCCCAACTGAATGTGTAGTGTAGTTGAATAGCCCTGCTGTAGAGAGTAAAACTCTAACACAGAAAAGATCTGTCTATGCTGCCCCAGAACGCCTCGTTGGAGATTTCTCTTTTTCTTCCTGGGTACATTGACATGCCCATACCCAAATGGACCCATTGGTCCAATTTGTGGAGCCGTTACGTTACGTCCGCCGCGCAGTTACATTTGGACCAATCTGCGGACTTCCTCACACACACTCAATCTTTTCTCAGCTGCAGCTCCGCCGATTTCTCCTCCCTGAGACGGCGGGACGTGGCGAGGCTGTGAGTCGGTGTGTGAGCACCAGAGGTCGCGTTAACCGAATATTTTACGTCCATAACGGATTTTTTTTAACAATCACGGACACATCTGAAAGCAGTCCGTCATTTTGACAGATTAGAACAAACTCGGAACAGCACCAAAGTTTCCCCGCAGCGAGGCTCCGGTGTTATGCCGTGTTATGCATGCCCTCCAAAAAGGATATTATACCGTTTCCAAACCTAACTTTGCCGAACAAATCATTGAAATGTCTGTGAGTTTTGGCTTTACGCTGTGCACGCTCCCGCGAGGTGCAGCAGCCATGCATAACACGGCGCATGTGAACTGTCCCCCCCCCGTTGACAGTTCACAAGCATACTTCCCCCCTCCCCCCTCGTCAGAGTTGTGTAAAGGCCGACGGGTAATTCTGGATTTTGACGGAAGTTTTACGATCCTGTCCGTCAAAATGACGGGCTGCGAAAAAGTCTAGCGCAACCTCTGGTAAGCACACACACAAACTCCCAGCCAGGCTGCGGGTGTGTGTGTGTTCGGGCTGGTTTCGCTGTGTCTCCCTGTTTCACAACAATGGAATTATGACAAGTAGAAATGGACATGACATGGGATCTTTAAAATACCCTAACTCCTTCACAATTTATTCTAGACAAGTATTTTTTTTGGGTCTAAACTTGTATTTTTGGGGCCTATAATTACATTGGACTTGTCCAAAAAAAATGTTTAATCCAATATTTTGGTTCGCCAGTTCCTTATAATGACTCCCTTATCACTCGTCCCAGTCAAGCAATTTTGGTGACTAATCCCATGCTTTGGTGATCTAAGAATCAAATTAGCATATTTAAATGATAGTGATTACTAGCACAATTACATATTAGAGCAATGTGTTATAAGCATATTGATGTTAAAAGTGACGGTGATTTAACAATACAATTGGACATTTCAGTTGTATTGGTCATAGCAGGCATGAACCGATTGTCCTCCAGTTTTCATCCCCAATCCACCGGATTCATGTCACTTTCCTTTTCAATCTTGGCAATGATATTTAGTCAGCAACTGTGTAGGAGGGAGATGTTCTGGGGTAACAATTGAATTGGCAGAAACAAATTGTAGATTTTAGAGCAAAAGGGCAAGTGAATTGGTTTTCTTGCCACCAAACCTAACCGCAATCTCTCTGCTCCAAGGCCCTCTGCCATTGTGTGCTTGATTTTGGAGCAGAAACGCATTCGCAGGTCAGGATGCTCGATTCACCTTTCGCAAGTTTCTGGAACACTGACTTTTTGCCAACATAAAAAATGCAGGAAGTTGTATCAAATCCAGTCATCTCGTTTATGTCATGCACCTTAGGAACTTTGGACTCGTCCAAATGAAAATGGACATGGCCCAAAACATGGGCGCGGGAAGTGGGGTGCTGAGGGCGCTGCAGCCCCCCCTAGCGGCAGACAGGGGGTGCGGAGCTCCCCTGTCTGAATTATTATTTGACGGTTATTGCTGCTCCCGCTGTGCATAATCTGTGTAATATGTAGCCAATAAATCCCACATTGTTGGTAAAATGATATTTTGGCCTGCCCCGAATGTTTTTTCTGTAGCCCCGGACAATTCTACCTCAATAATATAATACATTAACCGTGCTTTACGTGAACCTCATCAAGACACTAGAAAGGACGGCAGGATGGTAATTTCCCGTGTTCAGTGAATGCAACAGAGGCAAGACACCAGACCAATCAGAGAGTTGGATGGAAATAAAAGTGTGCTTGTGTCATTCAAGCTCGCGGCTCTGTGTGTGTGCGGAAATAGCGCATTTAGTGTGTGTGAGAAAGGGGGAGAGAGAGAGGGACCGGTGCCAGCAGCAGGGACCGTGTTGTTAGCATCTGGTTAGCTAGCTGCACTAACGGACATACGGAGCTGTTTGTTCCACAACAAGCTGGAGGAGAGCTCTCCTCTCAGACTGAGAGGCTCAGTTGAGCTAAAGGACTCTCTGAGTGTTTAGATAGTTAACTTTAGTCTAAGTTATCTCAGTGGGTCTCAAACGGTTTGGTCAAAAATTATTCAAAAGATTATTTCCGCGGCACACCTTCATATGATCATTATAGTTATGAAAAAAATAAGAGAATAAAGGAAAAACAATTATGAAATACTATATGGCAGTAAAACAAGAATACAGTTTGAAAGGGGAGTGATTTGTAAAATATCCATAAAGAAAAAGAACATCTGCTTACAGTTGTGTTTCATCTGGGTGTTGAGAGATGTATCCATAGTTCTCTTAATGTTGCTCTCAAAGTGCACCAGATTGATGCTTTTAACTTCAATATTTTAAAAAAATCTTCCCGGGGGAGCATCCCCCCGGATCCCCCTAGAGGAGGTGAGGTCCGCTCCCCACTCGTAAAAAAATAGCACTTTACCCCTGCCTATATGCCGTGAGTTGATTATCGAGCCTTCATTGTAACAGTCGCGGGTTTACTGTGTGTTTGCGTGTGGGGAGTTTTTTTGTGCGTGCTCTATAGTGCCCGTAATAGTGTTCACTGGAGTCCAGCACCTCAGCACCCCCACTCAAAATACCTTCCCGCGCCTCTGGCCCAAAACCATATCCTTTAAACAGCCAGGTTAATGTGGTCTCACAGACACTATGTGTGTCATAGCTCTAGCAGCATTCATTATTACCTTTTTGTCCTAGGGGTATGCGAACATACCAACAGATAAACAAGAAATGTCCATCACCAAACCCAGAGACGCTGAAACTGACGGCAGAGACGATGACGGACAACACACCAAAGAGAGTGTGGTGAAATAAGCGCTCCTCTCCACCAGTAGCGTGCCAAGCTCCAACTAAGTGGCGTACAGCGCATTTCTCTGTTTCACCCACGAGGGATGGAAGAGGGCAGAGAACGACGTGTTAAACAATCCACCAAAAGCAGCCCACTAAAGAAAGGCTTTTCACAATCATGTATCCTACTCCATGGATCATCATATGGTTTCTACAATCAGTAATGTTTTTCCCATACAACACACAAATGTTTCCTCTCCCCGTCAAGAGAGAGCGATAGATAATCATGACCCACTCACTAACATCACCCTTACTGATGTGACTGATAACCAGTGTTGAGACTAACACATGACAAAGTAACGCGTTGATGTAACGCAACCACTGCTTGCGGTAACTAATGGCGTTACCAGTTACCTATCCCAATTGAGTAACGCCGTTATAGTTAATGTGATTTGCGTGCGTTACTGCGTTACATTATGTGATGGAACTGAACCGAATTTCCATGCGGATGTAATTTACAGGCAAATACAGCGATGTCCTCTCACAGCACCATGGAAAAGTGAAAGTAACCAGAGAGGAGTGATGATTGGTTAACGCGGGGTAACATTTCAGGGTAAGCCAATCAAAGACAGAGTTGGGCGGGTCTTGCCTTATGGGGAAAATACACACACACGAACACTTGTGTTAATGCTAACACAAACACACACGGCATCGCTCACCACCAGCACACACACACACAATGGCAGATGCAAGTATCAGCGAGAGCAGCAGCGCATTTACAACTTGGAAATATAACCACTATTTTCAATTTGTGGGGATAAAGGACGCAAAATATATTACGGTAAAATGTAAACGGTGTGCAGGACAGAAAGCATTGTCCACATCGAAAAACAGCAATGCCAATCTCCTGAAGCACCTAAGTAATGTAGGCCTACATGTGGGGAGTTGTCTTTTCTCTTAGAACAACACAACAACTTGTATTTTTAGTGTTATTATTTTTAAAGTAAAGTAACGTGTTACTAGTTACTTATATAATTCAGTAACTAATAAAGTAACTATAGTTACTTTTTGAGAGCAGTAACTATAACTATTAGCCTACTAGTTACTTTTTAAAAGTAACTTGCCCAACACTGCTGATAACCTCTGGAAAAGGACCGTGATCCGTGGTGTTTTTGACAATCCAGACACACCTATTCTGATTCCAAAATATCCTGATCGACATAGCTGACTCCTGACTGTGACTCTATCCTATGTAAATAATTGTTTTATTCTTTCAACTTGCTACAACAACCAGAATGTCTATGCTCTACAACAGGGGTGGGGAACCTCCGGCCTCCGGGCCGTATACGGCCCGCGAGACCATTTGGTACGGCCCTCGAGGTAATTTATAAACACACGCAAAAAAGAAAAAAATTCAAGAAATCTAGACCGCAAAATAATTAAACAAGCTTGTTTTTCCTGGCCAAGGTCAGGGTCCTTGAACACAACACGAGCCTAACGTGTCATCACGTAGTATATGTCTCGTCTGACGGGAGTGTAGTTCTAACGGAGAGCACCAGAACGCGGCTCCGGGCCGGTGTTACAGTATAAATTGAGTCATGACAACTGGCGACATTCTATTATTTTCGTTATAGGAATCCGGGGCGTGTACATCGAGGACCCATTGTTGACTTACCAGGAAAGAAACATCGTTTGTCGTTTACGTTCATCTTTTGCTATATCTGCCTTCCTAAGATCACTTTGCTGCACATTCAGTACTCGTATGTGAGGTTGTGGGTGAGAGTCCGATATCGTGACGCTTACAGGGAGGTATCGAACATTACAAAGTAGGTGACTGTGTGGATGCCTGTTCAAAACATTGCAAACTTCAATAAATCATTTAAATTATATATTTGTGTCCGACTTTCATTTGTTCATCGTTCTTAATGTGATGTATAGTAGCTTTGATAGCTGTCCATACCTTCAGACAGCCTAAAAGTAAAACACAAGTTGTTTATTCACAGCCCGAACGCTCATCGAGATGACTAGATCAGTCATGACAACTTGTGATCAGCTCCGATTAAATTGTGATATCAATTCTGTAGCTAACCTCCAGGGAGCACGTTTATTTTATGAAATACCTATATCCCTCTCATCACAACAAGACTCTACACTGTGCAGGAAAAACAATTACATACATGAAAATAACCTTGATGCATGGGAATTAAACACACAAACTAACAGATAAATCATCAGAAGAAGGCAGAGAGGAAGTAAATAACAACAGGAACACGGAAGGCAGACAGAATTGCTTAGACACGGGTGTCACATGAAATTTAAATGTTCTGGAAAGTTCCTTATACAGCTTTAGCCTTTTTTATCTCATGAAGTCCCAAAGTGACACACACTGAACAGTCTGGGGTCATGGTCCTTGTCATTTGCTTTTGTCTTCCCATAACAACATGTCCAAGATGTCCATGTGTCAGGCTAAAACATGTGACAGAACTAGCTAGATTTGGAAAGGTTTTTTGTTGCTAAAGTTAATATTCAAGCCATTTAAGAATAAAAATGCTTACATGAAATGTAATTTGTTAAACATTAAGCTGTCTTCGGCTCTTTTCTGCTGTAACAAATGTAAATGTCCCCTCTGTGGGACGAATAAAGGTATTCTGATTCTGATTACATTTAACCTGTTGTGGAAACATTTCTTGATGAAATTGATATGAAACAAATGCCATAAATATTGCTGTGACACATGGTGTCACATCGGGACTGTAACCCTAAACATTCACAGTAAACCCGGAGTGACATATATGCACAATTAGAAATATGATTATGGTCTGGTCAGTTAATTTAGCTGATCCAATTATATTTAGTTAAGATATGCTTTATTCTTCAATTCATAGTATGTTCAAACAAATGCAAACCAAAACATCATCCTTGTTAATTAAGTTATAAATAAGAGTTACTTTACCATTAAAGCCCAGATATTTGACACTATGGAGGTTACTTGTCAGAAATGTGTCTATTTAGTCTAAATGACGTTCCCCTTAATTTCCCCAAAAGTAGAAATGGGTCCGGGTTCTTAAGGGTTAAACGTATAGGCTTAAAGGCATAATAGAACTACCGTATTATATGTATTCAACTTGTGCCCCGCTGGACTTACTTTTCTGTGGTTTACCGTTACTGTGACATATCAGGAAGATAGTTTGTGTGTTTAATTCCCATGCATCAAGGTTATAACTTATTTTCATGTATGTAATTGTTTTTTCTGCACAGTGTAGAGTCTTGTTGTGATGAGAGGGATACAGGTATTTCATAAAATAAACGTGCTCCCTGGAGGTTAGCTACAGAATTGATATCACAATTTAATCGGAGCTTATCACAAGTTGTCATGACTGATCCAGTCATCTCGATGAGCGTTCGGGCTGTGAATAAACAACTTGTGTTTTACTTTTAGGCTGTCTGAAGGTATGGACAGCTATCAAAGTGTTAAATATGTTCTTTATTCTCGCGTCCAGGAGAGAAGCTTTAAAATGAGACTAAATGGAGTCTCTGAAAAGATTCAAATGGGATACTTTAATTAAAAAAGGCGCGGTAGTGTTACAGACAGAATATTGTTCCGGCAGAAAACAGCTGTGATCTGGTTCTCCTGAGCAAGAAGAAGACAGCGGATCTCTCCTCCGGCGCTGCTATATATATCCTCTGCTGGCTCCTCCCCGCCAGCCGGCTCACCTCGTCTCCAATGTCCGTTATTGTATTTAAACAGAGGATAGGTTCTTTTCACATTCAATATATGCTTAACACGCCGTTTCTCCTCATATTCTCTTTCATCACTTTTCATTTAACACATTCTAAACGCTGTAATCAATACTCTAAACAATACTTCTCGGCTCGTTTGGTTTCCGGTCATTCCGGATGTTGCCACATGCTACTCTCGTCTGTAAACAATAATGTCTTCAAATAAACTGTACTTTCATTTAATATTCAACATGGTAGTATCTCGACATCTATCGTTGTAGTGTTAAATCAGTAGGTTTCGGTTTTCACCACACCAAGTCATTTCGCTTCTCAATTCACCTCTTTAGGAAATCGTATATTAGCCACATGCTACATGCTAACCGTAGATGAAGGATTTTCAGAATAAAAGCTTAACTGCTTGTGCACAAGAATTTCTGGTTTTTCAGTATAAAAGAGCGTTTAAACTGACGGTATGTTTAAGCTACATTATACCATCAAAACATTGATTTTAATTTCTAACAAAAGCTACTATACATCACATTAAGAACGATGAACAAATGAAAGTCGGACACAAATATATAATTTAAATGATTTATTGAAGTTTGCAATGTTTTGAACAGGCATCCACACAGTCACCTACTTTGTAATGTTCGATACCTCCCTGTAAGCGTCACGATATCGGACTCTCACCCACAACCTCACATACGAGTACTGAATGTGCAGCAAAGTGATCTTAGGAAGGCAGATATAGCAAAAGATGAACGTAAACGAGAAACGATGTTTCTTTCCTGGTAAGTCAACAATGGGTCCTCAATGTACACGCCCCGGATTCCTATGACGAAAATAATAGAATGTCGCCAGTTGTCATGACTCAACTTATACTGTAACACCGGGACTTCACAAATTGTAATACCCATAAGGAGCTGTACACATGCTGCAGTTTTTGCGTGGCTGTGTCTTTAGTTGAAAGCCCAGTGGCGATCTGTTCATCTGTCATACTGATCATACAGTCAATAACGTTGTTGTTATTAGCATCTGGTTAGCCACCTATGCTAACGAATATAAGAAGCTTTTTCTCCAACCAGTGAGGTAAACGCACATCTTTATATGATCATTATAGTTATAGAAAAATAAGAGAATAAAGTAAACAGGTATACAATACTAATATGACAGTAAAAAAAAGTTGTTATTAATAAACAAGAATACAGTTTAAAAGGGAAGTGATTTGTAAAATATCCATAAAGAAAAAAATCTGCTTACAGTTCTGTTTCATATGGGTGTTGAGAGATGTATCCATAGATCTCTTCATGTTGCTCTCAAAGTGCACCAGATTGATGCTTTTAACTTCAACATTTAAAAAAAATCTTCCTGGTGGTGCATGCCCCCAAACCCCCCTAGATGAGGTTAGATCCGCCCCCCACTTAAATCATGTTCACATGGATATGAAACTAAATACATTTGCACACATCTTGTGTCCATATCTTTCTGTTTTGGTGGTCATGCCACGGTGCATGAATGCGCGGGTCATGGTCAAATATCTGGATTAAGAGGTTGCTTTTTCTTTGCACAGCATGAAACAAACGCGAAATGAATGGGCTGTGATTTGAGTTTTTTAAGCAGACGTTGAGTTCAATAATTTGTACGGCCCTCGAAGGATGTTGTAAAAATTGAAATGGCCCTTGAGAGGAAAAAGGTTCCCCGCCCCTGCTCTACAACAACAGCTAAATGCGTTCTGATATTTGACACAACGATGACCCAGATTGAAATGTAGTCATTTCTGTTGATGATCCTGTGAAATATATTTGATTTTACTTATGTGATCAGTAAATGATCGAAAAAGTGGAATTGTAATAGAAAAATATTATACTCACTTAGGCCTACTTTAATAATATCATCGTGTGGTTTTTATTTGCTAATTTTTATCTATATTTACTACTTTCACTTCTTTGCTAAGCTTGGGAAAATTCCTTATTAAGAAGATTTGTTGCAGTGTTGTTAGTTACAGTCTATGTGCACCGAAAGTATGACCTTCACCTGAGTTGAACTGAGAACATCCTGATACTCCCTAACTCCCTAACTTCCAGAATGCTCCTTTGTTATCACCAAGCTTCACCACGCCCTTTGTCCTCTCTCTGTGTTTAAATATGCAAATGCATATTTATGCAATACCCAAACTCTACTCTTCGTCTTTCACTCTGCAGACTGTATGCTCTCTGTATGACTGACTGAACTTTCTTGCAAGAAAGAAAAAACGACAAAGACAGCTGAATGGTTTGATTCTGTATCCTCATTTGATAAATAAATTCCCACCACAGTATTGTTAAATTATGTAATCATGCAATTTGTTGTGGTAATGTAGGTTTTTTTCATATATGCAGCCGCCTAGTAAGCTTTAGATGTGCAGGACTCTTTATCAAAGTTCAAAGGTTCTTCTGACCTGAGCTCCTCCAACAATGCAAGTGCAACATATATAACAAAATACAAAATAAAAATTACAAAAAAGTGCAAGAAGTCTATATACACATGTAAATAGAATATGATATGTACAAGAACAGAATATAAAATTAAATACGGTTTATTGCGGTGATGACTATTTATATAAATAATGACATTGCAAGATGACAAACAGGAATGTTTATCGGGACACTTTACAGAGCTGTCGGTCTGATCGTGGATTCCTCAGCAGGACTGAGGTAATGAGTTTTTGCATCTGAGCCCAAAACTATTCCTCTTACTCAGTTCACTTCATTTTACAGAAGTCAGTATTATAAATAATTTGTAAGACATACTTATCAGCTATGTATGGAACAGTATTGACAGATTGCTGAAGAGGATGCCAGCATGCATGTATGATGTGATGTGATTATTCAACCAAATACTGATTTCTCACCTCTAATTAAGGTAAACCGTTAGTATTGTGGTGTTTAGAAATTATTATCAACTTCTTTTGAGATCTGAAACCAATGCATTTTCTGCAAAAGAATGATCTAAATGACACTATTTCCTAGGGGATTTGGGAGAAATTATGTGTTGAGCATAAAGCAAAACTTTAAATTTTACTGAAATGCATATTTATTAATAGTGACCAGATAAACTGATAATTTCGGAGTGTTCTCTTAATTTTGTCAAAAGTTGTAGCTAATATAATCTAACATTAGCCTCTTATAATAGTCATGGCAAACCAAAGTAGAGTGTAATGCATTGAGCAAGCGTGTGTTTATTGCTAAAGAAAATAAAAATAAATGAATGAGGTACCCTTTATCATTTTCTAAGAAAAGCTACATTGTATAAGTGTAAGAAAAAAAGTTAACTGAGCAATCTCACAATTTTGGATTTTGCAATAAATCAGCTGAAGTCTGATGCAGTTGCTTTTTGTGGCACTAGAGTGCGCCAATAGACCACTTCATTTAATTTCCATGTCACCAAAGACAGATCACAAGTGCATGTACATCTTTGGGATTGTTCTAGCAACAGTGGGCTGAACAACAAGAAACGTTCTCATCAATCACTTTAATGTGGCTTCCATTGATAATTTGTTGATGTACTTTTTTTAATGCAGCCATCTATCACACTGATTTAGTGTGACATGCACCACCTAATCACAAGTAATGCCTATTGTCTTCCTACCTAGCAACAGATCTCAAGTATCGTGATAGCCATTGGGCCATTAGGATATTACGTAAATGTGATTATACATTCAGGCCAACCTGTGAAATAAAAAGATCTCCTCGGAGCCAATGCTTGTCCTTCCCAACATTACATGTTGAGGTACGTCTGTATATTTCAAATTAATGCACATCTGTCTGGTTGGACAGGCTACTTCATTGTATGGCATTTGCCACGTTGTCTGTTTTTCTTAATTGTTTAGTAACGCTATTCACAACTGTTTTTAAAGCCAGCAAATGTTCACCCCCAGCTCGTGAAGGCCCTCACACGATCAGAGGCTGATCATATCCGTGTTTGACCAATAGGAAGACAGATCCAGTCCCTCAACGGTGCGTCAAGCTCAAGCCTCCAGGAAGTGCGCCGGACTCTGGTGAAAATACTCGTTGTGTCTAAACGGCGGTACTACAATTTCCGTATCCGTCCGTGACGTCACTGGGCCCAGAAATACTTTTCCCCATTGACTAACATTGGGAAAGAGACGTCTGTAAATCAGCGGATAATTTTTTTTAAACTAAATAAACTACCCAGTATGAACTATGTTATAGCCCTTTTTATAATCATTAGATCCTTAAAGTTGTAAAATGCACTGAAAGCCGAATCTAGATTTATTTTCTGTCTTCATTCATTCTACTGAGCCGAGAGTGGGCGCTCCGGGGGCGGGGCTTAAGGGGCGCATGCTCTGTGAGCGCACATACGGGTTCTTCTTATACATCCATGGTTCTTCTGCTCTGACAGCCAGGCATGATGGGTAATCTGTGACGTTTCGCTCTCTCAAAAGTTGGGCCATTTTGTCCTCATGCGCCAATGAGCAGCTCTCATAGGAAAGAACGAGATCCCGCCTCAAGCTGGCCAGTAGTAGACCGGAACTCCGGTGTCATTTCTTTCCAAAATAAACCTTCCTGCCGCTTGTGTTGTTAATTTTTAGTAATCTTTCTCTAAAAAATATTCTACTGGAGTTCCTTGTCCACTTTTAAAGCTAAACTGATAAACACACTGAGGACATAACTATAGTTTAAGCATTACATCGAGAAATCCAAGGAATTTCGTTGTTAAATGCTAACATAATACACATTATTATATTTTGGTTACAAAATCAACTTATTCAACATTTATGCTTTTTAGCATCCCGAAAATATATGGGGTAAGAACATTTTCTCGAAAATGCCCGTGGAAAAACTGGCTTGAAAATAAAGCCCTGTTGCGACGCGGCGCTCCGCCTGCACTTTGATATCTTGTGCCACAGCAGCTAACGTGTGGATCAGTCCGCGTACTTCTCACTGTCCTCCTTCTCTAGTTCCCAAACGTTAATTCACCTCACCGTTCGCCAGGCGCTAGACACCATTGCAACCCGTAAGCAGTCACCGGTGACTGTCCGCTATTGAGGTATCACGAGAAACCTTCGTTTATATTTTGAAAGACTCAACCGGATGTACTGTGTATGTTTCTGCCTCGTGAATAAGTCAGTGGTCGAAGCCTTGGAGCAATTTTCCTCACTGTGCTACAACTGGTTGTAGTATCCGTCAGCGGCCGTAATTTAACCTCATTCATTGGTCAGCTGACGGACTTGTCTCCCTTTTGTTTACACCGAACTACGTGTTTTTCCGGTGTGAATCTTAGCTCCGTACAGCTCTTTGCTCTAGGTAACTGTCCGCTGCGGACCGGGTTGTGAGAGCACCGAACAATGATCGAGCGACCAGAGACTGCGGTTCCCAGCATCGCTGTGAGTCAATTTTTCTTCAAAAACATACATCTGGAAACGTTGACAATACTATTAATTACAATAGGCTATAATTGAAAGCTCTATTAGAATACACTCATGCACCGGACCTGTGTGTTTTGGTTCGTGCTTGTATCGACGTCTCTTGCGTGGAGAGCACCAACCTCCTTCAACAATCTTGTCATTTAAATGTTTTTGCATATTTACAAAGGCCTACTTGAAAGAAACATAAAATATAACCTTTTAACATATTGATATAGTCTACAGATAAATTCGGCATTATGTGGTTGAACTAACAACATGTAATTCAGTAGATTTCATCATTTCACAAATTAATCACGCCTCCCATCTCTGTAGTGAGGTCATGTGGCGAAACTGTATCATAATTGTGTTAACTGTGTGTTTAATTTGGACCAAATGGAAGAAGCAATATCACTAATGATGTATTTTAATGGCGGATTTGATTTTAACGGAGGATGATGTGAGGGTTCGTGAACGTTTCACAGAATAGCATGTATTGGTCTGGTGTAATTTAAGCTTAGTGGGGAAATACATTTCAATGTTTTGAAGACGTGGTTTCACAACGACATTGACAATATTACTTGTGAAACTATGGCATCCCAGAGTAATGATAGCCCTAGACAGCTATGTTGGGTTGTTTTTATGCTTTCATAATCAGAGCATAAAGGAGATTTGCTCTCTTTGCCAAATCCCCTTAAGATACATCCTAGTTGTGATCATAATCAGTGTTGCTAAAACATTCATTTCTAGAGATAAAAGTCAAATAAAACCCTGTCCCCAAATGACATGTATAACCCTTTACCAGAGAACAACTTTTTATTAGGCTGCTTGTTTTCCTGAATGTAGTTTGGTGTTCCCACCCACCTGCGTTTAGCAGAAGGAACCCTTTTTGTAGAGCATATTTGGCTGCGTTAGAATGAGTGTGCATTACATTTTAACTTAAGCAATAAGTGACCACACACCACACTTAGAGTTTGTAATGTATTAGTCTGTGATACAGTCAGGGATTGGTAGTGCATATCCTTGGTGTCACATCAATGGAGCGGGCATACACAGTGTGCATAGTGATGGAGCAGTGGGCACAATGGGCTAAAGATTTCCACAAACAAGTTGAAATTATGTCTTGCTCATTCTGCAATCTTACAAGATAAAATGTTTTCTACATGATTCATATTCAATATGCTGGTTGATAATGGACAGTTGAACAGCTGATGTGTGCATTGAGTTGGCCTCAGCATCAGCTGCTGGATGGGGGGGACTTGGCTATGCAGATGATGTCAGTGAACCAGGCTGCTACTATCACCACTGTGTGGAGGGGGGGAGGGGTTAACAGTAGACAAGCCTCCCTCACTAGGCTCACTATCATCCCCCATTATTTTTCTTTTCATTGCCCTTACTCTTCTTCTCATTTCTAATAAGACAAAACCACATGAGTCATACAATGCAGCAAAGCAATGCAAATATATTGATACTATCATTACTAGAGTTCTCATTAGCTTTTGATATTTTAAGCACGTCTTTTTCCAGTGCGAAACATGGCCAAGACGCAGGAGACGTGAGGCGACGTTCCGTCGGGACGTGTTCTTTGGTGTCAGTTTCGTGTGTAAGGACCTTTTAAGCTGAGGGACATTATTTGTTTTGAGAGTTACAGCTTATGCTTGCGTAATGTATATCTATATTTTTGCTGAGGTCATTTTTTGTGAGCCGTCCTATCAATGGTTTTCAAGCGCAATATTAAACTGAACACCATGCAAAACCATGCACCTTAAATGTTTTCCAAATAGCTACATGACAACCCAGCATGTTGCACTACCTGTACTACCCACAGTGCAGCTAAAGTGAAATGGATGGAGCTCCAGAGGTAGCACCTTAACACATGTGTTACATCACACACACCCCACATGTATGTGGGTGGATCATTGCAACAGCTGAAAGTGCTCCAGGCTTGTTCAGGGTAGATATGCCTGGTGTGAGGCTTCATGCATCACAGTATCGATGAGTAAAATGGATCGTCTCCTTTTCTTTACACGTATACCGTCCATAACAGCCACTGCTGTCGCTTGTGTCTCACCGACAGTGTTTCTGTATGTCAAACAGGGGAGTGCATTTAAATGTAAAAATAGGCTAGTTAGAGGCAACACCTATCAAATAAAACTTCCTGAAATATGAGTTTTTATTTGCTTTTTTATTTTTGAGTATATCATTTATTCAAACTATTTCCTCAGTTGTCCAAGGAACAAACAGTCATGCAAGCCAAAGAATACTGGTAACTTTGATACCCACCAAATATAATTACTTAGTATCTATATCCAATCATAAAAAAAGAATATGCTATGGTCTTGCGAAAGTACAGTTTTAAGCTTTTAAAGACATACTGTATACACAAAAACAAAAGGATTTCCTGTGAAACCATCTCCAGGCTTATTCTTTTGCAATTGTGAAATACTCAGGTCAAAACCCTTGTTATGAATGATAATTCTACTATTGTAGTCTTGCAAAAATATCTACACCTACACATTACAGCCAGGACATACATGCCTGTCGAATATCCTGCACCTTTCATTCAATCAATCAATCAATATATCAATCAATCAATCAATGTTTATTTATATAGCCCAATATCACAAATGTTACATTTGTCTCAGTGGACTTCACAGTTTGTACAGAATATCAGTATGACAATACGACACCCTCTGTCCTTAGACCCTCACATCGTACAAGGAAACACTTCCAGAGAAAACCCACAGTTTAAAGGGAAAAATGGGAGAAACCTCAGGGAGAGCAACAGAGGAGGGATCCCTCTCCCAGGACGGACAGACGTGCAATAGATGCCGTGTGTAAATTGAAAAGATAATACATTTGCAACATAGGTAGTCCAAATGTTTGGAAATGCATGTGTGTATAATAGGAAGATGAATCCACTAGGATATCCATCCAAGACTTATGATCCAGGACCACAGCCACGACTCAAGATCCAGGACTCGCGATCCATGACACAGGACCGCAGGATCATCCATGACTCCGGATCCCGGCCTATATAGACACCAAAAAGAAAGAAATTTGGGGAAGCTGGGTTAATCGGAACATGAGAGTACACAGGTATAGACAGAGAGAAGGAAGAAGTAAGATGTCCCCCGACAAACTAAGCCTATATCAGCAAAGCTAGGGGCTGAATCTAATCAGCCCTAGCTATAAGCTTTATCAAAAAGGAAGGTCTTAAGCCCACTCTTAAAAACGGATAGGGTGTCTGCCGCCCGAACACAAACTGGAAGCTGATTCCACAAAAGTGGAGCTTGATAAGAAAAGGCTCTGGCTCCCATTGTACTTTTAGAGACTCTAGGAACAACCAACAACCCTGCATTCTTGGAATGCAATGCCCAAGTAGGACAGTAGGGTATAATGAGTTCTTTAAGGTAAGATGGCGCCTGCCCATTAAGGGCTTTGTAGGCGAGAAGAAGAATTTTAAAAACTATCCTGTGTTCTATAGGGAGCCAGTGTAAGGCAGCCAGAACAGGAGTAATGTGGTCCCTTTTCCTAACTCTGGTTAGTACACGAGCTGCAGCATTTTGAATCAACTGAAGCGACTTGACTGACTTCTTTGTACACCCTGATAATAAGGAGTTACAATAATCCAGCCTTGAAGTAACAAATGCATGGACTAGTTTCTCGGCATCGTTTTGAGGCAAGATATGCCTGATTTTTGCAATGTTACGTAGATGGAAGTAGGCGGTCCTTGAAATAGATTTTATGTGGGTGTTAAAGGATAAATCCTGATCAAATATAACACCAAGATTCCTTACAGTCTCACTGGAGGCCAAATTAATGCCATCCATAGTTAGTATATCTTTAGATAATTTGTTTCGTAGATTCTTCGGGCCAAGTACAATAACTTCAGTTTTGGTCGTTTTTAACATCAAAAAATGTAAGGTCATCCACGTTTTTAAGTCCTTGAGGCAGTCTTGAATTTTATTTAGATGATTAATTTCATCAGGCTTGATTGATAAATATAGTTGAGTATTCCTCTTTGTAGGAATTTCACAAGTTGTCGGAACCTGGCTGCAGGGATATGCTCACATTAAACCACAAGAGCATTTGCAAGTCCAATACAAATGTTGGTGATGAAGTTCCAGAACATTGCAAACGTTTTTGGTTGCTGTCAGGGATCTGTGCAGGCCAAAGTTCTTCCTCATCAAACCGGGATAAGCATTTCTTTATTGATCTTCGTCCACCTGGCTTTTTGCTAGGGATGCTCCGATCGTCAATTTTGGGGCCTATCGCCGGAATCAGAATCGGCCGATACCGATCCGATCGAGTGGGCGTGGCCTAAATGGAAGATTTAAACATCACTTTCAATGGAAGATTTAAAGTGATGTTTAAAACTCAGTTAATGGCGCTCATTCACTGGAGCTTCCACAAACAACAATCTACTTAATTATTACATTCAAATGAAGTACATTATTCAAGTTAACATTCACTTTGGAGAATAACACGGGAGAAATGAGCAGAAGAGCTCTCTTTTCCTCTCTCCCTCTCTCTCTCCCCCCCTCTCTCCCCCTCCTGACAGCCTGTCAGTATCGTCATGCAGCTCACTGATCCAGTAATGAGTGACCCGACAGTGAAGAATACATATTTATAACTAGTTTAGCTTGTTCCAGAGGTAGATAAAATAGCTAAGTGTGTTAGGTTTAACTCTTGTGTGTTTTGCTCCGCTCACCGGTCCGTCACAGCGGGTGGAGCTGCAGGATTTCTGCTTCACACATGTTGCATACCGCTATTTTACTG
Source organism: Notothenia rossii (assembly GCF_949606895.1). Lineage (NCBI taxonomy): Eukaryota > Metazoa > Chordata > Actinopteri > Perciformes > Nototheniidae > Notothenia > Notothenia rossii. The sequence goes on from NC_136903.1 coordinate 39,046,341, forward strand.
TCTTTTTCTGACACCTTAAAATACTGCCAGACCGCTGAAGCCATTTGGGCGAGCTTGTTTTGCCGCGCACCGAGAAAAGTGTCATGTATTTTATGTCATGCGATCGGTTCTCGCGATCGGCATGTTTAGAGAGCACCGATCGATCGGTAGAGAGTGAGTATCGGCCAATCTCGATCGGTGACCGATCGGAGCATCCCTATTAGAACCCCTACATGGACATTGTTATGTTGAATCAGGAAAAAGTGTTCCCAAAACTGTTGCTAAAGTGCTAGAAGATCACTGTTTCCTCACATCTTTTTGTATGTTGGAGCATCAATGTTTCTTTGTTGGAACTGGTGGCTAACACAGTTCTAAGCCAAAGGCTCACGATAGTATGTAATAGTGCTGTCTGTCCACGTACTTTTACTGTCTTCCATTATTAATGTGTGCTTGGCCACAGTTTATGAAACAATGGATAATAAAGAACGGATTGCTATTCAATCATATAAAGAAAAGTAATTATTGGATGGAAATGACTTACAGAGCAAATCATTTCTTTAAGTATGTTTTTTGGGTCAAAGACATGTTTCTGTGATTAAAAAATCAGGAAGCTCATCGATTGTGTTTGCCTCACGTAGCGTGCAGGACAGTGCACAGGGATTGTGGGGGGGGGGGGGGGGGGGGTTGGGGTTATCTGACAGCGGACTGGGAGTTGCAGAGGTATAGTGTGATGTGGAAGAGAGGTAGGGATGGAAAGATCCCTCTGGTGATAAGGAAGAGCAGCTGGCTGGGCTCTGGTCTGAGAGCAACTTCCTGCCCCACACCAGGGATCAGTTCCATTTACCCTCAGCCTCTCCATAGACACTATGCATTACATAAATACATACTATGCAAACTATCTTGTTTTCTATTTATTTGATTGAAGATACCTTTCTTAATATCTGCACAGCTTTCCACTTTTCATAACATTACTGCACATATTTTATTTATATATACGTATATATATATTTATATTTATTTATATTGTTCTGAGCATTTTGTCATAGGATACTGTATGTCATTTTTTGGTATATCTGTCTTTCATGTAAATACTTTTCTATATCTTTATGATATATTTTTTAAATATTTGTTGAGAAAAGTTTACATTTTTTGGTTGTTTTTCTTACAATTTATCTTCTTCAACTGAGTTTATGTATGCACCATATACACCGGCAATTCCTCGTTTGTGTTAACCTACTAGGCAATAAACCTCAGTGTTTCTCCTAGGATGGAGTCATAGCAGCGGTGCAGCCAAATGTGAGCGCGGAGCGCGTATAACTTTTTTAGTGCGTACGAAGTGCGCCCCTTAAATATGTTTCTATGTGTCTGCCAGCAATAGAAAGGCTCTTGAGGCCTAGTACATACAGTGGCAATGTCTCAAGATTTAGCAAAATACACCTTTATTGAACATACAGTAAAATAAATACAAATACTTTTTTTTTTGCTCCCTGGCTGGCGCCGCTATTTGTATGGGGAAACACTGAACCTGATTTCTGATTTGTTTGTAGGTGTAGCCTCAACTTTCCACACATACCTTTTTACTTTTCAATTATAAAATGAAATGACTTCTCTGTTTAACTTCACTTGTTTGATAGACTTTAGCAGAGTCCACTAAACTTCCACATCTCCTCTGTAAAAGCCTGTTATTTGTGTGTGTGTGTGTGTGTGTGTGTGTGTGTGTGTGTGTGTGTGTGTGTGTGTGTGTGTGTGTGTGTGTGTGTGTGTGTGTGTGTGTGTGTGTGTGTGTGTGTGTGTGTGTGTGTGTGTGTGTGTGTGTGTGTGTGTGTGTGTGTGTGTGTGTGTGTGTGTGTGTGTGTGTGTGTGTGTGTGTGTGTGTGTGTGTGTGTGTGTGTGTGTGTGTGTGTGAGACCTCACCTTAAAACACAATGTTTCCCAACTTGTGTTCATCCCAGCTGCAATTTACTTCAAAGCGTCGCTGCAGGGGCATAGAAATACTAATTGAAGGTTCACAAAAAACACGTTTTTCTGTCACTTTGTGCGCACATAATGGCTATGTGCAGCTCCAAATCTGCTGTGTATTTGTTTCTCAACACACACACCATAGTAGCATACTGTAGATGTTGTGTGTTATCTTTTGACCAAAGCCTTTTATGCTGTTACAAGCCTTTCCTCTATGTTAAAGATAGTCATTTCAGGCAATTTTGTTTGTACCATTTATTCATACTATGTGATTACTGCGTTAATATGAATTATGTGTGTTTTTCTTCAGCAGCGGAACCTGGAGGGCTATGTGGGCTTTGCAAATCTCCCCAACCAGGTGTACCGGAAATCAGTCAAAAGAGGCTTTGAGTTTACGTTAATGGTTGTAGGTAAGTTGGAAACCTCTGACTCATGTCTGAGATGTGTGTTTGCTTGTGTTTCTGCCAACCTGTGTATGCGCACCTGCCCATCTATCTCCTCCTGTCTGAGTGTGTTTTCATTTTTGTGTGGATTTGGCTCATCAGCGCAGGTTGAAAGGAGGTAAAGAATGTTTGGCATGCAGCGAGTCACTCAAGGCGATGAGTTGACAGTTTAAAAAGCAGTTTGTGCAGAGTGGTGGTGCCCTGTGGCTTTAAGAACATTACAGTCAGTGTTGTGATGCAGAGTGTGCATGTGAACACAATTCTTATGAAAGCTGGATTCCTACAGTTCTCCAGGGGAGTTGCCTCTGCAGCTCCAGGATATGGAATATCACATCTGTGGGTGATTTGATTTGGAACGGGGCCGCAGGGTCATGGTTGAAGGAACCTTAAATGTGGCTAACAGCAGAGTACAGTGGGAAGGAAGTGGACTCAGAGTGCAGGAAAATACACTACTGCATATAGGTAGTGTTTTAGGAAGCCAAAATCACATTTCTAAATGTTTTTATGAAAAAATAAGGGGTTATTTCATCTAGTTGTCTCAAGAACATTTTATTTCTTCACAAGAAAAAGAAGGATGACTTATTTCATTTAAATGTCTTGATATGCTGCAATAGAAAAAAATTGAAATAGTTTAAAAACTGACTAAACTTTGACCTAAACCAGTCTGTGACAATCCATCAAGATATGTTCTTGTAAACTCAACTTCAGTCAGATAATTCTAACGTGTTTGCCTATTTTAATCCGAAATTAGGTTTAATAAGAGGTTATATCCAAGATTTAGGTGATGATTTATGGGATTTTCTTGACAAACAGTTCAAACGACAGAGGGCAAAAGCTGCACAGTTGACTAAAGGGCACCACAAAGGTTAAGAATGTATTGAAGCAGCCTTTCTGAAAAATGAAAGCATGCATTTAGGTTTTATATCTGAAGTCATTGTAACCATGAAGCCTCTGCTCTGCTCAGCCCTCCGTCCAGCTGTTATAACAGACCTGTCTGAACTCGCTGTGGCCCCCGACTCACCCAGAGACCCTCCTCTTTTGTCCAGTTGTTACATTTAAGGTCAGGGGCTAATAGGAAGCGGTATTGTTGTGTTGTAGGCCAACCTAGGATTTAGCACGATAAAATGGGGATTTTGTAATTCGATTTTGTAATATCGCAGAAAATAAGACCACCACACGTTTATGATACTCACATGTTTAGTTCAGCCCAAAACACAAACACAGCAAAGGGTTAGGGTTAGCTACAAACAAACTACATGACGGCTGCATGATTTCATCATCGTTAATGCAAACAAATAATTAACGCCACTAATTATTTTAACGCGATTAACGCATGTGTATTTTTTTTTCCTCTGCCGCCACGTAGTTTCAGAGCGCATCGAGTTTAAAATACCATCTACAAGCTGATGCTGACAGCCCCGCTCCTGCCGCCCGCTTGTGGCAGACCACACTTCCACGCTCACCGGCAGGCACCAACTGGCTATTGGGAGGACCGGGAGGGTGTGTGTATGTGTGGCGCGAGGGAGAGAGAGACCTTACGTGTATTGTTGTTGTTGTTAGCATCTGGTGCTAGCTAGCTGCACTAAAGGATATAAGGAGCTGTTTAAATGAAAACAGAGGAGCAACATTTCGCAACAACTGATCCATCACACACACACACACACACACACACACACACACACACACACACACACACACACACACACACACACACACACACACACACACACACACACACACACCATTTGTATTGTATGATAGAGATTCCAGGTTGAATTGAGGCAAATATTTGTAATGTTCAGAGGTTGTTGTGTTTAATATTCATGAGAATATTTGTCATTGGTCAAAAGATAATAAACATTAGCATAAAGCACATTTGTCCACTCATATGTTGATAAGACTATTAAAAACTTGAAAAATATTCCTCTAAGGTGCATTTAGAACAGATAAAAAATGTGCGACTAATTGTGCGACTAATTGTACGATTAATCGCGATTAACTATGGACAATCATGCGATTAATCGCGATTAAATATTTTTAATCGACTGACAGCCCTATTTAAAACGTAAACATGCCAGATTTTTAGCTTTGAGCTCATTTCTATCCGTAGTCCCTCACATACAACATTTAAAGGTGGTGTAGGTAAGTTTGAGAAACCGGCTCGAGATACACTTTTTGCTATATTCCATGGAATGCTCTTAACATCACGATAGCAATGAATATCTGAAGTGCTTTGACAAAAGATCCATTCAAAAATGTCATCTGTGGAAGCCGTAGTATTGTAAAAAGCACGACCAATCATCTGAGCCGGCCCGGCTAAAATAACTGGATGGCCTACCTGCCTGTCAGCCTTCCATCTGTGCACAAACTTATCTTGTGCCCTCATTGGTCATGTTCGCGTTCGTGTGTGTTGGAGGAGGGGCTCTTTAAGGAAGTGGCAGATTTTGTTCCGGCTGTGTATTTTCAAATGCTAGCACACTCGTACTGGTTTCTCCAAAATGAGCTACCCCACCTTTAAGAACCTGACATTTATTTACATAGCAAAAAATAAATACATGATATGCAGAAAGAGCATGAGCAGCATATACAAGCAGTAAACACATGGCAGTAAAATGTAGCAGCTACGACATATAAAGTGCAGGAGATGATAAAAGAGCTACATAAAGTGCAAGGGGAGATACCCCTGTGTGAAAGTGCACCTAGCGGTGATTACACGTCTGTTTGTTTCTCAACCATTCTTTTAGTTGTCCTTTTAAAACTGTTCAAAGTGGGACAATCCCGTATCTCAGTTGGGAGGCTATTCCACAATGAATAGCCTCCCAACTGAGGCTATTTAATTGATATCACATTTTGTCCGAAAGTTGTCCGTCTACGGTTGACTTCACAGTCTCCTCTGGTTTCTGACCTAGTGCAGCGTCCAGTGTGTTTTCTGTGGATGAATTCCCCTAAGGGGGGGGAGGGGGGCCAGTCCCTGTAAACATTTATAAAAAAAACACATACTTTTAAAAGACTTAAAGTGGTCAAAACTCAAGAAATTGTGTTTTTTATGGATGGTACAGATGGTAAAAAACAGTGGTGGTGTGAATTTGGCTTTCTGTCAAACACCTGGATAGCTCTCTTGAACAGCTGTTCTATGGGTTTGAGGTGTGTGGCACAAGCAAACGACCAGTTTTTCAAACAGTATTCAATGTGGGATAGAATCATACAGTGGAGGTATGACTTTGCAGCATTGACAGTTAAGAAAGGTGTAATTTGTTTAAAATGTTGCAAGTTGAATTTAATGGTATTGTATACTTTCTTAATATGTTTCTTACAAGTCAAGTTTGAGTCCAGTATGACTCCAAGATACTTGAACTGGGGGACTAGTTCTATTTCTGCTCCGTTTAAAAACACATTGGATCCTACGATTTTGACTGGTCGTTTACTGAACATCATGCATACTGTTGTTTTTGCAATTAACTGTAAATAAATGTTGTTCAGCCAGTGTTGAACTTTGTCCAAAAGATTTGAGAGACAGGATGAGATAATTTCAGTGTTTTCCCCATGTACAAAGATGACCTGATCATCTGTATACATTTGCACATTCAACTCAGGACATACATTAGGCAAGTCATTAATGTACAGAGAAAACAGTAATGGTCCAAGAATGGAACCTTGTGGAACCCCAACAGGGTTGACAAGGTAGGGGGATTTGGCTCCGTTGACCAAAACACACTGTTTTCTGTTTGATAAGTAAGATTTAACCCAATGTATTGAATCTGCTGAAAAATTGAAATAAGTCAGCTTTGTAAGGAGCTCTCGGTGGTTAACAGTGTCAAAAGCCTTCCTGAGATCAAGAAAGACAGCACCTGCATATGGGCTCGTGTCCAACATACATTTAACCTTTTCCACAAAGACACAGTCAGCTGTCTCAGTGGAGTGGTGAGCACGAAAACCAAACTGCATTAGGTGGAGTGGAGCGAAACCTTTATCTAAATGTTTGGTGATTAGTTTTGACACCCATTTCTCAGCTACTTTAGGCCCCGGCCACACGAGGACGAAAACGGTCGTTTGCGTTACTGTTTAGTGTCATATAGAACGTTCGGCCACACGAGGACGACCGAATATGACTGTAAACAGCTGCGGAAACGATAACGGATCCCAAGGTGGATAGAACGGCATACGCAACGCTCTGGGGGGTCCAACGGCTCCGTGTGTACGCCCTATACGATCATTTTCTGATAAAAACGCAATAGCCCCGCCTCTCCCCACCTCTGCTGCTCACCCCCGCGTCAAAGTAAACTGCACACTGAATTCAGATTATTTATCTTTCTCTCAGCATAAACGCGAGTGAAGTCTCATCTGACAGGACGGAGACACGCAGCACTGCTCACCTGCAGCTCCTCCCGCTGTGATGCAGCGTTGAACGGAGCAAAACACACACTTCAAGTCAGATCATCACCCTTAGCTATTTTAATTACCTCTCAAACTACCTAAACTAGTTATAAATATGTTTATGTTTACTGTCGGGTCACTCATTACTGGATCAGCTGCTGCATGAGACAGACACTGACACTGTCAGAAGAGAGGGAGGAAAAAGAGAGGCTCCGTGTATTTTATATATATATATATAGAGTATTATATTATATAGAGTCGTTATTCATTTGTTTTAAAGCTCAATAAATGACAAAGAAGACCTTTGACCGGCACTTCTATAATTTTGTCCGGAAGATTTAAACTTTAACACACGTTGACTGGCGAAAAACTCTGCCCGGTTCCCTCGGCCCCCACCGCGGAGAATAAACAGAAGGGCAACCATGACAACCATGCTTCTTCGCTGCTTTTGTGGAGGAAGTTACAGCGCCGCGTACAGGCTCCTGCATATGTACTGCAGCTTCTCCAGCGGTTGGAGCTAAACGGAGCTGTCTCGTGTGGACAGACACTATCCGGTGAACATTGCGTGTGGACTGAAGCTTTTTTGCGTTTGCGTTAATCCTATGCCTTTATGCCGTATGCGTCCTCGTGTGGCCGGGGCCTTAGAGACACAGGGAAGGATGCTGATTGGTCTGTAATTGGACATCATTGCCTTATCCCCAGATTTAAAGATCGGGGTCACCGTGGCAACCTTCCAGGACGATGGAACTTCCCTCGTGCTAATAGATTGATTTACTAGCAAACTAATTGGTTTTATTAGACCGTCAATATTTGTCTGGTTGGTGTCTAAATCATCTGCATCCCTAGCCTTAGAACCTCTTAACCCTAAGATTATATTTTTTGCCTCCACCTCTGTGATTTCCTCCAGGTCAAAAACGGGGTGTATCCACAATCGTGCTAGGTGAGACCTCAGATGGCGGGAAGAGCTTTGTAATGTCCAGAGCACTATTTATGAAATACTCATTGAGTGAGTTGGCCAATACGGCAGGGTCTTTTATCAGGGCATCATTGATCTTTGATTCTCGAACATTATTTTCCTGTTTGGTATGTTTACCTAATAGTTTATTTAAGATTTTCCAAACGTTTTTACGGTTACCTTCGCACCTTCAATTATTTTAATGAAAAAGTTTGCTTTGGCCTGTCTTATTGTTTGTGTTAACTTGTTACAAGCCTGAGTGAATTTCTGTCTATCAGTGGATAGTCCGGATTTCAAGCTCTGCTTTAATAGTTGCTCTCTGGATTTCATTAGATTCCTGCACTGTAGATTCAGCCAGGGAAGATGATGTTCCTTCCTGTCCCTAAGGCACCCTCTCCTTGAGAAAGAAGACATTGCATCATTAATTTGAGATATAAACAGATCACTGTTTTCACCAATGTCTTCAGAGGACAGAGTGTCCCCCCAATCAATCATTTTCACTGCCTCCGTAAAACGCCATGAACCTTTGTTTTGTGAGTTTCCTGGCAAAAAGAACAAGATTATGGTCAGAAAGACCAGTCAGGAAGTTGTAGGTTTTAACTATTCGGTCAGCTTTGTTTGTAAATAATAAATCTATGATAGTCTTGGAGGTTTTGGTTATTCTAGTCGGTTGATCCATTAGTTGTATTAACTTGTGATTATCCATGATCCGTTTTAAGCTCTTTATATTTTGTTTGTCATTCCAGTTGATGTTAAAGTCTCCTACAATAATCTGCTCTTTGTTGAAGTCACAGGAATTCAGCAGGAGTTTTACCTGATCATAGAAATCCACCTTAGCGGTGGGTTGTCGATACAGGCAAATCATGGTATGGGACATTTCCTCAGATAGTTTGATTTCCACACAATCAAATTCAATATTGGATGGGAGTTCAATCTCCCTACAAGTAAAGGTATTTCTCACATAAAGCAACACACCCCCTCCTTTTCCCTTCAGTCTGTCATTCCTAAACACATTATACCCTGACATAGATACAAGAGTGAATGGTGAAGACTGTTTTAGTCAAGATTCCAATATTCCCAAACAGTCAATATTGGACTCAAGGAGGAGATATTCTAGCTGTTCACGTTTGTTGCAGATGCTGCGGAAATTTAAATGTCCACTGAATAGTCCCTTCGGCTTGCACCGAGGATCCCACACTATTTTAGCTTGATTCACTGTTTGAAACATTTTTGTGCAACGGTGTTTTTTAAATACAGGATTTCTAGTATTTACCTCGGTGCCATTGTTGACAGTGGAGCAGTCAAAGCGAGCTGGTGTTTTATGGATCTCCAGTTTTGGATTACAGCAATATATTGACTTTCCCACACACTCCAAAGGACATATACTTGATCTGATCTGCTGCTCTGGTGTAACTCCTCTGAACTGCTCTGCATTCGATTTGCTCATTTCTGACCACAAGTTTGTAACCTTCAATGTCAAGTTAACACTACCCAAAGCAAATATGTCAGTATACATCTCATTCCGTAACGTTAAGAATATCAACACGCCCAGCTTTTTCTAATGGAATTAATAACCTCACCTGCAAAGACTGCCCAGGGTTTCCCACACATAGACTATACTTGGGCGGGCCGCCCAAGTATATTTCGCGACCTGTTTTTTAACTTTGTATTCGTCCGCGATCACGACGCCATTTGCGATCGATTAACTTGTGCACAATGATCCCTCGCTCTACGCCTCCTGTACCCAGTCCCGGACTGGCCATCGGGAGGACCGGGGGGTTTCCCGATGGCCTGGCCTGTTAAGTGGCCTGCCTCACACAGGGTGACTGGCTGTCTACATGATGTGGCCTGCCGACATGGCCACTGTCATACAGATCATAAAACAAAGCCCTTGATTGGTCTCTGTGTGTCATTGAAGCTTGGGATAACCTCAGCTCAGGTGAGGTAAAGGACTCTGAGTGTTTAGATAGTTAACTTGGTCTAAGTTCTCAGTGGGTCTCAAACGGTTTGGTCACCATTTATGTAAACACATATTTCCATTTGAGGGGGTAGTGATTAGTAAAATATGCATGAATACAAATTAAAAAAATGAACTAGGTGAAAAAAGGTGACTTTTAAAACTTGTTGAGAGCTAAAACTAGTCTTTGCTGCTGCCTCAAAGAGGAGCAGGGGGAGAGGAGAGAGACAGGAGAGGGTGATTCAGGAGCACAGACACACTCAGAAGTATAAATGAACCATAAATAAACAGTGTTGGGCAAGTTACTTCCAAAATGTAATATATTACATATTACTTATTACTCTCTTTTGAAAGTAATAAGTTACATTACAATATTACTGTCTCTGAAATGTAATGAGTTACACTACTTTAGTTACTTTTTAGTTACTTTCTCCAAAATAACCGCAAAAGAATAGCTAGGTATTTTAAATGCTAAAATGTAGTTTAGTGCAGCTCATTATGCATCCAGTGAAGGGCAATGAGGTATAGCATAACAACTGTGTAGGCCCTTAAGGCTACTAACAACTTGTATTACAGGGCTTAGTTGAATACTCGATTCTGATTGTAAATTCTTAACATGTGACACGTTGTTAATACAGCAGTACAGACCGCTGTCAAGGACTATAATGAAGGTTAACATATTGTAAATCAAGGCAAATATTATTTAAACCATGCTCATGGTTTGAAATGGCAAACATTGAAAGGCAAAAGTATTATTAAAACCATGTAGCCTACTACATCATCACCTTGGTCCCATCATATACGCTGGGAAGAGAATATTTACTGTGCTTGAAAACTGGTATCACATCATCACGTGAGGTTGACTTTGTGACCTGGAGAACATTTCAGCTGCAACATCAGCTCGTTGATAATAAGCTTGGGATATGAGATATTTTTATAGCCATTCGTGATGAAGGCATCTGTGCTATTGTATGCATTATTTTTGACCCAACATTTCTACAGGCATGTCAGAATATGGTACTATTTTCACATGAATATTCTAGCCATTGTCTATTTGCATACCACAAGCTGCAAAATGACCGCCTTACCCCACTGTACAGGCGGGTAGTTGTTTAGATATACCTGGCACCTGCGGGCCGCAGAGGGGCGGCGTAGTTTCGCGCGACGAAGACTGCTGCTCCGGGGCCGGCGAGTCAGGCGGGAGTAAGCTAGTGTCCACAACGGAGGGTAACGTGATGTCCGCATCTGACCTGTTGCTACTGTCTGCAGTAGATGCAGTGTTGCTGGCGTTTAGTGATGGTTGCTTTAACCATTTTCGTATAAATGATTATCTACAGATCGGATGTGTGTCACTGCTGTGGAAGCACTTTGGAAATGATGCACGCGCAGCGGAGCAGGTCACGCGCACCTGACACAATTTGTTGTTAGTATTTTTCGCTACGTTCTCTTTTTTGAATGGTTGCATAACGTTCAACTTCCCCGAAGATCTCGACGCGAACCCTGAAGGGTAAACACCAGGTTTACTAATCTACCCGCACAATTTGTCCGGTGTCGGAATGTCTCGCTATGTTAGTACATTCTTAAAAACAAAACACCATTTAATTTCGGGTTAAAATGTGTTGTAACTGCGTTACTGAGCATTGTAACGGGTAATATATTACCCACATTTCATTAGTAATGCGTTACATTACTTCGTTACAGCAAAAAGTAATATATTACTGTAACTCCGTTACTTTTGTAACGCGTTACACCCAACACTGTAAATAAATAAAAAAGTTTCAGTGTTTTTTCATATTGGAAATGGGATGTCATTGTTTATGGCCACGATTTTATGATTATTGAAATGTATACAGTTCTGTTTCATATAGGTGTTCCCATAGATCTAGTCTCTTTATTTTCCCTTCAAAATGTACCAGATTGATGCATTTAACTCCAACATTTAAAAACATTTTTTACCGGGGGAGCATGCCCCCGGACCCCCCAAGACAATTTGAGGTCGACCCCAACTTAAGATCACATGGATAGGTTCCTAAATACATTTAGCATTTTTTTTAAAATAGTAACCCATCTCCATATGTTTATTTGTGGGTAGTAGATTCAAACTATAGGGCTATCACTATGGGCCCTGCCTGTACCTGTTTGCTCTGCCATCGTGTGAAGGGTCTGCTAACAAGCGACCAACAGAAAGGTTCATGTTAATGTTGTTGCACGTCACAAAGGCACGTCACCTCGACCCCCCCCTTGTAGTTCATAAGGACATGTACAACAGCCACATACTCGTCTATAAGGATGCTCTTTCCTCCGTTAAATTAGCATACTATGCCAACATACTACTATTCAACTGCTCAATGTAATACCTTCATGACCTTTTTCAATGCCAAAATCAAAAATATTCACCAGCAACTGACCTCCTCTAGCTATACATCACTTCACTCAACTCCGTATGCTCCCCTCTCCTCTCCACTATCCAGCTTCAAACTTTCCACTGTCGCTGAAATATCAAATCTCATTCGTAAATCCAAATCATCCACCTGCCAGCTTGACCCCTTTCCTACCCACCTAGTTAAAGCTAGTAATGCACGATTTGGGGAAATAATCTAATTGCGATTTTTCTGACGGATATTGCGATTTGCGATATTTGTTTTTAAGCGACCCAACGGAAGTTTATTGTAAAATTTGGCCATATCTCCGACTAGGAAGGTCGTATCAACGTGCTCCCGTCTCTAGCACCCCCGCAGCCCGAGCTACTAGTGAAAGAACTAAACTTACATGAAACTTCCGTTGGGTTGCTTTAAAGTCAAGCTTCAGTTGAAGATTCACCCTGTAATAGATGTAAAACATGTGATGGAGCATTACAACTCCATTGGCTCCCCGTTAAATACCGCATCGACTTTAAAATGTTGCTCCTCACCTTCAAGGCCCTTCACACTGTTGCACCTCCATATCTCTCTGAACTCCTTCACATCGACACTCCCTCTCGTGCCCTCCGATCTTCCTCTGCCTTCCAACTCACTGTACCTTCTGCCCGCCTGACCACCATGGGGTCAAGAGCCTTCAGCCACTCTGCCACCCGTCTCTGGAACTCTCTCTCACAAGACATACACAATATGGACTCACTCTCAACCTTCAAATCCTGCCTGAAAACCCACCTTTTTAAACTGGCGTATTCAATACCTTAATTATTCTAAACTGATTATTGTTTTTAAGTCTTTGTTTTTTAAGTCTTGAATTACTGTTTGATCTTCTTTGTTGCTTGTTTTTAATTATGCTCTGTAAGGTGTCCTTGAGAGCTTTGAAAGGCGCCCATAAATAAAATGCATTATTATTATTAATATTATTCATTAGCAATAAAAAAGTTTTTGAAAGGTTAAAGTCAAGTGAAAGCCAACTCTTTTTTTGTCAATCAAAGAAAAGATAAAAAAGGCACAGTTTTAGTTTTATTTCGTCAATATCTTTACTATGTTATGGAACAAAAAGAATATATATTTTGCCACAGCTTTCATTCATCATTTATTTGTGGAAAAAAGCCTCCCTCTCCTTTAAATGTCCTCTGTGTAGAGAGAACTCACAATTGTTGTGTGTGTAATTAGGATCAGCTGGGGTATGCAGGGCTCGGAGCCAAGAGAACTGGGCAGAGAGACAGAGGGGCCCGTATGTGAGACTGAAACAGCATCTAATGCTTGTGGCTCTGTCTCTGGTTCTCACGCCGGCCGTCACTCTGCTGGCTCTGTGTCCCTGCTGCTGCTCTTTCACAACGGCAGTTTGCTAAACAGGAAGCTGAAACCCAGGCTGGAATAATAAAGGTTGGACGACTCAAAGAGTTCATCTCTTTCTCTTTCCACTGAACCCATCAGGGTCACCACAAGATACATCCACTTAGATTTACCAGCTTATACAATTATTTAATGTTAGCTGAAAAAAAAATTAAGACCACCATAAACGCCCGTCAAAAAGAAACCTTATTAACGAAATTACAAAATCATTTTTGTCAAGTCTTTATCAGCAGAAAAAGGATGTGCACACGTTCTTTACACAATCCAAATGTTTGTGCATTACTCATTACAGGCCCAATTCACACTGTGGGAAATGTTCAATATGCCATAGAGAGCTGAAGTAAATCTACAACTTCCCATTTCTAACATAAATTAGTAACCTTGTTAAGAAACTAGGAGAGTGGTCCTATATGTTAGCATTTTAGCATGTTGTTTTCCTTAGATTCCCAAATAAAGTGTGGTTAATCGAAGCTGAAGAGATTTTCACATTTTCTTCCTACAACATCAACAAGGTATGATCTGATGTCAAATTTTTCAGCCAATACTGACGTTTTGGCTAAATCCTCAGCCAATTGACCTTTCGCAAAGCCACGCCCCTAAATGCCCGTTGTCCAATCATATTCGATCACGTGCGCGGCTCCCTGTGGAAGTCCGACAAGCTTAGCGTTCAAATTCATTGCGAAAATGGTGAAGCGTTGTGCTTATGGTCTTTGGAAATCGGATAGCAGATATCCCATAAGCTTAGAGGGGGGGGTGATATTTTACCCGTTTCCTAAACCCAAAACCCGAGAGGAGAGATGCCGCCAGTGGATAAAGAAATGCGGCAGGGCCCATGCAAAGCTGAATATGGCGAATATCAACAAACACAAATAAGTTTGCTCCAAGGTAAATACGTGCTAACGTAGCTAGCTAGCTAGCTAGCAAAGATTACATTCACAAATTAACTAACTAATTTAATTAACTAATTTCACTAACTAACGTTAGCTAAAGTCACGCGACTACAGCTGTAAGCTGTGTGCTTCTCGGTCGTTTTGACCATGTATATCACTTGATGCATAATAATGTCTGAACAGCTGAGCTCCGTTATTAGTCTACCTGTGGTCAAAGTACAAACAAGAAAGCCAACAGGCAATCATTCATTTATATTTTGCTTTAATCTTTGTAGCATTTTGTTAATGGAAAGCCTACTGCCGACTTCCCTAATCCTGCTGCACAAGTGGGCACCCCGACCCCCACAAAGGAACAACAAGGTGGATGCAGAAAGCCACCAAGGAAACGGTAGTTAACTTTAGACAAACTACAACATTTAATGCCTCTTGTGATTGTATTGTTTTATTCCAAAATAAAAATAACAATTCCGTCGAATTTGACATACAGCTCATGTGGTTTTTCACTCTTGCACTGCGACCTGTATGCAAGTGCCTCTATTGAGGTTGTGCCTCCCTCTTTTCTAATGTTTATACTGTGGATATAACCCTCCATAGCGTATTGTAGCCCCTTTTGTCGGGACCTGGAGGATATTGCTGCGTTATTGCTCCAAAATGAGTCTGTTAAGGCGACTCCGACGTTACGGAGACCCTCCATTATGGCTTTGTTTAACGCATCTGGCTCTCAGCTTGTCGGACTAGCAACAGTAACCAAGCAGGGGCGTGGCTTTGCGAAAGGTCAATTCAGAGGTTGATGTATCCTCAACATGTTGTTGAGGATACACCAGCAACATCGTTGAATAACAAGCACTTCGGTCATGGTCGGCATATTATCTACAGTTCATTCATCCGGCACTCCTGGC
This sequence comes from Notothenia rossii, assembly GCF_949606895.1. Taxonomy (NCBI): domain Eukaryota; kingdom Metazoa; phylum Chordata; class Actinopteri; order Perciformes; family Nototheniidae; genus Notothenia; species Notothenia rossii. Next base: position 39,061,570 of record NC_136903.1, read on the forward strand.
AGACTCTCTCAAACAAAAAAAGGGTCTAAAACGAAAAGAGGAGAATATTGGGCTATTGGCTCTGCTGTGTCTCTTGCTCTCGGGAGATATCCAACCGGGTCCCGGCGTTGTTTCCATCGACCTGGTGGCCCAGCCGCTGAGCTCCACACGCCATCAGTCGGCTTACGAAGAGGCTGTCTAGCTGAACAGCTAGCACCACCAGTGGGTCTCTGCGGTCTCGCGCTGACGGCTGCCGAGCTAGCAGCAGGACCTCTACCCACACCGTCGGAGGACTACGGGTCCACGCCGAGGGCTGGTGGCCGAGCAGCAGAGATCCACACGCAGAGGGCTAGCGGACTAGCAGCGGAGATTCTCGCACCACTGGACACCACTGGACACCACCGGACACCACCGGACTGGCTTCATAAGAGGCCGGCTAGCTGAAGAGCTAGCTCTGCCGGCAGGTCTCTGTGGTCTCGCGCTGACGGCTGCTGGTCTAGCAGCAGGACCAACATCCACACCATTGGAGGACTGGGGGCCCACACCAAGGGCTAAAAGCACACCAGCGGAGAACCATGCATCACCGGCTGGCTGCACACGAGGCCGGCTAGCAAAACAGCTAGCTCGGCCGGAGGATCTCTGTGAGCTCGCGCCGGCGGCTGCTGGCCTAGCATCTGGACCAGAGATGGGATCATTTCTAAAAAATAGTAATATATTACATATTACATATTACTTTTTTTAAAAGTAATGTATTACACTACTTCGTTACTCTCTACATAAACTTGTTACTTTACTCGTTACTTTACTTGCAGGGCCGGCCCGCCCCTCCCTGCAGGCAGATCACGCAGACAGCTAAAGTTTTAAATGTTCTCTTTAGTTCAGTTTCCATTGTCGCATAAGACTGATCCAGATAGCTCCTGAATGTTTTCCTATCTGACCATGGCTGTCCTCTGTCTCCTGCTATCTGTATATTTTGCGCAGTATATCTCTACTCACGCTGTTGCGTCGGCGTGTTCTCCTGCGTGTTGGCCATGTGTTGCACTGGAACCCTGGAACCAGACTGAAACACACCGCTAAGACTTCAGCCGAGCACGTACGAACTGCGCATGCGTGAGTGGCAATAACTCTCCTTACCAGCAGGCGGCGGTAGTGTGTATTCGTCATTCAAAACAGGCAACAACCGGAAAACAGAGAAGAAGAACAGACTACGCGATATAAACAAACAACAAATAGCTGTGCGTTAGCTTCACCTTAGCATGTGTTCTTTGCAGGTGTTTGTTGAGGTTTGATTATGACCGATTTTTAGTAAGTAACGAAGTAACGCGTGTCGGGGCAATGTTAGTAACTGTAGTGTGATTACTGAATTATAAAAGTAGCGCGTTACACTACTCCGTTACCGACAAAAGTAATATTATTACACCCAACTCTGATCTGGACCAACATCCACACCATCGGAGGACTGCGGGACCGCGCCGATGGCTCGTCGAGTAGGTTCCAAAGAGAGGAGAGAGACAGCAACCCTGTCGAGAGCGTCTCTCCAGCTGAATCCTATTGGACAGACTCCCATTTACTTTGACCCAAGCCGTAGGTTCATGATAAATAGTCTTAATACACCAAATTCCATTTTCATTTAAACCAAACCTCCTTAGTACTTCATATCAAAAAGACCAACTGACACTGTCAAACCCTTTTTCTGCGTCCAGACTAACCAGAACCATACTCGTGCCCTTTTTATGTGCATTGTCTACAATATGGGTTATGAGTCCTTCTGATATTGTCTTGTGTTTGGCGGCCTCTAATGAATCCATTTTGGTCTTCATGAATAAGATCTGGCATAAAAGTCTCAAATCTTTTACAGATGATTGAGGTAAACAGCTGGTAGTCCACATTTAAAAGAGAAATTGGCCTATAATGTTTACAGTGGTCTTTGTCTTTGCCTTCCTTAGGCAAAATGGAAATAATTGCTTCCCTCCAAGATGGGGGAGCCCTGCCTTCTTTAAGAGTCCAATTAAAACAAGACAGAAGCAGAGGTGTTAGCTCCTTCGTGAACGTTTTATAGAACTCTGGTGGGAACCCATTGCTGCCCGGTGATTTACTGGTCTTTAGCTTACTGATTGCAGCTTCCAGCTCTTCAACTGTAAATTGCGACGTAATGGTGTCATTCTGTATCCCACCTATAGATGGCAGATCAAGCGAGTTAAGAAAGATTGTTATTGTGCTTTCATCAGCTAATGGTGGATTAGAGTAGAGCAGGGGTCGGCAACAGGCGGACCGCGGTCCGGATCCGGACCCAGACGCCGACCTATACGGACCCGGACATATAATCAATAGATTAATAGGGGATTTCGATTTTGACGGGGCGATTCTATTTTAACCGCAACCGACAGGGGGCAAAAGAGACGAATGAGCGATACAGGGAGAGAAACACAGAAGAAGAGATGAGAGCACGGCAGAGAGAAGCGGAGAGGAAAGTGACTGAAGAGAATAATTAGCGATACAGGGAGAGAAGCGGAGAGGAGAGTGAACAGGCGTGTTAGCGGCAGACAGGGAGAGACACATAATTACACATGGCGCTCTCCAAGAAGAGGAAAGTGGACAGTGAGAACAGAGCTTTTAACCCTGAGTGGACGGACTCATTCATGATCATCCTGCCCACTGGGATCACAGAACCAGTGTGTCTCATTTGTTCAGAGACCGTGGCGCTCATTAAAAGTGCCAAAACGCCACTATGAGACAAAACACAAAGTGTTTGAACAAACATTCCCTCTCAAGTCAGAACTGAGGTCACAAAAAATAAGCAGTCTCAGAGCCCAATATGATCAGTCGACCAGGATCAAAATTCAAACTAAATATCGTTCCAGGGCAGGCTAACCGAGGCTAACCGATGAGCCTCTGCATGTGTGTATGAGAATTGCCCTGACACCATTTCAGCCCAGATTTACAAACTCCTGGCAGGACAAGCTCCAGCTCAATTCTCGCTCTGAATAAAAAAAAAAAGGGAGTGAGGGACTGCAATATAAGAGGGAAAGAAAGAGAAACTTTAAAACTGTTCAATTGTTATGATGTGATCTGATATTGTTCTATAATCGGCTGAAACTGTTAAGTCATGATGTGAAACAGTTAACAAAGAAAAAGGGAAACTCAAGCTGCTGCTACACTTTATTTAATTTATCTAAAATTAAGCACTTTCAAGATTCACACATTTTCAAAAGCTATTTTATTTATTTTCTCTATTTTATTTTTAAATGCAGCCCGAGAGGAACATTACACATATCCACAGTATTTACTGTATATCTGTATAGTTTAATGTTAATTGACAATAAATATTGTTGTTTATGAATTGTACTTTCTCTATTTGATTAGCAGTCAGTTGTTGATTACATGCAGATGTTGATAAAGCTACAGGCTACTTCAATATATATCACACTAATTCATAAAGCAAGTTAGACATTTTGATGTTCCGGACCTTTGCATGGGGAGATTTTCTCTAACTGGACCTCGTTGAATTTTAGTTGAATACCCCTGGAGTAGAGAGTAGTCTTATAGTACTCTTGAAATATTCTTTCTTTCTCATCTGGCTCATACAATAGCTGATTCGTTTGGGGATCCCTTGTTCTATGAATTGTATTAGAGGCTTGCTGTTTGAGCAGGCGTCTGGCAAGGAATCTAGCTGCTTTTGAGCCTGATTCATAATAAGATTGCTTTAAAAACCTTGCCTTTTTTCCTCTGAGGATCTCATTTATCTCCCCCCTTGTTCCCTTAATTTGTTGTATTGCCGATTGATCCCCTGTACTCTTATGTTTTGTCTCCATTTCTCTCCGGGCCTTTTTTTGGGATGCTGTTAAGGCCGCTACACACCAACCTGAGACCAAATAACGCGTACCAAAGGCGACCCGACTTTAACGTCCGCTACGTCGGCTACGCCGCCCGCCTATGAACACACCGCAAAGACTTCAGTCAATGAGTGGCAATAACTGTCCTTACCAGCAGGCAGCGGTAGTGTGTATTCGTCATTCAAAAGAGGCAACGGCCAATCAGAGTGATTTCTTTGGCCGACTCAACGTGTTGAATCGGGAGATGTGAAAATGTGCCGTAAAGCAACGACGGTGCGGGACACACCAACCTGAGTAGGGTGCCTCGAAGTGTGTGTGTGTGTGTGTGTGTGTGTGTGTGTGTGTGTGTGTGTGTGTGTGTGTGTGTGTGTGTGTGTGTGTGTGTGTGTGTGTGTGTGTGTGTGTGTGTGTGTGTGTGTGTGTGTGTGTGTGTGTGTGTGTGTGTGTGTGTGTGTGTGTGTGTGTGTGTGTGTGTGTGTGTGTGTGTGTGTGTGTGTGTGTGTGTGTGTGTGTGTGTGTGTGTGTGTGGTGCAACTCGAGGCATATGCTCGAACGGGAGCTGCCTGGACGCTGCAATCATGTTGCGCACTATCCGTGCTGAGTGTGCTGACTTTTTGTACACTGTCTGGCTACCTGCATAAAGTCAAGTGCTCGGCGCAGTTGTCGGCGAAATGTTGCTCCTCTGTTTTCATTGAAACAGCTCCTTATATCCGTTAGCGGAGCTAGCTAGCACCAGATGCTAACAACAACAATACACGTAAGGTGTGCCCGTTCTCTCTCTCTCGCTCTCTCGCTCCACACATACACACACCCTCCCGGTCCTCCCGATGGCCAGTCCGGGCCTGCCTGTGAGCGTGGAAGTGTGGTCTGCCGCAAGCGGGTGGCAGCAGCAGGGCCGTCAGCATCAGCTTGTAGATGGTATTTTAAACTTGATGCGCTCTGAAACTACGGGGCGGCTGAGGACAAAAAATACACATGCGTTAATCGCGTTAAAATTATTATTTGTTTTTTGCTTTAACTTGACAGCCCTAATATTTGTATCTCTTCCCTTAACTTCCACGGTCGCCTTATTATTCAAAACACCCACATTGAGCCTCCACACTGTATTATTTTGTCTACTATTCAGATTTATTGACAAGCTAATCATATTATGATCCGAAACATCTGCCACCCCGATTTTACTCTCTGTGATCCTGTGACTTTCACCTGTATTTATTAAAAAGTAGTCAATGCTGGAGTGGACTGAGTGAGGTAGGGCTGTACCCGAATATTCGACTATTCGAATATTCCCCTAAATATATGCATATATATATACATCAATGAAGGTGAATTGCCATATTCTTATACTATATTGATACTTTTGAATTGCACTGTTAAAATGCGGAAATATAAACAATCTCAGCCTGTGCTCCTGACATCGCGTTCACTCAGTCACAAACGCAAACGGCACGCTTCACCTCGCTTCCCCTCGTTTCACCTCGTTTCACACACCTGAACACAAAATGCCGAATACTTCAGCTGTGTGGGACCATTTTAAATTGGACGATGGTAAGAAGAATATGTGCCAAATATGCGACAAGAAACTGGCCTACCACGGTGGCACAATAACTCTGAAAAGTCACCTGGATGCTGTAAGTAGTAGCCTAGCTTAGCTTAGCTGTTGTCAAGTTGCCATGATGAAGCTGATTTATCCGCCGTTTAAACAGTAACGTTACACATGATAAAAACGTGCACTTACTTTGCTTGGAAAATTGTTGTAAGCAAGCAACCGAATTGTTTTTTTATATTAGTTTTCAATTTTATCCGAATAGTGAAAATAATAGGAGCAATGTGGGAACATATGGGGCTAAGGCAATTATTGACATACAGTTTGTTCACTTATTTTTCGTTCTCCATTTACAGTATTTAAATCGGTAAGTGTTACTCTGTTAGGCCTACTGTTACGGCTATGTTATTAAAAGTATTGTTGTTTTAACAGAAATATGTGTTTTGTATCTTCAGGTTGTAAAACGTTATAGACGGAATTTGGAACCAGATTTGGTCCCCGGGCGCTGCACTGCGGCTGGGTTAAATGCAGAGGACACATTTAGTTTTAATGTATGCGAGTACTTAGACAATAAATAAATCGTAATAGTATGCTCTTTCTGCGCTTCTGCTTAACAGCGTGTTGTCAGGTTTCTCGGATTCGGAGCGTGTTATGAAACCTTTTGAAAAAAAAAAAAATTGTATTAAAAAAATAAATATCTCTCCGCACTGAATATTCAAATATTCTCTGCTGATTACTACCGAATTTTCGGAGCCCGAAAAATGGTATTCGGGACAGCCCTAGAGTGAGGTACTGAATAGTGTGTATAATCCCGTTCTAGGGGGTGAAGTTCCCTCTAAATATCAATTAGTCCCATTTCCTGCACTTAACAAACTTGGTCAGGTGCTTCTTGTTATTTTTGTGGCTTGTAGTGTCTATGGTATGATTCAGGACCACATTAAAATCCCCTCCACATATCAAAATACCCTCAGTCTCTAATGCAATGACGTCAAACAGATTTCTTTAAATAGATTTGTTACTCTCTGGGGGGGCATATACATTGACCAATGTCACCACTGCATTTTCAAGTTTTCCTTTCACCAATACATGTCGTCCCTCTTTGTCCCTAACTTCTTTATGGAGTTCAAATCGAACTGCATTTGAAATAAGGATAGCCACTCCCCTCTTCTGGCTAGGTTTGTAAGAACTATAGAATGTATTTTTTTTAAACCAAAGCGTTTTCATTTTTTCATGCTCCTGTTGAGGCAGATGAGTTTCTTGTAAAAATAGTGCTTGGGCCTTTTCTTTTTTCAATTTAGCCAGGACCTTGCTCCTTTTAACTGGATTATTCATCCCATTTACATTAAGTGACAAAAATTCGATATTATTGTACGGCATTTCAATTACCCAATCCTTTGCATTCACAAAACTCCAGACAACTGAAAACTACACAGACCTGAACATCTGGCCTACATGTAGTGAACGTAGAACGTCAAAGAAATCATCTCCGGGTACAGCTCCAAAGCGTTGCGGTCTGGTATCTCCAGGGAGAAACCTCTCCTCCTCAGCTCCTGCGTTGCATCTTGCGCACTGTCGTATGGGCATGCTCCAGAGTCCCAGTGAATGCGCTTCCTGTCGAGAGGTGTCTGGAAACTTATATTTTTCTCCTAAAGGACCCTCTTTATTCCCACGTATGCCTTGCGCTTCAGGACGACCTCCGTTGCATAGTCGTGATTGAACGATAGACGTCGCCCTTCCATCAGTATATTTTTTTCCCGGGCCTTTTTCAGTACCCTTTCTTTGGTGTTAAACTCCAGAAAGTTCACCACTATGGACTTTGGCGGTGCATTATTTTCCGGTTTTCGAGCCACAGCTCTATGAGCGCGTTGTATCTGTAGGTTGGTGTCCGGTAAAGCGAGTTCAGTTTTCAAAAGTTGATCCACAAAGTAGAGATGTCCCGATCCGATCACGTGATCGGGGATCGGAGCCGATCACGTGATTTTCAAAAGATCGGAATCGGGAGAAAATAAATCGGCGATCGGGATTTTTTAATTTTTTTTTAATACTTCTTTTTACATTTTGTATTCAATGTTACAAAACAAAAATGACCATGTTCAAGTCTTAAAGTCATCCTGAGGCCTTAGTTTTGGTTTCAAATTACAGAACATCATGTATGTGTTGCTTCTTTGGGGCTTGTTTTCATAGACCTGGTTGCTTATTTCTCTCAAATCTGGCAACAGAGTGGGAAGGGCGCAGTGTCTAATTGTAGCAGTAAGCTAACGAGTACTGAAAGCTTTATTTTGTTTTGATCCAATGCTGCACAACTGAACTGATCCAATGCTGCTGTGAAAGAAAGAAGCTATATCCATGTTGGATAGAATATCCAATTTAAATAAAAAAATAACCTTAAGGGACCAGTTGAATGCTTTTTTTTTTTTTTCTCTTAATGCATTGCATAAAGATCGGATCGGGAAAAATCGGTATCGGCAAATTGTCAAAATCAAATGATCGGAATCGGATCGGGAGCAAAAAATGGTGATCGGGACATCCCTACCACAAAGTCAGACATGGAGTTACCTTCCTTCTCTTCGGGTGCTCCATAAATGCGCATATTATTTCTCCTGTATCGACTTTCCAAATCCACCAGTTTCCCCTGCATGGCTCTCTGTTCTTTCATTGATTTAATCAACGCATCAGAAAACTAACGGAGCTTTGAGCATCTTCCATCTCCGGTGAATTCTGTCTTTCTAGTTTGTCACCTTTCTTTTGACTTCTAGTTCTCTTTCCCCCTCTCATTCCAATAAAACACATCTATTTGTATATTACTTGGCGAGTTAAGGGGGTTGGTTTCCAATCACTATCGGGAGCTGAAAATTAAGCAGCCATCTCACTCGCCTTGCTCACCGGAAGTGTTATGTAGCAATTTTGAATGATTTATGTATTATAGCTTATGTGGAGCGTTGAACTCACCATAATGGCACTTGTGGTGCACTTGTGGTTTTGTTTCTTTAGTCACTCTTTTCTTCATCCCCTCTATCCAACTCACTGTCCTTTCCCATTCCATCCGCCCCTCTCTGAGGGGGAAAGCAGCTTCCTGCCCCTTTGTCCAGCTGGCAGATTGAATAGAAACTCCTGGAAGGATTGGCAGGATTCAGCGCCAGTGAAGAGAGCTGAGAATCCGATCCAAACTGAAGGGAGGAGAGGGGAAGTGCTCCATGCTGCTTCTAATGTGTAACAAGCCCAACTCCCTACAGAGACATTGTTCTTTTGAAGTAGAACAAATACATAGAAAAGTATTGAGAGAGCTGAGATCAATTGGATGGAATGGAAAGCGAAGTCCTATAGCTTATACTATAGTGGATCAATGTTTCGCCTTTAAAAGCTTCCAATCAAGAAAGGGTTCTGGGAGATAACATCAACATAATAATATACCTCACTACAAGTGTACCCTTAGGGTGCATTCACACCAGCCTTTTATAGTCCGGTTGAATCGAACCCTGGTGCGTTTAGCCGCTTGGTGCGGTTCATTTGGGTCGGTGTGAACACAATCCGAGATCTCTTAAGTGAACTAAACAACCGGACTCTGGTCCGCCAAAATAGGTGGTCTCGGAACGCTTGCTTGTGAACTCTGGAGCGGTTCATTACTGGTGTGAATGCAGTCCGCACCAAAACATAGGAAGTGTAGTATTTACGTGTCACAAGAACGCGGATATCTTCAGATCTTTAGCGAAAGAGTCTTTCAAGACATCCGCGGTTGTTTAGTTAAAGAGTGAAGCAGAATGAAGTATTGAACAGTGTCGTGTAAAGTCAAAATGCTCCGTCAGCTACATAAAAGTAAGAATACCTGTCGTCGGTGAAACGCCCCTCCTCCTGCAGAACGTCTCTCTATATGTGTTTATAATGTTTTTTAACGGACGTTGTCTGATTATATAATCATATGCGCGTGCCGCTAGAGTCTGTTGATCTCCAGATTAACAGCAGCATGAGAATAACCTACCGATGCTTCATGGCGGAGGCTCCGGTAGAAATTGCCAGGATTTGCGTTTTTACCCCCTTAATGTCTGACCAATGGTTGAACAGCATTTCCGTGCACATGACTTGTGTTCAAAGTTTATAGTCTGTTTGAGTTTTGCCTGTGTGAATGCAAACCGAACCTTCTGAAAAATGAAACAATGTAACAAACTGTGGTCTGGTGCGCACCAGAGAAGCGGACTAATAGGTGTGAATGCACCCTTAGAAGTAGTAAACATTATATTTGCACTTCACAAAGGTGAAATCCAATCCAATGTACATGCGCCTATTGTTCAGGGCGGGAGAAGGGCACTACGACTGTGCCCAGAGGAAAGAGAAGTTCAACTTTTCAACTTTTTTGACAGAAAACACAGCCAGGTGGATGATGATTTAGCATAAATTACTGTAGTATTGATACAATAAAACAAAGTCAGCTTGTCCAGAAGCTCCAACTTTGTTTATGTCCACATGGCACAAAAATGCTCAGGAGCTGTGCCATGCAGAGAAGCCTGTAAACAGGGCAGCGTTAGAATGATTTGGCACAAAATGTTTTCTGTAACTTGGTTCTGTGTGTTAATTTTGTTTGTTTAGATCTCTTGTCTTTGTTTCAAAGGAGCTTTTTAGTACAACAGGGCCTTTAAACACTAGCCAAGGCCTGTGAGCGTAGAAGCCTGTAATGTGCTGAATGAGCTTGAACTTCACGTACTCAGTAGTATTATGTCTATTAACTCGGTATCTGCCTCACTGATCCGTCTGATTGAAAGACTGTTTGCCTGCCTGTCCTGCTGCTCCTGTTGTTGTTGTTGTTTTTGTTGTTGTTGTTCTCTAAGATGTGTGTTTGTGTGTGTGCAAGTTTGTGTGTCTGTCAAGATAAGACCATCTGACAGGCTTGGGATTGACCGCCTTGCCTACTGACCCTGCAGCAGGAAGTGAATGAAGGGAGGATTTGGTCTAGTTAATCTGAGGGTTTAACCAGATGCAATAATACACACACACACACACACACACACACACACACACACACACACACACACACACACACACACACACACACACACACACACACACACACACACACACACACACACACACACACACACACACACACACACACACTCACAAACGCTTCTTCAGTGGGTTGACTAGGGTTTGCAGATTGCCTTATGAAGATGTCCACAGTGAAACATTGCAGTAGGCGGTGATATCGTTGTAAGGGCTGGGTTGTTTTTGTCTTATTGGCTACTCTTATTGGCTTAAAGACCCAGTGAAGTGCATGTTTTTGCACCAAAATGAAATGGCAGTTTCATTCCTTACATATCATTGTGCCTGTTCATGGCTAAAATAATTTTTAATAATTCATAATTAATGAATTAATGAATTATTAATTTTGCCGTCTGAGCCTAACGGAAGTTGCAGACGATAGTGGCTGTGACGTCACAAGATGTACCCAGTTGCGATTGTAAACATGGCGGAGACTTTGGAAAGTGATACTAGTGTGAGAGAAATGATTGATTTGGACAGCTTTTCGTACAGGATAGATGAGGAAAGTGATCAATTTGGTGCACTTTGAGGGCAACATTAAGAGATTTATGGATACAGCTCTCAACACTCATATGAAACATATATTTCAATAATCAAAAAACATTGGAATGATTTCTTAACCTATTTTATACAACTAATATTACATAGATGGAAATATTTGTTTACATAGATGACCAAACCCACTGAGATAACTTAGGCTACAGTTTACCTCCCTGAGCTGACGTTATCTCTCTCAGTCCCACAGGAGAGCACTCTCCCTCTCCTTATTGTTGAAACAGCTAATCTCCGTTAGCTCCGAGCTAGCACCAGATGCTAACGACAACCCTGTAACTCTCTCAGTCTCTCTTTCTCTCTCTCTCGAATCGACAAGTGGCCTTTATTTATCATGATCAATCAAAGAATCTATGAAACAATGACACCAGCCAGGCTCACCTTCATCTCTTGGGAACAGAAACATCGCCACTTCGGCAGACTTGACATTACTACAGCCAGCGGCAATGCATCGTTTCCCCTGTGTTTTTCATCCCTCTTTCTTCACTGTCGCCTCCATTGTCAGGTTTTCTCGATTGGCAATCACTTCAAGTCGACTCCGACACACTTTCCAGGAAAATACTAGCTCAAAAACGTTGAAAAATTCGACTTTGAAAAAGAGAAAAAATGAACGGTGGTGAATGTAAACAGTGCAGCGGCGTCCATCTCGTGAAGTCACGCAGTAGATCGCAAGCCACGCCCACGAAGGCGAAGGTCGACTGCAGATTTCCCCGGCAAATTCAAAACTCGTCAAATTCGTTGCTATTCCAACATCTTTTGATATGGGTTCCAATGGACAATTTTGGTCATTACTATACGTATTAGCATAACAGATCATGCACAGGTGCACACTTCACAGGGTCTTTAAGGTGCTGTGAATTAAGTGATTGCACTCACTTTAAGACCGAACAGTAAAAGCTTCTTGAAGAATATGGGTTGTTTTAACCCAAACATTTATAAAAGTTAATTCACCGCAAATTTTCTGATGACTATGAACTGATTTGTAATATTGTGTATAGAGTATTCATCCACTTTGGGTCATATCGGGGATTGTACTCAAATGTTTTTACTGAATCTGTCTGACATCATCACGTATGTGCTCCGCCCCCGACGTGCCTCACTGCTCTCACCATGGCTCTCACCATGGCTCTCACCCATGCGTTCATTTGAGTCCGCCATTACAGCTCCTCTCGGATGAAATCACTCAAACTAAATCTTTCAGAAGTATACTTTGACCAGACTCTCGAGTCTCACTGCCGGAATTTGACAGCGCTACTCTGGTAAGTTACGTCTTGCCTTTGCACAGTATTTAAATGATCAACAAATATTTTGGAGCACACTTCCACAAGCTACTAAAAATATATAAATATGATAAATAAATATAAATTAGACTCAAATTAATTATATTAAATATGTTGTCACTGTCACAACCTAGCAAAGCTAAATCATTATTTTTTCCGATTATGTTGTTTTTGTAATTGTGGCAAAAAGGTCTTAAAAAGTCTTAAATTTGAGTTGGCGAAACCTGCAGAAACCCTGTTATGTAACGTGTATCTGTTCTTGTCATCAGGTAGAGCAGTCTGAGGATCCAGAAATAGATGACGTCGCGGTCGGACTTCTCCTGATCAGTGCCAGGTCGACAAATGCAACGTTCTTCTGCCCAGAGAAGATCGCTGTTGTCATAGAGGGGGACAAAGTTATGGAACTCCCCACACTGGCTGACACATTCATCCATCTTTTTGCACTAATCTATGCCCTCCATCTGAGTTACCCGAAAGAGTTGGCAAACACTTTCGACTTACACTTTCGACTTCATCCTTAAAGTATTGATGGGCCTGGATGAGGGGAACATGAGGCCCAGGGTATAACACACACCACACTTCCTTTTGGCTGGATGCTGGCGTTGTGTCACACACACACACACACACACACACACACACACACACACACACACACACACACACACACACACACACACACACACACACACACACACACACACACACACTCTTTAAATCTGCTCTATGCATTGTATTATGTGTTACTGTTCAAGTTTGTTTGTTTGTAAATGTTGAAAAAGGATGGAAAACATTTTCACATACATTTTGTTACCTTACAATACACACACACACACACACACACACACACACACACACACACACACACACACACACACACACACACACACACACACACACACACACACTGTTCTCTGTTTACATCCTTCACTTTAAATCTGTTCATTGAAAAATGTGTTACTGTTCAGCTTCAAGTTGAAGGACTGTTTCCCATACATTATTGTATACTTTAAAAAATATATATCTGGATATTTGTCAAGGCCTTAGCACTGTTTAATTTATTTTGTATTTAAAAGTTAGTTATTTGCTATAATTTATATTGTTTGGTAAAGTGTGTGTCACTTAATAAAACAGTAATTTGTATTTAAATTGTCAGTGTTAAAGTGCTTTTTAATGTTTAGTCAAAATGTTAACTTAGGGATTTTGAGTTACAGTTAACTAAAAATGTCGATGTAATCGGTTTCAACAAACGTTTTAAGTATTCAACATTCCGTTTTGAGTACTACTCAATTGACATTTTTAATTCATATTGGGGTTTATAGATAATACAAATATTTAAGTTAAATCTACCTGATTTTCATATCTACTGTGCTAACAAAATAGCTAGTTGAAGAGATATGAAAATGTTTAAGTTAAAGATACTTGAACTTTATATGTACAGTGTTAACAACAATTATTAGTTTAAATAACTTAATATATCCATGTTTCTTTAACTTAAAACAATATGTTTGTGTCACTTAAAAATTACTAGTAAATAGAACTCAATTGATAAGATTATACTTTAACTTAAAACATTTAAGTTGAGGTACTCAAAAATGTCGATGTAATCAGTTTCAAAAAAACGTTTGAGTTCTATTAACTTGTAAGGTTTTACAGTGCTGTTATGTGTTCAAATTCTACATTTAGCTCAATGTCTTTCTTATAAGTGGACAATATATACCCTGCAATGGTATAAATGTGTCGACCAGTTGAGATTTGGCTATACCATTCCCACTATTCCTGCTGGATGTCGTTATTGTCTCGAATCCAGCGCAAGGTAACATCATTTTTGAAAACATGGATGAGGGAGTTACATTTGTAAATTCATGGCAGGATGGGGCTGAGAAAAAGTATGGATACAGGACTACCAGACATTTGCACTGTAGTTTATTTTGACACTGTTGGGTTAATTTTTTGAAATGAAAGATGAGCAAATCATGCTGCAAAAGTGAAGTTTAAAAAAAATCTATATTCTAATACTTGTTAGCTTGTAATTCAAATGTGCCGCCGCGCGCAGCACAGAACGTTATCTTTGATAATATTTTGTCTCCTAATTTTTCGTCAACGAAAGTAAAGAGAGATTTTGGTGTAGTTTTTATTTAGTAAACTACATTTTCGTCTCGTCACTTTTCGTCAACGATTTGCATGATAATTTCTGTGGGCCATCTAAGCTAATTTACAGATGGCCCTGAGCCCAATAGAGATTGCCCTGAAAAATGCGCGTGGACGAAATGGCACGAAGGGTTTGGGGGGGCCTCCCCCTAGAACATTTAGATTTTTCCAGGTCTTACTTTAGATGCTGTCTGGTGTATTCTCTAGACTGAATTATAAGATGAACCACCACAATATTATATTGTACAATTTCAATTTTATTCTTCATTTCACTTGTTTGTTTGCTCTTGTTTGCTCGCTTGCATGCCCTGCATAGCTATAAGAAATGCTTAAGTTGTTGGTCAAGACACTTTCCATCTGATGAAGGCAAATGCCTTCCCAGATGTAAAAAAGTAGAAAACATTACATTCAGTTATAACTGCCAAAACAAACATTATTTACACTATTATGGCCCCTGTTAAAAATGTTTGTAATGTTATCTACTGTAAGTTGGTCGAATGAATGCTTCCTCATCCGGAAGCTGACCGAGCAGACCCGAGCAGCAGTCGAGAGGAGCCAAGCGCATCCGCGAAGCATACAACATGGTGACGTCGGAGTTCCCGTTAGCCGGCAAATCTAAATGTCTTCGGTCAAAATAATTTCCCTTTAGCGCAATACCGTTTCAGTTGCACCACTTATGTGACAAACAAGAATAGTATGTGACAGACAATAATAGTCAATTCTAATGTCTAACACGTAATGTGGAGAAAGAGGTGTCCTGTCTGGGTTGATTGTGCGTTGATCTGTTGGTAATGCCTCGGGGTTCCGGTGGGCATGTAAACAAATGCATAATGCTGCGCTATACTTTGTGGCCTCACCCGGTTGCATAGTGACACTTATTGTTTAGGTGTCTTTTAATAAGCAGGTAGTCATATCATTAGCTAGAACTAGCTGGATCTGATCGATATGGACATAAACGCGAGTGAAGTCTAATCTGATGGGAGAGAGAGATCAACTGCTGCTGACAAGTCGACACGCAGCTCTGCATAATCACATGCAGCGGTGAGCGGAACAAAACTCACACTTCAGGTTAGAATATCACTCGTAGCTATTTTAATTACCTCTCAAACTACCTAAACTAGTTATAGATATGTTTAATTTTACTGTCGGGTCACTCATTACTGGATCCGCGAGCTGCATGATACTGGCATAATAGATTGCCCGATCGGGCAACCAGCAGGTGAGGCTTCATTGCCCGATCGGGCAACCAGCAGGTGAGGCTTCATTGCCCGATCGGGCAACCAGCAGGTGAGGCTTCATTGCCCGATCGGGCAACCTGCAGGTGAGGCTTCATTGCCCGAGCTAAATACTAGATGGCCCCGGGCCATCGGGCAGTCCTTAATGTCGAGCCCTGGCAGTTATTGTTTACTGCTATCGGTGCCGTCTCGTCATCGTCTCGTTTTCGTCATGGAAAAAAAGGTTGTTGAAGAACATATTTCGTCATAGTTTTAGTCAACGAAATTAACACTACGAAATTACTAATGAAATTATTTTATTGACTTAAAATTATCGTATATCTTCCGCTAAGAAAAAAAAACTCTGTTCCACAGCGCACCAACGGCTAGAACTGCGACAACAACAACTTTACGGCAGCACTGGCCAACTCTGTTAACAGTTTCTGATCCACTAACAAGTCCTTAAACACTAGGGATGTAATGATATATCGAATGTCGCAATATCGTGGTAAATAAATGTCTCAATACCGTCGTGAGACTGACAACATTTCTTTTAAATATTTGTATTTTATTTATTTTTTTAAATTAAAAAAAATGTTTAAACCTTTATTCAACCAGATGGTCCCATTGAGATAATCGATCTCTTTTTCAAGGAAGACCTGTCCAACATGGCAGCAAGTAGGTTACAACATGAACATCAAACAACAGATAACACAAAAGGACTGGCTACACATACCTAGAGACATTGACAATTACCGACAGTATATTTATATCTCGCCCTGTCAATAAGACTCACCTTCTTGGCAAAAACTGTATTGATTTTGAAGTGGTGGAGAGACAATGCACAGTTTTACCCACTGCTGTCAACCATGGCCAAAGCATATCTCTCTGTCCCAGCAACATCAGTACCAAGCAAGAGAGTTTTTTCCACAGCAGGGGATATTATAAACGCCCAAACATCCCAGCTTCTACCTGGAAAAGTGGACATGCTCATATTCCTAAAAGATAACCTTGATGATGCTGAGTGAGTGAGTTAGAGTTGAGTTACTTGAAAAACTAAAGTGAAACTTGATTTATTCTATTGCCGGGTCTGATTATTATATTGTTGACACTTTAAAATACTACTACCCTACTAAAATGCTGTACAAATCAGATTTATTATTGAATCAAGACAAAACAATTCACATTTTTTTTCCTTTTATTTTTCAATATCGCGATAAATATCGTACCGTGGACTTTTTATCGCGATATTATCGTACCGTGAGTTTTTGGTATCGTTACATCCCTATTAAACACTGCAGAGTCCACATCGTGTTCCTGTTAGTGTTTACTTCCTGTCTGCCTTCTTCTTCTGATGATTTATCTGATGTCCAGCGCTCCATCTTTCAATCTCTTTTCCTTTCTCTTTCTTGATCCTCCTTAGCAACGGCCATTATAGTCCCTGACAGCAGTCTGTACTACTGTATTAACAATACGTGTTCTGAATTGACCAATCAGAATCGAGTATTCAACTAAGCCGTGTAATACAAGTTGTTAGTAGCCTCAGTGTTTCCCACAGATCTGAAATATACTTGGGAGAGTGGTGGTAGCGGGGGGGGGGGGGAGGGGTTGAGGTACCGTGCCTTTGTGACTTGCAACAACATTAACATTAACCTTTCTGTTGGTCGCTTGTTAGCAGACCCTTCATGCGATGGCAGAGCGAACAGGTACAGGCAGGGCCCATAGTGATAGCCCTATAGTTTAAATCTACTACCCACAAATAAACATATGGAAATGGGTTACTATTTAAAAAAAAAAAATGTAAATGTATTTAGGAACCTATCCATGTGATTTTAAGTGGGAGTGGACCTCAAATCCTGTAGGGGGGTCCCCCTGTAATGTTGGATTTAAATGCATTAAAATCATGGCCATAAACAGGGGCGGACTGGCCATTGGGAATACTGGGAGTTTTCCCGGTACCGAAGTGGGCCGGTCGGACAATTCACTAGCACCCCCCCCCCCCCCACCCCCCCTCCCGTTGACAATTGACTAGCGGTACCAAGTTGGGCCAGTCGGCCGATCAAGTTTCCCGGGATGATTTGTAGTCCCAGTCCGCCCCTGACCAATAACATACCATTTCCAATATAATTTTTTTTAATATATTATATTATTGAAACTTGTTTATTTCTTTATTTTTGGTTAATTTATAGTTGTGAGTGTGTCAGGGCTCTATGTGTTTATATAAATGGTGACCAAACCGTTTGAGACCCACTGAGAACTTAGACCAAGTTAACTATCTAAACACTCAGAGTCCTTTAACTCACCTGAGCTGAGGTTATCCCGAGCTTCAATGACACACAGAGACCAATCAAGGGCTTTGATTTATGATCTGTATGACAGTGGCCATGTCGGCAGGCCACATCATGTAGACAGCCAGTCACCCTGTGTGAGGCAGGCCACTTAACAGGCCAGGCCACCGGGAAACCCCCCGGTCCTCCCGATGGCCAGTCCGGGACTGGGTACAGGAGGCGTAGAGCGAGGGATCATTGTCCACAAGTTAATCGATCGCAGATGGCATTGTGGTTGCAGACGAATAAAAAAAAAAATATATATATATATATATACTTGGGCAGCCGTTAATATACCTGGGGCCGCCCAAGTAAAGTCTATGTGTGGGAAACCCTGAGCCTTAAGGGCCTACACTGTTGCTGCACTAAACTACATTTTAGCATTTAAAATACCTAGCCATTATTTTTGCGGTTATTTTGCTAAAAGTAACTCAAAAGTAATATAAAAGTAGTGTAACTCATTACATTTCAGAGACAGTAATATTGTAATGTAACTTATTACATAAAAAAGACAGTAATATCAATCAATCAATCAATGTTTATTTATATAGCCCAATATCACAAATGTTACATTTGTCTCAGTTGACTTCAACATTTTCTACAGAATATCAGTATGACAATACGACACCCTCTGTCCTTAGACCCTCACATGGTACAAGGAAAAACTTCCAGAGAAAACCCCACAGTTTAAAGGGGAACATGGGAGAAACCTCAGGGAGAGCAACAGAGGAGGGATCCCTCTCCCAGGACGGACAGACGTGCAATAGATGCCGTGTGAAAATAAGTAATATGTACTGTATTACATTTTGGAAGTAACCTGCCCAACACTGCTTGTTAGTTACAGAGAAGCTGCTGAAGCTTTTACATACAAGACAGAGTTGCCTCATGTGGAAATATCTATTTGTATTTTCACTTCTCTCAACACTAATTTCAAGTGTTAAGTTGCTGAACAGTGCCATACTCTCAAGACCTGCTCATAGAACAGAGGTTAAGTCTTTAATATCATCGAACGGATTATGTAAATACCCTCACTTTCTCACAAAACTTATTTTAGGAAACAGTCCTGCTGCAGTCTGCATGACCTTGAAGTGGTGCGTTCAAAAGCTTTAAGAGATGATAAGATATCCTCAAATATTCCTGAGAGCTGTCCTCCCTCATCGGTTTTCCCACACAATTGTTAAAGTCAATCAGAATTAGAAATGCTTTATGTATCTCAACGAAAATGGGGTTACATTTTTAGAACAAACTTAAACATAACTAAAATACCATATTTAAATTAACATCAATATGTGCAATATGAGATTAAATAACATCAGGGTTCAAGGAGGTCTGAACTGGGAGTGACGTCACTTCCGAGCTGACTGTTTCAAGTGGGGAAAAGATGGCTCTCAGGAAAGCTGTTCACCTTGTTGAGAGTTTTTGCAGTCACCTCGGGTTAGCAATGCCAGTTAATAGTTACGCTTTATATTGTATTTTGTGAATACAAAGATCGTAGCAACATATCCACAGATAGAATATGAGCAGTACCATGTGTACAGTTGATTTAATGCGACACAAATAATAAAGAAGAGCTAAAAAATTATATTATCAAAGTGCACTCTTAATGTTCATATGCTGAGACACCATTCAAATGAAGATCTCTGTATCTCCGAGTTTCCAAGTAGTAAGTCCGACCTCATGCTGAGGACCCGGTTTCAAATCCTGCCTGGGACCATTTGCCGCCAGTCATCCCCTCTGTCTCCCCCTTTCAACACTCTCCCTTCAATAAAGGCACTGGTTGCCCAAAAATATGTCTTTCTCAGAAATACTCAGATCTTGTACTTGAGTAAAAGTAGAAGTACCAGAGTGTAGGAATACTCTGTTTTAAGGTAAAAGTCGTCAAATAAAAGTAAATAAAAGTATTAACATCAAAATATACTTAAAGTAGTGATAGTGCAGATTGGTCCATTTCAGAATAATATATATGATATGTTTTATAATGATTGATCATGAAAGTGTTCTCAAAGCTGGTAAAGGTGCAGCTAGTTTGAATGACTTTGTATACTGCAGGTGGATTTACTCCAGGTGGAACTAAAGTCTGATTTAACACTTGATTATATTTCACATCATTCATCCAGATCTGGAAAGTAACTAAAGGTATTAAATAAATACCTTTTTAGTATTAGAATTACTAAACTACACAGTTTAGTAATTGTAGTGCAAGTACAAACATTCGTTTTTGGTTTTGTATTAGTCCCTCAAAATTGTACTTAAATAAATCTACTCTGTTACTTTAAACCAGCTTAAAGTAACAGAACGAGGGTAATGCCTCTTGTTCAGTCATTCTCCATTGCTGGAGAGCAGCATGTTTTAAAATGTACTTCACAAATACTCCTTGTTTCCTCTTGACAACACGCTCTCTCTCTCTCTCTCTCTCTCTCTCTCTCTCTCTCTCTCTCTCTCTCTCTCTCTCTCTCTCTCTCTCTCTCTCTGTGTTCATTCATTCATGCGTGATCAGTCAGGCCACTGCAGGCAAGTCTTCCCCTCCTTTTCTCTCTGCTGTGCTCCGGTTGGCTCCATCTCTATTTTGAGATGCACATGTATACTGTGACCCAGCACGTGCCGATCAAGCGGCAAACTCTGGGGAACAGCCGGTACGCCAATACGGAAGTGCCACACACTGCAGTTCATGCATGGGCCGCTAGGGACTGACTGCAGAAAGGAGCAATTTCCATAGACCCCCATGTTAAAATGCCCAACTTTACAGTAGAAAAAAACATGTTTCTACCCATGGATGCAATAAATATTATTATCGATATAGTTAGATTCCACCTTCATGCTTATGAATCTGTGAGTGAATTGTTTTCTAACACGACCCTTTTATTTATATTAGGTCTTAAAGTTTTTTGCATAAATTAGGGCGTGGTCCCTTTGATGGACATGTATATGCCTCACTGTCAAATCACAGCAACTTGTCCACTCTGCTAGGCTACAACCATAGAGGCTACAACGTTAGTTATTCATAGTACTGTACTTGACCCTTTAGCTTTAGCTGTGTTCGTGGTGATGATGGTGCCTTTTAGGGAATATTGTTATAAATACCAGACAATTAAAATATCATGCTGTGCGCTTGAATGTACTAACACAACTTCCAAGAAGTCTAAAATGATAATATTATACATTTTAACCCCGTTCGCAGGTGTTTGTGTGCTTGGTAGCTTAGCTTGTTACTTATTAGCCAGCTAAGGACGTAACCTTTTATACCTACATATACATTTTAGTTTATGATTCAGCCTTGGGTAAGACTTTTATAGTCTATGGCTACAGATGGAGCGATTCATTTCGGACAGTTTGAAACGCGAGGGCCGTGATTGGTACGTGATCTACCCTCGCTCAAGGGAAAACCTCCAGCTTGACTTGAGACCGCCCCCGTGATAGATAAATGTAATTATAATGAAGCCAGCTGCAATGGATCATTGATCCACCAGGAGGTGCAGTGGGGTTCCACACTGGAGCTCATGTGAAATAAAGTCAGATACAGTACGCTGGATGTACAGCGGAACTTTGTTCAGATCCATATGTCAGGGATATCATACTCTGTGCTAAATAACAGACATGTAATCATTTACAAAACATCAACATGTTGTTATTTAACAAAATAATTTTGTTATTCGAAA
This sequence comes from Notothenia rossii, assembly GCF_949606895.1. NCBI lineage: Eukaryota > Metazoa > Chordata > Actinopteri > Perciformes > Nototheniidae > Notothenia > Notothenia rossii. Next base: position 39,083,136 of record NC_136903.1, read on the forward strand.
AAAACGAACGGGAGGAAATGCAGCCCGGCTCTCGATTTTTAATCCTAATTTAATCATCATCTTCACCACGATCATTTATGTTTATGTTCGCCGAATTGACATGAAATCACTGACACATATGAATATACTGTATTCAACTTCATTAAAATGTTATTAACGTGCCTAAACTCAGTAATTCACCAAAAATATGTATATTTTAATGGAGTTTCGTCGGTCGATCAGGATCCCAAAGTGTAGCGGAGGGATCCTCATCTGGATGAAGGGTGTTATTTTCCCCATAAAGAAGTTCATAAACTCAACAAGTACTATAATTGGGCACAATTTTGAGAAACTTGTACTTTATTTAAGTATTTCAATGTTTTGCTACTTTGTTCTTCTACTCCACTACAGTTCAGAGGTACATGGTGTACTTTGACTCCACTACATGTATTTAATACCTTTAGTTACTTCACAGATCTGGATTAATTAAGTGAAATATAATCAAGTGTTAAATCAGACTTTAGTTCCACCTGGAGTAAATCCACAAGCTACCCTGCAGTATACAAAGTCATTCAAACTAGCTGCACCTTTAGCAGCTTTGAGAACACTTCATTATAAAACATATCTATTATTCTGAAATGGGCCAATCTGCACAATGACTACTTTTACTGTCGCTACTTTCACTATATTTTGATGATAATACTTTTCTACTTTTACTTGAGGAACATTTTTGAATGCAGGACTTTTACTGTAACAGAGTATTCCTACACTCTGGGACTATTACTTTTACTCAAGTACAAGATCTGAGTACTTCTACTTTTACTCAAGTACAATATATATACTTATACCACCTCTGTTTATAGCCTATGAAAAAAACTATTAGAAATAGAAGGCTAAAGCTAACGTTAGCAGATAGTGACAATGTATGCTAGCTAGCTAGCTCAACGATTCCTTAAATAATATTGCCACAGAAAAACTTTTCAGTTCACCTCACGCTCTGCCGCTCCGACAGGGAGCTCTGCTCTGAACACCTGAACAGCCCGTTCTAACAGCTGTTCACCAGCGGTCCAGTCTGTGCCACAGTGACTCCGGACGCACAGTTAATATTAACGAACGCACCCGTAGGTAATGTAGCTGCTGAAGCTAGACCATCATGTCGGAGCAGCAGAGCCTTATTATACATCCATGAGCAGAGCCGACAGGCAGGAAGACTCGAGCACACAGCTCGTACTTCATTATAATATATTAAAAAAGAACACCATGCGTGTCATGATGGCACATAACAGCTCACGGCCGCAGATTACTCCGGGTCCCAGCCCCCCCCATACCCCAAAAATATTTGTATTGCAGATCTACATGAATCACACAAACGACTTATTTTGGATTCAAAACGGCAAATTTCGCCGAAAGGTGACAAGTTTGCATCACTGAACATAGACAGAGCACAACTGAAACATAACATCTGAAACGATGTAACAACATAATACACTTGTGGGGATGCTTGGGATGTGAGGAGTGAGGGACACGGCTTAGAACGGGCGTGTCGCCTGGCAGGACAGGAGAGTGTGTGCACCAGTCTGCCTTGATCTATGAATTCATGTCCGTGACACTCACTGCTGCCCACAGCTGTTTTATAGAAGGAAATTCCTTCACTTCATGAAAGTGTTTTAACCACACACACCTCTACTACACACACATGACGGGTGTTATTTTCCCCATAAGGAACAAGTCGCTGCAAATTATCCCGCTTATTACACGGCCAAATTCTCAACAAAGTAACGACATGACTCCCAATATTAATTGAAATGCTTTTATGGATTTAGAAAATGTTTTTATTGATTTAAAAAATAGTTGTATGTATTGATTTAAAAAATAGTTGTATGTATTGATTTAAATTGACATGCATCCGCTAAGAAAAATAGTCCGTTGTTACAGTTTTTTAAACAGTCTGAATGAAACGGCAGCTCTCAGCTGTGTATTTACACAACTAATGGCCCATCAACCACAGCTCTCTCCCCCCTTGATCTTTCTTCTCCAGCAGCTAAATTAACGGTAGGTTACTCTGAGTGACAAGCTTACAGTTAGACACAACACTGTCATTGCAAGTGACCCTCAGTTAGTTGACTTTTATGTTCAACTGCTAAATTCGTTACTGATAAAAAAGGGCTTCTACTGTACCTAATTACCTTAACACTAGAACCGCCAGAGGTTTTTGTATAGGCCTACCTAAACCTGTCAAATCCCACTATTAGAATGCAATTTTTAACAACACAGGGTGCTACATAACACACTTTCAGGAAAAGTCAGGGACTGGGAGACTTTAATATTTTATTGAAAAAAAGTTACATTGCACACACACAACACACATCACACAAATTGACCCGATTGGCGGTTCTAGTGTTAAATAAACTCACTAATTAATGAAACCAGTTCAATACGCATTATTCTTATTCTTATCATTCTTTATGAGCGCAGAAATAGTCTTAAAATCAGATCTGTTTTTTAAATGAAATCTGACGGCAGGCAGTTAGCTCTGATCACCTATGACAAATGCGCCGCACCTAATCGCTGGCCATTCAGCCACAGACACTGTTCGAAATGGGGGGGAGCTAGGAGGAGCTTGGCTCCCCCGAAGAGGGAGGGAGCTCCCCTGAAGGCTGACTTTGAGATAAATAGGGGGAGCCCAAAACAGTCATGCATATTTGTGTCACACAGATTAGAAATGTTGAGTTTCTGTAAATAACAGTTCTTGAAATAAATAATAGTTATTGTTCATTACAGTTTCTGAATATTTGTTTTATATTTGTGAATATGTCTGGGTGTTGCCATCTGTATGTGGCGGCGCTGCATTCTTACTTACGTTGCTATGATTATGGCGGTGATGCCGGCGCGGTATTTGAAATGTTCATATTGATATTTTTTTAACTCTGGCTGTGTAATAAAAAAATATGGCAAAACGAAAACAGCCAAGCGTCACAGCTTTTGGATTCACAAGCAAAGAAGCGAAGGAGTCTAAAAATGACAACGTGAACGGAAAACAACTTTTAGTTGGCCGGCTGTAAGCGTCGTTAGGGTCGAGTTTGACAGCTCCACACCGAGGGAGAGGCCTGCCGATGCGGAGCCTGAAGAGGCTTCAACAACGGCCACATCCGCCGGCATAGTGACACCGTCTGTATTAGTAGAAGAGTGTTTTTATAGCAATTGATCGCATCCGCGCTGCTGCGCCAGTCAACAGAGCGTGCGTGTGACATATTTAGTAGCAGGATGTGCTCTGAAAAATAGGGCTCCCCGAAAGCAAATGGGTAATTCGAAAACTGACAGAGCTCCCTCTATACAAATCAAACTGTAGACGGTGTGAAAGCACCTATTGTTTTAAATAATGGTCGGAATGTGACCTGTGAGCCTTCTGAATTACCGTGGGACAGCACATTCTAAACTAAAATGTTCAATCAATAAAGTAACATCTTATCTTATCTTAATAATATCTTCATATTAATAATAATAATAAATCATACAGTATGTGTCCGAAAGGGAGCAGGAGGAAGCAAACACAAAAATATACTGCATATTAAAGCAAACGATTGTAAAGGTTAAAGTATGAGCATAACAAATAAAGAAGTGTAATGTAAACATTTACATTATAATTATGATTATTTAATATATAAAGAGTATATATTATTGAATTACAAGATTAGATATACTTTAGTTGATCTAAAATATTGATGTGTTCAAATGCTCTTCAAAACACAACTGAAAGTCCATGAAACTTGTCTTTCTGTATTTGTGAATGAAGCGCCATCTCCTGGTTAAAACCTGAAATTGAAAATCTGGCAACGCCCTCTTGGAAAATAGTGGGAGGGCTTAACATTCCTCTATACTGGTCTTTGGCTGGTGGTAGGCAGGAAGCTGTAAGCTGGAGTCCGAAATTCAGTGCTCCATCTGTATGACGCCCATAATGCTAAACGGGAGCAAATGTTAATAGGGGACCCAATTATCCCAGTGGTGGCCGCCGGAGCTAATGGAGCCGCAGGGGGCTAGCTCCAGCCGGCGTCCCGGAGCTAGCCCACTGCGGCTCCGTTAGGTCCGGGCGGTGGAGTCCGTTTTTTCTTAACGTTTGAATGACAAGCATTAAGAATATAGATATACAAAATATAGCTAATTCTCTTGCAGATTGTCTCATTTGATTATGAATGTAACGTTTATATAGGGGAACTACACTGTTAGCAGTAACTTGGTATGCATGTATTTCATGTTAGCTTAGCTTCTTAGCCTGAGCTAGCTCTGTTTACTTCCAGTTCGGAGGCAGCAGGTCCCGCGTCGGCTCCGCCTCTTTGCCCTTATTTGGAGCAGGCGGGATTATACTCTGATGTCGCTGTCAAGCCGTTAGTGGCCGACTCCGCCTACTAAGGGCTTCTCGACAACTCTGCAGAATCCTATGGGTGACGTCACGGACACTACGTCCATTTATATATACAGTCTATGGTGCCGATTCTGTCATATTTAGTCAAAGGAACGTGGGGTTGTGTCTGTTGGATGCTGACACAGTTCAGGCTGGATTTTCTATAGACACTGCCGGACCTGAAGATCCTTTCTTTGCCACAACACTGACCTCTGCCCTCGGTTTCAGCCAGTCCCATTTAGCCCCAACAAAAGAAAATGATATTTTCCAACAGTCTAGTTGTGAGGCAAACACATCCACCTTCTGTCTGTCACTCTGCTGTTCTGTCTTTATGTTCCCCAGATGTTTCATTTCACGCTTTCTGGTGCAGGCCTCACACATGGCTGTTAGATCTGTGTGTGTTTGTTTGTGTTAGGTGCTAGTTAGTAGGCCTGTCAGGATGTGAGGGGCCAGCTGCTGCCTCGGGCGGAGAGGGAGAGACAGAATGGGAGAAAGAGACAGAGGAATGTCAGGACTTTCATGGGAAACCCACCCTGACCATTTCTATTTGCTTGTTTGTCTCTCTCTCACAGTCCGTCTTTCTATATCTCTTTCAACATGTACATATTGATTCTGTATGTACATTAATGTGCTAGTGCAAAACCGTGAGTATGCTTTGGTAAACCAATCAGATTCCCAATCCACCAATTGTAGTTAAAGTGGCCCTATTATACTCATGTTCAGGTTCATATCAGTATGTAGTGTCTCTACTGTGACATGTCTCCATTCTTTAATGTTCAGAAAGCTCTTTATTGTTCTCATACTGCCTGGGTTGTAGGGCTGTACCCGAATATTCGACTATTCGAATATTCGTTCGTTGGCCAACTATTCGGGTTTCAATTTCATTATTCGGATATTCGTTTTTTTTTTCTAAATGTATGCTATTAATAAAGGCGATTTGCCATATTCTTTTACTATATTTATACTTTTGAATTGCACTGTTAAAATGCGTAAATATATACAATCTCAGCCTGTGCTCCTGACATCGCGTTACTCAGTCACGAACGCAAACGGCACGCTTTACCTCGTCGTTTCACCCACAAAATGCCGAAGACTTCAGCTGTGTGGGACCATTTTAAATTGGACGATGGCAAGAAGAATATGTGGCAAATATGCAATAAGAAACTGGCCTACCACGGTGGCACAACAACTCTGAAAAGTCACCTGGATGCTGTAAGTAGTAGCCTAGCTTAGTTTAGCTGTTGTCAAGCTGCTTTATCCGCCGTTTAAACAGTAATGTTACACATGATAAAAACGTGTACTTACTTTGCTTGGAAAATAGTTGCAAGCAAGCAACCGAATTGTTTTTTTATATTAGTTTTTTTAATTTTATCCGAATAGTGAAAATAATAGGAGTAATGTGGGAACATCTGGGGCTAAGGCAATTATTGGCATACAGTTGAGTAGCTCAGCCTAATAGTAACTTGTGTCCATAGGTGCATCACCACGCATCCCAGCCATCAACATCCTCAACAATACAGCAGACCCTACAGTTACTCTACAGAGGACACATTTAGTTTTAATGTTTGCGAGTACTGAGACAATAAATAAATATAAATCGTAATAGTATGCTCTTTCTGCGCTTCTGCTTAACAGCGTGTTGTCAGGTGTCTCGGATTCGGAGCGTGTTATGAAACTTTTTTGAAAAAAAATGTTATAAAAAAATAATACAAATCTCTCCGCACCGAATATTCGAATATTCGCTGCTGATTACTACCGAATATCCGGAGCCCGGAAAATGGTATTCGGGACAGCCCTACTGGGTTGCAGCACCTCTTTTCAGCATCTGTCTGAAACCAGAGCCTGATCTGATCTGATTGGTTAGCTGACCGGCTCTGTTGTCATACATGGAAGGGAAAAACCCCAAAAGCAGAATAGGGGCTCTTTAATTCAACTTTGGTCAGGACTGAGCGACCCACCTGTTGCTCTCCGGTCGATTTCAACACAGATTTGCCTTTCAGAATATAGCAAAAATAGGGGGAAAGGAAGGTGGTGTTTCCTGAATCCGCTGTCACATTTTCAGTTTGGGAACCTGGTTTAATTATAATGTAATTACAAAACGGACAGTATTATAAACATTATGCAATCTCCCACTGGTCAAATTAACAATAGTCCCGCTTTAATGCTTGAACACAGAAGCCCTAATTCTGACGTTTAGGTCATTAGTCTATTTACAGAGAGCTGGCACTGCGCTTCCACTTGTCATGTGGAACCAATATTTTATTAAAGCTGAACTATGCAGGCTAATTGGGACGAACCTGCCCTAAGCGGGGGGGGGAGCATCTGTAACACTGGGCCTCTGTCAGAGAAACCTACCAGTCATTTATAGCTAATACAGCCATGTCATTGCAGAACTTTAATTTGTCAAATGTAAACTTTTAGAATAGGGTTCAAAGTTATCCTCACAGATTCTTCACAGCCTTCTTAGTTTCTGAATGAGTTTTTGTGAAAGCTGTTTGGTTTCGTTAGGACAGCCAACATAATGTCTGCTGAGAATCCACTGAGATGTTTGCTCACTGGGCACACGTGTGCCTGCATTATAGTTGCAAAGCTGTCCTTTTCTGCTCCTCCCAACATGACCCCTCAAACTTAAACAGGTTATGCTAAAACATCTCGGTTTTAGGAGTTTTACATTTAGCAAAAGTTATCATTTTCAAAGCAAAAACACATTTGTGTGTGCGTAGCCGTGGACAGTCAATTTCCACTTTTAAGTAAAATCACTCCTGATGCATCTGTGTCCCATCTGTTTGAAATTGGCTTCCCAAGTGATATAATTTGAAGGATAGAAACATATCTTGAAAAGTTGTTCATACATTTTTAAAGATTATAAGCAAATAATGACGTCTATTAGTCTTACTCCAAAATGCTCTTATCTTAAAGGTCCCATGTCATGCTTTTCCGGTTATTACCCATCCCCTTGTGTGTTATGAAGGTTTTTCTGCATGTAAACGGTCTGCAGATTCAAAAACCCTCAAAGTACACCCTGTAGCGAGTAAAACTCTAACACAGATAACACCTGTCTATGCTGCCCCAGAATATCTTTGGTGGGGCTATGAAAATGGTGACTAAACCATACTAGGGGGTTCCGGGGGGATGCAAATGGACCAATCCGTGGAGCCGCTACGTCCGCGGAACCGATAGGTTATCTTTTCTCAGCTGCAGCTCCGCCGATTTCTCTTACCTGAGTCGGCGGGATGCGGCGAGGCTGTGAGCGGCGAGTGTGTGAGCACACACACAAACTCCCAACCAGGCTGAGGGTGTGTGTGTGTTTCGGGCTGTGTCTCGCTGGCTCGCAGACGGCCACTGGGCTCACAGGGAGGGGGGGGGGGCCGGAGCTCCAACAAGCCGTTTAGGACAGAGAGTGAGTACACATACTATACAGAGATGCTGTATGAAAACCAATGTGATTTTAGAAAATTGCACAATATAAATCTATTCTAGCAGACCTCAACAATGGAATTATGATCAGTAGAAATGGCCATGACATGGGACCTTTAAAGCTGCACGTATCAGTATTTTTATGTTAACAATAGATAAAAGTGCGAGTAAGAGGTGAGGCTTGATTGACAAACCCACTGTAAAACACAAACAGCAAACACTATCATACAGCAGCCAAACACACAGATATTATTCTATAAGTTGCTGGATAGCTGTACAAAGCTTAAGGGAGTTATATTGGACTTATATTTGTTGGCTGGACAGAAACACGCTACAAACCAATGCAAATATTTCTTATTTCACTGACTTTGCTAACATGTTTAGCATAATCATTTTCAAGGTCGCTATGGTAAATGTTTCAGGACGGGCATCATTTGGAAACAATTATTAATAATAAAAATGTTCTCGCAACTAATATTTCCCCCTCCTATTTGGATATTGCACTTGGCAACATTTTGGTTTAGATACATTTCGATTAATTGTGCAGCCATAGTTCAAGTTTACCATTAAATCCCTCACATCTGTTTACGTCTTTTTAATGGCTGGTGCATCTTCAGCCTGCATGTGAGTGCGCTCTCTGTTCGGCTAAACTTTCCTCTGCACTTCCTGCTGTTTGTTAAGTTGAGTCTGCATTGACACTATCCTACCAATAGAGCAAAGCTAACAGGAGAAGCAGATGCCCCCCCCCCTCTCAGTTTAGATAACCTCCCCTCTTCTCATGACTGAGGAGAAGGAGCTTCATACAGCTGTGCTATTTCATCATGAAACAGCTTTGTGTGGACGTGTGTGCGTGCTTGACCTCTGACTCCAAACAGTCCGATGTACGTTTGAGTTTGTGGGGCGGCAGTAGAATACACAGAGATACAGTGTGTATTTAACTCTCACTGGGACAGAATATCACCCATAACTGAGCAAACACACGGGCACACTGAGGAGTTAAGAAGGTAAACCAGGGTTGGATCCACGCTGCTATGGGCTGATGGAATACACAGATGTTATGAATGGATGTTCTCCCCCAGCAGGTGGCTGACTTAGAAGAAGATAAATGGAGAATCCACAGAATGGAAAGAAAAATGTAGCAAGTGCACTGGCAACATTTAAAAGTTTGTTCCCTGGAAATGATCAGCAAATATCTATGTAAAAACCTTCCAAAGAGAAGCTTCTCATGGATGTTAAGGAAACCTCTGGAGCAACGACTCGAAACACAAGGAGAACACGGGAGAGCTCGACTTGATGGCAGACACCGAAGATTTATTGAAAGTTATGCCGGGAGAATTGACCAAGACATGTGCTGCAGCCAGAAGGCTCCTGCCTCACCAATTCTGAAGCTCTCTCACCAAATCTCAAGTATTTATCTAGCTCTAGACAAAAATATTCTCAAGGGAAGAGAGAAATTGGCTCCCCAAGGTCGCATGCCCGAACGCTGACGACAGGAGAGAGTGATAAACTGGGTCAAAGGCAGAGGCCTTGGTAAATGTTTTCCCCAACAATGGACACGACTGACTGTAGCCTTATAAATAACCAACCTGATGAACCATTAAAAAACGCAAATTAATTACATTACCAAGTTTGTCCCAAAGATGCTCCTGTAACACCAACATGGATGTATACCATGAATTACATGGCTATTAGCGAATTAGCCAGCCTGAGCTACATATTTTGCACTGAGTGGAGACATCTGGACATCAGTAGGAACCATCACTACCTCACTGTAATGGCACACCTGCATAGTTTGCTCTAGGTGTGGTGAAACAGAGGGAAGGCATTTTGCTGAACCAGTTTGTTGAAGTTACACCGGAGTGGGAAATAGTGGACAGGGTCTCCACTGTAGGAACAGATAGAGCTGCAGTCTGAGAGCAGGGATAATATGCTGTGTGTCACATTACACAGAGGGAGGGCCACAGCTGCTTTGGCGACGCCTTAGCTAAGTGTCTGAAAAACAGCGCGATTCTTGGCAATAATTTAAAATAATGTTATAATAAAGTCAAAAACCCTCTGTTTTCTCTCACCATTTCTTTTATCACAACACCACCATGTCTTTGTTTTATCTCCCCCAAAATACTAATAGCCTACTAGTATCTAATTTATTACAGATTATTATTGTCAATAACTGAATTATATATTTGTAATCAATAAACCCTAATTTAAGCATATTCAAACTTTTAATTTGATACATTTCATCCACAATATAGTAACCTAAACATGTAGAGCTGTCTGCCCCTACTTGATAAGAGATAAGGCAGGGCTGTCTGACTTTGTATCTCCTTGATCTCTCATACCAGAGATAGTGACAATGCGAAAGGTTTCGACTAGGATCTCTGAGGCCATCGACTTATCTTTGGATAAAGAAGTTCACTGCATGCCCTTTTCAAGACAAATGCATGGGAAAAGATTGTGGCTTACAATGCGACTGCATATTGTATTCTCTTCTCCTTGCCCAAGCCTTTTAATGAAACCTCAAGTGTTGTAAGGCATCACCTCCAGTATAGCATCTTCAGTCAATGCTCCAGAATAATTTCCTTCACAACTTTAAAATACTTAAAAACCTAAATAATGTAAAAACGGTAGTTCTAAATGAAGCGGGATTCTGATGTCTCTTCCTCGTTAATATTTGTCTTGTAAATGTTTGGTAAGCTACTCTGGTCACATCGGGTCGGGGTGGCATCAGATTTTCAAAGGCTGTGTGATGGTGTATCTGAGGTCTTTCTAAGACAAGCAGCTGTCCTTTCCTCCAACCAAACACTCCTCCAAGGCCTTTCATGAGACACGAGCCAGATGCTCAGCCGTTAATCACAGCATTGTGTGTGAGAGTGTGAGACTGTGTGTGTTTGGGGAGACTGCGCTCTTTGTCAAGTAAATGTTTACTGTGTGTTTGTGTGACTACTGCATCCCTAACACCAGAATGGGTGCAGACAATGGAAAGTTGGCACAGACAGCAGAGTAAAAGGAAGATTTATATGTCAGTGGAAGAAAAGGTTTTTAGAGAGTACTTGTCCATGGACAAGTGAATTTGACAATTTACTTGTCCGAATACATTTTTCACTTGTCCAATCTGGACATGCCTGTTTTTCTTTTTCTAAAATGATTTTACATGCCGCTTTTCAGGCCCATCAGTACATACATTAAATGGTAGGGTCCCCTTTCAAGCCCTTAATCCACTGTTTTCTGACAAAATGTATTTCAATTTGTTTCCTTGTTAGCTGAACACACCATTTCCCCATCAACATTTTTAAATTGTATTTAAAGAAAAAGCCCTAACAAAACAGCAGGGCTCTATTTCAGTATTAACTAAAGAAAGAAAAACAGCAACAGCTGAGCCTACAGATAATCATAAATAAATAACATAGTGAATATAAATATATTGCAATGCTCAAAACAGCAGCATCCAACCGTCTCTAATCCTTGGATATTACATGTCACTGCATGCATGCACGGAGCACCCGTAGCGCGGAGATCATCATATCATTCTGTCTTGTATTACTTAACCAAAACAAAAAAACGGCTTGTTCGCGGGCGTTCACTTAGAAGAGCCGGCTCTTTGAAGGAAACGTAAAGCGGTCGCAAACAACAATGGCGGACAAGGACAATTTGCAAATGAGTTGTGCCTTTTGTAAGCTGAATTTATAAATAAGTTGTGAATAAATATGGGCGAAAAACGTCACTTGCCCGTCGGACACGTCAATGGAAAGATGTACCTGTCCGATATTGTAAATAACACGTCCCGGACAATCGGACGTGTGCTTTTTCGCTCACTGTATGTTAAGGAAGTGTTTAGTGAAAGGGAAGGAGGAAGAGAAATGGGGATGTGAGGGAGAGAGGGAGCAGGAGAGGAAACTTTTATTCCCTCCATCTGAGAGCTTTGCGAGCCGGCACACGAGCCCCTGACCTTCTCCCTCACACACACACACAATGGTTCTGCTGTATGTTCTCTGCTGCAGCTCCAGGCCCTGTGTGTGTGTGAGTGTGTGCATGAGGTTTTGCATGTTTTATTGTGTGCCTGCTTGTTATTGAGCTTATTCATGCATGCACATAACATGTGGCCAGCAGGCTGCCTTCATCTTCTCATCTAAAAATGTTTCATGGCTCTGCCATAAAATTGACAAATAAATAGATTCATGATCTTTTTATGTATTGTAACATTTGTGTGTTTGTCCTCAGGGGAATCTGGTCTGGGGAAGTCGACACTTATCAACTCTCTGTTCCTGACTGACCTGTACTCCAAGGATTACCCGGGGCCCTCGCAGCGCATCAAGAAGACTGTGCAGGTTATTATTTCTCTTTAAGGACCTTCACATCGGGCGTCTCACCTGATTTTCAGGTTAGGCTTCATCACGATACAGATAAGGCTGTAAGAAGGTCAAATGCTCCGATATTTCACCACACACAGACATCCTCATAATACACTTCTAAACAATGGCTGAAACAATATACTGTTGATATGAAGGACCCAGTTCAGGCGGATTAAGTAATGCAGTTATTGATGCACTGTGATGACCTCACAGAAAATAAACAATGTCATTTCTGCAGCACAGATTCAATGCCTAGTCCGTTGTTTGCAACACTTGCACATGGACAGTTGTTATTTGTTTCATGTATTGTATAATGTGTAAATGTATATGTTCTCCATGCAGTAGAAGGGACCTATATAAAGTGGTTCAGGAATGAGTCCTTAACCTGAAAAGGAGTTAGCATTTTACAGAATAAGTTTCCCTCCTCCCGAAGTCAACTTCTTATTGGTTAGGGGCCTGAATACGGTCTGTGGTTAACACAAGCTGAAGAAATGATAACGTTTTGTTCAAATACGTCATGAAAAACTCTACACGTTAAAGTTCTGAACTTCTATGCTATCTAAAAACAGCGGTTGCTAACAAATGTGAACATTTAGCCACCTTTAGCTTAGCAGTGGTGACGTGACGTCATGTGACTGTAATGTTTATTTATAACCAAACTTTTTTTTTTACTTTTTACTTCTTCCGATTGCATTTATGCTTAAAAAATCAAAAGTGGTGTTAATATGTGGAGATTATCCTTCCAAAGAAAACTTGTAGATATCTTTGCCGTGTATTTACCACCAATCTTATTTTCTGCAATATACTCAAATCCAATGGGAAATTCCATTGCCTTTTGACGAGGGAGCCCTTTTAATGCTAACTTCTGGGTCATCACTGCACCACTCTTCAAAAATAGTATACCCAACCTTCCCTGCCTAACCACAGCCATGACAATGATCTGTCATGAGATATCTATGAACATTTAGGAAACATGCATTTCTGGATATAACATGTCTGTTACCTGACTCTTCAGACGCCACCTTTGTCTGAACGACACGTTCACCCCGCAGACCTGACCCACAACCTTTGTTATCTCGCCTCAGGCAAAGACGGGCTGACCTCTCCATAACATGTCCCACATTCCTGCTGCTCTCACAAACATATACACAAGTGTTTGGAATCACATCATGTGGAAGATGTAGCCCGCTGGTCAGTGTAGTAATGAGATACTCAAAACTTAAGTGTGGGAGAGAAACTCCGTCCTGAAGGAACACAGGGATTTTTAGCCCAATGGACACCATGTACATGCACAAAAACCTATAGAACACACTAAAAGAGAGGGAAAACCCCCCAAAACAGGGGCCTCTTTAAAGGTAAGTTGACCAATAGAGAAGAAAGAAGGTTTAACGCGGGTAGAACCAGTCTAATAATGTACACTATAAAGTGTATACAAATTAATATTAGGCTTCGTAGCAACATTGGTTGGAACAGAGGTTAAAGCACACATAGATGAATTAATATAGGAAGCAAGTCATGGAGTCTTCTAGAGAGGAAGAAGAGGTAGGGGTTGAATATCATAGGAAAAGCAGGGCAAGAATAAGGATGGAGGATCTAAGAGGGAGACAGCAAGGCCACAGGGCCTGGTTTTAACCTTGTATGGTCATGACAAAATAAGAAGGGGGCAGACTACATCTGGAGCAGCGGGGAGCAGAGAGGAAAGAAACGGTCTGTAAAAAGGGAGAATGGTTGTGAAGGAGAAAGGGAAAGAAGGAAATAGAGGGTTGGACATGAGCAATGCTGCCATGAGGAAGAGGAGGGATGCAGGAGGAGATGGACAGAGAAGCAGTGAGAGAGTCTGAGGACTTAATGAGAGGTGACCAAGGAGACTCAAAGAAAAATAGTCATTGCATTCTCCCAGGGGCCTGATGGGGTTTGTAGCAGGGCAAGAATGTTCCCATGAAACCCAACACACGGACATAGCTAAACGGTTGAAAAAACATAATCTTCTCTTTAGTTGGTTCATAACTGCACTTTTGTCAAATGTTTTTGTAGAAGGACTTGTGGTGTTTGCAAAACAAGCATCACCCACACACATCCACAACACACTCCTTGAAGCCAACTCTTTAATTTGCTTTTGGTTAGGCGAAAGTGTTTCTGTTTAGGAAGAGGAGTGATACAATCCAGCTGAGAATCAACAGATACATTGTGATATCAATTGTTGTGCCATCTAAATCAGTGGTTCTGCACCACTATATAGTAGTACGCTTTTAAGAGGGTCTTCAGATATACTTCTACTGAAAAATGTATAAAGTGAGTCAATGTACTATGCAGAGATACAGTTTCTTAAAACATGATTTCCTGTCATGTAGTTTTATATTGCTGTTAGCACCACAAGCTAAATTCCAATTCACCTTCAGTGTAATGAAGTGCCAAATCACCAGCTATTAAGCAAAATTATCGACACGGTTAGACAACAGAAGATCTTTGCTTCATTCAAAAAAACTCTAAATTGAATGGTATGACTGTCCTTGTGCACTGTGTCCTGATGGATTTCAGAACTGGTCAGGTGATGTGGCTGATGCTTCAGTTTCAGCATGGGGCGAGATTGTTTTTGCGAGACTGAAAACATTTAGAACATTTTGCTCCCATCGGTTGGTCAAAAGAATCTCCGACCTCCTGTGAACCTCATGAGCGCTACGTGGGCATCCATGGTGCAAGTCGAAGTCAGTGTGTGAGTGTTTGTTAGGGGTGCTGTGGTCCAGGGGCCGAGGGGGGTCGACAGGTCAGAGTATTTATACTCCAGAACAATCTCTCATTCTTTGTCGCTTACTCGAGTTCCCCCTGATCGGATTTCTTTTTAAATGATGGTGTTGAGACTGATGGCATTTTTGTGGTTTCCTCCAAATCTGTTTTTCTTCGGAGCAACGCTGGAAATAGTAGATTTGGTTTTGAGATGGCTGACATGACATGCACAGACACTTACAGTACAAACACACACTTTAACACGCTGGGTGCACAATTAAGCTCAGTATGTCAAGCGGCTGCGGTGCATGTTTTTATATATATATATATATATATATATATATATATATATATATATATATATATATATATATATAATGTTCTCAGTTGTAAAGCAGACAGATTCTCTGAAGGCTTGTGAAAGCTGGATTCTGTTGTTTTAGAGAAAGAGGGCTGTAGTTTGATTTAAAGGGCCGGTCCTAAAATAACTAAATGGCCTTGTGAAAGTATGCGGTGAGACGAGGGAGCAGCAAACAGGCTGCAGGAAATGATGGATCTGTTGAGCTGATGTGGAGACATGTGACCAGTGTTTCCGCCAGACCAGGGCTGAGAGGGCGTCCACCCTTATAGATACTGTCTTTTTACGTTAGTGAGCCGGATCATTTGGGTCGGCTCTCTTAAAGCGCCGGCTGTTTCGGCTCCCAAACGGCTCTTCATGTTACCACAGTTTAACACGGATACCGGTGCGAGGCTCTGGTGCTAGCAGCTAATGCGCGTGCTCCACTAGCACCGCTCATCGCGTCCAAATCGCGCATGTTTGTGTTGTCCCGTAGCAGGCACCGCCGATGTCGGGGAAACAATCTTCAATACTCCAAAAAGAATCCCACCAGACTCCTTTGCCCCTCCAACAGCGGGATGTCCTTGTCCTTTTTCCTTTTCGTTATTTCAATCGATAAAAACTCTCGATCTTCTCTCGAATTATTAATATCTTTGGATGGCAAGACGCCATGACGGCAAAACGCCCCCCTGGCGGAAACGCTGCATGTGACTGAAGTGTGAGGTGCAATGGTTGCTTTTTGTGTTTCAGGCTAAAGCAACAAGCAGAAATAAATCAGGCTGTTTTGGTATTTTAACAATAATATGTTGGATCTTAAATCACTCTAGCAATGTGTGCTTCTTAAAGTATACTGAGGCACTACAGCGGGAACAGTTTTACCTTTTTATTTGATGCCTAATATAAAGAATATTGGTTAGCGGAAATCTTCCTTGACTATATAGAGATGGTTGCAGATTTAAGGCCATTTCCCACAACCTAAATATTGACATTATGGTCACAATTTCAAAATGTATTATCAATTTTAGTTTTATGCATTTTCCTAGACACACATTTCCTTTTTATGAAGTCATACCCACAGGCGACTATGAGGTAATGCGGTATCTTTCAGTCACAAGGTTGTGGGTTTGTTCACAGGCAAGTTGGCCAACGGTGTGTGAATGTTAGCTTCATTGAACAGGTGGCAACTTGCATTGCAACGCTGCCTCTGTATGAATGGGTGAATGTCGACTGGTAAATTTAAACACCTGTAAATAGGTGGATAAAGTGCTATATAAATGCAGTCCATTTACCTTTTACAGTCTGACTTATATTTAGTATCTTCTTATCTTTCAACTGAATTTATATTTTCTGGGTTTAATAATGTGCTTCAAGAGATCAATTGCTGATGTTTCATCAACCATCTATCTACCGTCTACAATAAATACATCTCTGCCATCTCAGTCTTTTATTCATATCCAAAACAAAGTGTCCTTTTACCCAGCATCTTCAAAATAAATGACAGTAACTCCACTCGTATGCCCTGGCATTCTACCAGGCGAAGGTACAAAGTACATGTCTCTTTCAGTTGGGCTTTTTACACATACAAAGATCACTACAACCGTCCAAAAAATGTAATTGTCAAACCTTCTTTAAATTATTAACGAGAAGAGGTGGACTGCATACTCTGCCTGGTAAAGTGAGCATCATAAGTATACAAATAATGGTTGAATAGATCCCATTCAAATCTCAAATGGTATATTTGCTAAAAATACTAACACTTGCCTTCTCCGATGGCTTATTAAGTCTGTTGGCCTCACAAGTCTTGATTCTACCGCCCATGAAAGATTGGCTCCAGAAGGTCTTCAAAAGCATGTTACCAACACTCTTCGGGTGTTTCTCAATGTCGAGTACGCTTGCTTGGTAGCACATGTCTTCCGAGTCACTTGCTTCAGAAGCGAGGCAAGAATACTTCCTGGCATTCGGAAAACGAAGAGTGGAACAGGCTAGCAAGTGTGCAGGTGTGCGTCATATGAGAGGCCCCGCCTTACATTTTCCAGCACAGATTTGGAGAAATTGGTCCGTGCGCAAAGCGTTGTGGGGATTTTAAGACCGCGGAGTCTACACATGTGCAGCCTCGAAATTTCTCCAAACAAAGTACGCCGGGCTCGGTAGAATTCCAAGTATGCTGGAGATTGGAACAGTCCTTCGGCGGCACTTGATGACATAGCATCCTTGAAATAGTGGCTCTGGAGCAGCTTTACTGACATTGAGAAACACCCTCAATGTTAGTTCAAGGAGTACTTTACTTTAGAGGTACAGGTTCTGTATGCACTCAGTACCCTGTATAGTGAGAAAGTGGTAATCATTTCTCCTTTACCATAGCACCATCACAGCTCCACATATTACATTCCATTAGCAGACACTTTTATCCAAAGCAACTTACGAGTGCAATAAACCATCCAGATACAAACCATAATGAGTGCTGGTGCATTAGTGTCGAATGGGCTAAACACTTTAAGTGTTATGTTTTGTGTATGTGCTGGGTTTAAATGTCAGTGTACATCGTAACAGGTTAGCTTCTGTTTGCGACGGATGATATGTTTTAGCTGCGGCAGGAGCACAGGCTTCGAGTGTCCTCACACACAAACACACTGATATTGGTATAACTGAATCTCCCAGCAGGCTGTGTGGGTGCATGATGTATCATCAGTGCTCAGAGTGGGAGAGGTCAGTGTCACATAATTAAACTAGCGGGTGACTGTGTGTGGGCACGTTCGCATTAGCAAGTTGTACTGCATTATAAATTGAATATATACTGTTGAATCAGTGTTGAAACAGAACACTGCACTTACTCAGATTTAGATGTGAGGAACAGGTTTTGATTCAAACTTGTATTGTACTTAATCGTGTTTATGTCTCTTTGTTTCAGGTGGAGCAGTCCAAGGTGCTGATAAAGGAGGGGGGTGTCCAACTGACACTCACAATTGTGGACACTCCAGGGTTTGGAGATGCAGTGGATAACAGCAACTGGTAGGCGCATCATCAAGGTATATCCAAATGTTCTTTATGCTCATCTGATTGGTTTTTCTGACTGATATCTCTTATCTCCCAGCTGGCAGCCAGTCATTAACTACATTGACAGTAAGTGTGAGGACTTCCTGAACGCAGAGTCCAGAGTGAACCGCAGATCCATGCCCGACAACAGAGTGCACTGCTGCCTCTACTTCATCGCCCCCTCTGGACACGGGTAGGTCTGCATGAGATCAGGTTGTAATGAGATGAGGTTAATATGACCAAAGGCCCAACAGTATAAGGCTCTTAAGATAAATGCTCTTTTTGGCATTTTTAAAGTTGCATTTCCCTACATGTCGGTGCCAAAAGTAAATGCCATGTTGGAACTAGAACATTATTTTAAAAATATTTAAACCATATTGAACATGTCATTTTACTTTAAACCCACATAATAGTATGTCTGTAAAATATTAAGCTTATCCATTCATGTTTTTCTTGCAAAAATACCTTTGGGTTTTGGACTAACAACATATTTAAAGACATCAACTTGGATATTAAGAAACTGGTGGCCATTTTTTTTACAATTGAACTTTTTATAGATCAAACAATAAATCTATGAATCTAAAAAATAATCAGCAGATTAATCGATAATGAAGATAATTGTTATCTTTAGAATTGATTTACAGTATTTCCTGTTGAAACATGACATAAGAGATCAATCTCATTTTTTTCCAATGTGCTTTCATCGTTCTATCAGTCATTCTAATGTACAGTGTGTTCAGCATACAGCATCCTCTGTCCTGAGAGCAGGTAGTGCACAAGGAAACACTCCGAAAGAAAGCCCATAATTATCAGGGAAAACGTTTGGGGAGGGATCCCTCTCCAAGGACCGACAGACATGCAATAGATGTCGCATGTACAGATTTAAAAAAGTGTGTGTGTGTGTGTGTGTGTGTGTGTGTGTGTGTGTGTGTGTGTGTGTGTGTGTGTGTGTGTGTGTGTGTGTGTGTGTGTGTGTGTGTGTGTGTGTGTGTGTGTGTGTGTGTGTGTGTGTGTGTGTGTGTGTGTGTGTGTGTGTGTGTGTGTGTGTGTGTGTCATATAACCCATTTCTGATCATGCTCAGTAGAGTTCTGCTCTCCATCACTGAATCGACCAATCAGAGTGGAGCAGCCCACAGCCAAGCCTCTCATCTCAGACAAACACACTTTCTCATCTCACAGTGTGTGTGTTCCCTTGGCATCACTAGAACATTCCCTGTTTGTCAGTACTGCTGCAGCACCCGCCTTGGTTAAAATGTGGAGTGATGTCTCCACATATCCACCCATCTACTGCGGCTCAGTTATGGAGAGCTTTGATCCACTTAGATTGTGATCTCTGTAGTTTATAATGCTGCAGGGATTCACTGAATGCAAGGTGTCTAAAATGTAATTCATTTATTAGCCAGAAAAGATGTGGACTTGATGCTTTCTGTTAATTAGTGTGTTAACACCTATAGTTCTTCAAATCTTTATTAGTGCGAATGCTGTGCCACAGCATTCCACTATAGTTCCTCAAATCTTTATTCTTCCTCTACCTCTTCTTCTTTCAACCAATATTTTGGCTCTCAATAACTTCAGCATACTTTCAGTTACAGAAACCATTCAAATATCAAACTATTCAGCCTTTTCAGCACATGATGGGAAACTTTCAACTTTTTCAAAATATGTTATACTTTTTGAAATATTCAGCTTTTTAAACTATATATTTTTAACATGGAACTCAATGGGAGGAACCTTCAAATCCTCTTTGATTTCAAAAGATTTCAGGAGCATAATTAGTCTGGCCTGCTCAATTGCCTTCATCATATCAAACGGACCCACCGTTCTGGCCCAATAGTGATCTGAGTGACAACAAGTCAACCTAGCTCCCAATAGACTCCCATGTTAAATTTGTCCGGAACTTTCTTCAGAGCAGAGAGAAGTATACTTTAGACAAACTGCTCACATCTTCACATTTTACATACAAAACCCAAAAAAACAATATCAGTTCATTGGGGTTCCCTGATGCTCACTTTCTGGTCATTTTTGTATAGGAGCCATAGTTTTTGAACAGGTGGCAAAATTGTCAGATATAATCCTCAAAGCATTCTTAATGACACTCAGTGGCAGTTGGTTGCCATGGTGTTGCTGGGCAGATTGAAAGCTTTGATCTCTGGGCCCACACAGGTGTTATGATTATTTGTTATGATTAGGTGTTCAGCACAGAAACAAACACTGACAAACACACTGGACTTTAACAGACTGTCTCAGCCTATTTTCTTCTGTCTGATGGAGACTTCATACAGACTTCAACATGTTCCACATATTTTATACATTATTGGTGACGTATGGCTTTAGTCGAAAAGTTTGCCGTCAAAATATTCTGCTGCTTTCCCAAGTCTTTTTACTTTCTTTTCTCTTCTTAATACACATTAATTAATGACTACTTGCATCTGATATTTAACTTCTTCAGCCTATTTTCAGCTACAGAAACCATTCAACTATTAACTTATTCAGCTATTTCAGGACATTGAGGCTATACATGTTGTTGTTTATACATTTTTTTAAACCTTTTCTTTTAAATATTAAGCTTCTTCACTATTTTTCCTACTCTTCCAGTTTAACATTTCACTTTCAAGTATTCAACAAAGTCATTGCAATGCATTTGAGCTGGAACAATTTGATTCAAATCATTTCACTTTTCTGCATTTCTCCGCTAAGTTCACCAACACACTTACTTGGTCTCTGTAGCTAAAAGCAGCTACCATTCAGCTAATAACATATTCAGCTTTTTCTTATTTTCAGCTAAATTCAGCCACAAATGTTCACAGTTTACAACATTCACACGCATTTTCTGCAGGAAATGCATTTTCTAGTTTGACTGGTTTCTCTGAACATTTAGCCATGTTTAATATCCGTTCTTATCTTTACATGTATTGGACAGCACCCAAGTTCTTGTTTCTTCTTCCTGGTCTCATTGGTTTTGGGACTTTTACTTAAAAGTGACTTGGGAACCTAAAGGAGGTTCATGTTAATGTCTGGTTCAATTAAACATGTTCAATAATTAACATTGCTTTCCGCACAGCTTTGCACGTTCTAATTTAAAAGTGCATAATGGAGTAAGTTAACTAAGCTTCTCTGAATTCCACTGCTCTTGAACTTATAAAATGCCTGTAGCACGCCCCACTCAACATTCAAGCTATCTATTGATACACTGCCAGTACATGTTGAGGAAATAGTTAGTTTCTCTGGGTAAATATATCTGGTATCAGGTTTAGCTTTCCTGTAACTCTTCAGTACATTTGCTAAAATAAAGTTTCTAACTGTTGAATCCTCTAAAACAGCTGCAGCATTACGGTTTGTATGTGGCTATAGAGTTTTAAATGAAAAAGTCCTGCATTAGACTGCATGCTCGTGTTTTCAAGATGTGCGTGTTAAGGTGTTTTATACCCAAAGATGCTGCAGTGAAAAGGCAGTAAAAAAATCTAGCACTGAGTGCAGCATGCAGTAAGTGTGTAGAGACGATTTATAGTTTAAATCTAAAAGTAATAACATTTGGAGATCACCACAGTCAGTATCTCCGGCATTCTTTACACCAGACACTGTGACTCCTGCTTTATCTAGGTCCCTGCAGGATTTCTCTGATGATGCACTGCACAATAACCTTCATTATAACTATCAGGTTACCATATGCACAAGACTTTCTGGGATGAGTTAGTATCTCAATATCCCCTTCACACACTTATTGCTCACAAACACTCACACAACAAAACTATGCCCAGATATACTGTAGTATGGATCACTTGAACATGCATAACTGACAATAATTACATTCATTCGCATATCTGGCTACCAATAGTTATCTACAGTCATATATTTACATCCTTTTATCACATTGTGCACTACACACTGCCTGCTTAACTGGGCACTGGTCCCAGCTGTCATTCATTCAGAGAGAAGAGCCTATGGGAGTATGACAAAGACAGTCCCTCATCAGCCAAGTCATACAAAAAACAATGAGTTGTCACCAAAGAAGAAGAATGTATGAGACAGAAAGTCCCTCTCATCTGGCTCCTGTCTTTGCTGTGGGCGATGTGCAATGTCCTGGTGTGGTTGGCCCTCTGCTGGTGACCCACTGAACTGCATTACTTTAGATTCATCCTCATAAATGTAATGAACAAGTAGAATTGATCGCAGGTGTTGCCAGGAATGGACCAGTTGACTTCACTCAGTTCTTATGTTTTCTTTGTGTCTCCCCTTCAGTCTGAAACCGCTGGACATTGAGTTCATGAAGAGACTCCATGACAAAGTCAACGTCATCCCTCTCATTGCAAAAGCCGATACTCTAACCCCAGAGGAGTGCCAGCTCTTTAAGAAACAGGTGTTTATGTGTGTGTGTATGTGTCACATTCATGGGATAAGAAGCATAAACATAGTATGCTACAATAGGCATTCAAGCTTTCTTTATGAGATTTTAAATGTGATACCTTCTTATTTCTGTGGGTAAAGTTTGGAGCTAGAGCTAGGCATTTAGCCTAGCTTAGATTGAATACTGGAAGCTAAAGATATGATGCATTTGAGAGAGTTCATATATTATAAAGAAACAGTACAAACTACTGCCGCTTCATTAGTGAGATTTCGAGTTGTTGGTAGGCATATGTTTTAAATGTGGTCGAGCATAGCCATTTCATCCTTCTTCCATCCTTTATGCTAAGCTAATCACCTCCCTAGCTCCAAACTGTATGCACATGTGGTATCAATGGTATCAATCAAACTAATCAAACAATGGGTAAAGAAACAAAAGGATTTTACAATTAAAGGAGAAATGTGAATATTTGTTTGATCTTTATATTTTGACAGGCCAATGGTGTGTACTTGTTATCTTTATTCTGATTATGTTCTTCTTTTGTCAGATAATGAAAGAGATCCAGGAGCACAAGATCAAAATCTATGAATTCCCAGACACGGAGGATGACGAGGACAACAAGCTCATCCGAAAGATTAAGGTAATGGAGCATGCAGTCTTGTTAGTAATTTGATACCTGATTTAAGGCCTTCTGATTGATCTAAGTAGGAAGACAGCCAGATATCAGTCTGTCCTGTAGGCTGTATCCAACTTCTGCCCCATTTCTCGATGCCAGGCAGCCTCTTTACAATACTGACCATCATCTTTACAGACAAGCACATTGAAGAATCTTCATTATGTATTGTCATTCATGTAACGCTGCCACAATCAACTCTGGAAATAGCAAACATGGTACTATATACGGTAAAATATTTCATCCGCATCATATTAATGTGGACCCTTAGGGACATTTCTATAATTTAAAGGCCTGCTCGCAGCAGCATTTGAAACTGTGAGATGACACAGATAGCCCAAAATGGAGGAAATATAGTAACATAAATAGCACAATTGCACCATCCAGCATTGTAAACCCTGCTGCTCTATTGCAGTATACTGTAAACTGCTCCACATACATTTGTATTATTTTCTGGTTTTCCTGAGGCCAGGTATGGTCAGTAGCCACAGGAAGTAACCAATCAAACATTGAAAAACAAAGAAGTGTCATTGCAACATCCATAATGCAGGAAGCAGTGTATTGTTCCCAGTGAAGTCAAGTTATTTCCACCACCCCCCCCCCCCCCCCCCCCCAGGAGAAGATGCCACTGGCAGTGGTCGGCAGCAACGTGGTGATCGAGGTGAACGGCAAGAAGGTCAGAGGTCGCCAGTACCCATGGGGCGTGGCGGAAGGTAGGTTCACTCTGGTCCTGAACCTGGCGAGACACTTCCTCCATGTTGTGGTCAGACTAGATCATGAACCAGGAAATGGGTGTGCACACTTTGATAGTTTGTATCGAGAAATGATTCTGTACTTTATTTCTGTTCGCACCTTATTCAGACAATGACAAATTAGAAAGGAAGACTGAAGCAAATTGGCTTTACAAAGGTTTTGTGTTTAAGATCAAATAGATATAACAGTGTTATCTCTATCATGAAGAATTAAGCATGATATAGCTGAGAGTGAGAGACGCAGTGTTTTACAATGCCCCCTGTATCCACTGAATGTAGTCACTACCAGGTAATAGAGTACATATTCATCCTTTACTGGAAATTAATTGATGTCAAAATGCAACCTGTTAGTAGAAAAGTAGAGAAAGTAGATATTAAGTGTTTTATTGCCGCATAGCACATAATCGTAACACACCTGCTGGAGTTTCATTTAATTAGTATTGAAATAAATATTTATTTTAGCGAGAACAAAGAATATTGTTGAATTTATAAGTCAAACAACAATGAATACTCTGATTTGAACCATCAATTGAATAAGGTAGTACCAAGACAACACTTGAGAGGTACAGCTTTGTACATGACACAATTAGTTAGCTGTGTAATGTTTGTTAAACCTTTTACATCAGATTGCTTTTTGAGGCTTTGAGTCTCGGTGGAAGATACCAGCATTTGAGGATCACTTCTCAATGACTGTTATATTGTTGTTTTTTCAGTTTGTGAGATTAACAGTGACGACGAGACATTGCAAAATCAGCCTTAAGCTTGTGGAATAGATTATTCATCGACAATTGTGTTTTATTTGATATGTTTGTGATCTGTTCCCAAGGTAAAGAAAATGCCTTGGTAAGATGGTTTACTCAATTTGTTCAAATGTGGTAAATACATGAGGGAGACATGTCCCTAAAGCCAGGTTTGAAGTTACCTTAGTCACCCACTTGTCTTCACTCAACATGAAAACACATGGATCTTTGGTATTGTGGGTCTTCAGCCTCGAAAAGGACTCTGAAAAGAATGTAGGTAGTGCATTATGGGATATGTTGTTTAAAGAACTGACAGTGTCACTACCAGCTCTGATGAACTGCTGTTGCCCTGACTGTTTCTTTAATTTCCTCTGATGTGCTGTGTATATCTGAGTGGAGTTGTTGATCTGTAGTTGACCGTTGATCAGTCCCTCACTTTTTCATTCTTTCTTTCTCCCTTTTTTTTCTGTCTATACTTTTCCATGACTGACAGAGGGCATTTTTGGTAAACCAAACCATCTTTCTCTTAATTTCAGCCTCATTCCGCCCCCCCCCCGCCCTCCTCTTTCTCGTCCTCCTCAGTGTCCTCCAAACTCCCCCCCCCCCCCCCCTCCCCTTCCCTCCACTTTTTCTGTTGCTGTGCTGTCTCATCATTAGGCTGATGGTCAAACCAATGCTCTAATCAGACCTGGGCTTAAGTACCAAAAACACATCGTATTTGGACATATTTGTGCACATGGATATATTGAAACGTGAATGTGAATATTATATATATTTTCTAAACATAGACATCAAAACTCTTCATGTGTTCTCAGTAGAATGTTGGCCCCAGTGCTCTCTGCTGAATTAGCCTCTACAGCTAGCCTAGTCCAATGAACGCTAAGGCTAGCAGCAACTATTAATAGTTTATTTAATAGTTCAAAGATAACTCAAGTAGCTGATGTTGATGGGTTCATTTTTAAATGGGATGGTACTAAGACTATACACAACAGCTGAGATTCTGCCAGTTTGGTATTATATTGTCCCAATGGCCTTCATTTACATCCATTCACTGAACAGCAGTACATGGCCATCCTTAAATAATTTGGCGTAATTTAAGGGCCTTACACATATATGAGCCACGTACTATAGAGTGGAGCAGTGATGACGTATTTATATAGGGAGACTCGTAGTTGGCATCACAAGGGCTCCCTCGACAAAAAGCAATGGGGTTTCCATTGGATTATGGAATATTGTAGAAAAAATTATCTGTGGAAAACACACGTTTATGATACTTAAACGTTTTGTTCAGCAAGATAATCACCACTTTATGATTGTTATGGTGTAAATGCAATCGCCAGAAGTAAAATGCTAACATTAGGCTATAAACAAGCGACATCGCAGTTATATGACGTCACCACCGCTAAGCTAAAGGCGGTTCATTTTTTATGTGATGACGTTTAGCAGATTCATTTGCCAGAAACTGCTGTTTTTACAACACAAAGAAGATTCTTACATTCTCCAGTTTGGTATTTACTGACGTAGTTCATGTCGTAGAACACAACATTAAAATCTATTAAGCTTATGTACTACTTATTTCAGGCCTCTAACCAAAAACCCATTGAATTTGAGACGAGGGAGCTCGAATGGTGCAAAAGTACCACTCTATTATCAACTTCTTGTAGTTATTCCTAGACAAATTGATATTGGCATATATGTAAGCAGATAAAAATTCCAAATCTAACTTATGCAGGGGTAATTTTAAAACAGTTTTGCATAGTTTGTCTATCAGAGAGCACTTACAAGTATTTTAAAATGTTGGAATGGTACAATGTCTCCCTTAGTACTTATATTGGTCACAAACAAGATATTTAGACAATCTCTACTCTTCCTATTGTTTGTTATAATAGTGGTTGTGTTAGCGTGGGGCAGGATTTCTTGTAATCTACCAGAGACACATGAATGATTCTGTTTGTTGTCTTTGTTTTCCAGCACTGAATCTGATTGTAAATCTGTAACAAAACCTCACTGTATTGTTTCAAAGGATAACTCCAATCCATAACAATATGGAACATGTTTGGATAGCTTTGACTGACCTTTCTATCAGTTACTCTCATAGTAATTACTGATATTTGGGAACATGATGACATCACACGACATGAATTTCTGATGCAGCAAACACTCCTAAGCAGGTTGTGAACAAACCAATATTTCATCCAGACTATCTAGCCCACTTTCTATGGATAGATGCTAAGTAAAAAGCTAAAGCACTTACCTGCATGTGCAGTGTGGCATGATTTTACCATTTGTCTTATTTTTCAAATGTTTTGCTCACCTGAGGGTTTGTTGAAATCTGACGTACGACTTTTTCTTGCTGCATCAGAGTCTCTTTTGTGGTTAGGGTTAACTGTGTTCCCAGATCTCGGTAATCAACTTTAGTTAGGAGTTTAAAGTAATATGTCCTTGTAGTCTTGATGGCCAAGGTTATAATACAATTCAGTGATCCTGCTAGGTGCATTTGGTCACACAAAATGTGCCTGGTGTTGTCAGCAGGTGTAAAGCCTTCACACACTGGCTTGTTGGCCCAGGTCTGATGCTGAATAGTCATGGAGAAAACTAGAGGCTGTTTGGTGCTGAAGCTACAATACTCTCCAACGCTGCTGTGGTTCCCTGCTTTGCTCCTATGGTATAATGGCACTCTGTTGTACCGTTGATCAGTCTTGCTTCACCACATGTTGTCATGGTGCAGACTGAGGACTGTACAGGCGTAGCTGTATCACTGGACCAAGGACTGGGATCCACCCTCATTACGCATTGCTTAAAGATTCATTTAATGGTGAGCTAGCGTTTTTCAATAGGGACATGTTACGGCTCAGTTAAATCAAATCACGTGTTATTTTATGAATTCTCACACATTAGCATATGTTTATGTGAGACTTTTAATATAGAAAGATGCTGAACCAGGTGTGTGCTCTTGATTCATTAAACCAATGCAGTTCATCATCATGGCCTCAACACACACTGCTCATAGATCCAGCGCTCAGGCTCAAAACACCTGATGGACTCAGAGAAATGTATATCGAAGACCAAGATTGACAATTAAAAGCTAAAACGATTTTTGTGTCCATCAGGTATTTTCTGCCATCCATCAACAAATAAGATGCTGTATACTATATTTTAAAACCTTTCTTTTCCTACGACCATTGACCCCACTTAGCTCCTTCACTTGCACCCCCGGCTGGTCATGCGTAGATCCTCAGATAACACCCCCCCTCCAACCACCACCCTCTACAAGTCCTACTTAGTCAGTCAGTTTGGACACATGCAGGTTATGGTGTTGATCTGGGCCAAATCTGGGCCAGGTCTGAGCCAAAACAAACCCAGCTGCTCCAGACCCAGATTTAGCCCCCCCGCAGGGCGCAGACAGTAACTGAAAAACCGTACCCCTCCCCTCCGTCAGAGCTTCCTCCTCTAGAAGAGACAGAAGGTCAATGGCTGGCTTGGGAGGCCAAGGGGCGGGACAACATAAGTTTCATCAATGGTAAGGTATCCTCCTGAATCCCTGATGATGATTGACTGCCAGCAGGCAGGAGGCTAACCAATCAGGAGCAGCGTGTTTGATGAAGAGGAGGCTGGATCCACCACACACATCCTCAGCAGCAGTTCATCTTTTCCAAAAGCACATCTGACCGTGTAACCATGTCTTTGTTGTTAAGATGAAAACTCACAGCCATCTAACTGAACCATGTTGACATGAGAATAGTTCTGTTTACTGTTGTCTGACCAATAACTGTTTGTCCTAACTATGTGGCGTCAAACAGTGAAAGGCTATGATCCGATAGCAGGCGTTTTTATTTTTCTCTTCTGAATGACTACTGTATCTGTAATTACAAGAGACTCTCTTGTACTGATGAACCAACCAGTGGTGTAAAGTAACTGAGTACTGTACTTAAGTACAATTTTGAGATACTCTACTTGAGTATTTCCAGTTTTTGTTACTGTGTACTTTTACTCTATTTTACGCTATTTATTTAATACCTTTAGTTACTTTACAGATGTGAAATATAAACAAGTGTTAAATCAGACTTTAGTTCCACCTGGAGTAAATCCACAAGCTACCCTGCAGTATACAAAGTCATTCAAACTAGCTGCACCTTCACCAGCTTTGAGAACACTTTCATGATCAATCATTATAAAACATATCATATCTATTATTCTGAAATGGAATAATCTGCACAATGATTACTTGAGTATATTTTGATACCAATACTTTTGTACTTTCCATGAGTAACCTTTTGAATGTAGGACTTCAACTTGTAACAGAGTATTCCTACACGCCGAAAATCGAGGCTATTGTATGACAAGTAAAGTCACTGCTTTATGTCACATGACTTAGCTCAGCCTCGCCCTGATCGAGCCAATCTCCATTGAGAAAGCAAGCATTTCAAAAAGTGTTTTGCTTATTTCTGCATCCCTTTTGATATTTCAATAAAACTACAGCAAAATATGCCTTTGAGGTTATACAGTGTAGGAAACAAGATAGATAAGCTGGGAAATGTGTGTGTGTGCGTGTGCGCGCGCGCGTCAAGGATGACGTTATGAATCCAGACACAACAGCGAATTGTTTTTGGACATGTGAAGATAAACCAAATTAAGCTTAACATAAAAATAAATTATGGGTCCAGTGTGAACGCACCAGAGGGCAGACATGCTCTCTGTATCAGCCTCCTCTCAGGTTTACTCACCTGGTTTGCCTTTTTAAAGTCCTATGTGATCATGGCCTGGCGTCTCTTTGCTCTTATTGCTGTACAATAACTCATACTCTACTATACCTTCATTTACTGTCACTTCTCTTAATACCTCCTCCTTATAACTGATGAATGTGTGAACCATACATACTGAGTGTGTGTTTGTGTACAATGTGGTTTCCATAGAGATTCATATCATGAAGTTTAACTTGGTGATGCTTTGCACATATTTTGTATATTGTTTTTGATATTGTAAGTACAATTAATTTGATCTATTATGTAAATAACACAAACAACTGTTGTTGATTTTACTCACCAAAAACGATATATATAGTTTATGCTTGGACTATGAACACAGCCAGTGACTAGCAGCTGACAGTTATTTACACAGTTAATCTGGTTATTGCAGTTATTTAGCACCTTGAGACCAGAAAATAATTATTCTGATTATGTCTAGAGAAGAGTTCATGTAGACTAATGTTTGATGTCTGTGTCTCCCTCCCTCCCTCTCTGCCCCCCCACCCCCCGTGTGCTTCAGTGGAGAACGGGGAGCACTGTGACTTCACCGTGCTGCGCAACATGCTGATCCGGTGAGTCCACGTTCTGTTCAACATTCCTGCTTAACTCCAAGCAGCTAGGGCAACGTTCATTTTGTGTTGATTTTGGCGCTCCCATTGTCAAATGAATAGAGAGAAAATATCTATGATTCAGCTAAATGTTACTACTTTTGGGATCTAATGATCAAAATGGGGGCCATTCAAATGTTCTCCCTGAGAAGTCGATTTACCTCAAAAAATGTATAGGCTGATTTACAGACATCTCTTTCCCAGTCTAGAGGAAAAGTGTTTTTATGGAACCAATGGAAATACGTGACACAAAATTGTAGTTCCACTATATGCCTTCCTGAGGCATGACAAGCTGATAATCCGCCCCCCACAGCCTAATTGTATCACTGGACTTTTAAGGTATATCTGATCTGAACTAATTATGACCACATGACAATAATGTCACATTCTGTTAATCTGCCAAAGAAGGGAATGTTACTTGCTCACTTGAATGTGTGTAGTTTGAGGAATAAGGTGCATGAACTCTGCCATTTGGTAGAATCAAATAATATACACATACTGGCTATCTCAGAATCACACCTGGACTCATCTGTTGATGATTCAGAGGTTGCAATGCATGGTTACAATCTGTTCAGAAAGGATCCAGATAAGAATGGTGGCGGAGTTTGGATCTATGTACAAAATCATATTCCAGCTAAAGTACGATATGACCTAATGAAAAATAAAATAGAAGCTTTATGGTTAAAAATACAATTGCCAAATGTAAAACCCATATTGATTGGATGCTGTTATAGGCCACCGAGTGCCAATTCAAACTATCTAGATGGTATTTGTGAAATGGTAGATAATACAGCTGAGTGTAATAGCGAAATATATTTCATGGGAGACCTGAATATCAATGCTCCATGTGGAACAAGATTGCATTAGCTGCCAAAATGTGTAATATGACTCAGGTAATAACATCACCAACCAGAAGGGCTGCAAATACACATGGGGCTATTACAACGACCTGCATTGACCACATCTATACTAACAGGCCAGAGCACTGCACCGCACTGTGTTGTCACTCACAGTTGGCTTTAGTGATCATAATCTAGTTGCTATAGTACGCAAGACCAAAATACCTAAGGCTGGCTCCAAGATAAATTATAGAAGTTCTTATAAGGGGTTTCATCAGGGACAATGTGTAGAGGAGGTAAATAATGTGCAATGGTTTGATGTTTGCCATGAGGAAAACCCAGAAAAAGCACTGGGAGTATTTATGAAGTCTTTCATGGGGATTGCCGATCAGCATGTTCCTATGAGAAAATGGTCTGCCCGGTCAAAGTGTGCACCTTGGTTGAATGACGAGATGAGAAGTTTAATGATCCAACGAGATGATGCTAAAAAAACTGCAGACAGAACAGGTTCTCTATGTGACGAACAACATTACTGTAAACTAAGAAATGAGGTAACCAAATTGAATAAATGTAGAAAGAGGGAATACTACATGCAGGAAATCAGTGATTCTATGAATGATGGAAAGAAATTATGGAAAATATTGAATAACATAATGGGGAGGAACTCAAACATGCATCCTTCCTTTATAGAAACTGAGGGTAAATTCATTACCAAGCCAGCAGATATTGCAAATCATTTTAATGATTATTTTACAAATAAAGTAGATAAGCTGAGGAATGCCATGGGTGCAGTCGAGGACACAGTGTCACATCACATCAGATTGTATCATGAGGGAAAAGCAGTGCATGTTTGAATTCCACAATGTTTCAGAAGAATAGGTTGAAAATATGCTTTTACATTTGTCCGATGGTAAATCTCCTGGGATTGACAACTTGGATGGTAAACTGCTCAAAATGACGGCCAAATACATATCCAAGCCACAAGTCACATTTTTAATAAAAGTTTAGAGCAACGAGTCAACGAGACTAAGTTGCTTGGCATTGTTCTTGATTCTGGTTTACGGTGGACAAAGCAAATTGACAGTATTGTAACTAAAATGGGAAGGAGCATAGCTGTGGCGAGAAAATGTACAAAGTATGTAACACCAACCACTTTGAAACAAGTCATTCAGTCTCTGGTTTTGTCACATCTTGAGTACTGTCCAGTCATATGGTCATCAGCAGCAAAAACACATTTACAGAAATTACAAATAGCTCAAAACCAGGCTGCCAGACTAGCTCTCCACTGTTTGAAGCACACTCATATTGGAGTTATGCATAGAAACCTATCATGGCTTCCGGTTGAGAAACGTCTGCAATCTAGTGTTATCACCTTTTTTTTTTAAATCCAATTTTGCAAAAAAACACTGTATTTTTATGATCAAATAGTTTACACAAGAGATGAGCATGACCATAAGACTAAACAAGCTACATCAGGCCATCTACTGGCACCTAAACCCAGGACAAATCTTCTGAAATCTTCTGTGTCTTATAGAGCTATAAAGGAATGGAAATCATTGCCAAACTACCTTGCTGAAATAGAGTCCAGAGCCTCTTTCAAGAAGAGATTGAAGGGCCATCTGCTAATGACCATGTACCCTTGTGAGCTGTGAACCCTAATTGAATTTGATCTCATGCTTTGTACTGGTGGGTGTCGAGTGCACTCATCCTTGGTTGAGATTGATATTGAAAGTGGATGAGATTGTTGATGATGTTGGAAATTGTTGGTGATGTTGTTAATGATGTCAGGACTTATGTCTTGAATGTTGCTGTATTATTGTTGTATTATTGTTGTATTTTTTTAAGTGTCGGACCCCAGGAAGAGTAGCTTTTGTCAAGAGCAAAAGCTAATGGGGATCCGTAATAAACATAAACATGGCCAGGGAGAAAATTCACTTCTGCGTTTGTTTTAGGAGGAAGTGAAGAGGGACGCAGATAGTTTTTCATTCAAACGTAGTTGTTTTCAGAATGTTACGCAATAGTGTAATGCATCTATTTTTGGCTGCTTGGATTTAATAACATGATAGTGAAAAAAACGTAGCTTTAGCCACCAACTCATCCATTAATGTAAAAAGCACGTCTTGCAATATATTGCAGTAACAGAAACCAGTTTTTCTGTCTGTTTATCCTGCTGCTGTGTTAGCTAAACCTCCAACAATAACATCAAAACCTGACTTGAGTTCTAGTGACTGTGAATCGTCACCTGTGCATGTGACCATGGGCTCTTCCGGTCTGCATTTAGAAAAAGAACTGATCTGCAGGGGATTGGACACGAGAACTGGCATTAAGAACAAAATCACTTTATAGCCAATATTCTCACTGATGCTCTCGTTTTCTTATGTAGATCATAGAGAGGCATACATATTCAATTGAGTTTCATACCCAGTTAAAAAACTTGAATCTCATGAAGGCAACTTGAGGCTAACTTGTTATTTTTTTATACCCAAAGACGACGACACCACTGTTCTGCAATAACACTTGTGTGTAAATTGGAATAACTTTTACATTTTTTATTTGAAATCTAATGTCCATGCCCTTTATTCAATAGTGTTTCATTTTTGTTTTCTATCTTCGCTTTTCCTGTAACAATGTAAATGTCCCCTCAATATATTGTCCCAGAATTTGGTCCCCTTATAAAAAAAAATAATATTTCTTCTGGAGTTCTGTTTCTATTTTCTCTCCAGCCTCCTGCAGACCTCCTGTACCTGATTGGTTTATTTTCTCCCCCTTCTATAGGACGCATATGCAGGACCTCAAGGACGTCACCAACAACTTCCATTATGAAAACTACCGCAGTAAGAAACTGGCTGCTGTCACCTGTAATGGAGTGGACACCACCAAGACCAAGGGACAGCTCACCAAGTACGCCTCAGAACTTCAATAATACCATCCTCATTTCAATGATGGAGAACACATGACTTCACAGCTTGGTGTCACTGCTTTACTTAAGAAAGATCTGACCCCTCTCTTTGCTCTGGTCCACAGGAGCCCCCTGGCCCAGATGGAGGAAGAGCGCAGGGAGCACGTGATGAAGATGAAGAAGATGGAGGCAGAGATGGAGCAGGTGTTTGAGATGAAGGTGAAGGAGAAGAAGCAGAAACTGAAGGACTCGGAGGCTGAGGTGGGTCTGAGGGTGTGTGTGTGTGTGTGTGTGTGTGTGTGTGTGTGTGTGTGTGTGTGTGTGTGTGTGTGTGTGTGTGTGTGTGTGTGTGTGTGTGTGTGTGTGTGTGTGTGTGTGTGTGTGTGTGTGTGTGTGTGTGTGTGTGTGTGTGTGTGTGTGTGTGTGTGTGTGTGTGTGTGTGTGTGTGTGTGTGTGTGTGTGGATATTGTAAATATTTTCATTGTCTCCATTCACAACGGTGTCCACCATGAGTCCATTGATGAACATCTCAAAGCCAAATGACTCTCCTGCAGCCAGGGGGGCTGGGAGGCGAGGAAAGACTATCCCTTACCTTCATTGTTGGTCTCTATACCATTGTGCACATGAATGGGCCCTAAACATTGAAACAGAATACTACCAGAAAATATACAAAAAGTATTTGATTTGAATTCAGAGGATGAGCAACATAGAAGGAAATGTAACTTCAAGCCTCAGTTGTGTGTCTCTGTAGTTTGCGTTAAACTGTGGAATTCTTTACCAAAAGGTTTAAAGGGCTGTATTAACATCTTCAGGTTTACGAGAATCAGTGTTTCCGCCAGACCAGGGCTGAGAGGGCGTCCACCCCGAGAGCAGGGGGGTGGTTGTTTTGAATTTTGACTTGAGCCGTCCCTTATAGATACTGTATTTTTACATTAGTGAACTGGATCATTTGGCTCGGCTCTCTTAAAGCGCCGGCTCTTTCGGCTCCTAAACGGCCCTTCATGTTACCACAGTTTACCACGGAGCCTCAGTTTCGCCGCTGCGAGGCTCTGGTGCTCGCAGCTCACGCGCATGCTCCACTAAACCCTGAAGTACAAGGCCTATATAAGGTGTAGTATACAGTTTAAAGGTCAACAAATACATGTATTTATCAGGTAACTATTAAGATCTTTAGAATGAATGAGAGAATGAGCAGAGGGAGGCTCTCAGACAGCTGTAGCAGCATGTGGGGCTCACAGCTGATGCTCCTCACATCACACACCAGGTTAAGAAACAGCATCCTGTCTGACGAGCTGCATCCAAACTGTCAGAGCCTCAGCTCATCGTGTTCTCCTGAACTTCTGCTCTGTGCCCCGGGTACAGTATTGTGTTTCGACAGTTGAACATTACACAGGGTTCGTACGGGTGCTTGAAATCCTTGAAAATGCTTGAATTTTTACGAGGTGTTTTCATGACTTGAAAAGTGCTTGAATTTTGGGAATGGTGCTTGGATTTGAGATAAAGTGCTTGAAATTGTAAATGCTTTACTTTTACAATAAATTGCTGTCTGACTGAATAGTTCGCTTTTTAGATTAAAAGAAAATAAAGAAGTCGGAGCGAGCTTAGTTGCTTCGCTTCTACATAAAACAGCTCCGCTCCGGCCTTCCCGCGCTATGCGCGCGACCTGCAAGTGTTTTATTTGTGTGACCTGGGCATTCTAATGAGAGAATGACAGTATGCCAGGAGGTTGCTGTTTTAACGAGCGTTGGCTATCCGAAAAGAAATACAAGCTGTGGCTAAAACGAGGATCAACCCAACGATTCGCCTTCTGCACAGTTTGCCACAAAGAATTTCAATTATTCGCGATGGGAGAGTCTGCCCTGACGAGCCATATGAAAGGTAAGCCGTAGTAGAGCATTTTGGATTAGGCTAACGTTGCATGTTACGTTTGTTTAAGCTAGTAACGTTAGCGAACTCGATGTGGGATAATTGCTATATGCAGGTGACAATAATAAAAAGGAGCGTACCTATGTCAGTATGTGCGACAGTCGCCATCCTGTGGTTTTCAGAGGATGAAGCACATAAAAGCAATGTATTTCTACTGGTAGTATTTTTCGTGCCTAAACTTGCTCCATCGAAATCAGTCACATTGACCCGAAGACACATTTTGAGTTATACACTGTTGGAAAGAGGATATTCCTAGCTTTCTAACGGAGGAAACATATTTTCGTTTGTATTACTGGTCTGAGGGAAGCTCGCGAGTGTGTCAGGGTGTCTGCGGGGTCTTAAAAAGTATTAAAAGTTGATAAATCAATTTAGCGAAAATTAAGGCTATTAAAAAGTATTAAACGGCATTTTCCAAGGTATTAAGAAGGTTCACAGCAACGACAACATGAAACACCCTTTAATTTACTGAAACGACATGTCGGGAAACCCCCTCAAGGCGGCCCCATGCATAGCGCGCCGTAAAAATGCTGCTTCTTATTTTAAGTTTCGTTGCCTTGCTCCGATCTGTGGGGGGGGTCCCAAGGTGAGTAGACCGGCATACGCAACGCTCTGGGGGTCCAACGGCTCCGTGTGTAAGCCCTATATGATCATTTTCTGATAAAGATGAAATAGCCCGCCTCCCTCTCCCCACGTCTCCTGCTGCTGCTGGGCTGTCAGAAGAGGGGGAGGAAAAGAGAGGCAGGCACCGTTTATTAAATATTATTATACAGAGAACAGAGTCGTTATCAATTTGTTTTAAAGCTCAATAAATAACAAAGAAGACCTCAGATCGGCACTTTTCTAATTTTGTACGGAAGATTTAAACTTTAACAGACATGTTGACCGGCGGAACATTTTTTTTAACGGAAACTCTGCCGCACGGTTCCCTCGTCCCTTGGAAGAGGCCGAGAGGTGGGTGTTTTTCATCTGCTGGTGGACTACCTGAGAGGTATACAGCAGGAGAACACGCCGTCCACCGCGGAGAATAAACAGAAGGGCAACCATGCTCCGGGGTCTTCTTCGCTGCTTTTGGTGTATTTTGTGTCGGCAGCAGCGCCACTTACAGGCCTGACATATGTACTACAGCGTTTCCAGCATTTCCAGCGGTCTAGTGTGAACGGACACATTAATGAATCGAATGCGTGTGAACGGAAGACTTTTTTAGGTTTGCGTATGCGTTTTACCGTATGCGTCCTCGTGGGGCCGGGGTCTAAGCCAAACTATATCCGGTCACAGAGATCTGCTATTGTCTTTTGTAAACATATGACAAATGTGTGAGGGTGATGACATCAGAGCATCGTCCTATGTGCCAGGGCTTTAGCCCCGGACAGCCCCAGCCCAATTTAACCCCTGGGTATTTGAGAGGGAGCTCCTATATGGCATTACCCCGCTGAAGCTCACCAAAGTTTAACATATTTCATAGTTCAAAGTTTTGTCAATTGTTTTGTTTATTGGTCAAATACTGGTTTCTAATGGTTTCTGAGGAATTTTACTGGAATGAAAGAGCACAGAGTCTACAGAAGCAACAAAGCAGCATACTGCATTAAACCTGACCTTCACAGAGAGGTTGAAGTTCATGTGGAGAGGAGGCTTCAGTAGTCTCTCTGCACTCTGTTTAGTTGTGCTATCTTACAATCAATATAGTAAATGTGAGGTAAAGTGTGTAGCCAATGTAACCGGTTAGAACTCAAAGTTGCGATGAGGTCTTAAAATGTATGGAAAGGGTCTTAAAAAAGGTCTTAAAAGGTATTACATTTGACCTCAGGATTCCTGCATATACCCTGTGTGTGTGTGTGTTTGCGTATCTTTGCGTTTGTGTGTATTGTGTTAGTTTCCCGGGGAAAACACTCACGAGAAACACCGGCTGTTGTTATGCCTGCTTTGACGTAAAGTTACTCCGTTCTCCGCTTGTAATTATGCCGTTACAAACTTCAAAGTTGTATTTATCATATTTAATTTAATATTTAATATTCTGTAAGCCAAGACTTTGTTTATTTGAAATCAGATGAAAACAAACTGTAATGGACCCTGCCGTGTTATCTATGATTACTATACGCCATACATTCATAATGTCAGCGGGAGGGAGGGGGGAGCATCGCTACGTAAAAGCATTAGTGCGAGGGAGAGCTGTCATCTTCCCTTTACAAGCTTCAAACATGTATTTATCGGGAGATTTTGGCAATAAAAGTTT
The DNA here is from genome assembly GCF_949606895.1 of Notothenia rossii. Lineage (NCBI taxonomy): Eukaryota > Metazoa > Chordata > Actinopteri > Perciformes > Nototheniidae > Notothenia > Notothenia rossii. Next base: position 39,121,128 of record NC_136903.1, read on the forward strand.
CATATTCTGAAAAAAATTCCCTGGAAACCTCCAAAACTCTTACACAGAAAGAGGATCTCTGCACATGCTTTTTTTTATATCAGCTTTGTGTTTCAATGGTTTTTTCCTAACCTTGGAGAGCCGTATGTTTACTGCCACCCTAAAAGGACCTCAAAAATGTTAATACAATTTTTATTGAAAAGTTAGTTGGCTGATTGTTTTATATTGGCTCAGCCAGGTTATATGGGATGCCCAGTCTACTATATATGATATGGGTCACTCATTTTACAATATTAAACTTTGTTTTCTTATCTTTAATTTTTCATCCTTATGTAGAATGCTATTACGAAACACACATTTGGTTGTTTATAGCATAAAGAACATCTGATTTAATGTGAGGTAGGGAAATAATCATTTGAGTATAAGTATGTGCATATAAATATGTAATTTACAACAGCTGTACGCTGCTTGAAAAGCTTGAAAATGCACCTTGAAAATGCTTGAATTTGACTTTGGAAAAGGTGTAAGAACCCTGATTACAGTATTTAGTAAGAAGACAGAGACTGTGAGGTGGTTGTGATTTAGATTGCTCCTGTTTGTTTGAACTTATTGTTATAAACTTTTTGTATGCATTTCATATGTTTATTCTAAATTCACGTCATTCTTTGAGTCTGCAGTGTTGTACCTACATCACACCAGCTCCAAAACGCTTAACAATTAGTAACCTGCATTTCAACTATGTAACAGTAGAACAAATAGCCTAGCATTTTTGAGTCATGAATCTCTTTAGCCTAGTTAGCAGTTTCTATGGGTGCGTTTCACTTCTCTTATTTTTAATTTCCTCGCTCCTCGGGCTCGGTCTCACCGGAAGTTGATTTGTATGCGCCATCTTGAGTAGCGTCCCAGTGGCCTTATTTGTGCCCGAGGAGCGATAACGGAGGAGCGATGATCAAGGAGCTACCAGACCATCCTCCGGTGAAATCCTCTGACACTCGCCACGCCCCCTTACTGTGTATCGCTCACTGATTGGACGATGGAGCGCATGCGCTGATCTGGCTGCTGTCAGACGATCAGTTGTGCGGTGTCATCACAAACGGACGTCGCTTCACGTGACGCTCCGGAGGAGAGGACGTTCCATTGCTCTTAAAACTAATTTCCCTGCTTCTCGTGGTTTCCTTGCGTCTCTCCATGCTTCCCTGGTGGGAGGGACTAGACGCAAGGAAACGAAGCAAGGATTCCATTTAACCGAAGTGAGAGGCACCTTATGTCAAAAATAATTAGCACCTGTCTTTCACATCAAGCACCCTGTATTCTTATGAATTAAGAAATATGACAATTATGAAATTCTTGGTGAATATAATTGCTGTTATAAGTAATAACAATCTCTGTGGTGTTTAAATGTATATGTAGCAACATTAGCCTTCCCCATCGTGTTGTACCTGCAGCGCCGCACTGTGGCTTTCAGAAGACTGCATGATTTGATGTTCCCAAAAAGCCTTTATACCCAATGATTTATTGTAAAACAGCTGCTAATCCAGGCAAACTCCAGTTGTCATAACTACTACAATGTTAAATATCTTTGAATTGCCCATGAAACAGTATTTATGCAAACATTAAATTTCTCCACAGTATACTCTATTGACTGTGCATTTCATACTGACTGGCTGGCAAGTCATTAGGATGAAGCAGACAGCATAAGCAGACATTCTCAGTACATTTGCCAGGGTGAAAAAATGCAATAATGAATGAATCTGGACCTTCAAATGGATGCATCGACTGTAGAATCTTTCGAATGAATGTTGGCTACAAATAAACTGCAGTCTATAGATGTAATGAACAGCTGTAGAGAAAAGAAAATGTGGCCGCAAAGAAGATAAAGGGATGAGAGGAGTATCAAATAAGAGTGTGAAAAGGAGGAAGAGACCTGTATTGTGTGCTATTGAAGGGGGAATACAACTTGAGAGTAACTGTGATGTTCGTCCCTCAGCTGGAGCGACGCCACGAGCAGATGAAGAGGAACCTGGAGGCGCAGTACAAAGAGCTGGAGGAGAAGAAGCGGGTGTTCGATGACGAGAAGCTCCACTGGGAGGCTCAGCAGAGGATCCTGGAACAGCAGAAGCTGGACGCCTCCAAGTCAGTCTCACTACTACTATTTCACTCATTCATCTTACGTATGTTGTACAAAGCTATATTTATTATTAGCATTATTAGGCCAGACTCCCCCCAAGCCTTATACATCATAGACTATGACAGATAGAATCCATACCATCATTTTATGGATGCACTTTTTACAGAGAAACTGCCATTCTATGTTGAGCTCACTACAGACACGACACACTCTGTTTGAACTTGTTTTCACTCTGAGAAAATCCCTGCACTGTTGTGGTGTTACCATGGTTACCAAATCATCTTGGATACATAGTCATAAGGAGCACTTCCTGTAGAGATCACCATCAGCATGAATTTATTGAAATCTTGTTTTTGAATGAATGCTAAAGTCACACTGACAGTCAAATCCTCCTCTTTGCATTCACACTACAACACACTGCTCCAAGGTAACAAACAGCAACACTGTGGCCACTATGTACACAATAATACAAGATCAAACATGGCCTCACAAATAAAGAGGGGTCATTTATGTCATGCACACAGCTGTTTCTATCAAAGGTTTCTAATATATTATATGGCAGATCTAGACCAAATCAATATAATTAATCACGTTATTCTCCCCTTTTATTATGGTGAGTGCGAAGGCAATGTATTCATTTCTTTAAGTGTTGGGGTCAAAATACTGGCCAAAGAAATGTGCATAGAATTTGACCAAAAATAAATAAATGTATTTATATTTTGTAAAGATTTGGTTGAAGATCAACACGTAAAGCTCAATAACGTTTCTCCCTGTTTTGTACAAGATTGTAACATTCCTTTTCTTGTTCCCCACACAGGACGATGGAGAAAAACAAGAAGAAAGGAAAGATCTTCTGAAGAGAACGATTCTTCACTTTTAAACAAACTCGGTTTTCCTTCATCCCCTCTGAAGTTCACATGTACTGTGGCCCTCCAAACACACACACACACACACACACACAAACAGATTTTTTTTCCACATCATCCCTCTATGCTACATTTAACATGTACCACTTGTGACGGATGGAAGACACACACACACTCGTCTCTCAGCAGGGTTACCGTACCTGTTGAAACTTCTTGTTTCCATGGGGAATGCAAGTTTTTGTGAAATTCTATTTTCCTATATTTCCTGACAAAGACGAGACCCTTCCTCTGAGCTACAGTACGACACGTGGCAGGGACCACCCATAGCCATCTGCTCACATGTAGTAGTGTATGTTCTCTAGATATTCCATAGATCTTCAGGTAGACGTACTGTCTCTCTTCTTTAATTCTTCCCAAAAACAACATAACACACTGTACTGTATTCAAGCACTCTGTCATAAAGACCTCATAAGAGTGTGTTAAGAGAAGGGAGAGTGTATGTGAGTGAAGGGAACTGCGTCGGGAGCGGGGGGGAGTCAGGTGGGAATAAGGCCCGTTCATAGAAAGTCAAAATAATCAGCAAATCTTTTAAAAGTGGAATACTACAAGTCTATTTGCCAGCACTGTGAACCCGGAAATATTGAGTACCCCAAAGTTTTATGTCAGAAATGTATAGCACATAGAAACTGCCGGATGCTAACCTGCATATGTTGTGCAATTTGCACATAGACATCAGTTGCATTCATTAGTTTATGCAGACATAGATAAAAGATGGCTTGGTCAATTTTGGTGTGGTTTTGGAGGTTATTGAGGATGTTGAATCAATTTCTGACTTTTCAGGATCATAAGTGGCAGTTTTTAGCCCCTTAAAACTTTCAAATCGACCCAAAATTAATCAAAATCAGTCCACCTGGACGTCAGAAATTGACTCAACATCCTCATTAATTATTGCTAATTAATGTAACATTGCGCAAATTGCCCAACATGCAAGTTAGCATCCAGCAGTTTCTATGTGCTGGGGACCTGAACTATACATTATCATAAAACGTTTGGGGTTCCCAACTTCTCCGGGGTCACTCTAGGACTCTAAGAGCTGGCAGATAGACTAACCTGGTAATGACTACATGTAAGGCCAGTCAAGAAACCTCTGTTACTGAAGAGCTTAATACTTACGTGTTATTGCTATTTGGTCAGTTTCACTTTTTAGCAAATATGTCTTTGGAATAAATGACCATAACTTACCAAACTTATTGTCCTTTTTCCAACGTTTTTGTATTTTTAAAAAAATGTTTGCTGTAATGCTTCCTGTCTCATAACTGTCTTCAGGACATTCCTCTTTTATGGAGCAGTTTTCACTCCAGCAGGGAGATCAATCAAAAGCTAATTGTAGCGGTGAAATAACAAAACAAAGTGGGGCACCAGTAAGCAGATCTTGTGATGGGGAAATTATCCAATCGGCAGGCAAGAACGTCATCTTTGTTAATTTATTTTGTAATTATCCAAATATCCAACATATATAGAACAATTAATTCACCTGTGGCTTTTCCTGTGTTTTCACTGCCCCAGCAGCATTTTTATTTTGAGTTATATATGTTCCGTTTTATTTCCTTATTTCACTGCTAAAAAGTAAAACAAACATTTACCTATACTGGTGTAAAACAGCTGATCAACTACAGCAGCTCCCCTTTATTTTGGACTCAAGCACTGTGTAGTCAGCGTAAATTAAAGGGAAAGATATGCCCCCATGGAAGCAAGTCCAATAAAAAAAATGTCCACCTTAAATGTGGGCGAGGCCGGGCCTTCAGGCAGGTTTTCCGTGTGTGTGTGTGTGTGTGTGTGTGTGTGTGTGTGTGTGTGTGTGTGTGTGTGTGTGTGTGTGTGTGTGTGTGTGTGTGTGTGTGTGTGTGTGTGTGTGTGTGTGTGTGTGTGTGTGTGTGTGTGTGTGTGTGTGTGTGTGTGTGTGTGTGTGTGTGTGTGTGTGTGTGTGTGTGTGTGTGTGTGTGTGTGTGTGTACAGTGAGCAGTGTTGTAATAATGCTGTGTTTGAGGTCATAGAAACTGCAGGGAAATGCGTATAATGCAACAGCAGAAAGGATTCCATGCAGTGTGTGTTTCCCATTAATAAAAGACATTATGCAAAGCCTAATTGGCGTCTACAACTCTATAGGCCACCGTGATTACAAAGGTGTTTAATATAGTGATTCAAGTGATGGATGTTGTCATAGAGCTGAACCCTGTGTGTAAAGGGACGATTCATCAAAAACAAGAATTATTCCTGTTCCTTTCTCCCTGGAAAGTTAAATGTTTGGAGGACTTAGCCAAGTCAGCTGTGTCTCTGAATTTATTTTTGGAATATTCCACTATAATATTATACATAACTGCTTCCTCAACAACAAAACATTCCCCCTCTGATACTCTCAAATGATCTACAGTCCACATCGGAGTCAAATCAAAGTCAGTAATAGTGATGTGTTCCAACCTTTTACTATACTTTTCCAAGAGGTATAATGTTTATTTTCATATGATGATGTTGTTAATAATGCTATATGTAAGATCAAAAAACAAAATCCCTTGTGGTTTTCTTAAGACTCATATAGTTATCTGTTCTTTTTAGTATAGTTTTTAAAATGCCTGCAGTCTTCATGTTGCATTTAAAGACAAAATGCTAAACCCTTACACCTTATCACATAAAATATTACCTTTGTGGATTTGTTTGATTTTATTGTGTACCTACTGGAGGCTGCTCTGTGACCTTTTTCTTTTGTTTTTTCAGATGATATGCCAGGAACAGAACTTGTACTCAGATCAGAACCTATTATATACTTGTCTTAAGAATACACAAATACAGTACATTTCTTTACATGTATACACACACATATACTGTATACATCCATGCCAATGAGTACACTTTCTCAGGACTGCTGTGTTATAAAGTCCAGAGGAAGTCATGCTACAAGTTAAAATTGTGATTTCTTTTTTTAAATGATTTTGAACCACTTGCCCTTGGAATACACACCACAAGTAAGATAAGTTTAGGAGATTTTTTGTTGTTGTAATATTATCCTTTTTTTATATATGTACACTCTTTACTGCTTCTCTTCTTTGTTCGGTCTCTAACTGTACATGGTTAATAAAGTTGACTTGGTTATGCTTTAACTCATGCGAGTGAGTATTCTTCCCGATTTAGTACATCATAACTTTTTTGTTTTACATTCGATTACATTAAGGCTTTATAATATCCTTCACAGTAGACATTTGAACATATATTGCTGATGATCACCACTTTCATTGCATTTTGGATGATTTAGTCAACTTTGTAACACCCATGGTGTTCCCGGTCAACAATGACTGCCATAAAGAAAAGGAATTAGTAACCATCCGGATCAGATAAAACACACACAGAAACACACACACACACACTCTAGATGTGTCCCCCCCCCCCGCCCCGCCCCAGAAACACACACAGAAACACACACACACTCTAGATGCGTGTCCCGTCCCCCCCCTTACGTGCCCAATCCCCCCATGTGAATCACACCTGGCACTCAAACACACACAGAACAATTTGACACATTTCCTGCTCTTATGTGCCCATCCCCCCACATTGATCACACCTGGCACACGCAATACATGTACAGTGTCTATTTTTTGTATATTTACTGCAGTTGTTCATGTATACCAGTAGTCTGATACAATATGTACAGTTTGAAAGGGTCAATGGTTTTTGTTTTAATGTAATAGCAGTTAAAACAGGACCGGTCAAATTTGACCGCGAACACCAAAGTAAGGGGAGGAAACCGAAGACAATAGGAGGGTTGATTGAATAGGGATATATTAAAACACACCTATATGCACAATGCAAACGTGTAAATCAGGAGTGTCCAAAATATTTCACTGAGGGCCACATACAGACAAATGTACGAAGATCTAGGCCCCTCACAAGAGGTGAGGTATATTGCCTCATAACTTATGATTGCAAAATTAATCATATGTAGGTAAATGATGCTTGATAATTGAATATGCTTAAAGAAAGAAAACAGTTGGTCGTAGTTTAGACAACCCTGATATAAATCATATGAGAAATTGAACAACTCAACAGTCAGTTTCACATCCTTTTTTGTACGGAGATTAGAGCAGTTGTTTTGCTGCGGTTTGACATGTTTAAAAGGGAAATGCTCTAAAGTTGCATTTAGTAGCCTCTATGTGCTTTCACAATAGATAATGTGATGAAGTGTCTTTCCTGTTGTCGCTAGCCAATGGGTTCCTAGATTGCATTTTGGCCTATTCCTCTTTAGCTTTCAACACGGACTGTTTACCTGCATGCAACAAAAGACTAATCAATTGTCATTTAGAAAAACCACTGGCATTACTAACAGAAACCAAAACGGATTCATATGCAGATGTTTATAGAGATTAAGATAAACTTGCTTTAGGAATAGTTTGACATTTTGGGGAAATACACTTTCATGCTTAAAGTCAGATGATGAAGTCCTGCTGCCCTGCTTTACCTTTAGACTATTAGTTTCAGGGTTCGCTAAAGCTCATGGCTCACTGGGACACTTGAATAAAACAAAGCCACATTGATGGTAACAACACATTCAAAATGTCTGCTGTGAAAAGAAAAATGTTTCGTCACTAGCTGTTTTTGTACATAGAACAGCGATGACATACAACATTGGAAAAAGATTACTCTTCTGTCAAAACAACGTCTCTTGATGAGTTGATACCTAACGTCCTCTCTGAATGACACAGGTTAAAGAGGTGTGACCCTGATATGCAGAACATGACTACAAAAGAGAAGGAGCTGGGACTTCCTGCATCCAGGGCTCTGTTTCAACGTGCGTCCTTTTTGTTTCTTAAACTTAGAAGTACTTTCACAACAAACATTGAAGATGGTAAAACACTTAATATGAGTCGTTGACTTATTTGTGTGAAAATAATTCCCATGGGTGATAATATAACATATGAAAAATATAATTTGATTTTAAATGTTTAATATGTGTGCATCCCACTTTACTTTACTGAATACTGTTTTTATTTTGTCATTATAATTATTGTCTCTTTACTGTAACTATGTCATTTCCCCTCTGAGAGACTCTCATACATTTATTTCGAGGCAAACTAATCTGTATCTGATCATTTATTAAAACCCTAAAATTATAACCTGAGACACGCAGTCTAAGTCATTTTCTACTCTACCCAGAAAACAGCCACTAATAATGTTAATACATTTATTAATGTAAAATACAAATATCACGAAGGCCTGAAAAACCAAGCATCCATTTCAAGAACACATCAAGTATGCATCAGCTATACAGACCAGGGCTGAGTGCTGCCCTCAGTGTTGTGGAGCAGGTTGTAGACGTCCACAGCCCACCGGAAGGTTCCACTGTAGCAGATCTTTCTCCCTCTGATGGTCTGGATTCTGCACAACATAGGCTACAGTAGAGAAACATAGAATTAGCACTTGTCATGAAAATCCATTTCGATGAAGTTTAATGGTGTAAATCTCCACACAAGCAGTGGGGGAAGAAGTATTAAGCTATTTTACTTGAGTAAAAGCTATAACACTTGTTTTTTCCCTTTTTTTAATACTCTTGTACAAGAAAAATACTACATTCAAACACAAAACATACGTGAGGGTGGGGGGACGAAGTAATCAGCAGCGAACCGCTTCAACACACTATTTCGGTGTATTCAAGACATTCATTTTGTTATTCTACAGTATTGTTGTTTTATAGTTATTTGTTAACTTATGTAAACCCAATTTGTGTTCTTTGAAATTGAAAAGGATATCGCATTGTGTTTGTTACTTTCGTTGCAGTTGTATGTCTTAAGTGTAATTTCTCCACACCAAATTATGCATACTGAAAATGCATTAAAACTGTTTCCTACATAAATCTTACTTCTTGTCTTAACCAGGACTCAACAGTCTCTTGAAGTTAACAACAGTTGGAAATATACACATTTCTATATACCCAGAGTATCATTCACATGTTTAGCAGTCCATACACTATGTATAGTCCTGTAAATAGGCAGGAGGACGCCTATCGTGTCTCGTGGGATATATGGGTGTTGTTGTGACAGTAGAGTTATCACTGACTGGATCTATTGGGATGTCAATTAGCTCTCCAGCGATCTTCTTGAAGAATGAACAGTTCCTGACTATGTGATGTCCATCTCTTGCCGCTGTAACCATTGAGCCTTTGACTTTAAATCACAGTGTAGGGTTTAGTGTTGTATGGTTTGGTGAGTTTGTTATGCTTGGGCTGGCGATGAAGCACAATGTCACCTGGAGTGAAAGTGTGAGGTGTGGCATGAAGATGAGTGTCTGCATGAGATTTCATCTTGGCTTTAGCCTTCTTGTTCTTAGCTCTCACTTCTGAGTCTGAGCTCTTGTTGGCAGTGTGAGTGAATGAAGGGATCTTTGTGTACACTTTGTTACGTTCGTTGGAATAACAGTTCAGCAGGTGAGCTCTCTGTTGTGCTGTGAGGTGTAGATCTGTACTCACATAGAAATATTGTCATCTCTCGCAAATTATTTAGTTTAGTTAATTAATCGCATGATTGTCCATAGTTAATCGCGATTAATCGCAAATTAATCGCACATTTTTGATCTGTTCTAAATGTACCTTAGAGGAATATTTTTCAAGTTTTTAATAATTTTATCAACATATGAGTGGACAACTATGCTTTATGCAAATGTTTATTATCATTTGAACAATGACAAATATTCTCATGAATATTAAACACAACAACCTCTGAACATTACAAATATTCGCCTCAATTCAACCTGGAACCTCTATCATACAATAATACAATACAAATGGTGTGTGTGTGTGTGTGTGTGTGTGTGTGTGTGTGTGTGTGTGTGTGTGTGTGTGTGTGTGTGTGTGTGTGTGTGTGTGTGTGTGTGTGTGTGTGTGTGTGTGTGTGTGTGTGTGTGTGTGTGTGTGTGTGTGTGTGTGTGTGTGTGTGTGTGTGTGTGTGTGTGTGTACAGTGAGCAGTGAGCAGTGTTGTAATAATGCTGTGTTTGAGGTCATAGAAACTGCAGGGAAATGCGTATAATGCAACAGCAGAAAGGATTCCATGCAGTGTGTGTTTCCCATTAATAAAAGACATTATGCAAAGCCTAATTGGCGTCTACAACTCTATAGGCCACCGTGATTACAAAGGTGTTTAATATAGTGATTCAAGTGATGGATGTTGTCATAGAGCTGAACCCTGTGTGTAAAGGGACGATTCATCAAAAACAAGAATTATTCCTGTTCCTTTCTCCCTGGAAAGTTAAATGTTTGGAGGACTTAGCCAAGTCAGCTGTGTCTCTGAATTTATTTTTGGAATATTCCACTATAATATTATACATAACTGCTTCCTCAACAACAAAACATTCCCCCTCTGATACTCTCAAATGATCTACAGTCCACATCGGAGTCAAATCAAAGTCAGTAATAGTGATGTGTTCCAACCTTTTACTATACTTTTCCAAGAGGTATAATGTTTATTTTCATATGATGATGTTGTTAATAATGCTATATGTAAGATCAAAAAACAAAATCCCTTGTGGTTTTCTTAAGACTCATATAGTTATCTGTTCTTTTTAGTATAGTTTTTAAAATGCCTGCAGTCTTCATGTTGCATTTAAAGACAAAATGCTAAACCCTTACACCTTATCACATAAAATATTACCTTTGTGGATTTGTTTGATTTTATTGTGTACCTACTGGAGGCTGCTCTGTGACCTTTTTCTTTTGTTTTTTCAGATGATATGCCAGGAACAGAACTTGTACTCAGATCAGAACCTATTATATACTTGTCTTAAGAATACACAAATACAGTACATTTCTTTACATGTATACACACACATATACTGTATACATCCATGCCAATGAGTACACTTTCTCAGGACTGCTGTGTTATAAAGTCCAGAGGAAGTCATGCTACAAGTTAAAATTGTGATTTCTTTTTTTAAATGCTTTTGAACCACTTGCCCTTGGAATACACGCCACAAGTAAGATAAGTTTAGGAGATTTTTTGTTGTTGTAATATTATCCTTGAAGCACAATGTCACCTGGAGTGAAAGTGTGAGGTGTGGCATGAAGATGAGTGTCTGCATGAGATTTCATCTTGGCTTTAGCCTTCTTGTTCTTAGCTCTCACTTCTGAGTCTGAGCTCTTGTTGGCAGTGTGAGTGAATGAAGGGATCTTTGTGTACACTTTGTTACGTTCGTTGGAATAACAGTTCAGCAGGTGAGCTCTCTGTTGTGCTGTGAGGTGTAGATCTGTACTCACATAGAAATATTGTCATCTCTCGCAAATTATTTAGTTTAGTTAATTAATCGCATGATTGTCCATAGTTAATCGCGATTAATCGCAAATTAATCGCACATTTTTGATCTGTTCTAAATGTACCTTAGAGGAATATTTTTCAAGTTTTTAATAATTTTATCAACATATGAGTGGACAACTATGCTTTATGCAAATGTTTATTATCATTTGAACAATGACAAATATTCTCATGAATATTAAACACAACAACCTCTGAACATTACAAATATTCGCCTCAATTCAACCTGGAACCTCTATCATACAATAATACAATACAAATGGTGTGTGTGTGTGTGTGTGTGTGTGTGTGTGTGTGTGTGTGTGTGTGTGTGTGTGTGTGTGTGTGTGTGTGTGTGTGTGTGTGTGTGTGTGTGTGTGTGTGTGTGTGTGTGTGTGTGTGTGCGCGTGTGTGTGTGTGTGTGTGTGTGTGTTGTGGTGGATCGTTGGAGCTATGTGCAACTCAAGGCGCTCGAATGGGAGCTTTGTGGACCCTGCGATCATGTTGCGCACACTATACGTGCTGAGTGTGCTGACTTTTCGTACAATCTCCCACTGTCTGGCTACCTGCATAAAGTCAAGTGCTCGGCACAGTTGTGGCGAAATGTCGCTCCTCTGTTTTCATTTAAACAGCTCCTTATATCCGTTAGCGCAGCTAGCTAGCACCAGATGCTAACAACAACAATACACGTAAGGTCTCTCTCTCTCACGCCACACATACACACACCCTCCCGCTCCACCCAATAGCCAGTCGGTGCCTGCCGGTGAGCATGGAAGTGTGGTCTGCATCAGCTTGTAGATGGTATTTTAAACTCGATGCGCTCTGAAACTAAGTGGCGGCTGAGGAAAAAAAATACACATGCGTTAATCGCGTTAAAATAATTAGTGGTGTACATTTTTTTGTTGCGTTAACGCGTTAACTTGACAGCCCTAGTTTTTTTGTCTTAGTCTAGTGATTTTCCCCTTTTAATTTTGAATAGTAATCTTTCCTCTCGTTTCAGATACTCTGACCTCCCTTCCTTGTGTGTCTCCCACTCCTGTGATTGTCGACCACGACCCTGATTGTTTCCACCTGTTCCCCATTACCTGGTGTATTTATTGTCCTCGTCTCCCTCTCTCCTGTGCCAGTTCGTTTCGTTTCTTGTGACAGTCTACCAGCGTATCATGCCAGAAAGAATCCCAAGCAGAGCTTTGAGCCACGTCTTGTCTAAGTATTCTTATATTCATGCTCCTAGTGTTTTTCCTCATTGAAGTGATTTTGTTTTGTTAGTGTTTTTTCCTCATCAAGAGCGACTTTGTTTTGATACTGTTTTTCCTCGTTAAGAGTGATTTCGTTTTTGCTTCCCACTGTCGTTGAGCTTTGGTTTGAATAAAATCTTTTTTTGTAAAAACCTGTGTGAGTCGTGCAATTGTGTTCAAACCCGTTTATTCAGTCGTAACAAATATGTTCAAATGTTGTTTCCAATGAATTCCCTGTGTTTCTGCCACACGTATTGCTTTGCCCAGTGTGCACATTAATCTTTCAGCTGTAGCGTTAGCTTGAAGCCAAAGCGGTTTGATCCGGCGATGATGAAATCCTAAGTAGTCTGCAAACTGAGAGAATTGGCTGCTGTTGAATGGGGGGCCATTATCAGTTTTTACCACTCTGGGGATATCAAACATAGAGAAAACTTTGTCCATGACTGGGATGATTGTGTTAGCTGAAGTTGATCTAACACTCAACAACTGGGTAGCGTGTATAATCATCTATCATGACTTAACAGCTTTTAACCTGTTGGTAGTGGTCCATAAAAGTCTGCGCTGATGCTGTGCCAGGGTGCTTCTGGTAGACTTGACATTTTTAATGGCTCAGTATGTAAAGCTGGGGTATTTGCCTGACATGCAAGACAGCTGCTTACTGATGCTTCTGCTCTGATCAATATCTGGAAACCACACCTTTGTTCTGAGTAGTGCTTTGGTTTTAGCGATGCCCTGATGTCCTTCATGAGCTAGCTGTAGGACTCTATCTTGTAGGGCTGTGGGAATCACTATTCTAGTGCCCCGTAGTACTATGTCTGATGCATGTGATGTTGTCAGCTCGCTGCTTACTCGTCTAAACCAGGGGTTTTCAAAGTGTGGGTAGGTGAGCCTCCCCTCAGAGAACATAAGAACAGCCGCGCCCCCCCCTCCCAATTATTATTGCTGTTATTATTATTATTATTATTATTATTATTGTTGTTGCTGCTATAATGCAGGGGTATTCAATTGCATTTCAAAGAGGTCCAGTAAGAGAAAATGTAATTAAATGCTCTGTTTTCGCTGTCTACCTTCCATCCATCCATCCATCTTCTCCCGCTTATCCGTGGTCGGGTCGCGGAGGTAGCAGTTCCAGCAGAGAGCCCCAAACTTTCTTTTCCCTGGCCACATCAACCAGCTCTGACTGGGGGATCCCAAGGCGCTCCCAGGCCAGAGAAGAGATATAATCCCTCCATCTGGTTCTAGGTCTACCCCTTGGTCTCTTCCCAGCTGGACGTGCCTGGAACACCTCCCTAGGGAGGCGCCCAGGTGGCATCCTAACTAGGTGCCCGAACCACCTCAACTGGCTCCTTTCGACGCGAAGGAGGAGCGGTTCAACTCCGAGTCCCTCCCGGATGACCGAACTTCTCACCTTATCCCTAAGGGAGACACCAGCCACCCTGCGGAGAAAACCCATCTCGGCCGCTTGTACCCGCGATCTCGTTCTTTCGGTCATGACTGTCTACCTTCCGCCATTTGAAATTACTCCGACTGTTTCTCTCCTCTTGTCTCGTCTCTGTGTGTGTGTGTTTGAATCTATCGTGCTGACTGCACCGATTTGATTGGCTGAGTAGCGTCACCTCCTTAAAACATTAACTTTTTAAAACCTTTTTATTTTGTTGTTTTAAACATATTGTATAAAACTCCCCCACTACTTGGACTATTCCTTGCACCCCTCTAGAATAAGCCCTCGCCGACACCTTCTTACAGAGGACAGGCACATCTAGCTGCAGCACGACCCGTATATTTCCGCACGCCGTGTTCTCAAGACATTTTTTTTTTTAACATTTTCAACATGGTGGATAAATCCTTATATGCTCCCGGCAACACACTGAACGTCAACTTTGCCTCCTTATTACGCTCACCCCTACTTTATTGGGAACAATGAGTCTGCATCTTTGATGCACACAGGAATAAACGCAGATCATCCTCTGGCTGCAGCCTTTACCGGTAGGTACTTGCTTTTGATCAAAGTCAATGCGGAAAACCTGCACTCACACAGGTAGGTGGAGGTGAAGGGAATGAGCACTTTTACAGCCTTTTTGGCGAGGTGGGGGAACTCGGTCTCCACAGACAGCCACAAGTGGGCAAGTGTCACTTTACTCATCTTTTTCTCGTTCTTTTGTGTCTCATGCTGCGCCTCCCCTGAAGCTCTCTGGCGCCCCCCAGGGGAGGTGCGCCTCACACTTTGAAAACCGCTGGTCTAAACTGTTTTAATATGGCAGCGTGTTGTGATTCATCAGTCTTATGCCATGTGTTGTGAGTTACATGAGAGATTACCTCTTGAATGATTGGGTCTTTAAGTGTCTCTGCTTTGATCTCTGTGAGTGTCATAGCTTTGGGTGTTGCATGAGTTGCAATGAAGCTTACATACTCTTCTGCGACTTTTGCTGCTCGTGTGCTGTCACTTGTCTTTGACGGTAGAGGGTGTCAAGACATGTAGTCAGCTGGATTGTCAGCTCCCTTTCTGTATTCCACCTTGAAGTCATATGGTTGAAGCCTGAGTCCCCATCTTTCAATCCTCGCAGGTGGTTTTGACATGGGATTGTTCCATATGATTTCCAGTGCTTTATGATCTGTCACTAGTTTGAAAGGATGACCATATACTGTATGTCAGTGGTTCTCAAACTTTTTCTGTCAGGCCCCCCCTTTGGAGAAAAAAAAAAGTCGGGCCCCCCCAACACAAATAGTCAGGCTCAGTGGCGGCGCCAGAAATTTATTTTGGGGGTGCTGTGGGGTAGCTTGACGTTTCATAGAGGGTGCTCAAACATTTAGGGTTTCCCATTAATGTACCGGGCGCTACAGTGGAATTTTCTACTGCAACATTCCCCACGCATATACACAGTGAGACAGTTACAATGAAGGCTCGATAATCAGCTCACGGCATAGGGTAAAGTGCTATTTTTATAGGTGGTGTGTGGACCTCACATAGGGGGGTCCGGGGGCAAGCTCCCCCGGGAAGATTTATTTTTAAATATTGAAGTTAAATGCATCAATCTGGAGCACTTTGAGAGCAAAATGAAGAGATCTATGGATACATCTCTCAACACCCATATGAAACAGAACTGTAAACAGATTTACTTTTTCTTTATGGATATTTTACAAATCACCCTTTTAAACGTTATTCTTGTTTTACTGCCATATAGTATTTCATACCTGTTTTTCATTTATTCTCTTATTTTTTTATGACTATAATGATCATATAAACGTGTGCCTCAGAAATAATTGTTTACATTAATCGTGAACAAACCGTTTGAGACCCACTGAGATAACTTAGACTAAAGTGAACTATCTAAACACTGAGAGTCCTTTAGCTCAGGGGTTCCCAACCCCCGGTCCGCAGACTGGTACCGGGCCGTGGAGGTGTTACTGCCGGGCCGCAAAATGGCTGTGAGTTTATCGTAATATTTGCAGAATTAGAAATATTTAAAAATATTTTATCAGTGTTCATTTATGCACAGAGAAAGTTACCGGTGCGCCAATAGGAAGTGGAGCACACAGGGGACAACCGTTTAATCGCAGACTGTTATGTTTATGTGGGGAAGTGGCAGTGCATACATTATTTGAGATATATTTCGAACTCGGACTTCATTTTAAGGACATTGCGGCCAGGGGTGTAGAGCTATTTTTTTTATTTGTAAAACCTCCTTCACTTCATGAAATGGCTGCAGCATCAGGAGGCAGCCTCTGAGAAGTGCAGCACCAGCGTGTACACACAGCCTTCACTGTGTTCCCCACTGCAGGCTGCTACGTTTCACACACACACACACCGAACGGCCTGATTATTACCCCTATTACTCGTTGTATGAAGGAAATGTCCGGTCACAAAGGCACATGATGTGTGTGTGTATGTGCTCTGCCCAGCTCCGCTGTGTGTGTGTGTATGTTTGGTGTGTTTGTGTGTGTCCAACAACGGCATTTGTTTTCAAATTACCATGAACAGTAATTTACACACATCTGGCCAACTCCATAGGTATGTGGGTGTTCCCAAAAGAAGTTAGTTTAATCTTAATCTCGATGTAGTTCTAAATGCTGTCGGAGTGCACCGGAACGAACGCCCCGGTATGACGTTATTATGGCTGGCAAACAAGCTAGGGGTCTCCCTGACATTTCAGTTGTATCAATATGTGTACAGTGGTCCTAATTTGTTTTGATTGTATCCTGGTTTTAAACGTTGTTAATATGTTTTGGATGCATATTGTTCTATTATTTGTTACATACAATGTAACAGCCTGATATTGCCATATTAGGCTATATTATATTATATATTATATTAATATTTGTAAAGCGGTCCTAATTTTTTGTTTTAATTGTATCCTGGTTTTAAACGTTATTAATATGTTTTGGATGCATATTAGTATTTCTTCAGGCTGTTAAAAACAATTAGCCTCTGTTGCCACCTGCTGGTGAGTAAATATTAAAATCAGCTAAAATTGACAACCGGTCCGCGAATCTTTTTTAATGTATCTGCCGGTCCTTGGCACAATAAAGGTTGGGAACCCCTGCTTTAGCTCACTGAGTCTCTCAGTCTGACAGGAGAGGACTCTCCTCCACTTTGTTGTTGAAAAAGCTCCTTATATCCGTTAGCGTAGCTCGCTAGCACCAGAAGCTAACAACAACGATCCCCGGTACCAGTGCGCTCTCTCTCTCTCGCTCGCGCACACAAAAGGGCTCGTTCCACACACACACAGAGCCGAGCTTTAATGAAACACAGAGACCCAGACGGAATAGTACTGCATCATATTATTTTCGAATAAATAATTTTTAAATGTATGATTTTTTATTTTTTTATCTTTTACATTTTTTTTTTTTACCATTTTTCCTCCTGGTCTCTCGCGCCCCCCCTGGTATGCCTCTGCGCCCCCCACTTTGAGAACCACTGCTGTATGTACAGGTGGAAATGTTCACAGCTCCACACAATAGCCAGTGCTTATTTTTCAGTCTGGGAGTATCTCCTCTCTACATCACTTAGAGACCTACTTGCATATGCTATTATGTGCTTCACCCCTTTTTCATCATGCTGGCAGAGGATAGCACCCAGTCCCACAGGGCTAGCATCCACTATAAGTTCTGTATCTCTGCCAGGGTACAAGTATGACATGACTGTGTCGCTGGTTAGACTATCTTTCAGTGTCTTTAGGGCAGCTTGCTGTTCTGGGCCCCATACCCAGGGTGTGTCTTTTCTGGTGAGCCTTCGTAGCGGCTCGGAAATGGATGAGAAATCTTTGATGAACCTGGAGCAATAATTGGTCATGCCTAGCAGACTTCTGACCTCACTCTGATTTTCAGGATCTGTGCTATGATGGACTGCCACAACCTTTTTGGGATCAGCTGAAACACCTTGCGCTGAGAAGATGAAGCCGAAAAACGATTAAGTGTGAGACCACTGTATTTCAGTCTCTGGAACAGGGCTCTGAGGTTGTTGTCATGCTCAGCCTGAGTGGCACCATGAACAATGATGTCATTGCTGAGATTCTTCACACCTTTCAGACCGTGCAATGTTTGGTATATATCATTTTGGAACACCTCAGCAGCAGAGGATATGCCAAAACTCAGTCTTTTGTAGCGTCTTAGTCCAAGGTGAGTGGAAAATGTTGTGATGTATCTGCTGTCTGGATGAAGCTCTAGCTGGTGATATCCAGCTCTCAGGTCAAGTTTACAGAACACAGTTGCTCCGTTTAACTCATGTATCACGTCATCCATTGTGGGGGTGATGTGTCTTTCCCTCTCTATGGCTGTGTCAGCCTGACGCATGTTAACCCAAATTCTTACTTTTTTCGGGGTCTTTAGGCTTGGGTGGTGCAACAATAGGTGATACTCATGGAGTCGGTCCAGTCACCTCCTCGATGATGTCCTTTGCTTCTAGCTTGTGAAGCTCATCCTCAACCTTCTGGCGGATGTGGAATGGTACTCGTCGAAGTGGTTGACATGTAGGTTTGATGTCAGGATTTATATGAAGCTTTACCTGAACGTCTTTCAGTTGTCCTATTCCCTTAAACAGCTCGGGATTGCTTTCCACCAGCTCATCTGCGACTGTGAGATGCTGTGGTCTGGATGACACATTTTAATCAGTCTCTGTTACGGTAGAGTGAGGCAAGCAGGACCCAAATGCAGATAATACTGATAATAGCTTTATTTCAAGGATAAGAATAAAACTCGGACAAACAGAACACTCCCCGGTAAACTCAGTCACCAACAAAAGACGAACCAACACTGAACACAGGAAGAGACAAGACTAAATACAGGGAGGGGTAATCACGAGACGAGAAACAGCCGGGCAGAGGAGGAGAAACACAAGGGCAACAGGTGAACACACTCAGACAATTAGACACACCAGGGAAACTAACGACAGGGAGGAAAAACACAGGAAGAGGGACCAGACAATACACAAGGAGGAAAACATGACAGGGAGAACCGAACAGCAAAATAAACCCAATACAAGACATACAAAACTAAAAACGTGACATAACACAAGAATCGTGACAGTCCCAGTGTTTTGGATGTCTGGTAGCTTCGAATATTAAATCCATCTCCTTTGATCACAAATAATGTGCACATTTTGTTTTTCTGTCCCTTCTCCACATTGCACCTGAATGATCCACGAACAGGCAATGGGACGTTGGAGCGGAATGGATAAATCTTTGTTGTTGTGGGTAGAGATGTCCCGATCCGATCACGTGATCGGGGATCGGAGCCGATCACGTGATTTTTAAAAGAATTCGGGAGAAAAAAATCGGGGATCGGGATTTTTATTTTTTTATTTTTTAAAATTTTGTATTCAATGTTACTAAACAAAAATGACAATTTTCAAGTCTTAAAGTCATCCTGAGGCCTTAGTTTTGGTTTCAAATTACACAACATCATGTATGTGTTGCTTCTTTATGGGCTTGTTTTCATAAACCTGGTTGCTTATTTCTCTCAAATCTGGCAACAGAGTGGGCAGGGCCGCAGTGTCTAATTGTAGCAGTAAGCTAACGAGTACTGATAAGCTTTATTTTGTTTTGATCCAATGCTGCACAAATGAACTGATCCAATGCTGCTGTGAAAAAAAGAAGCTATATCCATGTTGGATAGAATATCCCAAAACATTTTTTCTCTTACTGTAATGCATTGCATAAAGATCGGATCGGGAAAAATCGGTATCGGCAAATTGTCAAAATCAAATGATCGGAATCGGATCGGGAGCATAAAAAGGTGATCGGGACATCCCTAGTTGTGGGGCTGAGTTGTGGTGCAGCCCCTCTTATATGATGAATCTTCTTAGCATGCGTGTTATCTCTGCTTTGTGCCTGTCTCGTGTCACTGTCTTTAGATCTTGAGCGACATTGCTTTGCAAATTGATTTAGTTTACCAGAGGCTCTACATTGTTTGCTTTTAGCAGGGCATTCACCATCATGGGGATATTTACCTCCACAGCTTCTGCAGCGGTTGCTGGAAAAGCGTTTCTCCGACCATTTACTGCTGCTTGGATGCTTCTCTGCGGTCTTTTGATCCAGCCTGTTGACTGTAGCTGTTGTGCCCTTTTCTATGCGACTTGCTTGAAGTTCGGACAGCTCCATTGTTCTCCCATGGTCTGAAAGTGCATCTAGGCTTCAATCTGGTTCTCTCAGTGCCTTTCTGAGCAGTCTGGATGATGCACAGCTTTGTATGATTTGCGTTTTAATCTCTGCATCCATGCTGGTAAACTAACAGTTCTTAGCTAACATCCTCAACCTTGTGTGATAACTGTCCAAAGTTTCACCTGGATCTTGCTTAGCTTTTCTGAAGATGTACACTAGATATTGGACGTTTTTCTTGGGTGAGAAGTATGTAGATAGCTTCTGCTTAGCGTCTGCATATTTGTCATCTTCTGCTGCTAGTGTGTCGTAGATATCATGCACACGTTCTCCCGCTAAGTGCAGCATTAATGCCTTTAGCCTAGCATCGCCATTTATGGTCATAGCAATGGTGTAGTTTTCAAACCTTTGCATCTATTTCATCCAGTGAGGTCCGACAGAGCCAAGTTCCGTTTCTGTGTCAAACGGTGTGAGAGAAGCGGTATTCATGGCAATTGCTGCTGCGATGCGCCGACTGCCACATTTCCGTTTGTATCTTAGCGTAGTTGGCTTAGCCTCACTCTCCACTTGTCCGTCTTTCTTCCTTTTCTTTTTCGGAAAACTCAGCGAAGTCCGTGTTTATCCTCCGTGTGTCCTTTCGCTTACTCCTCGTCGCCAATGTAATGTTTCCATGTTGTACATGAAAGACTCAACTTGCTGGACGTTAACAGGGTTTATTCACCAGTGCTGGCTCACACACGTTATACATGCTTACTGTGCATTTCATCACTGCTGGTGTATGTATATGCTGTGTAGACAGCAGGGGGCGCAGTTATACTGAGAGCACAATACATTGACATGAATATCACAAGGCCTAGTACATATAAATAAATACTAGTGACAGTGACATGAGCAGTTATGTTGAGATGTGACATGCAACGCAGATGTAAAGAGAATGTTGTGTTAATAGAGTGGCGAAGTCCCTCCCCTTACGGTGGACCTCCATGGGACCTTATTTCGGAAAAAAATATGTATTGAAGTCAATGGAGAGAGAAAGATTATCTTTTGATCCCGTTTGAATTGTGCCACGAATTAGATATGATTTTTGTCAATTTAAAAGATAATTTTGCAAGTAAAAAAAAAAAAATGTGTCGTAAAACTGTGAAGTAACATATTTGTTTGTGTGAAACGCTCAATGAACTACATCTCTGGTCTCGCATAACAACACACGTCACCAAGATGGCCGTCACTACTCGAGGAAACTGGCTTCCAAGCCAATGTTTCAAGGATGCTACGTCATCGAGTGCCGCCGAAGGACTGTTCCAATCTCCAGCATACTTGGAATTCCACCGAGGCCGCGTCCTTGGTTTGGGGGTAATTTCGAGGCTGCACATGGCTAGACTTCGCGTCCTTAAAATACCCACAATGCTTTGCGCACGGACCAATTTCCCAAATCTGTGGCGGAAAATGTAAGGCGGGGCCTCTCATATGACGCATGTTGTGTATTAGTAAAATACATTAATGAAGCAAGGGACAGAGGATACGGGTACTAAGCTCTTTACTGTTATTCATGCTTCTTTTTCCCGCCACAGCATCAACTCCAGGGCATACACTTATTCTCTCAACATTGTACGTTACTCTGGTTACAGTGCGCCCCCTATTGGCAGGAGTATATCAGAACACAACATTTCCCCCTTTCTTAAAAGAGTTATTCTCCACTTGAACAGTATGCATAACATTAGCATTTTAAAAAGACACTTCTGTAGTAACCATCTGTAATATCAATAATAACTTCTCATATCACAATATGCAGAACATTTTCAAACGTTAATTCAACCACAGTTTAAGTGACATAGTCCTCAATCCAAGCAGGCTGCTTTCTGATTCGCTGGTTCCTGCTCTGAGCACCATGCACTGTAGCTGGCTCAGCAGGCCTCACTTCTTCTGATGGAGGAGTGAACGTTTCTGGAAGCACCGACAGGTGTGAAGCATCCCAGTTATATCTCTCACAGGCTCCGCCCTCTACTGGACTCTATGGGTACTACCTTATCATGCAAGCATTCACCTACTGAGATTTCTATAGACGTAGCCGTCCCCTGGGTGGGCCTACCTGAATGCGTGCGCATCTCACCTGACCACCATCCTTTACTCTTCAGCGAGCGGAGGTGATAGCCTAGCACTGAGTCCGAGACGTATTTTTGGAGAGAAAGGAAGAAAGAAAGAGAAAGAAAGTTAGCGGGCGCCGATCCCCACCACCTCTGCTTTGAGTGTTTGGGGGACCAGGATATGGCCGAGGCGGTGCCATTTCACGTTCACCATCCCTTCCGAGTCTGGCGTCCATGGAAGTCCACCGTCCAGGGCTGTACTCTCCCTGGATGATGATCATGGCGGCGGGTGTGTATGCTACTCGCTCAGTGCTAGAGATGCCCCCGCCTCACCAGGTCAGAGCGATTATTGGGCCGCAAGGCCGAATAAGTAGCTTGGTCCACGAGCCTTGACGCAGGCCCGGTTCCCCCGGGGACCGGTGCTCGGTGGCTTCACATGATATAGGGTCGACCCTACTTCATCACAGGCCGCCACCGCTGCCTGCCTTGTGATGTCCCTGGGATATCACGTCGCAGGGCATTTTTCCAAAGAGGACCGTGTTGATCTCCTGGGAGCCCCCGTCTTTACGGAAGGGCTCTATGGATCGATCTCCTTGCTCACGGGATAAGGAGTAATCGCAGCGTGGCTGATTCTTGCCCATCCCCAGCAGAAGAAACACTGTCCTACACTCCCCACCCCCGCTGTAAACCCCAGTATAGGGAGCCAGCAGGTGGGCGTGTGCACGTGAGTAGAATAAACCTTGTGCTGTCAAAGCACTGTGCGGGTTCAAGAGACCCTATTGCCGGCGTGGTGTTGTCAGAAAACACACCTTGCCTGGTATAATAGCTCCGATTAATGCATTTCACCGTTGAATGGGAAATACAGCATTAATACGTGGGCGCGCGGCCCTCGTAAGAGTGGCCGCGGTGCGTTCAGGGACCTCCGCAGGGGAACAGTGGTTTCTTCTTCTTCTTCTTCTTCTTTTCTTTAATGGCGAATCGCTTCCACTTGGAGCATATATCGCCACCTACTGTTGAGTTATTAAATGTTCATACTAAATCCTTGTCCTCAGACCAGTGCTTTTGAGGAATTTGAAGATCAGCTTGTTTGCTTCATTTCTTGATTTACTTTCAAATATTGCCTTGAAATCCATGTCCTTGATGTTGAGTTGTTCCAGTGCAGTTTTCAGAATGAATCTTTGTCTGTTATAATCCGGCCAGCTAAAAAATACATGATGTATTGTCTCTGGTTGTTGGCAACCATCACAATTGCCATTTGGATGTTTTCCAATCAGATGCAGTGATGAGTTTAGTCCAGAGTGTCCCAATGTTATCCTGCTGTTAATGCTCTGCTCTCTTCTACTACTCCCCCAAGTGCTTCCTGTTCCTACTTCCCTTCGTATCTGATATAAATGTCTTCCTTTGGTGTTACTGTCCCATAGTTTTTGCCATTGTTGCTTGATAACCACTTTTGTAAAAGATTTGACTTCTGCTCTACTGATGGGTACCATAATATCAATCTGGTTTGCTTTCAAACCACATTTTGCCAGTTGATCCACTACTTCATTCCCTCTAATACCCACATGCGCTGGAACCCACACAAATTGAACAACAATTCCCAGATGAACTAACCTAAACATGCTTTGTAAAATTTCATGTAAAATATCCTGACGACATTCTGAAGAGAAGTTGTTTATACTCTCCAGAGCTGCACTGGAGTCAGAGCAAATGACCACTCGCATTGGCTGTATTTCCTCTACCCACTGAAGTGCTAGAGAGATAGCCATCATCTCTACTGTATATACTGCAATGTGATCACTTGTACGCTTTCCCACTTTGACTTTTAACTCAGGAACATAAAATGCACAACTAGTTAGACCATTTTCTGGATTTTTGGATCCATCAGTAAATATCTTTATAAAGTGCCCATATTGTTCATGTAGAACAGTGTTCACATAAGCCTGTACATTGAATTTGTTTTTCATTGAATGTACCCGTTTCAATAGTGATAAATCTACTATAGGTTGAGGTAGCAACCATGGTGGAACAGCTGATAACAACACCGTCGGACTAATATTCCATTCTTTAACTTTGAATTCCTTACATATTTCCGAAACACAAAAACAAAAACTTTCTTTTTTTATTTTGTTACTTTCCCAACTTGTTTGTACAGTTTGTTTAGTAGGGTGAGTATCTTTATGACCCTGTAGATTTGCCCAGTAATGAACAATTAACTGCTTTCTCCTCAAAGAAATAGGTATTTCTCCGACCTCTACCTGAAGTGCCGACACTGGTGTAGATCTTACTGCCCCACAGCATATCCTTAGTGCTTGTGCCTGGACTCTATCTAATTTTTGAAGAGAAGAATATGCAGCTGACCCATACACTATTAGTCCGTATTCTATGGCTGATCCAATTAAGGCCGTGTATACGTTCCTCAAAGCAGCTTTATCAGCCCCCCACTTAGTGCCTGCCAAGCACCTCATAACATTTAAAACCCTTTTACATTTATCTACTACTTTATCAATGTGAGTACTCCATGTGACTCTCTCGTCCAACCATATTCCCAGAAATTTAAATGTCTTCACTTTCTTTAGATCTTGTCCATAAAGTTTTAACCTAACCTCCTCACCTATCCTTTTCCTCGTAAAAAATAAAGTTTCAGTTTTTTCCACCGACAATCTAAACCCCCATGTCAGAGACCAGCTTTCAATTTCCGTAATGGCTTCCTGAATCTTAGCTACAATATATTTTACATTTCTGCCCCTTTTCCAAATAGCTCCATCATCTGCAAAAAGTGACTTACCAATATCAGATCCTACTTGTGTACATATATCATTGATCATGATAGAAAATAAAAGAGGACTGATGACACTCCCCTGCGGGGTTCCATTTTCAACTTCATGCCTTCGAGAATATGACTTGCCAACTCGGACTCTGATGGCACGGCCAAACAAAAAATCCATAATCCAATTATATACATTACCTCCCAGACCCATAATGTCCAGTTTTATTAATAATCCTTCCTTCCACATCATATCGTAAGCTTTTTCCACATCGAAGAATACAGCCACAACACACTCCTTGTTCGCTTGGGCTTTCCTGACTTCAGACTCCAGGCACAGCAGTGGATCTAAAGTACTCCGCCCTCTTCTAAACCCACTCTGATAAGGAGTCATTAGTTCATTTTTCTCAATGTAGTATGTCAGCCTTTCTGTTATCATTCTTTCCATAACTTTACACAAGTGTGATGTCAGAGCTATAGGTCTATAACTGCCTGGACTGGTTGGATCTTTCCCAGGTTTCCTAATAGGAATAATGACTGACTCTTTCCATATTATTGGCAGCTTCCCTTTCTCCCAGATCTTATTGTACATCTCCAGCAGCTTTCCTAATGCAAAATCACTTAATTTGGTCAACATTATATAACATACATTATCTTTCCCAGGAGCAGTCATTTTACACTTACTTAATGCTCTTCTCAACTCTTGAATAGAGAAAGGTATATTTACAACACTCTGCGACGAATGTCTTTCTTCATATACGTTAGGATGCTCATCTAACACTTCCTGCCTCCTGATCTTACCTTCTTCTGTCAAATTTTCCAGAGAATGAACTTTGACAAAATGTTCAGCTAGAATTTCTGCCTTCTCCAAAGCACCAGTGGCAACTTCCCCTCCAATCTCTAATACTGGCAGGTTACTCTGATGTCTTATTCCGCTCATCTTCTTAATCATTCCCCATACTTTATACTTTATTTAATGGTGTAGTTCTCCCAATACTTGAACAGAATCCCCTCCAACACTCCCTTTTTGCTCTTTTAACAATGTTCCTCACCTGAGCCTGTGCCTTTTTATTAGTGGTGGGCATAGATTAATTTTTTTAATCTAGATTAATCTCACTGTATTCTTGGAATTAATCTAGATTAATCTAGATTAATTCCAAACATAACGTGGTGGTAATTAAAAGGCTACGAAATTAAATTATGTAATTTAAAATGACATAACGTAGTGTTAACTGTGTTCGTTATTCTCCCGTCCAGGAGAGAAGCTTTAAAAGGAGACTAAATGGAGTCTCTGTGAAAGTTCAATTGGGTACTTTAATTAAAAAAGGCGCGGGTTGGTCACAAGCATGATATTGTTCAGTCAGACAAACAGCTGTGATCTGGCTCTCGATAGGGAAGAGAAGAGAATGGATCTCTCCTCCGGTGCTGTTATATATCCTCTGCTGGCTCCTCCCCGCCAGCCGGCTCGCCTCGTCTCCAATGTCCGTTATTGCATTTAAACAGAGGATAGGTTCTTTTCACATTCAATATATGCTTAACACGCCGTTTCTCCTCATATTCTCTTTCATCACTTTTCATTTAACACATTCTAAACGCTGTAATCAATACTCTAAACAATACTTCTCGGCTCGTTTGATTTCCGGTCATTCCGGATGTTGTCACATGCTACTCGTCTGTAAACAATAATGTATTCAAATAAACTGTACCTTCATTTAATATTCAGCATGGTAGTATCTCGACATCTATAGTTGTAGTGTTAAGTCAGTAGGCTTCGGTTTGCACCACTCTATATCATTTCGCTACTAAATTCACCTCTTCAGGAAATCGTATATTAGCCACATGCTAAATGCTAACCGTAGATGAAGGATTTTCAGAATAAAAGCTTAACTGCTTGTGCACAAGAATTTCTGTTTTTTCAGTATAAAAGAGCATTAAAACTGACGGCATGTTTAAACTACATTTCCCCATTAAAACATTGATTTTAATTTCTAACAGTAGCATACCTAAAGCGAAGGAGTGAAGTTCCCAGCTAGCATCGATGAGGTGTACTGTAACGCCGATGTAGTTGTCGTTGTTAACGGACGTCCAATGGTCCCCAGTCAGTGCTACAGACCTCGCCTCTACCATCTTCTCAACTTTCGTAGCTTTCTCTTCTGCGTGCTGGTCGGCATCTTCCGCATTAGCTAAGGGATGCTTTGCGTTTAGGTGGTACTTGAGACTGGATGAACTCCTACAGTAAACTAATTCCGCATTGCACAAGGTGCAAACAACCTTATTTTTGTCGAGGTTTCCATCGGGAAGCTTCTTAAAAATAAATTTCCCCTGAAGCAAACCCGGCGGCTTCATACCTGCTGTATCCATGTTAGCATGTCACGCTTAATGTGGCTGATTTGACCGGGGTCAGATCCATAGACCGTAGAAGAAACACAGGTCAAAGACTCGATCTCGCCCCCTACAGTGCAATTCGGCTAGGTATACATCCGCGCTAAATTATCAAGGTGAAAGTCATCATAGCTTGCGTAGTATAGACCCAGCTCCCAACCCAACTTTGAGAATAGATTAACGGCGATATTTTTTTTTATCGCCGACAAGAGTCTCACGTTAACGCAGCACGTTAACGCCGATAACGGCCCACCACTACTTTTTATATTCTAATAAATTATGTAATGAATGTGTCTTTCTTAGCTTTCCAAACAGCCTGATTTTGTTTCGGATTGCATCATTACAGTCTTTGTTCCACCACGGTACCATCTTAACACATTTACCAAGTTTCCCAGTTTTATTCCCAATAGTTTGATTAGCGCTTTTACTTATATTTGAAGTAAATTGCTCATTTATTTCATCAATACTTTCTGCCATATCAATCTGATCCAATTCATTATCGCACAATTTAGCAAACATCTCCCAATTTGCTTTAGAAAAAGTCCATCTCATGATAACGTCTAGCTCAACCACATGATTTATATCAAACTTGATTATAATCGGAAGATGATCACTCCCAATACTATTATTTGCCAATACTTCCCAACTGCTACCAGAAGCTAATTCACTTGTTACAAGAGTTAGGTCGATCGCAGACTCTGTTCCATCTCTAAAATTGATCCTTGTACCTTGTCCATTATTTAAACAAACTAATTCCTTTGCCTCCATTAAATCCTCCACCACCTGTCCGTTGTAATCTGTTGATCTCCCTCCCCACATTGTATTATGTGCATTAAAATCACCACACCATATTATTTAATTTCCTTGGCAAAGACTGTCTAATTCCTCTATTTTGAGTTTATTACATGGATTATAAAAATTCAGGACACTAATTTTTCTTTTATTAATCCAAACTTCTACACCCACTATTTCTAAATCATGACTGTTCTTAAAAGTTAGCTTACTATAAGACATGACTTCTCTGATAAAGATTGCACATCCCCCTCCCTGGCCATCATTTCTATCTTGTCTTATAGCAGTATATCCCCCAATTATGAAGTCCAAATGAGTCTTCAGCCATGTTTCTTGAATACAAATAACGTCTGGTTTTTCTTTTAACTGATATATATAGGTCTTGAATTCTTGTCCATTTGCAATAAGGCTTCTAGCATTCCATTGCAGAATGAGAAAAACCATTCATCTACTCACTAATCTGTGAATCATCATTATTGGTGGCTAGCATTTCATGTATCATTTCAACGGTTATATCCTTTATCCCCAAAAATTCACCTGCTGCTTCCACTGTTGTTTTCAGTCTTGACCTCTTTTTTGTCTGTTGTAAAGCAACATTCACCACTTTTCCAATAAAGGCCACAAACTTGTACTTATTAACAATCAATGCATCCTCTCCTATCACACACTTATGTGAACACGTTGTGGAGCTTTCCTTTGCCTGTGGAAGTTTGGGGAAATCTTTTGAAGAGATCATACTTGATGCTACTTGGGATTTCGTAGCTATGTTTAGTGAAACCTTTTCTGTTGCTTCAGCATATGAGACTTTATTTTGCACTTTGTATCTCTGCACCTCCTTGGCCTTTTTCTGCACTTCACAGCCCTGATACGCAGCACTATGTTCCCCACCACAGTTACAACATTTCACCTTAGCACCTGCAGTACAACTACCATATTCATGTTCCCCCGCACATGTTGGACACCTGGGCTTAGTTGCTTTGCACTTGTCTGCCACATGCCCAAACCTTTGGCACTTAAAGCACCGCAGAGGTTTAGGGATGAATTCTCTTACTGGAAAGCTCATGCAACCGATCATTATCTTCTGTTGTATTGTTTCTTCAAACTGAAGAAGAACAGACAAACTATCCACTATCTTACCTTGGTACCTAGTAGG
Organism: Notothenia rossii; assembly: GCF_949606895.1. NCBI lineage: Eukaryota > Metazoa > Chordata > Actinopteri > Perciformes > Nototheniidae > Notothenia > Notothenia rossii. The sequence goes on from NC_136903.1 coordinate 39,150,431, forward strand.
AAAACGCTTTACTACAGTCACTTTCCCCCCTTTAATTTCCTTCTTGAGTTCTTCTATGCCGATTTCTATGGGAACTCCACTGATAACTCCAAGTATTTTCCGATTTGCTCCAGGAACATGGCATTTAATTCGAACTTCATTCAGGGTCTTCATTTTCAGTAACTTTTCCTGTTGTCTTGCATTAATCAACTCAACCAACATCCGTCCTTTGCTCAGAAATCTTGCTTGTTTTATCGATCCAATTTCTTTGTGAATTGCTTTAGTCAGGGCCACTGGATGTAGCTTAGCTGTGGATTGCTCACTAAACTCCACAATCACTTTCCACTCTTCATTCTCAATCCTTTTCTTTACTCTCTTCAATTCATTCTGTGAATCAGATTCACTAAGACTGTCACTTGACATGTCTATCTTCTTTCTTGAAGTCTTTTTCCTTACTTCATTCCATCATCCTTCAGATTCACTTTCCATATCCTCCTCTCCAGGACTCAAAGAAGCCATTCCACCAGCTGCTCTCAATCTCGCACTCACTTCAACGTTCACTCCTATCTCCGTCTACTCAGTCTCAGCACGTGTCCAAGGGATCAGCTGTCCACTCCCCACCGAGCGGAACGGTGGTTTACGTTTGTAAACTCTAGTTCTATCTAGAGTGATGTGTGTGTGTGGGAAAAATGCATTCAGTGAGAACGACTGCATTTATCCCAGAGTAAGAGTGATCTCTCTCCACAATTCCACTTTTGCCCATAATGTCCGTTTCGAAGAGACGGCATTGTGACGGCGCGCGCGGCCCCCCTCCCCTGAGGACTGCGGTCAAGCCAGCCGTCTTTCACTTTTGCGTGGTCAAACCAGCCGCCCCTGTATTTCAAGTGCGCGATTAGTTACAGGTTTACGGGAATGCAATAAAACAACTCTGGGAAGCTGGATTTCAAAGTAAAGGATGGCATGTGGTTCATTTCTATTATTTGCGATTGAGGAACAGGGTAATTTATGAGAATAATGGTGGGACTTATTGCTTCATAAACTTGTTGCACAAATACTATGAACTACTTTTACTGTGTACTTTTTGAGAATGGCAAAATTCCCTCCAGAGAACAAGTAGGAGCATTTTTTGTCTAACTTTGATTTGGGATAAAAAAAAAACATTTCTTCCATAAGTAGTTTATGAGTCTGCCATGTTTGTACTTAATACTTCTTAGACTACTTGCACAAATAATATGAACTACTTTTACTGTGTACTTTTTGAGTAATTTGAGTTTGAAAGTACCCTCTAGACAACAAGTATGAGCATTTTTGTCAACTTTAATGTGGTCTAAAAAACATTTCTTCCATAAGTAGTTTATGACACTGCCAGGTTTGTACTTAATACTTCTTATACTACTTGCACAAATAATAAGAACTACTTTTATTGTGTACTTTTTCAGTAATTTGAGTTTCAAAGTCCCCTCCAGAGAACTAGAATGAGCATTTTTGTCAAATTTGATGTGGTCTAAAAAACATTTCTTCCATAAGTAGTTTATGAAACTGCCATGTTTGTACTTAATACTTCTGAGACTACTTGCAAACATAATATGAACTACTTTTACTGTGTACTTTTTGAGTAATTTGAGTTTCAAAGTCCCCTCCAGAGAACAAGAATGAGCATTTTTGTCAACTTTAATGTGGTCTAAAAAACATTTCTTCCATAAGTAGTTTATGAAACTGCCATGTTTGTACTTAATACTTCTTAGACTACTTGCACACATAATATGAACTACTTTTACTGTGTACTTTTTGAGTAATTTGAAAGTACCCTCTAGACAACAAGAATGAGCATTTTTGTCAACTTTAATGTGGTCTAAAAAACATTTCTTCCATAAGTAGTTTATGACACTGCCAGGTTTGTACTTAATACTTCTTATACTACTTGCACAAATAATAAGAACTACTTTTATTGTGTACTTTTTCAGTAATTTGAGTTTCAAAGTCCCCTCCAGAGAACTAGAATGAGCATTTTTGTCAAATTTGATGTGGTCTAAAAAACATTTCTTCCATAAGTAGTTTATGAAACTGCCATGTTTGTACTTAATACTTCTGAGACTACTTGCAAACATAATATGAACTACTTTTACTGTGTACTTTTTGAGTAATTTGAGTTTCAAAGTCCCCTCCAGAGAACAAGAATGAGCATTTTTGTCAACTTTAATGTGGTCTAAAAAACATTTCTTCCATAAGTAGTTTATGAAACTTCCATGTTTGTACTTAATACTTCTTAGACTACTTGCACACATAATATGAACTACTTTTACTGTGTACTTTTTCAGTGATTTGAGTTTCAAGTCCCCTCCAGAGAACAAGAATGAGCATTTTTGTCAACTTTAATGTGGTCTAAAAAACATTTCTTCCATAAGTAGTTTATGAAACTGCCATGTTTGTACTTAATACTTCTTAGACTACTTGCACACATAATATGAACTACTTTTACTGTGTACTTTTTGAGTAATTTGAGTTTCAAAGTCCCCTCTAGACAACAAGAATGAACATTTTTGTCAACTTTAATGTGGTTTAAAAAACATTTCTTCCATAAGTAGTAGAGGGGACTTTGAAACTCAAATTTCTCAAAAAGTACACAGTAAAAGTAGTTCATATTATGTGTGCAAGTAGTCTAAGAAGTACTAAGTACAAACATGGCAGTTTCATAAACTACTTATGGAAGAAATGTTTTTTAGACCACATTAAAGTTGACAGAAATGTTCATTCTTGTTGTCTAGAGGGGACTTTGAAAGTCACATTTCTCAAAAAGTACACAGTAAAAGTAGTTCTTATTATTTGTGCAAGAAGTCTAAGAAGTATTAAGTACAAACATGGCAGACTCATAAACTACTTATGGAAGAAATGTTTTTTTATCCCAAATCAAAGTTAGACAAAAAATGCTCCTACTTGTTCTCTGGAGGGAATTTTGCCATTCTCAAAAAGTACACAGTAAAAGTAGTTCATAGTATTTGTGCAACAAGTTTATGAAGCAATAAGTCCCACCATTATTCTCATAAATTACCCTGTTCCTCAATTGCAAATAATAGAAATGAACCACATGCCATCCTTTACTTTGAAATCCAGCTTCCCAGAGTTGTTTTATTGCATTCCCGTAAACCTGTAACTAATCGCGCACTTGAAATACAGGGGCGGCTGGTTTGACCATGCAAAAGTAAAAGACGGCTGTCTTGACCGCAGTCCCTGAGGGCGGGCCGCGGTGCATTCAAAGACCTCAGTAGAGAGAAGAGTCACCGCAGCGCGCTCCTCCACAGGCTTTTCGGCAGACGAGGGAGCGCGGTGCGACGGTGAGACGAAGGGAGAGGTGCCGGCACGGAGATCTCGTGCCCGCGGCGCCCTCCACCTCTTCAGCCCACCCCGTGGAACCGGCGTGCCGGCACTCACGGGGACGGGCTGCCCGTCTTCACAGATCTGACTGGCCTGGCGGGGGGAGAACATCTCTCCGCCCGGGACGAGAGGGCGAATCCCGCCTCCTCCCTGTATAATGCACAGATCACTACGTTTTCTAATAAGAATGAGGTTGATCTGTATCCAAATCTGAGTGTCTTTTGTTTCCACAAATGCTACATACACACAATGTTAACCGTGCAAATTAATTCCCCATTCGCTGCCCCAGCTGTAGCTCCTGTAAAGGAGGTGGCTAGTGGGCATGCGCAGATGAGAGGGATGAACCGCAGGGAGTGCTACCTAAAGGAGAGCGCTATGCGGGTGCAGGGACATTATGGCCGGCGTCTTGCTGTCAGAGAACACACTACGCCTAGAGCAAAGACTCCAATTAATGCAGTTTTCCATAGTGGTAAAGGCTGCATTATGGCGGAGCCCGCACTCACACAAGAGCGCGTGGCGGTATGTTCAGGGACCTCAGTAGAACACACTACGCCTATAAAGACTCCGATTAAATGCTGTTTACCGTAGTGGAACTAAAAACAGCATTATGGTGGAGCGCACGCTCACACAAGAGCGCACGGCGGTGCGTTCAGGGACCTCAGTAAATAATCGGCCCTTTCTGTGTCGACCCTCCATGAGCAAATCTTCCCTTCACGGGAAGTTTTGCGGCGGAACGGGTCACCACAGAGTATCACAGCTTCATAGCTGCGGCCCCACAGCTGAGGGCTTTCCATTAACACAATGTTATGGGGATGGAAACTCAGCTGTGTGCTAACAAAGTTGATGGACAGGACTCTGAAACGGGGCTCCCACCTCCTTTTATGGGCATGCGAGAGGAAATCTGTCTTCCCAGGAGGAGATTGGTTTCCTCTCAGCAGAGATTCAGGCTCTGATGCAGAAACAGGCTGTGTCTGTTGTGCACCCTCAGCTCAGAGAAAATTGTATTTATTCCATGTACTTCCTGGTTCTCAGGAAGACAGGGGAATTCAGATCTATTCTAGATCTCAGCAGCCCGAATCGCTACATTGCCGGCAGAAAAATTCTGCACGTTAACTATAAAACAGTTAATGGGGCTAGTGCAAACCGGGCGATTGGTTGACCACCATCGACCTGAAAGACGCATACTTTCATGTGGAAATTTCTCCGGAGCACAGAAAGTGTCTGCGTTTTGCCTTCCAGGGAATAGCCTACGAGTACAACCGATTACCGTTCAGCTACTCCCTATCCCCATGCACATTCAGAATGTGTGGCCACTGCGCCTCAACCGCTGCGCGCCCATGGCATGAGAGTTTTTCTTTTACCTAGACGACCTCATAGTCATGGCAGGGTCCAGGGAACAGGCAATGCTTTGCACAGCACAATTGATCACACACCTAACCAAATTAGGCTTTGCGATCAATTGAAAAAAGAGTACCCCCATACCTCACCAACAGGCGTTGTAGTTGGAAGTGTTGTTCGATGCAGGCGCGCTACGCGCCACGCTGTCAGGGAGCAGAAGTGCGTCCCTTCTCCGGGCGGTTCACAGGCTGTGACAGGGGGCGACAGTGACAGCTTTAACTGTCATGCAGACTTTGAGTTTCATGATGGCTGCTCACATTGTGGTCCCGCAGGGGTTACTGCATATGCGCCGCCTGCAGAGGTGCTTCTCCAGCCTGCGTTTGGATCCCAAGAGGCACAAACGGTGGCTGGTGACCATCCCCCCCTCAGTGGAGGGCAACCTCCGGTTCTGGGGGTCTCCCGGGCGCCTCCGGAGGGGGTCTCCACTGGGACGGGTAACCTCCTACATCACAGTGTTCACGGGAACAGGATGGGGAGGGACCTGCCTGAAGAGGGCTATAGGTGGGTGCTGGTCTCTAACAGAAACACGACACAGCAACCTCCTAGAGCTACAGGCGGTAGTGTTAGTCCTCCAGCATTTCATGCCCCTAATTCAAGGGAGACATGTAATGGTCAGGAGCGACAACAGCACCACAGTGGCTTATATCAACAGGCAAGGCGGAGTCCGCTCCGCCACAGCAGAGAAACTGTGGTTATGGGCTTCAGAGGTGGTGTTATCTCTGAGAGCCCTCCATATCCCGGGACTGGAGAACAGGGGGGCCGACCTCATGTTGAGGGGGCGGCCCCTTGCCAGGCGAATGGAAGCTTCACCCAGAGGTGGTGAATCTGGGCCCAGTTCGGGAGAGCGGAAGTGAATTTGTTCGCCAGCCGGCGCAACAGCCACTGTGCCCTGTGGTTCTCCATGGCCCTGAGCGACGACCCGCCTTTAGGGGTTGACGCGTTTGCACACGAGCCATGGCCAAGGAAGCTGCTATACGCCTTTCCACCGCTGCGTCTCATTCTCCCTCTCCTGGGGAGAGTGAGGCGAGAACGTCTGGCAGTCATACTGGTTGCGCCGGATCGCGTCGGGGCGCCGTGGTACTCAGAAATGACACAGATGAAGGTGAGCCAGCCCTGGGCAATTCCCCAGTTCTGTGGGGCGATGTCTCAAGAGGCAGGTGCAATCGGGGCGTTACCCACTCTGGGCCGTCCTCTCCAGGCCTGGCTCCTGAGAGGGACAGGCTGAGACAGGGTGGATTGTCTGACAGCGTTATTCAGTCTATCCAGGCAGCTAGAGCAGGATCCACCACAGCCTGTTACAGGCCAAAGTGGCTGGGATTCCAGCGATGGTGTGAGGAGCGGAAAATAGAGCCCCTATATTGTGAGTTGGGCTCTATTTTGTCCTTTTCACAGTTATTGGTGGACAGAGGACTTACTCATTCCCCTGTAAAGTGTATGCGGCAGCCATCTCGTCCTGTCATGAGGGATTCAACGGCAGGTCAGCCTTTTCTCATCCACTGATGTTGCGATTTTTACAGGGGGTCAGGAGGCTACGCCCAGTAGTGCGCGCCTCCACCCCGCAGTGGGACCTGCCGCTGGTGCTCGAGGCTCTGGTCACTAAGCCATTTGAGCCTCTAGAGCTCTCCTCCCTGAAAGCACTGTCGTGGAAGACAGCGTTGCTACTTGCCTTAACGTCAGCCAAAATAGTGTCCGAGTTAACCGCTCTGTCGATGCACACGAGCTGTTTACTGATTCGGGGTGACCGGGGCGGGGCAACACTCAGACCGAACCCCTCCTTTGTGCCCAAGAGCCTAAGGAGTGCGTTCAGGTCGAGGGCTATTCAGTTGGGGGGATTTAGTCTTCCATCCCATGGTGGGGCCAGGGAAGCTAAATTACACGTCCTCTGCCCGGTGCGCGCGTTAGCATGTTATGTAGAGCGCACAGCTACCCTGAGATACACTGAACAGCTGTTTGTGTGCTTCGGGGGCGGGGTGACTGGAAAAGCTCTGTCCAAGAAACGCCTGGCAGGCTGGATTTGCGGAGGCATTGCACACGCCTACGAGCAGGCATGGAGAGCCTGTCCCACGGGGGTCCGTGCGCAATCCACACAAACTTTGGCTGCGTCGACAGCTTTATTCAACGGTGTGAGTGTGGAGGACATCCGCACGGTGGCGTCTTGGTCAACGCCAGGTCCCTTCATAACGTTTTATCTCTCGGAAATACATAGCCGTGGGAACATGTTTCAAATGGGGGGTGCTGAGGGGATGACACCAGGGCCGGTTTTGACCAATTTGCTGCCCTAGGCAAGATTTTAGCTGGCAATGAAAAACCTCTACAAAAGACTAATACACTACACAAAGAGAAACGTATTGATATGGTGGACAGCTTATATAAAAAGGCTTCAAATGTATTTAGTATTGCATGAACATGTTGAATTGGGGGGTGGACTTCAGATCCTCTAAGGGGGTCCGGGGGTGTTCCCCCGGGAAGATTTTTTTAACATTTTAAAGTAAAATACTTCAATCTGGTGCACTTTGAGCGCCCAATTACTAGAGACTGATCTAGGGGATACAACTCTAAACACCCATGTGAAAAAGATCGGTTTGTATGTGAACATAACCAATAACCTACCATAGCCAATAACAAATAAATGTAGGCTAACTTGTTTTATTTTTGTGGTTCATTTATATCTTATTTTACCAGTTAACATTTATTTATGCATATTTTTAAATCTCTCCAGTTTTAAACAATATTTTTGGTTTACTGTCCTATAGTATACATTGGAATGATTTCAAACCTGTTTTTATTTATCCTAATAATTATAAAGGTGTCCCTTTGAAGTATTTGCTTATATAAATTGTGATCAAAACGTTTGAGACCCACTGAGATAACTTAGACTAAAGTGAACTATCTAAACCCTCAGAGTCCTTTACCTCACTGAGCCTCTCAGTCTGACAGGACAGAACTCTCTCTCCACATTATTGTAGAAACTAACAACAATCCCCGCCGGTACATCTTGTGGAAGTGCAGATCCTCTGTCCTCCACCAGGGGGTGCTGCAGCACCCTCAGCACCCCTACTTCCCACGGCCCTGCGGATATATCTAGCTCTTTCTCAGCGTCTGTGCTTGCTGGGGCAACACAGGAATGGTGAGGAGGGGGGGTCTGTGGGTCAGTTGGCATCTGACCCCCTCCCCGGGCGTAAATGCGCTTACGTTTCTCCGGACTCCTGGAGGGTCGCGGGGTGACGTAATGCGCTTTGGGCCCTTACAGGGCTAAAGGGCTCTCCCAGAGCCCTCCATACATAGTCCGTACACACTCTACACAGGGTCAGTGTCTGAGTGTGGGGACATAGGGGGCACTTGCGCTCTCCCCGTGCTCTTTAGGGACTCAGGAGAGAGGGTGCATAGTAAACCTATACAGCTGCGGACTTTCCCTGTCTGCCTATAAGCGGACGCAGGGGAGCCCTCAGCACTGTTTTCGAGCATACTTTTATGCGAGACAAGCGCCTCAGGGTGTGCTCTATCGGCCGCAGCCTGGACTTCTCCACGGTTACAACCGAGGGAGAGGTGAGTGAGGCGCAGTGGCTGCTAAAGCCGGTCAGGGACAGTGAGGTGGAACGCTGTGCTGGACGACAGTGCGTGCATACATCGGGGCTCCGCCCACTGTACCCATAGAGTCTGTATGAGAGATATAACGCCGGGTTACGTATTGTAACCCTTGTTATATTAACACAGGCGGAGCTCTCTACCTTGGGGCACTGTCTGTCCTATACCGCTCGCTGAAGAGTGGTGTAGGATGATGGTCAGGAGGCGAGGCCTCCTTTTATACGGAAGTGAGATGAGCACGCATTCAGGTAGGCCCGCCCCGGGGCCGGCTACGTCTATAGAAATATCAGTAGGTGAATGCTTGCATGATAAGGTAGTACCCATAGAGTCCAGTAGAGGGCTCCGCCTGTGTTAATATAACAAGGGTTACAATACGTAACCCGGCGGTTTTTCCATTATCAAGCGTGTAACTGTGAGGTCCTTTATGCTGGGTCACTTTCAGAGGCTCACTGAACTTTGGCTTTCCCTTTTTGACATGCAGCGGGTTTCTCACATGCACCAAGCTTCCCGGATTTATTTTGGGAATCTTGGCATTTCTTTTAGCGTCAGTGTATGTTTTCATGTGCCACTGTTTCTTTTCCACTCTGTCTCTCAGTTCCTGATCCTGAGTATCAGTAAGCTGTGGCAGGATTGAGAGTTTGGTTCACATTTTTCTTCCATACATGAGCTGGAAAGGAGATGTCCCTGTAGTGGCGTGAGGTGTAGCTCTGTAGACCTGAAGAAACTCAGCAACGTGAGCATTCCACAGAGCGTTCTCTCTCTGTGCAGTGAGAATGCTTTCCTTCAGCACTCTATTTAGCCTGTCCACAGCTCCATTTCCTTCTGGATGGTAGATTGTAGTCCTGATGTGTTGGATGTCTCTTTCTTCTAGGAAAGAGGCGAGTTCTGAGGATGTGAATTGTGGACCGTTGTCTGTCACCACGGACACAGGGTTCCCTTTTGGCTGAACACTGATCTCATGAAGGTGATCACTGTTGCAGTAGTGCATCTTGGGGCAAAACACACTTCTGGCCATTTTGAATAGTAGTCAGTCATAGTAATAGCAAACTTACAGTCCACCGGACCAGTCTCAAATGAGCCCACAATGTCGAGTGCAAGCTTTTGCCATGGCCCCTGAGGCAGAGGGACTGGTGTCATAGGTGCAGGGTTAGTTTTAGCTGTCTTATCATTCATCTGGCAGGACACACAGGCGGCGATAACCGATTGTACTAGTGCATCCATTTTAGGCCACCAATACAAGTCTCTGAGTCTCTGTTTTGTGCGTACAATGCCTTGGTGGCTCTCGTGTGCTAAGGACACCATGTGTGAGTGTAGCTTTACTGGAACAACTAACCTGTGACTCCCTCTCAGAATGAGTTGTTGATGTACAGAAAGTTCATTTCTCACCTGGTAGTACGCTAACATGTTAGCAGGCAGGCCTTTGGATGAAGCTGGCCACCCATCTGTCATGTAGTTGCGTAGCTGACTTAACTCTGGACAGGAAGTGCAGGCATCTGTGAAGTCAGACGAGGGAACAGCAGTCAGCAGGGCAGAGACAGCAGCAACAGTCTCTGGTTCCGTGTCTGAGGTGCAGTCCTGTCCGTGTGGTGCAGGCGGGAAAGGCAATCTGCTGCATGGTTCTGAGCACCGGGTCTGTAGACCATATCATAGTTGAAGCAGAGTAGCCTAGCAGACCAGCGTGCTACTCTCATACCAGCTCTCCCCATGCCTTTTGTAGCCAAGAGTGTGGTCAAAGCTTGGTGATCAGTCCTTAAGGTGAACTTTGTTCCCCACAAGTAGGTTCTCCAACGCTCTGAAGCCCACACACAGGCCAAAGCTTATTTTTATACCACAGAGTACTTTCTCTCTGCAGCACTAAGAGACTGGGAAGCAAATGCCACTGTTCTTTCAGTGTTGTCAGGATGTATCTGTGTCAGCACCCCACCTATGCCATAGTCTGAGGCATATGTAGACACTATGGTGGGCAGTGACGGGTCAAAAAGAGCAAGTGATGAACTGTCTGTGATGAGTAGTTTAACCTGCTGAAAACTACCCTGTGCCTCATCAGTCCATGTGAATGTAGCTCTGCGTAGCACATCTCTCATTGGTTCCACCACAGTTGCATAGTTCTGTATGAACTTGGAGTACCACGATGTTAGGCCAAGAAAAGACCTGAGAGTCACTGGATCACTGGGTGATGGAGCATCCCGGATAGCTGCAATGTGGTCATCGTTTGGCAGCAGACCTTCCTTGCTTATGCTGTGTCCTAGATACGTTAGTTTGTCCTGGTAGAATTTGCATTTATCTGTGTTGAGACTTAGTCCAGCTTCCTGCAGTCGGCACAGTACTGCTTTCAGGCGGGTTTCATGCTCAGCATGGCATGAGGAGTAAACGATGATACCATCCAGATATGCCTGCACTCCAGGTAAATCTTTCAGCACTAGGACATCATCTTCTGAAACGCTGAGGGTGCTGATGTTAGCCCATAGCAAACTCGCTTGTACCTGAAGAGTCCCTCGTGAGTAATGAAAGCAGTCAGATCTCTGCTGTCCTCATGCAATGGAAGCTGGTAGTATGCATTAGCCAGGTCGAGGGTTGAGAATATGGTAGCTCCTCTGAGTTCTGAGAAGAGCTCCTCCATGTGTGGAATGGGGTAGCAATCCATTATGACGGCCTTGTTAGGCTCCCTGAGGTCTGTACACATCCTTATTTTAGATGAGTTCTTTCGTTGAGTCACAACGATCGGTGATACCCAGGGAGAGGCATCTATTTTTTCAATGATGTCAGCATGAAGAAGGCGCTTTAACTCTGCAGAAACAGCATCTCTGACTGAGAACGGAAGCCTTCTCAATTTCTGCTGCACAGGCTTCACATCATCTTTCACTTTTACTTTGTGTACAACGTTCCTAATACAGCCCATAGGTAAAGCTGTATTAACAGCTGCAGATGCAGTAGGTGTCGGTGTAGTAGGAGTTGCAGGTGGGGTTGTTATCTCTCTGACTGTCTGCTCTGACTTCAGTACCACTCTGTTTCTCATGATGACCATTTCCAGTGCCTCAAACAGGTCCAGGCCCAGCAGTATTGAACCTGACTTCACAATGAAAAGGGTAGCTGAGGCAGTATTTCCGTCATGGAATGCACGTAAATGCAGTTTCCCTAGTATTGGGATTCTCTGTCTTGAGTATGTGACTAGAGGAACCTTTGTAGGTTTCAGTGGTATGTGACTGAAGTAGGTCTCGTACACATGAGCGGGCAGCAGTGACACGGAAGAACCAGTATCTACTATCATCTCAAATGACTGGTTAGCAGGAGAACGTCCTAAATCTACAGTGCACATTACTTTTTTCTCTTTTGGCATACACTTATTCTCTCAACATTGTATGTTACTCTGGTTACACTGCGCCCCCTATTGGCAGGAGTATATCAGAACACAACAACGCACACTTGGTAGCCTGTTCCACTCTTCGTTTTCCGAATGCCAGGAAGGATTCTTGCCTAGCTTCTGAAGCAAGTGACTCGGAAGACATGTGCTATGCAGTTATGATGTCATAATAACATACAATTGTATAAAACACAATTTGCTTACATCTTTGTTCTCTTTTGAGAATCAAACAAAACAGATTTAAATTAAAAAAAATAATGCAAACAAGTGAAATGAACTAAATGGCTGAATTGCTTTTGATTCAGTGGCAGGAGCGACAAGTGAGGGGGAGCAAAAAGTGAACAACGAGGGAGAGATTGAACAAAGAGAAAGATAAGAGGACAGAGAGAGTAATGAACAGGAAGAAGACAGAGAGATTAAAGAAGATGGCAGGTTATGGAAAGGAGAGAGACATGGAAAATGAATGTTGACAATGTGTTGTGATCATTTTAGCCTCTTCTGCATGTCCAGATCATTAATAGTAACAATCAACTGATTCTTATGCATTACACTTTCAAAAATAATTTATGCTGACATTGTCAGCCCACTGACATGGTTTGATATCAATATATTATCCAATGTGTGACCCCCCACAGGACTTAAAAAGCACCTAACTAGATCATGAAAATCCCAAAAATCTCGGGGGGTGTCCCCCGAACCCCCCTGGCATGTTTGAACCTCAGTATTTAGGAAATCCTGGATACGGCCCTGACCTCCATGGTAAACTTCGATTCAAGAACTTGAAGCAGCAGTTTCTAGGAGCTGTGCTGAGCTGCAGAGCATGAGCTGTGGAGCAGAGAAAGTTAACATTTCTAAGAGCAGACTCTGAGGAGGATGTAACATCGACTTTAATCAAATCTATTCAGATTCGAGATAATTATATGAGGTTAGGTGAAAGCAGTTGAAGTTGAACCTATTATTTTGCTCTCAACTAACCTCAGTGATGTGAAATCAGATCACTCACGCATGGCGCTACAGCAGCAGCAGCCCCAGAGAGAGGAGAGTTTTCATCCTGCTATCAGTGCAGGAGAGTCTTCTCCCTTTGCTGTGGTCCACTCTCAGCAGCAAGTCCAATATCCATTCCATAGTGGAACCGAACATGTGTCCTGTCATGAGACGTTATTGCAGAATTCCCCGACACCTTCTCAGAACCTCCTCTGTGGCGAAACACTAAAATGACTGGTGTTATCATACGGAGGCGTGTGGTGCAGTGGATGGTGCGTTGGTGTTGGGATCAGGGGGGCACAGGTTCAAACCCCACTGCAGTCAGCATGTCAATGTGTCCCTGAAGACACTTCACCCCAAATTGCTCCTGTGGGGATTGTCCACAGTATTGAGTATGTAAGTCGCTTTGGATAAAAGCGTCTAACACGTGACATGTAATGTAATGTAATCTATTAAGGGGAAGGAAGTTTAAATAAAGATTAAGATCACCTCACCTAACCCCAGACTTCTCAGCATCTACATCTCAGTGTTAGTTAGTGGAAAGATCACCACCAGCATTTAAGATCATCAAACACTTGCAGTTTATCAGATCATATTTGATTTATATTTAGATCATACTCAATGTTAAGAGACCTATTGGTAGTGTCTTAATTCACTGTTGTAATTAGATTTGAACTTTTCATGATTTACATTTCCAAGCATGTGGCAACAAGGCTAAACACCAACCGGGAGATGTTCTGTTTAAACCAGTTTATGAATTCCGTAGGACCAACTGTGTCTCTACAGTACATGTCATTATTTTAGCTGCAACCATAGTCAGTGGTGTAAAGTACATTTAACTAAGTGTTGCACTTAAGTACAATATGAGAGACTTGTACTTTATTATTTACTTTGTATTTCTACTCCAATACAATTCAGAGATAAATGGTGTACTTTTACTCCACTACTTGTATTTAATACCTTTAGTTACTTTACAGGTGTGGATGAATGATGTTAAATATAATCAAGTGTTAAATCAGACTTTAGTTCCACCTGGAGTAAATTCACAAGCTACCCTGCAGTATACAAAGTCATTCAAACTAGCTGCACCTTTACCAGCTTTGAGAACACTTTAATGATCAATCATTATAAAACATATTGTCACGATTCTCATGTTATGTCACGTTTATAGTTTTGTAGGTTTGGGTGTTTTTGCTGTTTTCCATGTCACGTTTTCCTTTGGGTTATTGTCTGGTCCTTTTCCCTGTGGTTTTCCTCTTGTCATTAGTTTCCCTGGTGTGTCTAATTGTCTGATTATGTTCACCTGGGCCCCTGTGTTTTCTCCTCCCTCCTCACCTGTGTCTTGTTGTGTGATTGAGTCTTGTGTGTATTTAAGTTCTGGGTTGTCTGTCTGTCTTGGTCGGTTCGTCTTGTTCCCTGACTAGTTATGCGGTGAGTGTTCTGTTTGTCATTGTACATATATATCATAGCCTTGAAATAAAGGAAGTTTCAGTTTATATCTGCATTTGGGTCCTGCTTGTTTCACAAACCGTGACAGTACGAACCGACCTTAAAATGGACCCAGCAGACCTTTTGAAGCTACAGGCGGAACGTCTTGGATATTCTCTGGAGTATATTTTTTATACGTGGAAAGGCGCCTCATCTAGACGGGGTAGAGAGGCGGCGTTGAAGGAGGCACGTCAGGAGGTTGCTCGCAAGCCCTGGCTCTGGAGCTTGTTGCCCGAGTGGCTTAGGATTTTTTCACGTAGCCCTGAGAGCCAGTCCTCATTTTCTGACCCTTTCTTGGGGTCTGTTCTGGAGTTTGGGGTTCCACGAAGCCTCCAAAAAACTCCTAAGAGACGCAAGGCCAGGGTTCAGCGCCCAACAGCCATGGTTCCGGCTCCAGCGCCCGACCCAGCAGCCGTGGCTCCGTGCTCCACTGCCGGCCCACGCAGCTTTGCTTCCATACTCCATTACCTGGCTTACACAGCCAGGATCCAGGCTTCGGCTCCGGACCTTACAGCCATGTTGCCGGCTCCAGAACAGGACCTTACAGCCATGTTTCCGGGTCCAGAACCGGACCTTACAGCCATGTTTCTGGCTCCAGAACCGGACCTTACAGCCATGTTTCCGGCTCCAGAACCGGACCTTACAGCCATGTTTCCGGCCCCAGAACCGGACCTTACAGCCATGTTTCCGGGTCCAGTGCCGGCCCACAAAGCCATTTTTCCGGCTCCAGAACCGGACCTTACAGCCATGGTCCCAGCTTCAGTGCCGGCTCCAGTAACCATGGTCCCGACGCCAGCACCTCGTCTCCGGTTGGCTGTCCGTCCGACGCCAGCTCCCCGTGTCCTGATGGCTGTCCGTCCGACGCCAGCTCCCCGTGTCCTGTCAGCATACCGGCCGACTCCAGCACCTCATCTCCGGTTGGCTGTCCGTCCGACGCCAGCTCCCCGTGTCCTGATGGCTGTTCATCCGACGCCAGCTCCCCGAGTCCTGTCGGCATACCGGCCGACTCCAGCACCTCGTCTCCTGTTGGCTGTCCGTCTGACGCCAGCTCCCCGTGTTCTGTTGGCGAACCAACCCACTCAAGTGTCGTTGGAGGTCCCGCAGACTGCCCTTCTGCCGGGGGTCCTGCCAACCCCATGTCCTGAACCGTTGGAGGTCCCGCAGACTGCCCTTCTGCCGGGGGTCCTGCCAACCCCATGTCTGGTCCCGTTGGAGGTCCCGCAGACTGCTCTTCTGCCGAGGGTCCTGCCAACCCCATGTCCTGTGCCGTTGGAGGTCCCGCAGACTACTCTTCTGCCGGGGGTCCTGCCAACCCCATGTCCTGAGCCGTTGGAGGTCCCGCAGACTGCTCTTCTGCCGGGAGTCCTGCCAACTCCATGTCTTGCTACGTTGGAGGTCCCGCCGACTACTCTTCCGCTGGGGGTCCTGCCAACTCCATGTCCTGTTGCGTTGGGGATTCCTCCGACTGCTCTCCTGCCGGGGGTCCTGCCGGTCCTGTGTCCTCTTCCATGGGGGATCTTGCCGACACCGGCTCCTGACCGGCCTCCGGAGCTGTCTGGTCTTCACCCCTCCTCGGACTCTGCCTTGCCCCCGGGCCGTCCGCCCGAATTCCCCTTTTTTGAACTCTGCCTTGCCCCCGGGCCGTCCGCCCTCCACCCGTCCTCCAGACCCCCTCCACCCACCCTGCTGGATTTTTTTGGGACGTCTGGAATCCGTCCCTTGAGGGGGGGGGTTATGTCACGATTCTCATGTTATGTCACGTTTATAGTTTTGTAGGTTTGGGTGTTTTTGCTGTTTTCCATGTCATGTTTTCCTTTGGGTTATTGTCTTGTCATTAGTTTCCCTGGTGTGTCTAATTGTCTGATTATGTTCACCTGGGCCCCTGTGTTTTCTCCTCCCTCCTCACCTGTGTCTTGTTGTGTGATTGAGTCTTGTGTGTATTTAAGTTCTGGGTTGTCTGTCTGTCTTGGTCGGTTCGTCTTGTTCCCTGACTAGTTATGCGGTGAGTGTTCTGTTTGTCATTGTACATATATATCATAGCCTTGAAATAAAGGAAGTTTCAGTTTATATCTGCATTTGGGTCCTGCTTGTTTCACAAACCGTGACAGTACGAACCGACCTTAAAATGGACCCAGCAGACCTTTTGAACCTACAGGCGGAACGTCTTGGATATTCTCTGGAGTATATTTTTTATACGTGGAAAGGCGCCTCATCTAGACGGGGTAGAGAGGCGGCGTTGAAGGAGCCACGTCAGGAGGTTGCTCGCAAGCCCTGGCTCTGGAGCTTGTTGCCCGAGTGGCTTAGGATTTTTTCACGTATCCCTGAGAGCCAGTCCTCATTTTCTGACCCTTTCTTGGGGTCTGTTCTGGAGTTTGGGGGTCCACGAAGCCTCCAAAAAACTCCTAAGAGACGCAAGGCCAGGGTTCAGCGCCCAACAGCCATGGTTCCGGCTCCAGCGCCCGACCCAGCAGCCGTGGCTCCGTGCTCCACTGCCGGCCCACGCAGCTTTGCTTCCATACTCCATTACCTGGCTTACACAGCCAGGATCCAGGCTTCGGCTCCGGACCTTACAGCCATGTTGCCGGCTCCAGAACAGGACCTTACAGCCATGTTTCCGGGTCCAGAACCGGACCTTACAGCCATGTTTCTGGCTCCAGAACCGGACCTTACAGCCATGTTTCCGGCTCCAGAACCGGACCTTACAGCCATGTTTCCGGCCCCAGAACCGGACCTTACAGCCATGTTTCCGGCCCCAGAACCGGACCTTACAGCCATGTTTCCGGCTCCAGAACCGGACCTTACAGCCATGTTTCCGGCCCCAGAACCGGACCTTACAGCCATGTTTCCGGGTCCAGTGCCGGCCCACAAAGCCATTTTTCCGGCTCCAGAACCGGACCTTACAGCCATGGACCCGGCTTCAGTGCCGGCTCCAGTAACCATGGTCCCGACGCCAGCTCCTCGAGTCCTGTCAGCGTACCGGCCGACTCCAGCACCTCGTCTCCTGTTGGCTGTCCGTCCGACGCCAGCTCCCCATGTCCTGTCAGCATACCGGCCGACTCCAGCACCTCGTCTCCGGTTGGCTGTCCGTCCGACGCCAGCTCCCCGTGTCCTGATGGCTGTCCGTCTGACGCCAGCTCCCCGTGTCCTGTCAGCATACCGGCCGACTCCAGCACCTCATCTCCGGTTGGCTGTCCGTCCGACGCCAGCTCCCCGTGTCCTGATGGCTGTTCATCCGACGCCAGCTCCCCGAGTCCTGTCGGCATACCGGCCGACTCCAGCACCTCGTCTCCTGTTGGCTGTCCGTCCGATGCCAGCTCCCCGTGTTCTGTTGGCGAACCAACCCACTCAAGTGTCGTTGGAGGTCCCGCAGACTGCCCTTCTGCCGGGGGTCCTGCCAACCCCATGTCCTGAACTGTTGGAGGTCCCGCAGACTGCCCTTCTGCCGGGGGTCCTGCCAACCCCATGTCTGGTCCCGTTGGAGGTCCCGCAGACTGCTCTTCTGCCGAGGGTCCTGCCAACCCCATGTCCTGTGCCGTTGGAGGTCCCGCAGACTACTCTTCTGCCGGGGGTCCTGCCAACCCCATGTCCTGAGCCGTTGGAGGTCCCGCAGACTGCTCTTCTGCCGGGGGTCCTGCCAACTCCATGTCTTGCTACGTTGGAGGTCCCGCCGACTACTCTTCCGCTGGGGGTCCTGCCAACTCCATGTCCTGTTGCGTTGGGGATTCCTCCGACTGCTCTCCTGCCGGGGGTCCTGCCGGTCCTGTGTCCTCTTCCATGGGGGATCTTGCCGACACCGGCTCCTGACCGGCCTCCGGAGCTGTCTGGTCTTCACCCCTCCTCGGACTCTGCCTTGCCCCCGGGCCGTCCGCCCAAATTCCCCTTTTTTGAACTCTGCCTTGCCCCCGGGCCGTCCGCCCTCCAGACCCCCTCCACCCACCCTGCTGGATTTTTTTGGGACGTCTGGAATCCGTCCCTTGAGGGGGGGGGTTATGTCACGATTCTCATGTTATGTCACGTTTATAGTTTTGTAGGTTTGGGTGTTTTTCCTGTTTTCCATGTCATGTTTTCCTTTGGGTTATTGTCTGGTCCTTTCCCCTGTGTTTTTCCTCTTGTCATTAGTTTCCCTGGTGTGTCTAATTGTCTGATTATGTTCACCTGGGCCCCTGTGTTTTCTCCTCCCTCCTCACCTGTGTCTTGTTGTGTGATTGAGTCTTGTGTGTATTTAAGTTCTGGGTTGTCTGTCTGTCTTGGTCGGTTCGTCTTGTTCCCTGACTAGTTATGCGGTGAGTGTTCTGTTTGTCATTGTACATACAGGACTGTCTCAGAAAATTAGAATATTGTGATAAAGTTCTTTATTTTCTGTAATGCAATTAAAAAAACAAAAATGTCATACATTCTGGATTCATTACAAATCAACTGAAATATTGCAAGCCTTTTATTATTTTAATATTGCTGATTATGGCATACAGCTTAAGAAAACTCAAAAATCCTATCTCAAAAAATTTGAATAGTTCCTCAGACCAAGTAAAAAAAAAAGATTTATAACAGCAAAACACAATCAAACATTTGAAAATGTCCATTAATGCACTCAGTACTTGGTTGGGAATCCTTTTGCACGGATTACTGCATCAATGCGGCGTGGCATGGAGGCAATCAGCCTGTGGCATTGCTGAGGTGTTATGGATGCCCAGGATGCTTCAATAGCGGCCTTTAGCTCATTAGCATTGTTGGGTCTGGTGTCTTTCAGCTTCTTCTTCACAATACCCCACATATTCTCTATGGGGTTCAGGTCAGGGGAATTTGCAGGCCAATCGAGGACAGTAATGCCATGGTCAGTACACCAGTTACTGGTGGTTTTGGCACTGTGGGCAGGTGCCAGATCATGCTGGAAAATGAATTCCTCATCTCCATAGAGCTTTTCAGCAGACGGAAGCATGTAGTGCTCTAAAATCTCTTGGTACACAGCTGCATTTACTCTGGGCTTGATGAAACACAGTGGACCAACACCAGCAGCTGACATGGCTCCCCAAACCATCGCTGACTGTGGGAACTTCACACTGGATTTCAAGCAACTTGGATTTTGCTCCTCTCCAGCCTTTCTCCAGACTCTGGCGTCTTGACTTCCAAATGAAATACAAAACTTGCTTTCGTCTGAAAAGAGGACTTTGGACCACTGTGCAACTGTCCAGTGCTTCTTTTCCTTAGCCCAAGTCAGACGCCTCTTCCGTTTTCTTGAGTTCAGAAGTGGCTTGACCATGGGAATACGGCTATTGTAGCCCATTTCCCGGACACGTCTGTGAACAGTGACTTTTGATACCTGGACTCCAGCTTCAGTCCACTGTCTTTGAAGCTCCCCCAAATTCTGGAAGCGACTCTTCTTCACAATGCTGTTAAGGCTGCGGTCATCTCTCTTGGTTGTGCAGCGTTTCCTGCCACATTTCCCCCTTCCAACAGACTTTTTGTGGATGTGCTTTGAAACTGCACTCTGTGAACAGCTTGCTCTTTGAGAAATTTCTTTTTGTGTCTTACCCTCCTGATGGAGGGTGTCAATGACGGTCCTCTGGACAGCAGTCAGATCAGCAGTCTTCCCCATACTTGTGATTTAGTTTACTGAACCAAGCTGAGTGTTTTTCAAGGCTCAGGAAACCCTTGCAGGTGTTTCGAGTTAATTAGACGATTCAAGTGATTCGTTGAACACCCTACTAGTATACTTTTTCATGATATTCTAATATTTAGAGATAGGATATTTGAGTTTTCTTAAGCTGTATGCCATAATCAGCAATATTAAAATAATAAAAGGCTTGCAATATTTCAGTTGATTTGTAATGAATCCAGAATGTATGACATTTTTGTTTTTTTAATTGCATTACAGAAAATAAAGAACTTTATCACAATATTCTAATTTTCTGAGACAGTCCTGTATATATCATAGCCTTGAAATAAAGGAAGTTTCAGTTTATATCTGCATTTGGGTCCTGCTTGTTTCACAAACCGTGACACATATCATATATATTAATCCTCTTCAAGACACTGGTTCTGGCTTACTGTGTTGTGAATGGATCCAGTTCTTCCTACATTGAGGACATTGTTAAATCATACACTCAAGCATGTGCACTTCACTCTGCATCAGCCAATCAGCTTCACTGCAATGTGGACTCAGGTTCCCCTCATCAAAACACGCCTGTTTGTTATCTTGGCTCCAAAATTGTGAAACGGATCCCCATTAACATCAGGACAGCAGAAAGTCTACACATCCTCCACACAGACAGAAAACCCACCTTTTTCCACTGCAACTTGGACAATAAAAAAATAAACAAAATGAATTATCTCTTCAGTACTTGCACTTAGAGAGGTTCGGTTTGGTTTGGTGTCAGCTCTGTAATATGCTTTACAGAAACCAAATATTTCCTGACATATGTGCAGCCCAAAGGTTGATCCTGATTCATTACTTGACCTTGGGGCGTTGCAAGATGCTGCTCGTTTTGAATCTTGTTTTAGATTTCATTATCCCACCTTATTGGAGATGGTGCTTAAATGTTGCATACTCATAAATGGCGGTATTTCATCTGGGTACTCCATAGAAAAACTTCCTGCCATGTGTGCTAAAGAAGAACAGTTACAGTACACGTTGCGCAGAGAGCAGGGGGAATGTGGTCAATACTGTCTCAGCAGATCATTGTGTCCCTGTTCACTGGTTTATCCGGTTGGTTCCATGAACAAAAGAGAACAGGATCCTATTCAGACAAACTAAACTACCAAAGTCACTTTAGAGATAAGTTGGTTTTAAGAGGCTCTATAATCATTTTTTGTGTTTTTACCTCTCCTGTATGTAGTGTGTTATATAGGTATTTGTGCATGTAAATGGTCTGCAAAGGCTAACATCCCTGTGTTCCGTCCACAGTGAGTTTCTCCCCCACACACTCCCCCCCCCCCCCCCCTGCCTCCATTGGACTCCTTTTTTACTTCAGGAACATCACTTACACTGGAGCTTCTATTGGATAGTACTCCAACACATTCTACGCTAAGGGGTGGGACATCTCTAAGTGGTTGACCATTCACAACAGAGCCGACCAGCTAACCAATCAGAGCAGGCTGGGCTCTGGTTTCAGACAGAGGGTGAAAAGAGGTGCTGCAGCACAGGCAGTATGAGGAAAATAAAGAGCTTTTTGAACAATAAGCAAGGAGACATGTCACAGAGGCACAGAGTACAGATATAAAGCTGAACATTAGCTTAATATGCCCCCAACAAGTACTGTAGATATGTTATGGTCCAACAGGACTGTGAAGTGAAGCATATGTCATTATTTAGGCAGGAAGGTCACATTAAGGGCAACAGTAAAAGAGGGGAAACTAACAGTATAGGCTCAGTCAGGGGTTACGCTACTCAAGCACTATTCTTAAATTCTTATACTTGTACTCTATGAGTACTCTATTTCCATTGTATTCTACTTCATTCTTCTACTCCACTACAAGTTGGAAGCAGAAATATTTTACTTTTTAATCCTCTACATTTAATTGTAAGCATTAGTTACTACAGTAGATATTAAGCAGGGTTATATTATTCAAACTAAATTAAATTGAGTGATAAATTAGGATATACTATCATGGATTAAGATACTTTGCAGTATAAAACGTCATTAAAGTTAGTTCAACTTTCCAAGCTGCAAAATTAAATGATGTACACATATATATAATAATTATAACCCTGTGATATAATATAAATAGATGCCACTTCTGCATGGACAGTACCTCAAGTATATTTTGATGGTAATACTTTTGTACTTTTAAAAGATTACTTCTTTAACCACTGTTTTTCGCATTATCTACAATTCTTACTGTAAACACTTTTCATCAGAATTATTTTCTATATAAAGTAATCCTTATATTATATATTGAATCCTTAAAACTAGCATTGAAGTTTGAAATGTTTAAAAGCATCTCATAGCCTGCCACTTTAAACCACTATTTCCTTTTTTTGGTGTAATTGATCTGTTTACCATTAGTACAGATTTGTGGTAAAGAAAGCTTCCGGCATATAAATACAGACAGAAATGACCAACCACTAATTAGCATTGGTTTCTGTCCCCTTCAGCGTAAACTCCATTCAGTTTCCTGTAAGTCAGCCCCTCCGTCCTGTAAGGCTTTACTTTGAAGTGATGGCGTTAGCAGGATGTTCATAAGATCTTATCGCAGCTGTTTTTAGACGTGTGAAACCAGGTTTGGCTCCTGTTTAGATCAATTATTTTCATGCATTGCAACCCCATCAACTTCCTCAGGATCATCACGTGTAACTGATTTGCATGAGTGTATGTATGGGCTAGTAATGTCACCTAAGATTTGTGAAGAAATAAAATGTTTTTTTTCAAACTTTAAAATGAAGGCTTTACTGAATAGACTTTCAAGGAATGTATTATTGTAACCATTTCACAATAAAAGTGTAAACCAACAATATGCAAAAAAAGAGATCAATGATATTATAGTACTTTCTCCCTATCACAGTCTATGGTTTGAGATTAGCACCCAGTCTCATGTAGCAGTATGTTGTATTGATCAGTTGTGCGATGGATGGACACATCATATTTGTGTAGACATTGTTTAATTCAAATGATATGAGTTGGGGAAAAGGAATTGCCACTGTGACACAAGACTGTGGCAAAAATAATGGAGGTAGTACTGTGGGAGCATCAATTCAGGAAATGTGTGAACAGGACAGGCATATTTTTGTATGCCTAAATACTATGGTGTGTCGCCTTTACAGTCCGTGTGTGTCACCTAAAGTAGCTCCCATCCTCTCAAGGTCAAGGGAGATATGTTACAATAGTCACATTATTTAGTAATCTCACAATTATACATTTTCAGGAAGGTAAAGTATACATTTAGTGACTATTCAAACTGCAATGCTGTTTTACAGCCTAGGCCTACTTATGTCTTCCTGATCAATATTTTACTCTTAATATTACACAAACCTTACCTAAATACATCTCCACACCTATGTTAGATCTATGATTCTCCCCCCTGTAGGTGAGTGACACACCCCACCTTACACACTTTAGCTCTGTAGTGCAATCTATTATTGCGTCTTTAATATTTAACACAGTAAATAAAACGCAATCCCATGTTTTCAGCAAGCACATACCATTCTGTTGACTGTATAAGATATACAGACGACAGACAAATACATCTAGATGAATTAAGTACAATCCATGGTTCAGACGTCTACTTTACACAGACACTAGTGCTGAGCAAATCGAGGCCTATTATATTTCACCCGATCCAAAGGGGTGCTCTTTCTATGGCAAGCCGATTTAGCTTTTATTCATTTCTGGAGGATATCAAAAAATCAATTCTTGAATGCGAATTCTTGATATCAAAAATGCATTCTTACTAGTAATAATATTTATTTCTGATATCAAAAATAGCATTTTAACTAGTTAAAATGTGTATTCTTGATATCAGAAATGTGATTTTAACTAGTGAGATTTGCATCGTTTTTCTCATTCATTTCAATGGGAGTTGACATTTGACATTTCTGATATCAGTTGTTACAAGTAGTTACAAATACATTTGAAATAGAAAAAATACTAATTTCTGATATCAATAATTCAATTTCAACTCGTCGAAATGCCAATTGTTGATATCAGAAATACCATTTGAACTAGTTCAAAATCCTTTTTGATATCAGGAATTCAATTGTTACTAGTTATAATTCAATTTTTATTTGTAACTAGTTACAATTGAATTCCTGATATCAAAAAAAGGATTTTGAACTAGTTCAAATTGTATTTCTGATATCAACAATTGAATTAGGCCTACTGATATCAGAAATTGGAATTTGAAATAGTTCAAATGCCAACTCCCATTGAAATGACTGAGAAAAACGATGAAAATCTCACTAGTTAAAATCGCATATCTGATATCAACAATACACATTACAACTAGTTACAATTGAATTTCTGACATCCTCCAGAAATGAATAAAAGCTAAATCGACTTGCCATATCTTCCACAGTCTTTACGGTACTGCAGTTGGGTGCACTATGCTCTGCTAACGTCAGAAGAAGACCCGCTGAAATTCAAAGTTGGAGGAGGAGACGAAAGCGTAAAACAACAAGGAGGTTGTTTCTAGCTTTCTTTCAATTCAACGGTTCCTTACAGACTTATTTTCAGGTAAGACAACACACGACTTATTCAACATATACATTGCCAGCTCTGTTGTTTCGCTTGTTAGTTTTACAGTTAGCTTGCAATTCTAAGCTAGCCTAACGTTACGCTGGTCAGCTTTAGAAAAGTTAGCTTGGAATTAGCTTGCCAGAGTCTATCCAAATGGCTGCGAAGCTAATGTTGGCAAGCTAAGTCAAGTAACAGGTTTTAATTACGCAGATATATGCTTTATCGAACACATGTTTATTCAAGTATTAGCAGTGTTAACAAGTTAACATTATGTTACATCATTTTACCTAATCTTACTGGCTCGGACATAGGCCTACTGCAACATTTCATAACAAATGCTAAAACCGGATATCATATCCCATATTATATCATATTCCTCTGTCTGTGTAAAAACGTCTGTTGTTAAGTAGCTTTATTCATTCTCTCATGGCTATTTAGTTCGTCTTAACCCACATCATAACTTTTAGCCGATCAATCGTTTCGTACATTACCTTCACTGTTAACACATCTTATTTGTATCTGGTTTTTAACTCACTGGGCCATTTTATTAGTTGTGAGCAGTTGATTTGAGAGGTGAGTCACTAAATGAACTGCAATGAGTTCACCTGTTTGTAGCAATGCTGTTGTGCTTAATAATAGCTTGCATCTTAAAACACATGATGTCACTGTTTGCAGCTCAAAATGGAAGCTGGTGAGGAAAATGTTGGCAACGTCATGAAAAGACAGAGAACACCTCTGTCAGATTCAGAAGATAATGTCCTCTCGGCACCAGGTTTGTTTGTGCCTTTATTAACAATAATATAGAGGTTCATGCATATCTGTGTATAATATTCTCTGCAGGCGTTGCACTTAAGAAAATGTTTGACTTCATCCTTCCCTTGCATCTTTCTATCTGATGTCTCAGAGTGCAATGATGGCCAGAAGCGGCGGCGCCTGGAGGCGGCTGGTCAGGAGAACTGTAGTCCTAAACCCTCCTCTGGACGCAAAGCTGAGCTAAAGACCAAGCCGGACACACCCATGGTTTCTTCAGTCTGGTCCCGGGTCCAGCAGCTCACACAGAGACGAGAGGGTAATCTTACCTTTACATTTGACCAGACATGACAGTGTTTCCCCTAGGATGGAGTCATAGCAGCGGTGCTAAGGCACGTGGGCCCAGCATAATGTGAGCGCGGAGCGCGTGGAATGTTTTAGTGTGTGCACGTGCGAAGTGCGCCCCGCCAATTTGATTCTATGTGTCTGCCAGCACAAGAAAGGCTCTTGAGGCCTAGTACCAGGGCCCGTTCTAGCCAATTTGCTGCCCTAGGCGAGATTTTATATATAAAGAATAAATGAAAAATCTCTACAAAAGACAAATGCACTACAAAAACAGAAACTTATTGACAAAGGTAGTATATGTCAAAATGGCTTCAAATGTATTCAGTATTGTATGAACATGTTTGAATTGGGGTTTGGACGTCACATCCTCTAGGGGGGTCCGGGGGTATGCGCCCCCGGGAAGATTTTTTTGAACCTGATCTAGCGGGTACAACTCTAAAACACCCATATGAAAAAGACCAGTTTACATTTTAATAATCAAATAAGTATGTGAACATAACCAATAACCTTCCATAGCCAATAACAAATAAATGTAACTTATTTTATTTTTGTTGTTCATTTATATCTTATTTTACCTTAACATTGATTTATTTATGCATATTTTTGTATCTCACCAACTTTAAACGATATTTTTAATTTACTGTCCTATAGTATACATTGGAATGATTTCAAACCTGTTTTTATTTATCCTGATAATTATAAAGGAGTGCCTTGGAAATATGTGTTTACATAATTTGTAAACACATATTTGTTTGAGACCCAGTGAGATAACTTAGACTAAAATTAACTATCTAAACACTCATAGAGTCCTTTACCTCACTGAGCCTCTCAGTCTGACATGAGAGCCCTCCTCCACCCTGGTTGTAGAAACATCTACTTCTTATGTCCGTTAGCGCAGCTAGCACCAGATTCTAATAACAACAGCGCTGGTACCGGTGCGCCCTCTCTCTCCCCCTCTCGCTCCCAAGCTCGCACTTTGGCTGTAAGCTGCGGGCGCCTGATAAGCCAACATCCCTCCCTTTCATCACTTACAGCGCCCATGTCAAAAATCGGCCCTGCCAATACATACAGTGGCAATTTCTCAAGATTTAGCAAAAATACACGCCGCTGCTATTTGTATATAGGGGAAACACTGCAAGAAAATATTGTATCTTTTTATCAATAATGGAAGACTAAATATCATAAAAAAACACTTCAGTATAACATTATATGAAAGTAGGATTTATTGCAGGGCTGTTGTATCGGTCTGCATTGGTATTAGCTAGGAATACATAATAAACAAGTGTGTGTATATATATATATATATATATATATATATATATATATATATATATATATATGTGTGTGTGTATATATATATAAAACATATTTATTGTATATTATGCACAATATCAGACTGTACATACAAAGGTTACAGTGATTGTGGGAAATCTGAAGTTGGTGACGTGTACAGTAGCAAAGGTCAACAGTCAAGCTGGATTTCCTGCATGCAAGATAAGAACTATTGTCAAGGTGCTGTGCAATCTGTGTGGTAATATAAATATAAATAGTGTGTTTTGTAACAAAGTGTGTGTTGTCTTATGGGCAGCTCCTCTTGCCCAGCGGTGCCTGTCTGATCCTGGGGTGGACAGCCCGTTGCTCATCCCCCAGGAAAAGGGTTTCAAAGAGCATCTCCTTCGTGAGTATGCAAATAAACACACATGTCAAAGAAACATCCGACTTGTTACTGCTAAATACTATTTTCTATTATTTGACAGAGATTAAAACAAAGAATAATAGATAGAATACAATCAACCTAAAATGCATAAACTTGAATGATCTCAGATCAGACCTGACAGTGGCCAGAGAGCCATCATTGAGGGTGTAAGGTCAGTTCAAATAATTTGCCGCACCTAGCTGCAAAGTCGTTAATAAAACCACTATGGCGGCAATATGGCGGCAATATGGCTAACATGATTGTGACAAGGGTTGGAAAGTAAGC
The DNA here is from genome assembly GCF_949606895.1 of Notothenia rossii. Lineage (NCBI taxonomy): Eukaryota > Metazoa > Chordata > Actinopteri > Perciformes > Nototheniidae > Notothenia > Notothenia rossii. The sequence goes on from NC_136903.1 coordinate 39,177,843, forward strand.
TTTTGGGTCTTTTGCATAATTAACTTTAAAATACATCATGCCCATTTAATTGATTTGTACACATGCACTACATTCAGCGGCCCACTCTATATGGATTGTATGGATAATTTGCCAGCGTCCCATTAAATAGGAATTCAGTACCCTCTCACAACCCACTGCTGTAGTGAGCTTACGTTAAGTTAGGAGTCAGTCGATTAGGCAAAAATAACATAAATCTCAACTAGCTCTATTAATGCAAATTCTATTTTTATTAGACACCATACTGCTGTATTACATAGACAAATACAGATATGTATATGGTGTTTTTGCTACAATTTCTTAGATTTTGATTTGACCTGATTCGTGTTTGATAGTTAATCCCTATAAATGTGGCCCTCAGGTGAGGGAGAATTCAACCAGCGACTGGAGCGTTTCAAAGTGCCAGTCTTCCAGACTGCCCCCCCCACCACAGCCAGCTCTGCCAACATCTCTCCGCGGACCCCATCCAAATTTGTTTCTGCCATCCAGGAGAAGCTGCAGGGCTCTGCAGCACCCAGCTCCATGCAGGCTTCACGCATCCGCCAGGTTGGTTATTGGCCTTTTTTTTACTAAAATGTATTATCTGCTCTTAAATTAACTGGATCAACACCATTCTTGATCTTCTTTTCTTTAGTTTATATGGGCAATTGAACTCCAAAGCCTTGTGATATAAATCCTTTACCCATATCAACTATTTGCAATATCCATCAGTATTTCTTTTTTTGAATGTTCAAACAGTTAAATCTCTCTAAATTGAAGCTACTAGCTGCTGCACTATCCTTAATTATATTGACTTGACCATGAATGAGTACCTGTAAGAAATGTGTGTCTTGACTTGTGACCTTGTTTCACTGATCAGCAACGGGAACAGGAGTTGAACCAGTTGCCGTTCCAACCAATCAGTGAGAACGCCTGGCTGAAGAGAAGCAGCTCTGATCCCTCATTATCTCAGGTGGGCTTGCGATCATCATATTTTATAATTCAAATAAGAATATGTTGGTCTTAGCCTGTCAGTAATGTCGTGTTGTTATTATAGTTATTATTATTGTTGTTATTGTGTTTTATTAAAGTAGATGTGTTTTTTATTTGGCACATAAAAGAAATGGAACAGATAAAAGCTCACTTTATTCTAGACAGCTTTCCACATCTATAGGCTGCTATATCGTTTGAATGGATAGGATGCCCCCTTTGGCTGGCATGTAGTATGTTCAGTAATGTACTCAGAATGTCACTTCTTATTGTAAATAGTTTTTGAGGGTTTTTTTATACACTAGTGCATGTAAACATTAGCAGGGATGGACCCCTCCTGGTCCCTCTTCCTCCGTCTGGGTTCCTAGATCCACAAGAAGAGTTTGTTGGCCTCCTATGCAGCCCTGGGATGTGAGTCTGTGACCAAATAACCCTTCCCTTTCTGGTCACTCTTGTGCTTCAGCACTGCCAAATACTTGGAGCCAATAAAATAGGCATCATTGATTTGGGTAGTGATAAGAATAGGAGCAGTGAAGGCAAATAACAAGGTACACATTTTTTTTTCACCTTGTTGGCATAATAACCCATTTACTTGGCTCCAGATATTTGTCTCTTCAGAGGTAGAAGATCACTTCTGAAATAGTGCACATATTAAGGTATGGTGTGGTTTTGGGGAAATTGATTGTTCACATAAAGGATTATCTTTTCACTTCACATGTCATGAACAGCACGAAACTGGCTTATATTAGATCCATAGTGGGTATATGAGAAGATAACACACTGCTTTACAAGGATGATGTCACAGTTCCAATTTGTTTCATGTACTTTATTGAAAGAAAATCACCTATAATGAATAGGGATACAACTATATGTTACATGAGGACAGCATGGTGAGCATTACTATACTTGTCTCAATGGCTGTATGGTTTGTTGGTTTGATATTGTTTAGTACGTTTTAACACTGTTTTACTTATTTGTCTCGTGCCACTTTTCTAACACGCTTTTTATAGTTGTTTAGCACACAGTCATGATAATACATTTGAGATGCTGTACTGTATTACTTCTCTTTTAGTATGTGTATTTACTTTGTTTATATCACAAACATCAGATGAGGCTCTCCTCTGCATTCCTATCTTATTTGTGTTTCCTGTTTCTTCCAGCAGATGGATGATGATGCTGTGATGAAAGATGGCAGCTTCACTGAAGCTTCTACATCTGGTGCAGGTAAGACTTTCAACATCAGACCTACTTTTACAACAGTCATTATAAATATACAAACACACATTTTGTTCCTGAAGTATAGAGGATTAGGTCGATGCACACAGGATTTCAGCAGACAGATTGTAGCAATAGAAGTAGAAACGACCTAAACTGATCAGTATTCTTGCCTTTTTGATGCCATCGCACCCGGAGTATAACAATTGTAAAACAAAAAACGCTAGTCTTTTAAATCTATTTGTATTTATTCCCAAACAGTGATACAGTACCAACATTTCACCTGCTACTAGAACAGTTTAACTGACACTTTCTACAACCCTTGAAATGCTGCTGTTTGGTTGCCTACAGTAAGACGTTATGCTTACATACAGGGTTCCTACGGTCATTAAAAACCTGGAAAAGTCATGGAAAACAATATTTTTCCCAAAGTTTTGGAAAAGTCATGGAAATTTAACTAAAGTTGCATCAAATATAATTTATATTTTATCTAATCGCCGAAATAGTAATACTATAATGATAATAAATACTGTATCATAATGAAACGTAAAATGGCATTTAACTGACGAGGTATTTTGCTGGTGAGAGATTTGAGTTGCTTTAGTGTGTAGAAGCTAGTAAGCCTATTTGATTTGTTTTAGATGGGCACAACATGTTTCATATTCAGACCTTATTTCCCTGTTCCATGTTAAAATAAACCATTTTCAGTGGTACCGCTGAGAGAGTAATTTTTTTTGGTCATGGAAAATTAGGTAAAGGTCATGGAGAAGTCATGAAAAATCATTGATGAAAAAGTGTATTAACCCTGTACATAGAATCTGTTCTTACTTAGTAATAAGAAGATACATTATTCCTATTAGTTCCACAGTGTGGTATACAGACTTTATTTTATTTTTTTTATAAAAAAGAGCACTGGTTTCGCATCAATAGTCATTAATTTCCTTAAGTTTAAGTGCCAGTTTCATTATCATGATAGAAACAATATCTACTTTAAAAGTGTTTTCCTCCATTTCAATTAATTGCAGCACCTAAGAGAGTTGCAAGGAAGTCTGTGTTTACTGTGTAATATATAACACGGGTAGCCTATTGATAACATGTAAGACTACTTTTCAACAGGATTAAAGGCACCCAGAGACTGTGAAGGATCGGTAGGGCTTGGAAACTCTATTGAGGGACAGATGCACATGGAATGGATGGAGCAAAATGCGGATGATGGCGTCAGGGAGGAGAAGGAGCAAAAGAGTTCCGCTGCAGAGACTGGGACTGTGTTGAAGTTGTCTTTTAGCGAGGATCAGAGTTTCTCAAAAGCACCTTTGGGTGAGGAACGCATTAAGTTGCCTTCAGGTAAAGAGCAAGGCTTGCTAGAATCAACTCATGCAGAGGAGTCGAACATGAAGGAACCGGTTGAGGTTTCCATAGTGACTACACAGGGCTGGTCTGGATCATTTGAGGAAATTGATGGTTCATATAGTGAAGAGGGCATTGAGCCTTCAACAGATGAGGAGTCAAGGTCTTGGAGTTATCCTCAAGAAAAGGTGTGCAATGAGGAAGAGTCTATCAGAGCTGCACAACAGGAGAAATGTGTGTGTGTTAAAGAGCAGGAGAGTAATTGTGAATCACCTATAATGGAAAAAGAGAAAATATACAGTGTTGCAGATCAAAGTGAACCCTCTGACATCCAACATGGAGAATGTTATTTGGTTGATGTCTCTGCTGAAATGCCTGGCTCCTCTAAAACGAAGGAAGATAAAAAACCTAGACCTGAAGAGGATGAAGAACAAAGGAACATGGGGTCCTCTGAAGGAGTAGTTGCAGAAGATATTTATATTTTTGCAACAAAACAAAATCAGCAAGATACAGGAGAAAGTACTTCTACGGATGACATATGTCAAAAGTCAAAGGAGATCCAGGCAGCTAATGTGAAAGAAGAAGACTTGGATGTGGACTCATACAAAAGAGTTCCAACATCTGCTTTTGCTCAGGGTTTGTCAGAGGTCCAAGTGTCAGATCACCTTCTGGAGACAGGGCAGGGTGTTGTAGATGGGCCGTCAGAACAAACCCACAAAGCAGAGAGAGGAGACAATTCAAAGAAAGTCACCTTTATCCTGGAGCCTGAGCTAATCCATGACTCAACAGTGTCTGAGGAAAATACCTCCATGGAGTCCAGGGCGGAGGCAGGGTCAGGTGAGAACAGGAAGGAGGTGAACCTCTCTAGAATCAAGCACATGGGTGAAATTGTTTGTTGGTGAGACAGAAATCACTGCATGTGGTGGGTTCATATTGAGAGCAGAATGTTTACAAATTCACAGGTGGACATGCTTCTCCACATATGTTTGGAGAAGCTTGTATGGATGTTTCTGTTTCACTTAAAGGTTACATTATTCAGCTTCAATGCGGTGGTAAGTAGAGAGACCATTTTAAGGCCATGAGTACACAGTTTCTATTGCAGGGTTGCACTTGAGGGAAAAGTTGTGACTGGGATTAACCTACAACAAGATAGATTGTGTCTATATGGTGTGGGTTTCCTTCATTTAAATACAATTGTCTCAGGTAGATGCCTGCTAATGTCTGTGTCAATTGAAGCCTTTTTTTTGTCAGAAAGTGCCCTCATCCCTTTGTTAATGTATCTTTCACAGATGCTGAACTGAGCTCTCACGATGAGACCAACACTGCCGAAATTATTGACCAGATGTTCGATGAGGTGCTGGAATATGCTGGAAGGATGGAGGAGCAGAGGCGGGATGAAGGCACTGAGGACAGCGGCATTGGCATTTGCTCTGGAGACAAAGAAAAGATTGACATGGAGTCAGAAAAGGAGAAAAGTGAGGAAGAGAGGGAGTCCAAAGAAAAGCACTGTGATGAAAGCAAGAAGCTGGAAAGCAACAAGGATGAGCTGCTGACTTTTCCTTCCAGTGGCATCCTCTCTCCTCTCAGCAAGTCTTTAGAGGCTGTGGTCACACCTCTGGTAAGATAATTGCTTAATTATAGGCATTTTCGCACCGGAGTACTTTTCCCAGGAATAGTTCAGATAGTTCTTGGGATTTTGCTTTCACACCAAAAATATCTGGAACTAGAACTTAGTTCATGCAAACCTTTTCACCCCTGTTCAGTCCCTGCTAGAGAGGGGGTACTTTCCTGGGGAGGAAAAGGTTCCAATTTCTGATTGGCTGGGCGAATTGCAAAACACGCCCCGTAAAGCTCCGAAAAGTTTTGTGAAGCTGCCATTTTATTTGCTCGCATTAGCATTATTAGCATTAGCTCAGCGCACCAACGGAAAGAGACTAACTTATGGCAACACAAAATAAAACGTTGGAGCGGTGGAGTGATGAGGAGGTGTCGGCGCTTCTGGCGATTTACCCGGGACTTCGGGTGACGATTTAGTCCGGGGGACTCCGGGACTTCGGGTGGCAGTATACGCTAGGGATGCCAGTGATTATTCGAATATTCGTTACAGTCTCCATAATCAAATATTATTTTTAAAAATCGATTTTATTTATATATTTCTTTATTATTATTTATGTTTATTTATTTTTTTCTGGCTTAGTTTCATAGTATTAATAATTGTAAATGGCCATTGGTCACACCACCAGTTTGTTTTACTGTAAACTTGGAGGAAGCCTGCGTGCAGAGCAGACTGCTGCTGAAGCACGCTACACACCGACCCCGCCCCCACCCCCCCTCTCCCTCACACGTGCGACTAAAGATGAACAAAGCGGCAGGTAAAAAGAGTTCCTCCTCGTGGAACTACTTCGAACTTACAAGTCCAAAGGAAGTTAAATGAAACAAACAACGGAATTCCTTTTGTCTGAGTTTTTTTCTTTCTCTCCCGCGGGGGGTCGGGGTCGGTCGAATAATGGATTATTATTCGCCAGGGCTGCCGAATAATCGATTTTGATCATGGTCAGTTTCTGGCAACCCTAGTATACGCCGTGAATTTGTTTGCGGCCTGCCAGTAAACCCAAAGCAGCAGCAGCAGCAGCAGCAGCAGCAGCAGAAGAAGAAGAAGTAGTGACGTCAGCGGCTTCATTTGCGTAATCCTCCCTCAGGGACTTAGTCCGGTGTGAACGCGATTTACTACGAAAGTTCCGGGACTAAAGAGTTCGGCGGGACTAAGTATGGCAAAGTACTTGGTGTGAAAGCGGCTTATGAGTTTTCCATACATGTGTTCCATTCATAATTCAGACCCTGGAAAACATATTTAATGTTCCATATTCCACCTACAGCGACTGGAAGCAAGCCAGGATTCCATTCCTCCCTCCCTGCTCCTGACTCCTGAAGAGACCACCACTCCTGTTAGTGAATCTGCTCCTCTATACAGGTAATAACAGCAGGCCCACAGGCCTTCTTAAAGCTATGATGATACATGTGACTAGATAGAATATCAATGGTTTCAGTTGACACAATGTTTGAATGTTTTTCTGTTCTGTTTATTACAGTATTGATGCCTACCGCACACAAAGACAGAATAAAGCGCCCAGCATTCAGAGCGTCACTCCTGGTGTTCAGAGGCGAGCTCCAGAGAAGTCCCGACCTCAACCCTCCGTCAACACCAGGGAGAAAATCACGGTGTGTAACACAACCAGACTAACCTATAGAGTTAACTAGTCGTGAAGTCGACTGCGTGTAGTCCTCAAGTCATCTTGAAGTCAATGGTTTTTAATGTGTTTTTTGTTAGATAAATAGGATAAGATAATAGGGTCTATAAATAAGGTTGGTGGTTAACACAAGCTGAAGGGATTTTCACGTCTTGTTCTACAAAATACGCAAGTGAATACCCCACTGGTGAATGTTTGAATCTTCAATGTTTATTGCCTCGCAATAGCTTTTTCCTTCTGGTGGAAAAAATGCAAATTATAATGATTTTTTTTCTGAAATCCAATGGAAAAATCTCATTGCTTTTGGTTGATGGAGCACTTGCGATTCTAACTTCTGAGTCGGCCAACAAATATACATCATCACTTCACCACTATAAACTGTTTAATCAATTGGTTAATCAACCAATTTCAGACTTCATACTTCAGGATGAGATTTAAGTATATACTTTATTAGATAATATTAAATCAGTCAATTTGACATTTTAAACTGCGCTTCAAAATTGAAAGTGAGTAACCCATAGTGTTACATGTTGTCCTGTGTTTGTCCAGACTCTGAATGAAGAAGCAGGGAAGCTGCAAAATGTGATCAGCCAGACGCTGCAGGCTCTAAGCTGCTGCACCGATGAAGAGCACGGCCAAGGCTCGCTGGAGGAGGCTGAGGCGGAGAAGCTCCTGCTGGTCTCCTGTACATACTACTACTACTACTACTACTACTATTAATAATAACTTACATTTATATAGCGCCTTTCATAAACCCAAGTATGCTTATACAGGGGGAACATAAAACACACAACAGAACATGCAAGGACTGCACAGACAAGGAGACAAAAGGCATATAAGGAGATGTGTGACATTGTTTGTGAGTGCAGGAGGATGAAGAAATTAAAGTTGGAAGGCTAACAAATTAGTTTTCAGGGTTTACTTGATGATGTCCAGAAAAGGGTCTACATTTCAGTTTTAACGTAGCCATCTTTGTCTACGAGCTACATATGAAATATTGCTTTCTTTCGATAATAACATTTTGAAATAATACAAACAAGTGTTATTTAAAAAAAAAAAAAAAAACTATTATGCATACATTTGTCTGTTTATATAATAATAATAATAATAATAACCATCCCTATTTTGCAAAGCCTAAATAATTGTATTTAAAGCATAAGAGTTTTTTCTTCATCTTCTTAATTATCTCCATGTGATCTACTTGTGTTTTCCAGGTGAGAAGCGTTCTGCCCTGCTGGCGGAGGTTGCTAGACTGAGGGAGGAGAGGGGCTCTGAGTCAGGAGAGGAGGGGGACTATGTTCCCCAGCAGCCCTGCAGAGGGACGGTCAGCATCACAAACATCCAGCTGCCTCTCAAGGTGGAGTTTGTCTGCTCCTCGCACAACCGCACAGGTAGCAGGAAAACAATTCTACTTTATTTGATTGCATTTTAATTGTCCCATGGTGGCTGACAGGGGAAAACGCACACAAATGTGCCAAAACACACGAAACACCGCATTTAAAAAAATGCTACAATACGAAATTCTGACGTTCGGGAGTTATAAAGTTTGTCAACAGTCACTGTCAATGAAAATTGCATGAATCCTTCAGATATTATTGCAGATCTGCTGTAAGCCGTTGAGCTAACGTAGCTAAACTAATCATTTTAAATATAGTGACTAATTTGAAGCATTTTGTATCTGCAGCATTTTAATATTTGCATCGTTTCTGAAGTTGCAGCGTGTTTCTCCTAATGAAAGGGTTTTACGCCATTGCAGTGCATTTGCACCAGTCAGCCACAGTAGTCCCATATTGTTCATATGTATAAGTTTAATAAAAACGAGTTTTTGAAAATGCACGGCTTAGCTAATACAAATGACCTGTTTGACATCCAGTTAGAAAGGACTACTTTTTTGGTGTTTAGGTCGGCCGAGTCACTTCTTTTTCGCGCTGATCCGCTACGGGCCCTGCAACATCGATGCCACGCCGCTGGCCACGGCTGCTGATGCTAAGAACGGAGACACCATCTCCTTCCCTACTTTTGTCATCCTGTAAGCTGTTGCATTGTTATTGCGTTTAACAAAATATTATGCATCAATCCTGGAACACATTTGCTGCTTTTGCATACTACATACTTTATTTTTCTGATTTGACAGCATGTTTTTTCACCAGTAAACAAAACCATTTATTCCTATTGTTTAAATCAGTGATAGACACCCTGGTTTTGGGTTAAAATGCTTTTAACAAACTATAAATGAATGGTAACATCCAAACAGCTTGTCCTTTAGTAGGACACATTTGTTACACGTGTTGAATGTTGAGTTTCTTATTTATGATCTTGCTCACTTGCCTTTTTAAATTTGAAAAGTCTCACGCCTGCATAAATGTGATCATTTGAGTGGGAATATATAGATTATTGCAACATATACTGTTTTGTCCCCTTGATATTTAAGGAAGGATATCCGCTCATCCTTTGAGATAGATGTGGAGGTCTACAGCCTGGTAAGAACTTTCAACATATGGATGTGAACTCATATTTTACTATGTTTTCAATCAAATATCTATAATGGACTGAAAATTAATTTTTTCCATTGTGAAATAACATTTCCAAGTTTAGTATGCCAGTAATGGCAGCATGCTAGGTAGCTCAGCATGTTGTTGACCAATGGGGTTTTTATTTGTATTATTATTTTGGTGTTTATATTTATGCATCTTGTTAGCACACTATTTCTTCTGAGCATGCTCGTTGTCTTAACTGTTTTTTCTGGTACATTTTGGGTATAACAGCATTATTAGGTACATCATCTACAAATGTTCTGTTTTTGTGCCATTCTAGTCCCACACTTCAGGTGGTAACAGCAGCATGGACCGGGCCACCGCCAAGTCACGGGTAAGTCAGGAGACAAATAAATGAGCCATGTGTGTATTTACCAAAAAAAGACTGGTTAAGTTGTTTGCTCATATTTAGGTTACGCCAAGAAAGCTTCTGAACACCCTCAAAGTGAGTATCCCGTTAAATGTCCCCTCCCAATCATAGAGTATGTGTTGTTATTTAACCTCTCACCTAAACCTTTTATTTTGCATTTACAGAGATCCAGTCACAGTAACAGCCTGACATGTAAGTTGAGTTTTATTTTGGTCAGTACTTCTTATATTATATAGACCCTCCAGAAAAACGCGATTCTGCGATCGCAGAATTTCCCGCATAATCAGCAAAATGCCGCAGATTTTTAAAAGTCCGCATATTTATCAAAAGGCCGCATAATCCCCGCATTTTTCCACACAAAGTTGAGAAAATAAAATAAAAAAGTTAACTCGTCTTGACGAGTAATGATGATGACGCAACGTCATCAGCCCGCGCATCACAGAAGGCAAACACCGTCGTGTGAAGGTGTGGAATTCACACACCAAGATGAACAAATCGAATCCATCACATTTACCCACGAACATTTCAGGATTTTGGCCCGCGTTTTTCTGGAGGGTCTATTTATATCTAGGGATGCTCCGATCGATCGGCCGCCGATCGATACCTCATTCATTCCTATGAGAGTTGCTCATTGGCACATGAAGACAGAATGGCCCAACTTTTGAGAGAGCGAAACGTCACAGATTACCCGTCATGCCTGAGAAGTACCCATCTGTGCGCTTTAACCACGACCCCCCCAAAAGGCTCGTTCACATCAAGCACGTCAATTTGCAAAACAAGCTTGCCAAAATGGCTTCACCAGTCTGGCTGTATTTTAAGGTGTCCGAAAATGACAATAAAATAGCGGTATGCAACGTGTGTGAAGCAGAAATCCTGCAGCTCCACCCGCTGTGACGGACCGGTGAGCGGAGCAAAACACTCTAAGAGTTAGACCTAACACACTTATCTACCTCTGGAACTAGCTAGACTAGTTATAAAAATATTTATTCTTCACTGTCGGGTCACTAGACTAGATCAGAGAGCTGCATGAGATACTGACAGGTTGTCAGGAGAGAGAGAGAGGAAAAGAGAGCGCTTCTGCTCATTTCTCCCGTGTTATTATCCAAAGTTAATGTAAACTTGAATAGTGTACTTCATTTGAATGTAATAATTATGTTGGTTGTTTGTGGAAGCGCCATTGAATGAGCCCCCTTAACTGAGTTTTAAACATCACTTTAAATGGAAGATCCCCACAGGCCCCGTCCACTCGATCGGATCGGCGATTGGCCCCAAAATTGGCGATCAGAGCATCCCTAATATCTAGGGATGCACCGATACATCGGCCAGACACCGGCGTCGGCCGATGTTCGCCCTATTCACTGCCATCGGCACATCGGCAAATGAGGTGACATTCACCGATGGCAGTCGACAATGTTATTTTTTTCTCGCGATCCGTTACATTTGCGGCACCCGTAGTTCGCTTATATAAAATAAAATAAAATAAAAACATTAACTAAAGAAAACAAAATACAACATGTCAGCAGTGTGGGGATTTGCAGTTGGCAAAAAGTGTTCCGTTGACACGGAACGCAGCGCTCTCTTTTCCTCTCTCTCTGTCCTGGCAGCCCGTCAGTATCGTCTCATGCAGCTCGCTGATCCAGTAATGCAGGGATCACCAACTACATTTGTCCAAGGGCCAAAATATCCAATAGACACTTTTGCGGGCCAGCAATTTTTGAAAGTAATCAGAATACAGTTACTGTTACGTGTCTTAAAAACGTATCCAGATTACTTTTAGAATGCTTTCTTTTTCCATCACAGATGGGTATGTTTTGGTGTACAGGAGACACTTATGTTACTGTTTTAATGGCTTATCAAGAACACAAACACAACATCTTGGTGTCATTCTGGAAAGCTCTCTCATCTGCACCCCACATAAAAAACATCACCCGGACTGCATTCTTTGTACTGTCTTAAAACCTTTCCTTGGAATATGTTATGAATAGTAAGGTGTCCTTCTTTGAAAGGCGCCCCTAAATAGAATGAATTATCATTATTATGTATTATCTGAAATGATGTAATAACTTTTAAAACTGTTTCCACTCACTTGCCCCATGCATTCAGCAGCAGCATGCCATTCACTTTTATGTTATCCCGTTATGAAATGTCATAATTTCGACAATAAATAAATGCTACATAAACGTTATCTTGCACATTTTATCAAACCATCTCCGTTTCTAACTTTCAATATATTTTAAAAGGGATCTCTCTCTCATTTGCGTGTTGGGGCGGGGCCTCACAGACACCATCTCTCTCGCTCACAGACATGCTGCAGCGCTGTGCAGTGTGCACACAGTTCTGCCGGTAATGAATATTACATTTTGTGAGGAAACTTTTTCACCAATAATTCCAATAAGTATTCCAAAATGTATTCACTTCAGGTTTACGAAAGTAACTGTAATAAGATTACTCGTTTTTCAAATGTAATGCCAGCTGAATACAGTTAGCCTACCTGATTTTTGTATTCTGATTACGTAACGTCGTTACATATATTCCGTTACAACCCAACCCTGCTTCTAGGCTACTGTCCCGCAGCTCCAGCCTCTCTGTTGGACTCTGTCGCAGCGGGGCTGCTGCTGTGGTGCCGAGCGCATTAACCAGGCTCTTCACAACGAAGGATCACTTCTTCTTCAAGGCAGAGAAGGTTTCGCAGTACGCAGTCTACTGACCCGCAGCTGCTGCCTCTCTGTTGGACTCCGGTACTGCACCTTACTCACGAGACGTTGTAAAAAAAAGGGTGGGGGGCAAACGCAGTAACCACTCCGCCAACGCCACAGTCACCCTCGTCGTGCGGGCCGGATGAGAATGTCTGGCGGGCCGGATGTGGCCCGCGGGCCGCCAGTTGGTGGTCACTGCAGTAATGAGTGACCAGACAGTGAAGAATAAACATATTTATAACTAGGTCAGTGCTCCGCTCACCGGTCCCCTCAAGCAGCGTGCACACGGCGGCGTGCGTTGAAGCTTGCCGGTGGGCGTGTCTGAAACTCGACCAACAACCAATCACATGAATCTCCCGCCCGGACACACAAGCAAGATTGGCTAGAGCTTGTACTGGTATATGAATTGATTGACGTCACCCCATTCAAAGTGAATGTGAATATGTGTTGAAGCTTCAACGCACGCCGCCGTGTGGACGGGCCGTCACAGCAGGCAGAGCTGCAGGTGATCCGCTGCGTACTTTCTAAACAGCGTACTATGATGTTATAATAACGAACTTGCTCAGACTTTGAAACTGAAACCATTTTGTTAGAAAAATTATTTGTTTTTCCTGGCAGATAGTGAAATAACAACAGTGGAAAAAAATTACATTAAAGCATCGGCCAAATTGTTATTCTTAATATCTTCATCGGCCAAGAAATGTAGCATCGGTGCATCCCTAATTATATCCCTGTTCAAATCAACAATTACTCTAGAATGTTAAATGTTTAGAAAATATACAAATGCATGCATATTACTGACTGTTGTGAGTTTATCATTCTGCTTTTCTTTATCATTCAGCTGCAGCTCTTCCTGCTCTCAACCCTCGTCGCTCCAGCAACTTTTGTCTGGTGGGCTCCCATAAGATCGACTTGGCCTCTCTGGGACACGGCAAGTTCCCTCTGGATAAGGTAATCTGTCATGAAAAGGAACATACTCAGGGTTTTTGCCATCCTAAATTAGGAATTAAAGGTTAATACGATTCTTCATCCGTCTGTCTGAAAATGAGGTCTGCAACTGAACAGTTCTGTGAAAGCAAGATTGTTCATCAGATGAATAATGTTAATATTTAAACAGATTATTTGATATGTTCATATATCTTAACAAGCCTTAACAAGATTTTTTTTCAGGCAAGTAAAAACAACTCATGAATGAAGTTTGGTGGATTAGTTTAGGTTCAGACACAAATCGTTTTTTGTGGTACACACACAGGCCATGTTTTTCCCTTCTGAAGGCCTGTGTAAGGCCCCCGGCCACACGAGGACGAAAACGGTCGTTTGCGTTACTGTTTAGTGTCATAAAAAGCCCGTTCGGCCACACGAGGACGACCGAATATGACAGTAAACAACTGCGGAAACGATAACGGGTCCCAAGGTGGATAGAACAGCATACGCAACGCTCTGGGGGGTCCAACGGCTCCGTGTGTACGCCCTATACGATCATTTTCTGATTAAGACGCAATAGCCCCGCCTCTCCCCACCTCTGCTGCTCACCCCTGCGTCAAAGTAAACTGCACACTGAATTCAGATTATTTATCTTTCTCTCGATATGGACATAAACGTGAGTGAAGTCTAATCTGACCGTTCACCGCTGTGATGCAGCGGTGAACGGAGCAAAACACACACTTCAAGTCAGATCATCACCCTTAGCTATTTCAATAGCTTCTTTGCTGCTTTTGTGGAGGAAGTTACAGTGCCACGTACAGGCTCCTGCATATGTACTGCAGCTTCTCCAGCGATTGGAGCTAAACGGAGCTGTCTCGTGTGGACAGACACTATCCGGTGAACATTGCGTGTGGACGGAAGCTTTTTTGCATTGCGTTAATCCTATGCGTTTAGCCGTATGCGTCCTCGTGTGGCCGGGGCCTAAAACATCCACTGTGCTGCAGAAACCACTATACACTCCTTTGGTGCTTTTATTTTTCTCACACGGGTGCCACATTGGTGATGTAACATGTCTGCTTCTCCCTTTCTGCCTCCCTCTCCCTCTGTCCTGTTTCCTTCACTCAGATGAAACTTGAAGGCAAAATCAGGAGGCTGCTGGGAGATGAATTTCAGGAAAAGGTTTCACTCTTCTCACAACACTGCCAGCCCTTCACCTCTCACTGTTTTCTTTAACATGAACTAGTCTCTGACTCGTGACTTAACAAATGAACTGCTGCTGTGTTTGTGGTGAATGCTTTTATTAGCTCAAGCTATTTCCAATCTGATCTCATAAATCAAAAACACTATCCATTATGGGGGGGGGGGGGGGGGGTCAACTTCTCACTTCAAAAAAGAAGAAGAAATCTAGACCGTAAAATAATTGAACAAGCGAGTGCCTGTTTTTCCTGGCCAAGGACAGGTTCCTTGAACACAACACGAGCGTAACGTGTCTTCACGTGGTATATGTCTCGTCTGACAGGGGTGTAGATGACGGAGAGCACCGGAACGCCGCTCCAGCTCTTCAAATATTGCAGTACCCATAAGGAGCATGGATGTATAATAAGATGTATAATAAGAACTGGATACAGCGTGGGAGGCGGGGCCTCATTCATTCCTATGAGAGTTGCTCATTGGCGCATGAAGATAAAATGGCCCAACTTTTGAGAGGGCGAAACGTCACAGATTACCCAGCATGCCTGAGAAGTACCCGTATGTGCGCTCATAGCGCATGCGCAACTTTAACCAAAATGCTCGTTCACATCAAGCACGTCAATTTGTGTACACGTAACAGAACCGCGCGTATATATAATAAATATTTTTAAAAAAAAGCTTCTTAGTGCAATACGAAGCTACAGGGACGTTAATAACGTCGGTAATATTAACTTTATTTAATACAACTTTTACGGTACAAGATTTAATCATACAGCCCATGTAGTATAATAATGAATTACAGCAAACATGTGCAACGCAACTCACATTGGTTTCTCATACAGCATCTCTGTAAACTACATTTGTATTCACTGAATTTCACTCTCTGCCTTTAACGGCTCGTTGTAGCTCCAATAGCTCCAGCCCACAGTGTGCACTGATTGGTCGAGACCATGCTGAACACGTAACATGAACGTGCCGGGCGGCGCGGTCCCGTGGGTTAGATGCACGTTCATAATGCAGAGGGAAATAACTCTCAGAATAACGTTATTAGCACATTTTTACAACTTGAGAAACGAATGTTTTTAATAAGGGCTATACAAGTGTTCATACTGGGTGGTTTATTTAGTTTAAAAAAAAATATCCAACGATTTACAGACCACCCTTTCCCCATGTAAGTCAATGGGAAAAAGTGTTTCCGGGCCTGGCAACCAAACGGAAGTGTAGTACCGCCGTTTGGCCACTAAAAATATTTTCATCAGAGTCCGGCGCACTTCCTGGGGGCTTGATAAGGAGCCGTACACATGCCGCAGTGTTTGCGTGGCTGTGTCTTTAGTTGTAAGCACTGTGGAGATCTGTTATTAGCATCTGGTTAGCTAGCTATGCTAACACATTTTAAAGAGCTTTTCTATAGGGATGCACCGAATATTCGGCCGCCGAAAATTATCGGCCGAAAATGGTTAAAAAGGACCTTTCGGCCGAAAGGGTTCGAGCACCGAAAAAATATCACCGAATGTCAGAGAACAGGGTTACGTTGGTAAGCTAACGTGTTGTTGTGATGACGTAATCAAAACGCGGCGACAAGCACGGCGCGCGACCATGCTCGCGGCTGGCTCACAGCCAACATGTCTGCCGCTTGGAGATATTTAAAAATATCAGAGAAAGAGGCGCGGATTGCGATTTGTAAAACGTGTTCAGCTGACATTTCTCGAGGGGGTGTAACTGCAAAGACTTTCACTACTTCAGGATTACTCCACCACTTGAAATCAAAACACCCGGACAAATATGCGGAGTATGATCAAATCACAAGCACTGACAGCGAGAGACTGTTCAGCGCTGCCTCTCATGTGCTTGATGAGAAGAGGAACAGACTTATGGCTGATAAAGCAGAGAAGCTAATGTTCATTAAAAAGTATCTCCCACTTTTCCTTAATAAGTAGACAAGGCTGTCTTATCATAAGCTTATCTAGTTCTACATGTCTACTCTATACCCACTTTCCTGAACAATTTTCATTGTGAGTTATAATTCAACATCTCAGGTTATCATTAGGGGGAAATGACAGCAGCACAGTGTTCAATATATTGTACTTTCGGTATCGAAATGATACAATGTTGTTTACATTGCTCATGAGGACAGACCACCTTATTTGCAGATTCTTGAAATTGTAATTTAATTTGTAATTGATTGTGGATTTTGTATCCAGTTTTCACTTTATGTATCTTTATACAATGTTTACTACTTTGCTTATGAGGACAGACAGCCTTATTTACAGATTCTTGAAATTGAATTGTAATTTCATTTGTAAATAGTTACATTCATGTGGATTTATCCAGTTTGCACATTTGTATGCATGCACTTATAGGTGCATTTGTTGTTGTTGAAGGCCTGGCTGTTACAGTCTTTATTTACACTATTTTGTTGAAGGCCTACTGGCCTAGATGTTTATGCAGTTTTAAAGCACCTTGGCTTTGTTCTGAATGCACTTTGTTGTAGTTATCCTACAGAGAAAAATAAAATACACTTGACTTGGAATTAATGTCCTGTATGCATTAAAAAGTGCTGAATAAATGTTTTATGGACCCATAATAGTGATTATTATTTAAGTTAAGTTTTGCCATAATCATGTATTTTTCCATAATCAGGCAGCTGAACAACATTGGTAAAAAAATGTATACATTATATATATATATATATTTCTGTTAATCATTTTCGGGCATTCGGTTTTCGGCCAACTGTTTCCTATTTTCGGTGTCGGTTTCGGCCAAGAATTTCCCATTCGGTGCACCCCTACTTTTCTACAACCAGGTGGAAGAGAGCTCTCTCCTGAGATGCTCAAATAACCTCAGCTCAGTGAGGTTAAGGCACACCTTGATATGATCATTATACTTATTAATGAGACATTAGAGACTAAACGAAAAACAGGTATAAAATACTATATGACAGTATAGTATTTATATAAAGTTGTTAAAAATAAACAAGAATAAAGTTTAAAAGGGGAGCGACTTGTAAAATATCCAAAAAGGAAAATCTGCTTACAGTTCTGTTTCATATGGGTGTTGAGAAAGATGTATCCATTGATCTCCTCATGTTGCTCTCAAAGTGAACCAGATTGATGCTTTTAACTTCAATATTTAAAAACAAATCTTCCCGGGGGGAGCATGCCCCCGGACCCCCTAGAGGAGGTTAGGTCCCCCCCACTTAAATCATGTTCACATGGATAGGATACTAAATACATTTGCACACATCTTGTGTCCATAACTTTCTGTTTTGGTGGTCATGCCACAACCGTGCACGTGCATGCATGCGCGAGTTATGGTGAGATATCTGGATTAAGAGGTTGCTTTTTCTTTGCACAGCATGAAAGAAAGGCCAAATGAATGGGCTGTTATTTTAGTTTTTTTTTAAGCGGAGGTTGAGTTCAATCATTTGTACGGCCCTCGGAGGATGTTGTAAAAATGTAAAGGAAAAAGGTTCCCCACCCCTGCTGTAAATAATAATAAAAAACCTTGATTTATAACTTAACATCTCTGTCTCCTATTGATCTGAGTATATTATAAAGAACAGCCAGTTAATTGAAGCATTATAGCACAGGCCTTTGTCAGATGGTATATTACGCTGTTTTTTTCTGCTTCGAATAGTTCTCTCTTTTTTCACCATACCTGTGTTTGCATCACTGTATATTATATATTGATACCAACACCTCAGGGGTAGGGAACCTCCGGCCTCCGGGCCGTGATACGGCCCTTGAGGTAATTTATAAACACACGCAAAAAAAAAATGTTTAAGAAATCTAGACCGCAAAATAATTAAACAAGCGAGTGCCTGTTTTTAAAACCAGTTTAACAGTGCCCCCCCCCCCCCCCCCCCCCCTCTTCTTCCCCACACTGCAGGTGCCTTTCCTCTCTCCTCTAGAGGGCAACATCTACCTGCAGCTGAACAGTGAGGGGCACTCTAGTGTACAGCACCAAGGCTTCCTGGTCAGTAATGTGGTGATGCTTATTTTCAAAAACTCTTTCTTCATTGCTTACATGTCCATCTCAACATTAAATGTCCTTTAGCTGATGCCTATATCCAAAGCGACAACCATTAAGGATATATTTTTAGAACTGCAAGCACTTGAGCTTTAAATAAACCATACCATTGTTAGTGCAATTTATGGCTCACCAACCTTAATGTTAACACAGAGAGAGATAAATAAAACACAGACATTGGTTGAGATTAATTATTATTCAGTTGCGCAACAACAACAATAATCTTGGAGTATAACATCACCTGCCAATCGCGGAAATGTCCCCAGTAGCAACAATCATACAGCATATATAGCCACCGCAATGAACACACACACATCTTCCCAAACCATGTTTAACGCACACACATTTTATCATGCAGCCTACCACACAAAACGTCACATGTTTTTCCCTCTGAATGCCACACTTGTATATGTTTAAAAGTCATCATTTCATGACATCCTTAGGAGAAGTAAACTAACAAAGGTTAACTGCTTTTATAACCTGAGGCCTTCTCTGAACTTCCTCTAACCTCGGTGTCAGCTCACTTAAAATGAATACATCTATTGATAATTCAGAACAACCATTGTTTCTCTAACTCTGTATGACCCAACTCAGTAACACACATCATATAGCTTACCATGTGACCTTAATGAATATGCCAGAAATACGCTGTAATAAGGATTGCCATAACACCATTTTGAGTGCTAGAGCAGGGGTTCAAATGAGACTGAAGGGATTTCAGTCTGCAAAGGAAGATGTGAGAATATCTGCTGTCCTGATATCAGAGGAGAGCTCGTTCCACCATTTTGAAGGCAGGATAGAAAACATGCATGTTTTTGTTGAGGGGTACCTGGTCCCCCCATGAGGAAGTAGAAAGGCAACTGAGGTGAATGCGTAAATTAACTGGTTTAAATGATCACTGCTCTATGTAAGACACAAATGGATCTGCCTATTTTTGAGTGTTTAGTCAACTAAATGTGTTGTTTAAAATGTATTTTGATGGAATATACAATATTAATCCTCCTAAAAAATAAATACAAAAACATTGAACGTGATAAGCAGGCTCACTTTCATTTCTTAAAGACAGTGGTGGTTTATTAAACGTCTAAGCATTATACAAACATATGAGCGGTATGTCGGGCGGTAGCCAGGCCCCCCTCATAGTGAAGCAGTAGCAGAGTCTAGTGGACGAGCTCAGTGTACTGTTTGACCAGCCTGGATGTAAGATGAGCCTGAGACTAATGGCGCTTTTCCACTGCAGGACCCAGCACGGCTTCGTACGGTATGGTTAGGCTAGGGGTCGGCATGCGCATGCGGCTCTTTAAGCCCTCTACTCTGGCTCCCTTGAGCTTAGACAAAAATAAGAAGGGAATAAAATAAAAACATTTGTAGGACTATTTCTATTTTGTTGCACGGTTGAAAATGTTTCGTATTTTGATGTGTTACTGTGACACATCATTTTTTCTTTTTAAAAACGGTTTTAATTAGGTCAACTAAAATATGCGTCATATCCTGGTACGGTCCCGCACCAGAACCTTTTCTTACAGGTGTATAACCTGACACCCGGCTCGATGAGCGAACTATGGATAACTCAAAGAAAAGAAAAGTATGGGAGGAACACAGGATTTAATTCTGCGTGGACAGAGTTATATGCTTTCACAGCAAACGATGCTGGTTTACCGGTATGTTTGATATGTGGAGAAAAGTTGTTAAAGGTGCTGCAGCCTTTACGTATTGGAGGAAAAACACGGAAGAGGAAGACAGCTGACGATCTTCAGTCATAATTCAATAAGTTCACTCTTTTTAGGGTGCATCTATATGTTTTATTTATTTCAAAGTGGGCCCATTTTAATTTATATAAATTTTCTTCAAATGTGCAGAGGACTCTCCAAGTGCTGTGTTGATTTATTTTAAAGTCGGCCTGTGTATTTTTTTGTATTCTACTTATAAGAGTTCTTTGTTTATTATTAGAGGTAAACAGTTTTCTATAATGTATAATAAATGCAAAAAACTGTAGTTTTTGAATGATGTAACAATATATACAACTTTATAAGCTATCAAATATGTTTTGCGGCTCCAGACAAAGACAAATTGGTGGAAAAGGGGACAAAATGGCACTTTTGGTCAAAAAGGTTGCAGACCCCTGGGTTTGGCCTAGCTCACTTTATGCTGCGTTTCCATTACAGTTTAGTAATAGGTGTAGTAACTATAGTAACGCAGTGTAGGCGGGGCGATCGGATGTTCGGCGGGCGGAGCAACGCTGTGTAAAACTGCCGTGAGGTCATCTTCAATGCGAACCACAAAACCAAAACATCAGCCGTTAACTGTTAGCCCTCAGAGCTCACAGCTCCTCATATCTGTTCAGAAACTAGACAAAAGTTAAACAAGTACAAACCACAGACTGTCTGTGTCATGGCGAATACAGTCGCTGGTTTATTTATGGCTGTAGGCCGTTGTCGTGAGGGGGGACGGAGCAGATACAACGTTAGCTTAGCCTGATCGATCCGATCTCCATTCAGAAAACACGCATTTTAAAAGGTTTTTCACCTGCCGTCTTGTCTGCAGACCGGTATCAGTATGTTGTTACTTCGGCATCATTTTTGAAAAGTGTATTACAATTAAATCACGGTGAAATATGTTCCTTTTTTTGTAGTTGTAGCCCCCTTGCCACCAATTCTCTCTGACCATTCAGCCTGGTCGTTGGCCCGGTAAGAACCTCGATTTTGGAGGGCCAGAAAAAAGGTGAAAAAGTAGCATTGAGCCGGAACTACCCCTAGTGGAAAACAAACCGGCCCGCTTAAACTGTGCTGCAGTGGAAAAGCGCCATTAATGCACCTTGAAAAGCACGTACCAGTTTTTTTAATGGGATTAGAGCAGCCACTGGGAGCTGAGCAACTGGGCAATAAGGGAGAACTAAGGGAAGCTCAAGACCAGCTGTGCTGCGCTCTGGATGGACTGCAAAGGTCAGGTCACATATGCGGGCACAGCAGCCAAGAAGGATTGAATAAATCAAGGCACGTGATTGCAATATCCTGGACCAGAACCTGCACTCTCCTGGATTAGGAATGGATTTGCAGCTTCCTGTACTTATAAACTACATATTGCAAATAAGTGGGTCATTTGTATGGGTTTGTCGCTGTTTACAGTTCTCAGTCCTATGATAAGTCACTGATGGGAGAGGCCTTTCCTGGAAGGAAGAGCAGTTTAGTCGTGTCAAGGTTTAGCTTCAGGTGGTGTACAGACAGAGATGTTGACCCTGGTGACCTAACAGAATGTGTCTCTGGCTAACAAGAGATTTACCACTAAATCTTAACATTCACAGAGTAAATTGCGTCAGCTAATGTTCCTCGTAATAGTTTAAAAACAATTGTGAGTTTGTTAAAAGGCGAAAACATAAGTAGCAGTTTTACCCTGCTGTCTTTGCTAAACTATACAATAAAGTAGTACGCTAATCCAATAAGACGTAATGGATGTCTTTCTAAAATGCTGGGAAACAGTTAAGCTGCATTTCTCTGTGTTCGGTTGTTTTAAATTCCCTCGCTCTCTGAATATGTTCCCAGACCATGTTTGAGATGATCAGTGGATACGGGGTGTGGCATCGCCGATATTTTGTTCTGATGGGATGCACCATGTCCTACTGGAACCACCCCAATGACAGAGAATCTAAGGTATGGACGTATGGACGTATGGACCAACACACAGAAGAATCACCCATTTACTTTAAATAGCTTTAACTGTGCTTCTGTTTTTACTTCCCAGGATGCAGAGGGCAGCATTTCTCTGTCCAGCTCCAGCAGTCAGTGTGTGCGGCCTGTGAAGAGGGACTCGTGTGCGCGACCGTTCACCTTCGAGCTGGTGAGCGGCGTCCCACAGCAACAGGACGCCGTCCGGGACACCTTTGCCAAGTAAGACTGAATAAACAATAATAAGCTTTAATAATCATGTGGCAGTTAGTGAAGTGTAAATACACCTGAATGATTTCGCTTATCATTGAGAGCTTTAAACCAGTACTCGGGATTTGCTTTTTATTGGTTGTGTGTTCATGTTGATGTCCACTAGTTATGTCACAGGGGTGTTTTACTTTTGACATTCAATGAGAAACGCCTTCTGAGACTGTAATGTTTGGGTTGTGTTTTGAAATGTCTTTTGAAACCGTATAATTACTGTAAACATATTTAAGATTAACAGCCTCTACATCAGGAGTGTCCAAACTACGTCCTGTAGTTATTTACACAGTATTCAATAAGCCTCATTTTCAAATATTTCAGTCAATTCAAGTTGATAAAATGTTCTAACAAATCTTTGCATCTAACTTATTTGCATAACAAGCTTGAAATATACCTTTTCCTATTCTTCTTATAAGAGATGAGCTGAACACTTTTTTAAACAAAATTAATGAAACCCTATAGAGAGATGTGATGTAGGCTGTTTTTTTTCTATTGGAAATTCAATTATCAAGCAAAATTGACCTACATTTGATTGATTCTGCTAACATCTAACCTAACTTATGAGGCAATATACCTCACCTTTAGTGATTTGCCCAGCCCTTCGTATATTTTTCTGTATTTGGCCCTCAGTGAAAAATGTTTGGACCCCCTGCTCTAACAACACGAGCAATCTGGCCAAAAGGCATCATATTTTGGCATCATCAGAGTTGCACAGTTGCCAACTGCCATAACCTCAAAGCTCTGTTGCCCCAATTACGTGTAAGGTGGAAGGAGTACTCAGATTTTGTACTTAAGTAAAATGTACTATAGACTAGGTATACAAAAAGTAAAAGTACAAAAGCATTAGCATCAAGTAAGTACTCATTATGCAGATTGGCCCTCTTTAGAATAATATTTAGTATATGTTTTGATTATATAAATGTGGTAGAGTAAAAGTACTCGATTTGCCTCTGAATTGTAGTGGAGTAGAAGTACAAAGTAGCAAAAAAATTAAATGCTCAAGTAAAAGACAGACCCTTAATATTGTACACTCTCTTTTTAAAAAACAAAACAAAGTACCCATAAAAACACAGTTCTCTAAAGGCTGATGTTGTTCTTGTTCAGGCGTTGGTTTTCAGCCGACTCCAAAGAGGAGAGGCTGGACTGGATGGAGCAGCTCAATCAGGCCCTTTTGGACTTTCACACTTGGAACCGAACATCAGGAACCCAAAGTCAGCAGTCCAACACGTGCAGCGGTGGGAACCTGAGGGAGAGCATCCTGTAACTACATCACTGAAACACCAGATCCCTGTTGCCCAGGCTCCATGGAAACACAGGGTTGTGTATGTGTGTCAGGTAGATGAGCTGGGATCAGGGTTTACATTATTGTTGGAGAGCTGCAGGAGGTGAGCTTATCTTCACAGTTGAAATGAAACTGATGAATCATAAACAAATCAAAACCCTTCTGTATCTCATATAGAAAATGTTAGGAGATTACTTTGATTTTCATACTATTTCTTTTAATCTGAATCCAATTAAAGCTGTTGGTTTACACTTTTATTTGCTAAGCTACAGTTGGCCGTTCTAATATTATTTGTTGTTCATGATTTTGAGGAAAGAGCTGCTTCTGTTGGCAATACTAATTGGTCACTTTCAGTAGCAGAGGTAAAGCTTCTTGTAGCGAATTTATTTTTGAGATAATTTACATTGTATTTGCATTGTTAAACTGGAAGGATAAACAAAGATATATATATATATATATATATATATATATATAGTGACACTAACAAATATACAATGAAAGGGTCAGTACTGGCATCTTGGGGCCATTTGTCTGCCGTGTTCTCTCATATCCAATATATAATTTGCGTTACTGCACATAAAACACATTTATTTGCATATTAAAACCTGTTTTATATTTTTACAACAGTGGATGAGAGGTGTGGTGAGGTAAGAAGGGACTGTAGTGATGCTGCTGCAATGAATGTAATCTGTTCTGTCTGTCCTTTCCATGTGTTTACACCTATCAGTCTGTCCCTTTTGTTATAAATGTTATTCATGTGAACTGTCATTCTATGCACTTAATGGAAGGTCCCAATAAAGTAATGGATTGAAATGGCTACAAAAACAGTGTACGTTTTGTGAACTTGACAAATCAGGCATGTTTTATTTTTAAAGCAATTGTCGTTACAAAGGCTAATGCATCTCATTAATAATGGCTCTGTGATATTTTTATTAACAGTGGAGAACACACTCTTCTCCCATACAGACATTTAAAGCCCATATAAATGAATGTGAAGGGCCACAGATGTCTTGACGTACGCAGCCTGTGAGAGTGGCAGGAAGGCAGCTCGGGTCAGGAATGTCATACAGGAAGTGGTCTGGAATTAGACTTCCTGTCCCTCCCATAGCTCCTCTGGGTGAGTGCTATGGAGCTCAAAGTGATGACAATAACAGGGGGGGGGCAAGGAGGCAAGGAACAGCTGTGTACAATTGTCTGTATGACATTACTATACCCTGGGTGCTGGGCCGTATTACAGTACAGGGAATTTCTTGGTTTGTACCCAGGGCCGGTTTTAGCCAATTTGATGCCATAGGCGAGATTTTAGCTGTCTCCCCAATCAATAGAGTATCTAAGGAATACACAATAGAATAGTCGAGAAATATCTACAAAAAAACAACACACTAAAGAAACTTATTGACATAGGTAATATACATCAAAAAGGCTTCAAATGTATTCAGTATTGTATGATCATGTTTGAATTGGGGGGTGGACATCACATCCTCTAAGGGGGTCCGGGGGTATGCCCCCCCGTCCCCGTCGCCGGGAAGAAATGTTTTGAATATTTTAAAGTAAAATGCTTCAATCTGGTGTACTTTGAGCACACAATTACTAGAGACTAGATCGAGGGGGTACAACTCTAAACACCCATATGAAAAAGATCGGTTTACATTTTAATAATCAGATAATTATGTGAATATAACTAATAACCCACAGCCAAAAACAAATAAATGTAAAGTATTTTATTTTTGTTGTCCAGTCATATATTATTTTACCTAGTTAACATTTATCAACGCATATTGTTTTATCTCCCCAGTTTTGAATGATATTTTTACATTGAAAATATTTCAAACCTGTTTATCCCAATAATTATAAAGGAGTGCCTTGGAAATATGTGTTTACATAAATTGTGATCAAAATGTTTGAGACCCACTGAGATAACTTAGACTAAAGTGAACTATCTAAACACTGAGTCCTTTACCTCACTGAGCCTCTCAGTCTTACACAGGGTTCGTACGGGTGCTTGAAATCCTTGAAAATGCTTGAATTTTTACGAGGTGTTTTCATGACTTGAAAAGTGCTCGAATTTTGGGAATGGTGCTTGGATTTGAGATAAAGTGCTTGAAATTGTAAATGCTTTACTTTTACAATAAATTGCTGTCTGACTGAATAGTTCGCTTTTTAGATTAAAAGAAAATAAAGAAGTCGGAGCGAGCTTAGTTGCTTCGCTTCTACATAAAACAACTCCGCTCCGGCCTTCCCGCGCTATGCGCGCGACCTTCAAGTGTTTTATTTGTGTGACCTGGGCATTCTAATGAGAGAATGACAGTATGCCAGGAGGTTGCTGTTTTAACGAACGTTGGCTATCCGAAAAGAAATACAAGCTGTGGCTAAAACGATGATCAACCCAACGATTCGCCTTCTGCACAGTTTGCCACAAAGAATTTCAATTATTCGCGATGGGAGAGTCTGCCCTGACGAGCCATATGAAAGGTAAGCCGTAGTAGAGCATTTTGGATTAGGCTAACGTTGCATGTTACGTTTGTTTAAGCTAGTAACGTTAGCGAACTCGATGTGGGATAATTGCTTATGCAGGTGACAATAATAAAAAGGAGCGTACCTATGTCAGTATGTGCGACAGTCGCCATCCTGTGGTTTTCAGAGGATGAAGCACATAAAAGCAATGTATTTCTACTGGTAGTATTTTTCGTGCCTAAACTTGCTCCATCGAAATCAGTCACATTGACCCGAAGACACATTTTGAGTTATACACTGTTGGAAAGAGGATATTCCTAGCTTTCTAACGGAGGAAACATATTTTCGTTTGTATTACTGGTCTGGGGGAAGCTCGCGAGTGTGTGTGTTTGTGTATTTTTGCTTTTGTGTGTATTGTGTTAGTTTCCCGGGGAAAACCCTCACGAGAAACACCGGCTGTTGTTATGCCTGCTGTGACGTTACGTTACTCCGTTCTCCGCTTGTAATTATGCCGTTACAAGCTTCAAAGTTGTATTTATCATCTGAATTTGCCGAAACAAGTTTAATATTCTGAAAGCCAAGACTTTGTTTATTTGAAATCAGATGAAAACAAACTGTAACGGACCCTGCCGTGTTATCTATGATTACTATAACCCATACATTCATAATGTCAGCGGGAGGGAGGGGGGAGCATCGCTACGTAAAAGCATTAGTGCGAGGGAGAGCTGTCATCTTCCCTTTACAAACTTCAAACATGTATTTATCGGGAGATTTAGGCAATAAAAGTTTCATATTCTGAAAAAAATTCCCTAGAAACCTCCAAAACTCTTACACAGAAAGAGGATCTCTGCACACGCTTTTTTTTATATCAGCTTTGTGTTTCAATGGTTTTGTCCTAACCTTGGAGAGCCATATGTTTACTGCCACCCTAAAAGGACCTCAAAAATGTTAAAAATGTTAATAAAGAATTAATTGAAAAGTTAGTTGGCTGATTGTTTTATATTGGCTCAGCCAGGTTATATGGGATGCCCAGTCTACTATATATAATATGGGTCACTCATTTTACAATATTAAACTTTGTTTTCTTATCTTTAATTTTTCATCCTTATGTAGAATGCTATTACGAAACACATTTGGTTGTTTATAGCATAAAGAACATCTGATTTAATGTGAGGTAGGGAAATAATCATTTGAGTATAAGTATGTGCATATAAATATGTAATTTACAACAGCTATACGCTGCTTGAAAAGCTTGAAAATGCACCTTGAAAATGCTTAAAGTGCTTGAATTTGACTTTGGAAAAGGTGTAAAAACCCTATTTACAGTAGAGAGCTCTCTTCCACCCTTGTTGTAGAAACATCTTCTTCTTATATCCGTTAGCGCAGCTAGCACCAGATGCTAATCAATCAATCAATGTTTATTTATATAGCCCAATATCACAAATGTTACATTTGTCTCAGTGGACTTCACAGTTTGTACAGAATATCAGTATGACAATACGACACCCTCTGTCCTTAGACCCTCACATCGTACAAGGAAAAACTTCCAGAGAAAACCTACAGTTTAAAGGGAAAAATGGGAGAAACCTCAGGGAGAGCAACAGAGGAGGGATCCCTCTCCCAGGACGGACAGACGTGCAATAGATGCCGTGTGTAAATTGAAAAGATAATACATTTGCAACATAGGTAGTCCAAATGTCCAAGTGTGTGTATAATAGGAAGATGAATCCACAAGGATATCCATCCAGGACTTATGATCCAGCACCACAGCCACGACTCGCGATCCAGGACTCGCGATCCATGACACAGGACCGCAGGATCATCCATGACTCCGGATCCCGGCGTATATAGACACCAAAAAGAAAGAAATTTGGGGAAGCTGGGTTAATCGGAACATGAGTACACGGGTATAGACAGAGAGAAGGAAGAAGTAAGATGTCCCCCGACAAACTAAGCCTATATCAGCAAAACTAGGGGCTGAATCTAATCAGCCGTAACTATAAGCTTTATCAAAAAGGAAGGTCTTAAGCGCACTCTTAAAAACGGATAGGGTGTCTGCCGCCCGAAGACAAACTGGAAGCTGATTCCACAAAAGTGGAGCTTGATAAGAAAAGACTCTGGCTCCCATTGTACTTTTAGAGACTCTAGGAACAACCAACAACCCTGCATTCTTGGAACACAATGCCCTAGTAGGACAGTAGGGTATAATGAGTTCTTTAAGGTAAGATGGCGCCTGCCCATTAAGGGCTTTGTAGGCAAGAAGAAGAATTTTAAATTCTATCCTGTGTTCTATAGGGAGCCAGTGTAAGGCAGCCAGAACAGGAGTAATGTGGTCCCTTTTCCTAACTCTGGTTAGTACTTGAGCTGCAGCATTTTGAATCAGCTGAAGCGACCTGACTGACTTCTTGGTACACCCTGATAATAAGGAGTTACAATAATCCAGCCTTGAAGTAACAAATGCATGGACTAGTTTTTCTGCATCGTTTTGAGGCATGATATGCCTGGTTTTTGCAATGTTACGTAGATGGAAGTAGGCGGTCCTTGAAATTGATTTTATGTGGGTGTTAAAGGATAAATCCTGATCAAATATAACACCAAGATTCCTTACAGTCTCACTGGAGGCCAAATGAATGCCATCCATAGTTAGTATATCTTTAGATAATTTGTTTCGTAGATTCTTCGGGCCAAGTACAATAACTTCAGTTTTGGTCGTGTTTAACATAAAAAAAATGTAAGGTCATCCACGTTTTTAAGTCCTTGAGGCAGTCTTGAATTTTATTTAGATGATTAATTTCATCAGGCTTGATTGATAAATATAGTTGAGTATCATCCGCATAACAATGACATTTTACAGAATGATTCCTTATAATATTGCCTAACGGAAGCATATATAGTGTGAACAAAATAGGTCCAAGCACTGAGCCCTGTGGCACTCCATGGCTAACTTTGGTTTGCATGGAAGATTCATCGTTGACACGTACAAACTGAGAGCGTTCAGATAGATAGGACCTAAACCAGCCTAAAGCAGTTCCCTGTATGCCAACTAAGTGCTCTAGTCTTTGCAATGGGATATCATGGTCGATAGTATCAAATGCAGCACTAAGATCGAGCAAGACAAGAATAGAGACAAGTCCCTTGTCTGAGGCTATTAGAATGTCATTTGTGACTTTAACCAGAGCTGTCTCTGTGCTATGTTGTGTTCTAAAGCCAGACTGAAATAACAACAACGCCGGTATAGGTGCGTTCTCTCTGCTCTGAGCATGCCAGTTGGAGTTATGACATCATCGTGTTCCATGACACAGGTGTTTATATTTGAGTTAACGAGGTGTCCAGAGATCAAAGGTGTCCATGGCGCTGAGAACTGTGCTGAGAGCTGCGCACAAGCCGAAATTATAAGCCAAGGCCCCCTGCGCAATGTGAGGCCCCATGCAGCCTGCATGATCGGCTTGTAGGGAGGGACGGCCCTGGGAGCACGGCTGTAACCCGACACCGTTGCAATGAATCGACATCTGACCAATCACGGCTTTGATACGGCCACTAGTGCAGGTAGTGGATTGCCACCTTGCCGTGGTGGAGAACCTTGTGTGTTCCAATGAACCTAAGAGCGATGCTGTCGGGAGCTTTTTAGCTCCTGGTAGGGTCACCCATGGCGGTAAGGTCGAGGGGGAGGTACCAGACAAAGTGCGATCCGAACACCTCAACGGCGGAAGTGGCAAAGGATGATAATCTAAGTCACAACGGCACTGAAGGCGGATGAAGGCTGCAACAGAGGGTGGTCTCCATTCGTCATGGATTCCATGCCATTGGATTCAGGCCCCTATCTGCCAAGGACCGTGTGGTGGCTGCAGGCGCATCAGTCTCCCCACGTTAAAAGACGTCACGCGCAGGCGTCCTCCCGAAGGGAACCTACCCATTTTACATCCTGGACTGACAAAGTCCTGTGGCGTTCAGGAAGTGGTAACGGGGGCAGGACAGTGAAGTCTGGTAGTTCCTAGTCACAACCTGGCACACAGGCGATGGGTGTTTGATTCAGTCGCTAAGCTCTTGGACTGAGGCAGAAAGAGCTTCTCGGCAGCTGCACCCATGACTGAGCAGCCCCTATTCAGGGTCCACTCTGCTCACCCCAGTAGGGGAGGGGGTTAGAAAAGGTACCCCAAACATAGCCTGCCTCACAAAATCCTGTCTGGAATACCGCATCCAGAGGTATCACCATTACGCGGTCAGAAACAAAAAATAAAATAAAAACATTTACGTATTGGAGCCTGGAATGTGCGGACCCTCACTGACAACCAAGCCAGCGATCGACCTGAAAGGCAAACTGCCATCATCTCCAGAGAGCTAGGGAAGTTCCAGATCAACATTGCAGCGCTCTCCGAGACCCGACAGGCTGATGAAGGGCAGCTGAAGGAGGAAAAAGGCGGATATACAGTACTTTCTTTTGGAAAGGAAAGCCTGCAAATGAGCCACAAATCCATGCTGTGGGTTTTGCTATTAAGAACTGCCTCATCAACCACCTCCATGAACTCCCTGTGGGCATCAACGAGCGCCTAATGACCATAATGACTGCTTGCCAGCAGTCAGATGGCCACCGTTATTAGTGCCTACGCCCCAACGCTTGATGCACAGGATGAAGTAAAGGAGGCCTTCTATGCTGACCTGGACAACATTATATCTGAAGTCCCCAAGGAGGACAAGTTAATCCTGCTTGGAGATTTCAATGCCAGAGTGGGACGAAACCACCACTTATGGAGAGGCACACTGGGGAGAGAAGGGGTCGGAAACACAAACTCCAATGGCATACTACTGCTAACCAAGTGCTCAGAGCACAACCTGGTCATCACCAACACACTTTTCCGTCAAAAAACCAAGTTCAAAACATCATGGATGCATCCTCGCTCCAAACCATGGCATCTCATTGATTACGTCATTGTCCGCTCCAAAGACCGCCGTGATGTCCTTAACACCAGAGCAATGACCAGTGCAGACGACTGCTGGACTGACCACCGCCTCATTCGATCCATCATATCTATCCGCTTAATGCGGAAAAGACACAGCCGGCCAATGGAAAATAAGTATTTGGTCAATAACAAAAGTTCATCTCAATACTTTGTTATATACCCTTTGTTGGCAGTGACAGAGGTCAAACATTTTCTGTAAGTCTTCACAAGGTTTTCACACACTGTGGCTGGTATTTTGGCCCATTACTCCATGCAGAGCAGTGATGTCTCCCTCCCAAGATTTTCTATGGGGTTGAGATCTGGAGACTGGCTAGGCCACTTCAGGACCTTGAAATGCTTCTTACGAAGCCACTCCTTCGTTGCCCAGGCGGTGTGTTTGGGATCATTGTCATGCTGAAAGACCCAGCCACGTTTCATCTTCAATGCCCTTCCTGATGGAAGGAGGTTGTCACTCAAAATCTAACGATACATGGCCCCATTCATTCTTTCCTTTACACGGATCAGTCGTCCT
Source organism: Notothenia rossii (assembly GCF_949606895.1). Classification (NCBI taxonomy): domain Eukaryota; kingdom Metazoa; phylum Chordata; class Actinopteri; order Perciformes; family Nototheniidae; genus Notothenia; species Notothenia rossii. Next base: position 39,209,515 of record NC_136903.1, read on the forward strand.
GGTCCCTTTGCAGAAAAACAGCCCCAAAGCATGATGTTTCCACCCCCATGTTTCACAGTAGGTATGGTGTTCTTTGGATGCAACTCAGCATTCTTTCTCCTCCAAACACGTCTAGTTGAGTTTTTACCAAAAAGTTCTATTTTGGTTTCATCTGACCATATGACATTCTCCCAATCTTCTTCTGGATCATCTAAATGGTCTCTAGCAAACTTCAGACGGGCCTGGACATGTACTGGCTTAAGCAGGGGGACACGTCTGGCACTGCAGGATTTGAGTCCCTGGCGGCGTAGTGTGTTACTGATGGTAGCCTTTGTTACTTTGGTCCCAGCTCTCTGCAGGTCATTGACTGGGTCCCCCCGTGTGGTTCTGGGATTTTTGCTCACCGTTCTTGTGATCATTTTGACCCCACGGGGTGAGATCTTGCGTGGAGCCCCAGATCGAGGGAGATTATCAGTGGTCTTGTATGTCTTCCATTTTCTAATAATTGTTCCCACAGTTGATGTCTTCACACTAAGCTGCTTACCTATTGCAGATTCAGTCTTCCCAGCCTGGTGCAGGTCTACAATTTTGTTTCTGGTTTCCTTTGACAGCTCTTTGGTCTTGGCCATAGTGGAGTTTGGAGTGTGACTGTTTGAGGTTGTGGACAGGTGTCTTTTATACTGATAACGAGTTCAAACAGGTGCCATTAATACAGTTAACAAGTGGAGGACAGAGGAGGCTCTTAAAGAAGAAGTTACAGGTCTGTGAGAGCCAGACATCTTGTTTGTTTGTAGGTGACCAAATACTTATTTTCCACCATAATTTGCAAATAAATTCTTAAAAAATCAGACAATGTTATTTTCTGGATTTTGTTTTTCTCTCATTTTGTCTTCCATAGTTGAGGTATATCTATGATGAAAATTACAGGCCTCTCTCATCTTTTTAAGTGGGAGAACTTGCACAATTGGTGGCTGACTAAATACTTTTTTGCCCCACTGTACCAACATCAGCTGCAAGATGCTCTTAGCAGCCTTGCCCAAACAGTATCCGGAGGATACTAAAAAACACTGGGGCAAAACAACAAGGCTGCTGGGCCCGACGGCATCCCAGCAGAAGTCCTGAGGAAAGGCGGACCCCATCTTCTTAAGCACATCCATGCCCTGCTTCTCAAAATCTGGGGAGAAGAGGAAATTCCTGCTCAGTTTAGGGATGCCTTAATTGTCTCCATATTTAAGAAGGGAGACAGGGCAGACTGTGGAAATTACCGCTGCATTTCTCTCTTTTCCACCATAGGGAAAGCCCTAGCTTGGGTGTTGGCCAACAGACTCACCCCGCTGTCAGAAAGCATCCTTCCTGAGTCTCAGAGTGGATTTTGCCCAAACAGAGGCACTACAGACATGATTTTCACTACTCGCCAACTGCAAGAAAAATGCCGGGAACAAAATCAACCATTATACATGGCCTTCAAAGACCTCACCAAAGCCTTCAACTCAGTGAACCGTCAGGCCCTCTGGCTGGTACTGGCAAAGATTGGCTGCCCAGAAAAATACGTCCGGGTACTGAGACTGCTGCATGACAATATGTCAGCCACGGTACTCCGTGGCAGTGGATACGAAAGTGAACCCTTCCGGGTCGACACAGGAGTCAAACAGGGATGTGTCATCGCTCCAACGCTATTCTCCATCTTTGTTGCTGCTATCCTACATCTCACAAGCAAGCATCTGCCCCAGAGAGTCAACATCATGTACAGAACTGACGGCCAACTCCTCAACATCAACCGTTTCAGGGTTAAGGGTCAAACCACCACCATATCGATCATGGAGCTGCAGTATGCGGACGACAACGCCCTTGTAGCCTCCTCGGAAGAGGACCTACAGAGTATCCTATCAGCCTTTGCGAAAGCATACGAACAGCTTGGTCTAGCCATCAACATAAAAAAGACCCAAATCCTCCACCAACCACCACCAAACAGCAGTACGCCTGTCCTACCCCCAAACATCTCCATTGACAACATCAGACTGGAAAATGTGGACTACTTCCCATACCTTGGCAGCCTCCTATCATCAAAAGCTGTTATTGATGATGAAATAAACCATCGCCTCAGCTGTGCCAGTGGGGCTTTCTCAAGGCTAAGGAAGAGAGTCTTTGAGAACCGTGACCTCCAAGCAAAGACCAACATCTTGGTCTATAAAGCTGTGGTGCTCCCCACTCTTCTGTATGGATCAGAAGCCTGGACCACATACAGCAGGCACTTAAAGGCACTTGAGGCATACCATCAGAGATCCCTCCGAAAAATCCTCAGGATTAGCTGGGAGGATCGGCGCACTAACAACAGCGTCCTGGAGGAGGCTGACATTCCCACCATCACTGCCACCATTGCCCAAAACCAGCTCAGATGGACTGGCCATGTTATCCGCATGCCTGAGTCTCGCCTCCCAAAACAAGTCCTTTATTCCCAGCTTGTTAAAGGGAAACGGGCCCCTGGAGGCCAAAAGAAGAGGTACAAAGATAACAACATAAAAACAAACCTAAAGAAGTGCCACATAGACCTAAAAGCCTGGGAAGACATTGCAACAGACCTGGAGAAACCTTGTCCGTGAGGGTGCTGCACTATATAATGATGACCTCTGCCATGCTGCACAAGACAAGCGCAGACTCAGGAAGGAGAGAGCAACCACCAAACAGGTCCAACCCAAACCCTCCACCACTACATTTCCCTGTCCACACTGTACAAGAGTAATCGGGTCCAGAATCGGCCTCTATGCCCACCTGAAGACCCACAAGGACCAAGAAGGACAGTCATACTCGACTACGAGTGACCGCCGATGATGATGAGTGCAGGTGTAGAGATGTCGGTGAAAAGACGGTTTCAGTCCGGCGCAAGCAAGAGGGAAAAAAAACAAAACATGAAGAAACTAGAGCATCACTCAAAGGTGGGTTATTGTATGAGTCAAATGTACAACTTGCGAATGTTGTATAAGTCAAATGTCAAACTTTTGCCGATTGCCATATTAAAACATCAGCTGCAATTCACGACATGAGGAAGGCAGTCTCTGCATAGCATATAGGCTAATGGAGATGCAGTTATTTCCAGCATTCTTTATTTACCGTTCATTCAAGTATTTTATGCCTTTTATCTGCTAATGTAGGCTACAGGAGGAAGAGTGATAAACTGGATTGTCTATTTGGCTTACATAACAGTTAAAGTTTACAGCCTAAAAAACATAGAGCATTTTTTCCCCTTTTATTCATTTTTATGTCAATTTGCACATTTCATGGTGGTGCTCAGCCTCTCCGCTTAACTCCTAACAGTCATCATCATGTCAACCACAACACAGAGAAATACTGATAGAAATGTGTGTGTAGTTGATACATTGCTGACAGAGGGAGCTACATTTGAATACAGATTTAAGAAATACAAGTTTTTGAGCATGTCATAAGCATGTTTTGTCTTGACTATATTACAACTATATTATAATAAAAATAATTATTGCTGTCAAACGATTAACATTTTTAATCAGATTAATCACAGCTTAAAAATTAATTAATCATGATTAATCACCATTCGAACTATGTCCAAAATATGCCATTTCTTTATGTATATTGTTGTGGGAACGGAAAGATAAATGAAAGAAGGCGGGTATATCCATTTAACATACAGTATGTATGTATGTATGTATGTATGTATGTATGTATGTATGTATGTATGTATGTATGTCGTATGTATGTATGTATGTATGTATGTATGTATGTATGTAATAACCAATCCATCAATACAGCATGGAATTGTGGACAAAATCGTATCCAACGATAACAAAATATTCTAAGTCTTGGGTCTGAGAGTCTAAATCTCATCAAATGGTGGTCCGTGGCTCAAATGCAGAACAAATAATGGACCTTGATATGAAAAGGGTTGAAAACCACTGCTCTAAACAAAATAGGATGGTGTTGTTAAGAACATTCTTTCTTTAACACACTTACTGGCCAACTTAGCCAATAGCCAGTTCTCTTATTTGAATGAAACCTCTTCTTTTTTTTAATATCAAACCAAAAGAACATGGCCAACACAACATGGCCTACACAATTACATGTGGCCCTCTTCTCTATTCATCCTTTAGCCAGTTGCTGAGGCAAACCAACTTGTCCACATTTTCTGAGAGTAAAGCTGACCGCTTCTTTTGCACAATGTGACCTGCAACTGAGAAGAGTCTTTCTTCCTGCATGAGATGACCACCACTGCAAGGGACAGTCCTTCATACTAGTGGTGGGCTCTGCGCTGTACCTGTGTATGGCTCTGTCAGGCTGTACCTTACATTACATTGGTTCCGGTTCTGAATCTGAGCCCATCTGTAGAAGAGTGTTCATTTTCTTCTTCGGAGGCCCATCTTCAGTGTGTGCAGATCTTCTGGGTGGTGAACGCAGCATGCCTCCAAGTGTGGTCCACACCGCTTCTCTGTCTGTCTTGGGCAGGCTCTTTAAGTTTTTAAAACGTGAATCTAATGCCGTCGCAATCTTTAGCCATGCATTGTTGGTGTGTTCTTGGCGGGAGGCTAGGTCTTCCTTGAATTTTGCCTTAAATCTCACCACATATGCAGGGTCCTCATCAGAGACTTCCATTACACGACGCAAGTGGCAGAGGGCAGGTAGTACCACAGAGCAGGAGAGGTAGGCCTCCCCACCCAGAATCTCAGTTAAATACCTGCACTGGAACACACACAGACAGACAGACAGACAGGCAGACAGACACAAGTAAATTAGTTGAACACAAGTTGTTACATTTAATAGTAGATTAACGTTTAAAATTAATTAAATTTCAGCCTACAATGAATGGTCACATTATATGATGGAAGGCTTACCGGCAGGGCTCTAGAAGGGTCTCCAGTCTCTGGATTTTGTCCCATTCTGGTGGCGTCAGCATAACAAGTTTATGCTGCTGTTGATCCAGGGTTGCATTTATTGCAGCTTGGTTGCGGATCAAGCGCTTGACCATTTCCAACGTGGAATTCCACCGTGATGGAACGTCTTGGATCAGTGGCTCCTCCTTCTGTCCGAGTGCCCCTTGTTATACTTGCAGCTCCGCTGTGTTAGCCGGGGTGTGCTTGAAATGGCCCACAATTTTGCGACACTTGGCCAAATCCACTGTCAGAGAGACTCACAGTGATGCTTCACTGTAAGATGTGAGCAATACAGGGCATGTGATCGTAAGGTAGAATACGAGCCGCAGCAATAATATTGCGCGCACTGTCAGTCCCTATGGTTGTAACTTTCCCTTCAATTTCCCACTTGCGTGCTACAGTTTGGAACTGTTCCGCACACGCCTCCGCAAAGTGACGTTCTTCTGTTTTCATAACAGTTAGCGCAAAGGATACTGACAGGAGACAGTATTTGGCAGAGACAGTGGTCTCCTGTCAGGGCGACATAATCCGCTTGAGCTAAAGCCTCTTTTTTTCCCTCCTTTTCAGTGTCATAGAGTTCGTCGATTCTAGTCATTATTGTGCCTCTTGATGGTGGCTTGTAGGATGTGTCGAGGGACGCAACTTTCAAAACATCGGCGAAGCCCTTGTCTTCAACAATGCTAATCGGTCTACAGTCCTTTGCAACCCATTTGGCAATTGTGTTGGTTAATTTATCCGAGGTGGACTTGCTTACTGACCTGCTTTCATTCAGGGTGGTCTGACGCAAGCCAGGTGTTGCACTGGAAGTGGAAGCCCCAACAAACGCATGCTTAGCATTGGGATGGTACTTTAAACTTGAAGAGCTGCGGTGGAACTGAAACTCCTTCTTGCAGTGCGTGCAAATAACTATTTGTTTATTTATTATTCCATCTTTGTTCTTTCTGAACTCAAATTCCCCATCCGAGGGCCAACCTGTTGTTCTAGCTCCATGCTGTTTACATGCATCCGCCCCGCTGGAACACTAGAGCGACCCCTAGTGTGTTGGATGTAGGGGCGGGCCATTTTGCTCATGCGTTAAATGCGTTACATATTTTAACGCAATTAATTCAAAAAATAATTACCGCCGTTAACGCGATAATTTTGACAGCATTAAAAAGAATATAGTATTTATATTAATGAATTGATTATGATTATTATTAGAAGTAGGAGTAGTTTATTTGCATTAATTATATTTAAATATTTTTGAGGCTAGTATTTGGCAGGAAATGCAGACGTATTCACCTTCACATTTACCTCACTGTATACAAAAGTAACTGTGTTAATAATAATAATAAACAGGAATTATATTTGCAAAGTAGTTTTTTTTTCCCTTTCACTCCTGTCGGTGGGGGGGAGGGGGGCCTCATCTCACAATGTCGCTTGGGGCCCGAAGTTGGCCAGGGACGGCCCTGGGTGAGTGTAATAAGGAAGCGAAGTTGACGTTCAGTGTGTTGCCGGGAGCATAGGCCTATAAGGATGTATCCACGAGGTTGAAAATGTAAAAAACGTTTAAAAAATATGTGAAAATATACGGGGCGTGCGAAAATAAGGAGGACGCCGGCCTCGGTCGAATTCCAAGCATCCTGGACATTGGAACAGTCCTTCGGCGGGACTCGATGACGTAGCATCCTTGAAATAGTGGCTCTGGAGAAGCCTTCCTCGACATTAAGAAACACCCAGAGTCCTGCCTGCCTCCAGGCTGTCGTCGTGAAAACACTAGAGAACAGCAGGTCAGCGTCCTTGTTGTCCTCAGCGATGTGGTCCCACCCTGACAGGAAAACATTCTGCACAAGATCCTGCTATGTCTCTGTTCATTACATGGCCCTGAAGGAAATGTGTGGCGAAGACACGAGATGACAGTGAGGTGCTGAGGCCTTGTTAGTGTGACCAACACAGGAACCGCTCCGACAGAAGGAAGGTTGGACAGATACAACACCAATATGGACGTTTTGACCAAACTGTGAAACATATGATTTTTCGCACCCTGTAGTCTAATGCTCTCGTATTCAACTGTCTTTCCACTGGTTGTTTGGAGCGACTAAGATACTTAAAAAATACTTAATAATTTTCATATTTGAAAAAATATATAGGTTAAATGACACTGTAAAAACACTCAATTTTAAGTAAAAGTACTGCATCAATAATGTTACTTAAGTGGAAGCATTTAAGTACGGTTAGAAAATCTACATAAAGTATTCTGAGTAAAAGTGATCATAAAATGTTTTAAAGCAAAAGCACATTTTCGGTTCTCCATTCATGATTTGAATTACTTAAATATAATGCTGAATGGAACTATACCAAATAATCATATTTTTAAGTTTTAACTTGTCCAAATCTGAATTTATAAAGTAACTAGTAAATACATCTGTAACAATAAATGTAGTGGAGTAAAGGGTACAAATTAGAGATTAGAGTAGAGGTATAAAGTGAAAATACAAATACCTCAAATGTGTACTTAAGTACAGTACTTGAGTAAATGTACTTAGTTACTTTCAACCAATGAATGTGACAACCTTATCACCCAAGTTTTCAGTTCCCCTCAGCTCTACGGAGTGTTTAAGCATCTTTCATCTCATTGTTTTAGTTTAATAATGACTATTTCTTCTCTTTCCACATACTGGAGCATTTAGTATTCTAAAGACATGCTGCCGTCTGGCAGGCGGTACTGCAGCATCAGGACAAAGACCACCAGACAGTTTCATCCCACAGGCCATAAGACTATGGCCAATAAAGCCTTGAATGTTGAATTTAAATGAATGAGTTTCATGGAGATCAAAACAAAAAGGAAGGTGGGATGACTACTCGACTTACATTCATGAGGTGCCAGAAAGATGGTTTCAAATGCTAATGTTGTCCATCTCTACTGGATGTGCTGGGTGGAAATCTCCACTGACCAAGAAATCATTTATTGCATATTTAAATTCATGTATGCCATATAATTTCCTAACACTTTATGTAATTGAGATACTGGTAGTTAGTTATGTGGACGATCCAAAATATTATAAACATCAAGTTCCTTGACATTCAACCCATTCTGGACAAGCTTTCTCAAGATCTGTTCTTTCACATTTATTTTCTTCATTCAAATTCAGTTTGTTATTCACAGAGCTCTGACACACACACACACTTTTTGAATTGCATGAGGACATTTGAAGTGCAGCAATGAGATATTGCTCCCATGTTCCCTTCAGACAGCTTATTTGTGCTGGCTCCAGCCAGCGGTCCACTTGGCACGCTCCCCGCTGTGTTCTGAAGAGGTCCGGGAAGGTTGGAGGAGTAAACAGGGCAGCTCTATAAACACAGTTCCTCTTCAGTGATGAAGGCTGGCGCTGGACTAACAGCTGCACGGGATCAGAGGGTCAGTGACTCTGCTTCTGTTGTCAAGCATCAACAATAGAGCGACAAGTTTACCTTCCTGGTATTAAAGGAGTTTTTTGTACCTTTTTTTTTAATAATGTCTTTATTACATTTTTCAAATACAATACAGAACATGACAAGTAAGGTGTGAAAAACTAAGAACAATGGACAATTTAGGATTTCCCCAACCTTTACCGTTCCAAAAAATTAATAAGAAAACTTATTTTGAACTTCATTTGATCAGAATCAGGTAATGTTGTGTTACAGAATAAGCCACAAATGGTCAAGCGTTTTGGGTTTTCTGATGTTAGTTGGCGATTTTAAAATGTAAATGTAAAAAGAAAACGTTTCATCTGAAATACAACTGAAAATAAGATGCTTTCAAGAGTCTTTGACTTAACAAGAAACGTAAGATGCATCGTCTAAAAACAAGAACCTACACTGCATTGTTACTTCTTCAGTTATTAGGGCAACTGTAAAGACATATTCTGACTAGAAATTAGACACATTTTACAGTTTTTGTAGTGTATATAGTATTTATTTTTAAGTACTTTGAAAAAGCTAGGTTTCAGGAGGAAACCCTCATGATATGAAATATGACAGTGTGGGTCCAATATAGTCCAAGCAAGGGACCCATACTTGATGGAAAGCATCCACTGAAGAGTGTAGCATACATGTGTTTGTTAGGGACACACTCCTTTTGAAAACAAAACTAACGCACAGTTCTTTCACAATGCCAGAGCAGTAGCGTTGTAGCTTCACACATGACCAGAAACAGTTAATAGATCGCTAGTTGTATGTGTGCGATGTAAGATTATAAACTGAGTAGATTTGGTGTTAAAGAAGGTTGACTACAGAAATATTCAGAACACTGTCTGGCTTGATCATTCTGTCCTGTAGAGTGAACAGTGACTTGAGGAAGCAGTAACAGCCGTGGCCTCCATTAGTCCTTGGCTCCTTGTGTTCCCTTATTTTATGACTGCTTGTAGGCTAATGACTTATGCATTATACATTGTTTCTTCCTGTGACTGTGCTTTATTGGTTTCCCTTTAAGAGGTTTTGTGGAACACCATACATCCACTTACAGTACCTACCCCCCCCCCTTTCTGCCACCATCTGCATTGTTTTCCTGGTCCCTTCCCCTGCTATTGACACAATTATAATAACTATTATATTAATACTTTTTAATTTGATACTTGTGTTTAAGTTATTTTTATGCTACGAATACACCATAACTCGTAACTAGTAACACATTTTGCTTCATTATTAGAAAGTGGCATTTTTCTGACGGAAAAATCCAAACACGTCACAACAAATAAATACAGAGATGAAAGAAAAACAAAGATGTACATTGGTTTGTCCACCAGGCATGGGTTTGAGGAATATTGGTCTCGGTCTTCATGGGTGTTACATGAATCAAAAGTACTGAAGCCTCTGGAACAAATCATTTCGCAACCAGTTAGAAATCCATGTAGGTAAATTCTACATAATTTTCTCAATCAGTGAGCTGTAGAGGTGATTGCAGTAGATTTTGTATCCAGGATGTCTATTCCACTTAAGATAAGCTAAGCTAACTGACGACTGGCAGTAACTTCATATTTATTGTGCAGACAAACAAAAAAACGTTGATATCTTACTCTCTGCAATAAAAGTAATTCTAGTTAGTTAATAACTATTCAGCCTTTTCAGCAATTGTTGAGAAACTTTCAACTTTTTCAAAAATATTTCATACTTTTCAAAAATATTCAGCTTTTTAAACTCTTTTTTTTAACATTGAAGTCAATGGGAGATGCCTTCAAATCCACTTTTCCTACACTTTGCGCCAAATGCTTCTCCTTCCACATAATTTCAACTAGACACTTCATTCCAACTTTCAAATGATCACAATACCTTCAGCTATAAGACTTGTATACAAGATTTACACTTTTTGAGATATTAGTTTGGAGCTTGGTAGAGAGGCCTTTTTCAGATTTTAACATTAGAGTGGATGGGAGCAGCTCGTTAACTCTAGAGTGCTTTGATCTCAAAACAGAGTGCAGGAGAGCTTGAAATTCTCCCCCGAAAATGTTTTACACTTGCCATAATTCCCAAACCCTACACTCCTCAGACATATTTTTTACTGAAAAACGTAGGAAAACCTCTCCTAGGTAGCTAGCTCCCAATTGAGCTAGCTGAAGGAGTGTGTAGGTCAGGCAGCTTCGCAGAACTGTGGCGACAACACTATTATGAGTTGTTACACTGTGTTAAGAGTGATGCATTTGTGGTTGAAAAGGTTGACTCCACTGAAAATGTTACAGTTAGATCAGAGGAAGTCTACAACACTATAATGCATCTAGAAAATAACAAAGCTTGTGTCCCGGATCTCATCTCAGCTGAACACTTAAAACATGCCAGTCTTAAGCTTGCTCCTTTTCTTGCTCTGTGTCTCACTGGTTTCCTTAATCATGGTGTCTTACCAGATTGCATGTTATCTGTGCTACGTGCCAGTCATCAAGGATAAAGCTGGGAAGATTAATGGCATTGATAATTACAGGCCTATTGCTTTAGCTAGCATTCTCTCCAAAGTGTTGGAGAAAATTATGTTGGACAGGCTGGAAAGGTATATTACCACAGCTGACAACCAGTTCGGTTTTAAAAGAAAACATGGCACAGATATGTGTATTTTTGCTTTAAAAGACATTATAGCCAAATATAGAAGCCATAATTCCACAATGTTTCTGTGTTTTATTGATGCTTCCAAGGCCTTTGATAGACTGAATCATTTCAAATTATTTGACAAAATGTGCTAGAGAGGGGAACCCAAGTACATAATAAGGATCTTAGCCTTTTGGTATGCACATCAGACTATGCAGGTGAAGTGGGGCAATACTGTGTCTGAACATTTTGATGTTGGTAATGGGGTCAAGCAAGTGGGATTTTATCTCCTTTGTTGTTTAATCTGTACATGGATGATCTGTCTAGGAAAATGAACTTGTGTAAAACTGGCTGTGTCATCGGTGATATTGTTGTCAACCACCTTATGTACGCAGATGATTTAATCATCTTCTCCCCATGCAGTACTGGCTTACAACAGCTTCTGAGGAATTGTTCCCAGTATGGCATTGATTTTAATATTAAGTATAACGCCAAGAAGAGTAGCATCATGATTGTGCGAAGTAAAGAGGATAAAAAGGCTGTATTTCCTAATTGTATTCTCAGTAGCAACATTCTTCTTGTGTGCAGTGAGATGAAGTACCTTGGTCATTATATTTCTGATGATCTCACAGATGACAAAGACATCCATAGACAACGCTGCAAACTGTATGCCCAGGCAAACACATTAATGCGGACATTTCACAAGTGCTCTGTAGATGTCATGGTATCACTTTTGAAAGCTTTCTGTACACCATTGTACACGGCTCACCTTTGGAGTAACTACAAGGCTAGCTAGCAGCATGCAAAAACTAAAAGTTGCATACAATAATGCTTTACGGTTGCTGCTGAGGGTACCAAGATGGCACAGTGCCAGCCAGCTGTTTGTTAACTTGGGGGTACCTACTTGTCAAGCCCTTTTAAGAAAGTTAATGTACAAATTCATGTGTCGCCTAGAAGACTCGGACAATCATGTTATCTCAATTTTAATTAACCCTGTGAAGAGTTCTACTCGGTTCTCTTCCATGATTTGGAGACATTGGCGCAATAGCCTATAAAGACAGTGAGCATGTGTGGCTAGCTGTGATTGGACTGATTTTATGTTTTTATCTGTTTTGTGTTTAGCTTTTTATCTTATTTATTGATGTGTGTCTTGTCTTTTTGTATGTGATATGGACCTTGAGTCTGAAATAAAGATTGAATATGAATTGATTCCCATGTTAAATTGTTCCGGATCTTTCTTCAGAGCAGAGAGAAGTACACTTTAGATAAACTGCTCCCATCTTCACATTTTACACACAAAACCCAAAAAAACAACATATTTCAGTTCATTGGGGTTCCCTGATGCTCACGGTCTGGTAATTCTTTTATAGGCGCCATAGTTTTTGAACAGGTGGCAAAATTGTCAGATATACTCCTCAATGCATTCTTATGGGACTAAGTGCTGCAGTTGGTTGTCATGATGTTGCTGGGCAGATTGGAGCCACACACACAGGTGAGTGACATCATCCAATCAGAGCAGACACCATGGAAACCTTTGATCTCTGGACACACACACACACACACACACACACACACATACACACACACATACACACATACACACATACACACACACACACACGTTATGATTGGGTGCTCAGGAACAGAAACAAACACTGACAGACTGGACTTTAACAGACTGTCTCAGCCTATTATTTTCTGTCTGATACAGACTTCAACAGGTTCCACATATTTTATACATTATTGGTGACGTATGGTTTTAGTCGAAAAGCTTGCAGTCAAAATATTCTGCTGCTTTCCCAAGTCTTTTTACTTTATTTTCTCTTCTTAATACAAATGAATTCACTACTACTTACATCTGATATTTAACTCCTTCAGCCTATTTTCAGCTGCAGAATCCATTCAACTATTACATTATTCAGCTATTTCAGGACATCAAGGCTATACATGTTATTTATACTTTTTTTTTTAAACCTTTTCTTTTAAATATTAAGCTTTTTCTGCATTTTTGTAGCAAAAGCAGCTACCATTCAGCTAATAACATATTCAGCTTTTTCTGCATTTTCAGCTAAATTCAGCCATAAATGTTCACAGTTTACAGCATTTGCACGCATTTTCTAGTTATGATTATTTCTTTAAATGTGGTACTACTCCTTTAAAAAGTATGTATTAAAGCATGCAGTTCATTCTTGACCCCGTAAATTGTTTGTGACAAAACAATTCGAACTGAATTTGCCTCACAAGCTCTATCCAGGTCTTAAAACCGCATCACATCTCAATCAGTGGGTGGAGTTTGCTCAGTTGTCATGGAGATGGATCTGTTGACATGCGAGCTAAGTACTATCATCCAGGATGTATCGATCACAATGTTGTCACCTAACAGACCATGTGAGAGCTTTGAAATCTGACGTAAATATTATTGTCTATATCATTCTTCAACATTTCCCTCAACACAGCTTACATCCCTATCCCTGCCCCTTTCTCCCCTCAACCTCCCCCTCCCCACCCTCCAGAATTATTCTCTTCCCTCTCCTCCCCCCTGCTCCCTCCCTTTCCTGCCGGCCTCTCAGCAGAGGATGTGTCTGGGAGAGAGAGTGTGTGTGTGTGAGGGAGTAGAGGAAAGCCGTCAGTAGAATGGATATATGCCCTCTCTCCACGCTCTCTCCTCTTCCTCCTCCTTCTTTTCTGTCTCATCTCTGTCCTTCTTCACCCTCCTCTGCCAGCCTTGCCCCCCGGACCCCTTCAGAGCCGGTCCCCGGGGAAACAGAGACTCGTGGGGTGGACGGGCTGCTGAAAACTCAACTCCAATGTCTGCAGGGGATCCGAAGAATGGCCGGGACAAACCAGAAGGTAACTGGATGCACAGACACACACTGTTGACAACATTGACAAGGCCAACACCCACTTCTTATAAAGTGTCTTACTACAGATTAAACAAAGCTGTGCATGGCTACAGTGATTAAATGATCGAACTACTCAAAAACAACAACTGAATCATTAGGTTTAGAGTGATGCATTAATTCATTGGGCGGCACTTGTCAACCACCCTTAATGTGATGGAGGTTCCTCCCTGAACACAGCGGTTGAGATCACAATAATCAGCTACACACTCTACAAGTTAATCAGTAAGTTTGAATATAACATATCCTCATGGACTAAATGAAATTTCATACAATTGTTCAAACAGTATCACTACAAGGTCCATTTAGTCGCTGTTCTGGAGCTTTCAGTCTTATCACATTATCTTTATCAGCAAATAAAGCCCAGTTGTCATGGAATTACTTTTATGAGAATGGTGGACTTTAAAGGGACAGTCTAGCATTTTAGCATTGCATTTCAATTAAGTGAAGGTATTTTTGGGGGGGACTGATACAAGTTGGCTAATTGGTGTAGCAGAGGACGATATATCCTAAGGTAACTTTAGTTCCTATATGGGTCAAACCCCTGAAAATATGGATCTGACTCTCAACATATTGCTCAACAGCATATTTTGCATCTCCATCCTTTGCAGACTGGGCTCTGGTTTCAGACAGAGGGTGAAAACAGGTGCTACAGCACAAGCAGTATGAGAACAATATATTATTCTTTTGAACATTGAAGCATGTAAACATGTCACAGAATACAGAAATGAACCTGAACATTAGCATCATAGGGCCTCTTTTACATGTAGAATTGGGTGAAAGCCTCTTTAAAGACAACATGTATCTGCATAAAAAAAGAATGTACAGCATTGTTTGTGTAGGTCTAGCAGGAGTCCTTTTTGACAGCAGGCCGGCCATCATACCAGCTTAAACGCTCCACTGTGTACCATCATGAGATGATCGGTTGGTTTCCATACCAACCTGCCATTATAATCAGTCACTCACTGCTGTATTGTCCTCTTGTGTTTTTCACTGTGCTGTTGCAGCAGAGGCTCACCTGACTCATCACTTTCCTGAATGGGGGATCGATGGTGTGTTGTTTTGCAGAGCTGCTGATGATGAGCACTCAGATTTAATGTTGGAAGGAGATAGCAGTGTCCCGTGACCCCCTGCTAGACAGAGAAAGTCCTGTGTAATCGACACAATCACACAGTCAGGAGTAGCTATTCCTACCAAGACCAAAACCTGAACTTTTAGTCATGCCTGCTTAATCAACCACTGATTTAATTATGTTATCTTAACATTTTCATCTAAAATGTTATCACAGTATTTAGCAGTATTCCTAAATTCACAGAATGACTGTGTGTCAGCGGGGTGTGGTTAGGCTGCTGGAGTGAAGGGAGTGGCTCGGCCGGAGGCCAGACAGCTGATCGGAATCAGGTAATTAGTGACGGAATAAAAGCATGTCATAACCTGGTTCTGGTCTGTTTTGCTGTGGTGGTCTCCTGCATGTGGGCGAGACGTTGGAGGGCCTGACCCAGCAGGGTTTTTCCTTCCGACCGTATGTCCCTGTTCAGGCGCCACTGTGAGCCTCTCCGCTCACACAGGGTTCAAATAGGGACGGAAAGAGCAGGTTGGTTAGACGCGTGAAATACGGTTTGTGGTTAGCACAAGCTGAAGAGAATTTCATAAAATAAAACATATCAGTAAATATCCCACTGGTGAATGTCTGAAGCTTCCTTTTCATGTGTCTTAAATATGAACATGTTAACAGGTGGCTGAATGAGACGACTAAACATCGTCCCGCGGAACATTAGCTGACTTTAGCTTAGCGGTGGTGACCATGATGTAGTTTGTTTATGGCCCAGCGTTAGCTTTTGTAATTCTGGCGATAGCATTTACACTTCAAAATCATAAAGTGGTGTTAATATGTGAAAATTATCCTGCTGAACAAAATGTGTAAGTATCAACGTGTGTATGCCATACATATTTTTTATTCTACAATATTCAAAAACCCAATGGAAGAATCCCATTGCTTTTTGTGGAGGGAGCTTTTGCTATGCTAACTTCCGGATCGACCATACATGACGTATGGCACTGAATCTCCGTATTCTGGTAACCTAGCACAGCACATTACTGTCTGCTGAGCACAATATTCAATTAAGATGTGTTTAAATGAGGCATTCTCACATGACTGATGGCTGCACGGCTGCCTGTCTAGCTGACTAAAAGATGAGAAATGAAATAAGGAAAGATGCTCTCCATTAGAGTGCAGATAAATGTTTCACTCAGACTGTTCAGCATATCAAAACTGCTGCTAAGCATGCCCAAAACAGTCTCTTTTTTACAGTGATGGCCTCAGTAGGACAATAACAAACTGTGGAAGCATGAAAGAGCTCGGAGGACATTTCAGGCCATTTCGGAGATGTAACAGAATCACTGAGACATTAAATAATGCAATACATAATCAGTATGGAGAACTGTCTCACCACACTGGATTATTTGCAGAACATGTCTTGTATGCAAAGCTCCTGTGGTGACAGAGATATTGATCAACTCAGTTTGCAGATCACCAGGCCAGTGGCAAAAGTCTAAACTTCCTCTTCCTGTGGTTAAGTTTGATATTTTAAAACTATGACATTTTGAAATCCATTTGGTACCAAACTTACCCAATTATGATCGAAAATGTTTTCCCTCTGAAAACTGTTAAGATGAGTAGGCAAACCTGAAGTGTCAGGTCCCTTATTCAACAGCATCAATAGTCATGCAGCGTACATACTGTATAATGCATTTGCTGTGTATTCCCTCTGCTCTGCTTCATGACTTGTTTATTCCATAAAAGCATATTTTGATGTTAGTGCAGGAAAACAAGAGTGGCGTGTGTATCATAATGTGAAGGGATCACAAGTTGATTCTCAGGCAGAACCTAAAATCCAATAAAAAGTGAGCCAGCATTTTTACAATATTGCATGTTTGCTGAGCTAGGTGTGGTTCTGCTGATCAACTTACAAAAGTGATCTCTGGTTCTCACTGTTTGACTAAACTAAACCAGCTGCTTTCTGGTTCTGCAGATGTATTTTCCCCAAAGATGTGCCTGTCAACAAACTGGAAAATGCTAACTATATAACTATATAATGTGTCAAGCCATCATACTAAATTAAGACGCAAGATGTGTACTAGTCGATTTAGCTTAATAACTGAATATTACGGAAGGAAATGTTTGTTAGCCATATTATTAATTGTCTTTCACATTTGTTTACGTCATCTTAGAAAGTACATGGTGAATGCACTCTAATGTAAAAGGCTATAGCTGACCAATAACAAGAAAAATCCTCTAATCCCTTTTTTTCTGTATTCAGTTATTGTAATATTACATTTCCTCGTGGTTTTTTACAAAAAATTTAAGAATTGTAAATGTAATAAAATTACAGGAATCTGAACATTTCTGTCCTGGGCAAATCCCAGTGGTAGTAGGTAAAAAGGCACTGGCTGACAGAATATGTCAACTGAAAATGTACATTATAATACAATCCAAAAATTAGGGTTTTAAAAGAGTATTGCCCCATTTTAGCTTTGCATTCCAACACCAAGGATCAGAATGGATGCAGCAGAAGCAGATATTGTCTTTTTTATTCCACATATTGGTTTTTCCTTGTGAAAATCTGGCACTTGGTTGGAGATTTAGGTGTGTTAGTATCGTCTAAATGAGCATGGAGACACTAGCTGCTGCATATAGTTATAACAATAATGTTATTGTTCC
Source organism: Notothenia rossii (assembly GCF_949606895.1). Classification (NCBI taxonomy): domain Eukaryota; kingdom Metazoa; phylum Chordata; class Actinopteri; order Perciformes; family Nototheniidae; genus Notothenia; species Notothenia rossii. The sequence continues at coordinate 39,227,040 of NC_136903.1, forward strand.
CTGGTGTTCTGTCAGATTCGCTGCAGGTGGCTCAGATATGGCCGGAGGTGGAGCGGGCCGAGTGCCTGGCCCGGGGCGCTGCCCTGAAGTGGGCTTCAGGTGTGTTCTGTCGGCCGGAGCATCTGGAGCGGCTGAGCCAGTACAGGAAGAGAGAGAGTCAGAGGACTGCCTCCATACACACCAGGCTCAAGGTGACACCACAGACATCACAATATGTACTCTAAATGGTTGCACTTAGAAATGGTTGCTGTTAGTCAGTCAGAGGGGAGCTGTTAGTCAGTCAGAGGGGATCAATAGTAACCACTGTGCTGCTGCTTTCCTTCCAGTCCATGGTGCAGTCATACCTGGAGGGGGTGGGCTGGGGTCTGGAGCAGCTCCGGGGGGCCCGGGGGGAGCTGAAGGAGGTGTCGCAGGCTCTGAAGAGAGCAGGACTGGAGTCTGATGGAAACACAGCAGGGGTAAAGTCTCTGGAGAGGATGAGAGAGGTTTCTGTCAGCCACCGTCAGCTCCTCGCTGCTGTCAGCAACCTGCCACGACTATACTCTGGTGAGAGGGCTGAACACTCATTCATTCATAATGATTTCTGTTTATGATTATATGTGGAGGCGTGTGGCGCCCTGGCGCAGCGGATAGAGCCTTGGTGTTGGGATCAGGGGGTCACAGGTTCAAACCCCACTGCAGTCAGTATGTCGTTCTGTCCCTGGGCAAGACACTTCACCCCAAATTGCTCCTGTGGGGATTGTCCACAGTATTGAGAATGTAAGTCGCTTTGGATAAAAGCGTCTAACAAGTAACATGTAATGTAATTATATCATAGAGCGACCAAACTGTGCGTTAGATGGATCAAATTTAAGTACACTGGCAATGGATGAAAACCAGAAGGTATGGGTCCTCTTGGATAATGGTCTTCAACGCCGGTCAGTCACAGGAGGAGCTTCAGTTAAGACTATATTCACCAGATTGACCATAGAGCATCAGACTGTTTAACTCAAAAGACTGGCATTGGACTTCACCATCAGCAGCCAAACCCTTCAAAAATGTGCAATTTAGCATGTATATCTTATTAATACCAATACATCTAAATGGTTGCAATTAGAAATGGTTGCATATATATTTATTACAATGTGCATTTTTACCTTAACTTCTCATATTACAAAAAAAAAGTATATTTATCTTTTTAGTTTAACTTCTTATGTTTATATCAACCTTTTTACTTTATTTTATTTATTTTATTGTATCTTTTTATTGCACATTTTTTATTTAACTTATAGTTTATTTTATTTTTGTATTTTATTTAAAAAAAACTTTAATTCTAAAATGGAGAACATGTCACAAAACGGTGACTTACTGTAACCCTGGTTATATAAGCACAGGCGGAGCCCTCTACTGGACTCTATGGGTACTACCCTTAACCATGCTATGCGAGCATTCACATACTGAGTTGCCGGCCAATCAGGGCGAGCCTACCTGAATGCGCGTGCAGGCACACAGTATATAAGGCGGCCACGCCTCCTGATCCTGTTATCCTACACACTCTTCAGCGAGCGGCATAGGAAAGACAGGGCCCCTAGGTAGATGGCTCCGCCTGTGCTTATATAAAAATATGTAACCCACCGTTATATTTCACACAGGCTCCGCCCTCTACTGGACTCTATGGGTACAGTGGGTGGAGCCCTGATGGATAAACGCCCTGTAGTTCAACAACATCGACCCATCACACTGCCCCTGACTGGCTTTTGGTCCCCACACTCATACACGCTTAACTTGTGTTGAGTGTGCATGGACAATAGTAGGGCTGTACCCAAATATTCGAATATTCGTTCGTTGGCCAACTATTCGGTGTTCAATTTCATTATTCGGATATTCCTTTTTTTTTTTTTTTTTCAAATAATTTTTTTCCTAAATGTATGCTATCAATAAAGGCGAATTGCCATATTCTTATACTATATTTATACTTTTGAATTGCACTGTTAAAATGCGGAAATATATACAATCTCAGCCTGTGCTCCTGACATCGCGTTCACTCACAGTCACAAACGCAAACGGCACGCTTCACCTCGCTTCACCTCGTTTCACACACCTGAACACAAAATGCCGAATACTTCAGCTGTGTGGGACCATTTTAATTTGGACGACGGTAAGAAGAAGGCAGTGTGCCATATATTTGACAAGAAACTGGCCTACAACGGTGGCACAACAACTCTGAAAAGTCACCTGGATGCTGTAAGTAGTAACCTAGCTTAGCTTAGCTGTTGTCAAGTTGCCATGATGAAGCTGCTTTATCCGCCGTTTAAACAGTAACGTTACACATGATAAAATCGTGCACTTACTTTGCTTGGAAAATCGTTGCAAGCAAGCAACCAAATTGTTTTTTTATATTCGTTTTTTAATTTTATACGAATAGTGAAAATAATAGGAGCAATGTGGGAACATCTGGGGCTAAGGCAATTATTGGCATACAGTTCGTTCATTTATTTTTCGTTCTTCATTTATCTAAATACTGTTTACTGTATCGGTAACAAGTGTTACACTGTTAGGCCTACTGTTGCGGCTATGTTATTAAAAGTATTGTTGTTTTAACAGAAATATGTGTTTTGTATCTTCAGGTTGTAAAACGTTATAGAAGGAATTTGGAACCAGATTTGGTCCCCGGGCGCTGCACTGTGGCTGGGTTAAATGCAGAGGACACATTTAGTTTTAATGTATGCGAGTACTGAGACAATAAATAAATAAAAATCGTAATAGTATGCTATTTCTGCGCTTCTGCTTAACAGCGTGTTGTCAGGTGTCTCGGATTCGGAGCGTGTTATGAAACGTTTTGGAAAAAAATGTTTTATTAAAAAAAAAAAAAAATCTCCCCACCGAATATTCGAATATTCGCTGCTGATTACTACCGAATATCCGGAGCCCGAAAAATGGTATTCGGGACAGCCCAAGAAAATAGTGAGGAAGGCGAGGAACATCCTCCAATCCTGTATGGGGTTTACAGCATACTACGTTTCCCGGGTCCCTAAGGCGCATGGGAAAACATAAGCGCACTATGTCCCGGGGGGGGGGGGTTCAGATGCCTACTGACTCACAGCCCCCCCCCTCTGACCAGTCATGTGTTGCTCCAGCAAGCACCGAGGATGAGAAGGAGTCAGACATGTCCAAGAGATAAGACCTTATGGAGGGGCCTGGCGTAGACCAAGCCGCCGCCATGCATATGTCCTCCACACTCACGCCGTTGAACAAGGCTGATGACATGGCCATACCCCGTGTAGAGTGTGCACGGACCCCAGTGGGGAAGGCCCTTCCCGCCTGTCCGTAGGCATGTGAGATTCACTCGCAGAGCCATCCTGTCAGGCGCTTCTTGGACAGAGATTTACCGCCACCCCCCCCCCACCCCAGATCAAAAGGCAACTCGGGTGTACCGACAGAGCGGTCTGCTAGGACACTCTTTTGGCTGGATTCAAGGACAGAGCCTTCAGGGAGGAGCGCTCCAGAGGCTCAAATGGTTCTGTGACCAGAGCCTCGAGCATCAACGGCAGGTCCCACTGCGGGGAGGAGGTGTGCACCACTGGGTGCTGTCTCCTGACCCCCTGCAAAAACTGCGCCATAAGCAGCTGACTGAAGGCTGACCTGCCGCCAAATCCCTCATGGCAGGATGAAATGGCTGCTGCATACACTTTAATTGTGGAATAAGCCAGCCCCCTGTCCACCAGTATCTGTAGGACAGAATATAGCCCAGCCTACAAGACAGAGGCTCTAGACTCCTTTCTTCACACCATCGCTGGAATCCCAACCACTTTGGCCTGTAACAGGCTGTGGTGGATTCTGCTCTTGCTGCTTGGATAGTCTGATTAACCTCGTCAGACAATCCCCCCTGTCTTAGCCTGTCCCTCTCAGGAGCCTGGAGAGGTTGGCCCAGAGTGGGTAATGCCTCCATTGCACCTGCTTCCTGAGACAGTGCTCCCCAGACCTGAGGCACCGCCCAAGGCCGGCCCACCATCATCCGTGTCACCTCGGCATACTAGGGGTGTAGCGGTATACGTATTCGTACCGAAAATATTCGGTATGGGCCCTTCGGTTCCTGCAGCGTTCAGTGTAACTTCAACGCGTCATAGAGTGTTTCATTGGACGAGAGGCATACTATGAGAGCTGGTCACAGGGATGCGTTCAAATTGAGTCAGTTGTTTGAGGAACTGTCAAAATGGCAAACGCAGATAAAGTTGAGCTTGAAAATCCTCCAGCATCATTGACGTCTCCGGTTTGAGAACATTTTGGTTTCCGATGGATGACGGACAAAGACAGGTGGACCGAACCAAAGCTGTTTGTCGGCATTGTTCAAAATTGGTTACGCGGCTGGCAATACATCAGACTTGCACACTCATTTGAAAAGGCATCACCCGAATGTGAATATCACCGGTACCAAAAGAAAAATTACTGAAGTGCAAACCCAACTCCCACAAGCATTTAAGCCTCCACCACCCCATGTTAGCAAAGCGCTACCTGGCTGTATCGGCTACCTCTGTCCCTAGCGAGAGGGTGTTCTCGACAGCAGGAGACATTGTTTGTGCCAGCAGATCTGCCCTTTCAGCAAGCAATGTGGAGTTTTAAGTTAATTTTTCTTAAAAGAAACATGAAAATACAATGACAAGCAAGCAAGTCCTAATGTCAAGCTGGGTGCTTAGTTGAGTACTAGTACTATACATTACTCACAGTTTAATAATAATTAAAAACCCCCCAAAAATATTTCATCTTTTGTGATAATCTTTTCTTCTGTACTGAAAACGTACCGAACCGTGACCTAAAAACCGAGGTACATACCGAACCAAAATGTTTGTGAACCGTTGGCGCCGAACGCCGAACTGGGGCCACTAGGATGACTGATGTTCCCGTCTCACCCTCTCCGGGAGGGGGAGAATGAGACGCAGCGGTGGAAAGGCGTAGAGCAGCTTTCTTGGCCATGGCTCGTGTTACTAGGGTTAACGGACGCAGACGGACCCGCAGAAGGAACCGCAGACGGACCCTCAGACGGACCCGCAGACGGACCCGCAGACGGACCCGCAGACGGACCCGATGGAAACTAGGGGCCACACCGTGGACCAAGCTATTAATTTGGGCCGATGCTGCGGCCAAATAATCGCTCTGATCCGGTGAGGTGGGGGCGAGACGCCCAACAGACCCTTGTTTATTTGCAGCCGCCCTGTCACGCGGCAGCGGGGCAGAGGTTCTCTGCCCAGCCTGCTGCCTGTGGGAGCAGATGGGCTGCCACGCTCCGCTGCCATGGCCATCACCAGGGGGAACTCCTGGCGGACAGACCTGGCGGTGGACTTCCATAGACGCCGGACCCGGAAGTGCCCGACAACGAGAAGTCCTCGTCATCCTCCTCCCTGGCAAACGGAGCCATATTCTGGTTCCCCAAACACTCGAAGCAGAGGTGGTGGGGATCGGCGCCCACTATTAAGCCAGGGCCCGAAGGACCAGCCTGGGTCTCTAGAAGTACCATGAAGGTATGATAACTTCTTTCTTCTTCTTTCAAACGTTTTTACTTTCTCTACATCAGTTGTTGCTCGCTCGCTGAAGAGAAAAAGGATAACAGGATCAGGAGGCGTGGCCGCCTTAGATACTGTGTGCTAGCGCGCGCATTCAGGTAGGCTCGCCCTGATTGGCCGGCTACGTTTATGCAACTCAGTGGCCGTTTCTCAATCTCGAGGATACTGGCTTCCAAGCCAATATTTCAAGGATGATACGTCATCAAGTGGCGCAGCTGGACCGTTCCAATGTCCAGCATACTTGGAATTCCACCGAGGCCGCGTCCTTGGTTTGGGGGAAATTTTGAGGCTGCACATGGGTAGACTTCGCATCCTTAAAATCCCCACAATGCTTTGCGCACGGACCAATTTCAAAAATCCTTGCGGTGAATGGCTGAACCGACGCAGCACACATTTAAATGTAAGTATGTAGTGACGTAGGACATTTAAATATGTTACTTTGTTACATTTGTTATCACCAAAAATGTGTTCCGTGAAAGTAAAGCAAGTTCATAATTAGATAGACATTGTGAGGTATTTATTTTCGGTACAGTTTATGTTGAAACCGTTAGAGAGAGTGGCACACTTGTTAGCCTGTTCCATTCTTCTTCGTTTTCCGAAGCTGTGGCTTGGAAGCATACTTGCTTCGTTTCTGAAGGAAGTGAATTGGAAGTACGCAACTACCAAGCCAGCATCCTCGAAATTGAGAAGCGGCCTGTATGTGAATGCTCGCATAGCATGGTTAAGGGTAGTACCCATAGAGTCCAGTAGAGGGTGGAGCCTGTGTGAAATATAACCATATTCCCCCCCGGGATAAACTAAGTATTCTGATTCTGAAATATAATGCAGCTCATTGCCCCAACCGTACAATTAACACAGATTTTGTAAAGCTATTAATTTTATTTTGGTTTATTTATAATAACTTTTTTTAGCTGGAGACATTAGTATGCATTTTGTTTAACAGCAGAAAGCAGCAGCAGCAGCAGAGGTTATTGCACCAGCTGTTTTCTAAATTAAAGTCCTCCCTCCCTCCACCCTCCCTTGCCCTCCGCAGTGCGCAGCATGGTGATGGAGACGGAGCGTCTGGTGGAGTCCCGGCGGCTCCTGGAGGCCCACGCCCGGCTGATGGATCTGGAGCGCTGGCAGGACGACATCTTGTGGCAGCTGTATGGGGCTGCTGGGCCGGCAGGAAGTGCCCTCAGCCCAGAGGAGCAGGAGCTGGTGGGCAGATACTTCTCTGGAGTCGGGCAGCTGGTGGACGCCCTGGGTACGAGAGCATATAAGCAGCATACAGAAAGTTTACGCAGTCATTTCAGTTTAATTAATTCTATCATAAGCAAACATATATGGCATCTATATTTGTTGTAGTTTAGAGCCCCATATTTTTGTTTTGAATTAAACATTTATAAATAACTATAATCTCCTTATTCCAACAGGATTTCTTTTAGGTATTGAAATGTAATACCGTAACATAAAACCTCCTTCTTCATTTGACTGATTGTGTTTGGACTATATTACATTTATTTGTATTAAGTAAGTGTGTCTTATTTTGCTAGATAAATGAGGAGATGTATAAAATAAATTATAATTTCTTTAAGGTAAAGAAAGGTATTTTTGTTCTCTTGGGGGCAGCAGAAAAAGAGCATGACACATCATGGACATACTGTATATTCCCCCTTAATGAGCAAGTAGTTTCAGAGAGATTGTTCTAGTTTACTCAACCCCTAGACATGTAATAACATCACCGTTTATTTAAAGTCATGATTTTTCCCTTCACAAACTCCAGCTACAGTACTTGCCTACTTAGTGTTTTGTTATTGCTAAAAGCCATCCTCATTTGCAGCAGTTTGGGGGCAGAAACACCAAAACAAAGAGTTAAAAGATGTTAAAAATCTATTCACAGCTGAGATGGACTGCACATTTTGGTTCCGCTTCTCTGTGGGTTTTTAACTACAAATGATACCCCATCTATCACAATACACATGCTTCATGTAAATCATGTATATATGGTGCAGCATTAAAACGTCTCAGGGAGGACAGTATTTGTCCTAAAATGTCCTGTATTAAAGATCATGTGATGTTCTGTTTGCATAAGTCAAATGAAAACTTAAAGTAGATTAAATGAATAATCTAACTGACTGATACACTTAAAAAGTTGATGTGTTTAGTTTAGATATTGGATATTTGCATCATTAATGAAAAGGTATTAATAAAATCCAACATGTCCCCCCTGTGTGCAGGTAAGGAGCTTTGGGCGGTGGTGAGCAGCGCTCTGGCTCTGGCCCGACAGAACCCAACACCATTCGTATCAGCGGTGAGGATTGTGGAGCGGGAGGAGGCCCTGGACCGAGCTCTACTGGAGGAGAGGGGGGGGGCCAAAGGCCTCTCCAGGCCCCTGCCCCCCGGACGACCACGCTGCTGGAGAACCAGCTTCTTCCAGGTCAGAATCCAACACAACACCTCACCTTTAATCATTACCTCTTTCACATTTCTGCTGTGTCTTACATTTCCCCCGTCAGGTGCTGGAGGAGGCGGTCTCTGCCAGGTTCCGCAGTGTCTCCTACCTGCACACGCGGGGCCCCGGGCTCGCAGGCCACCTGTCGGCTCTCCAACACGGCATCATGGCTGACCTGGCCACAGTGCGCCACCTGCTAGAGCACTGTGTCCCCCCACACTACCAGCTCACAGCAGCCTACCTGAGGGCCAGCCACCACTGCCTACATGCTCACCTGGCACAGGTCAGTCACACAGAAACAAAACAATAATACATTATCTCTTCATTATCTAGAAAGGTTAAAGGGACTAATATTATCTGTCTGTGAGTTCAGCGTGCATGTACATGTGTCTCTCTTTCCAAAACTAATCTTGCATTTTACATGAATCCACAATATGTTTAGTCAACATATAGGTTTGTTGACTCTTTTATACAGTGCCTTCATTGACTGCTGGCTTTCCCTTAGCCGGCCTGTAGGGGCCACAAGTGATCAAAGTAAAAGCAAAAGACATTTCTTTGCCACAGCTTGGCAAATTTCTCACTTACTCTGTTACCAACTTTATGACCCACTAAAATGTAACCATCTTGACTGTGAGGGAGCCAGAAGGGAACATTGAGTGAGATTCAACTCTTCCTTGTTTGTGAGGGGAGAGGGACACGCATCTACAGTTTTCTACTGAGTGACTTTTTCTAACATCGTTTTCTGCTATACATGATTATTTAAGGTTATAAATCTTAACTTTTCATATAATATAGTTAGAGGCATGAGACTTTATATTATATTTTCTTTATCAGCTAATTTCCCTTTGGCAATCACCAGCTGGAGTTTGTAGATGAATCATCATTTTTACAACTATTTCCAAACTAAGTGATACTTGTGGCCTAGGTTAGCAGCTGGGACCTGGAGAGTGGAGAAATCTTCGCCGTGCTAAACTGGGTGCTACACACCTACAACAGGTGAGAGGCAGGACCTGCACACAGTTTCATATTCTGGATTATACTCTTTGTTTTCTGTCTGTGTGGGGTTCTTTTAGCTCTAAATCTATCCATATTTCCCCTAATTACCATTTAATAGAGCAGAAAATAATCAAAATAATGTCATTCATCACTTTCATCAGTTGTGAATTGTAAATCCCAGCTTTCATAATATAGTTCAGGGGTACATTAGTCTAAATCAGTGATCTCCAATACACAAGCTGAACCCCGGAAGGTCTTACAAAATGATAAACCAGAAAGAAAGAAAGACGGAAAACCAATTCTGTGTCACATAAGTTATTTACTTTTTCACTTCTCTTGAATATTTCCTCTGTTCTTTGCACCTGTTCAGACTACTTTAAAACATCTACTGTATCTGAGCTGCTTCTAGGTTGACCACATATGTAACCGATGAGCAGTGAGAGAGTTTGGCTCTAAAGAGTCATGAAGATCTCCACCATATTGTGCTGCCCAAATAAAAAGTTGATTATCGCGCCATGATAACAATTTTTTATTCCACTTTCAGTAAACAAAATGTTTGTTTTGGCTGCAAATGAACCTGTTGAATATCGTTTAAAATGAAATGCTCAGAGTCTGAAGGTCTTGATTTGGCAGCCCAGACATGATGGGTCAGCCGGAGCTGGAGGCTGAGATGGAGAAGGTGGAACTGGGACCCCTGATCTCCACCGAGGGACTGGAGCAGCTGCAGAACAAATACGTGCAGAGTGTTCGGGTGAGTCCACCATAAACACTTGTTTAAACCTGTAGCTTAAGTAAGTTCAGCACGCAGGTTTAGAGTTTTCAAGGTCCCCTATTAACTCTTTTTCAACAATATATTACAGGTCTCAGATATATACAGAACATGTGTCTGAAGTGTTCGGCTGAAACACCAAACAGATCATTGTAGCATCCCATAAACCCCTCTGTTTCAGCCCTGTTCCAAAAGTGCTGATTCTGTGTCTGTAGCTTTGAATGCTAACTGCTGCTGGCCACGCCCCTCTGATTGGTTTTTAAAAAACACAATGGTGCTCTAGGAGGAGATTCAGGTGATATCTTGGTTGGTGATTGGCTAATGGTCGGCATCACAAAGTGGCCAAGATCTGATCAGCTCATTTTCAGACAGGTTTTTATATAGATGGATCGGGACAAAAAGAGAAACTGAGACTTAGAGAATCACTTTACACAGAGAGGACACATATTTATGTATTAAAGACATGAACAAGTGGATTTTGCATAGTAGGTGACTTTTAAAGACATTACACAGTAACACGACCACACATTTTATGCTGGTCATTCATCATCAACATTTAGTAAAAGGACATCAGTTATCTTTTTGAAAGGTACGTGCTGAGTACCTTGAGATAGAAAATAGGTAGTAACCACATACAGAAAGTAATGACGGAGAAATCCACGAGATCTGTGTAGTTATACAATGTGTGTGTCCATGCTGTTGTTCTTACAGAAGAGTGTGTCAGAGTGGATGCACAAAGCTCTGCATGTGGAGCTGCAGGACTGGCAGAGAGACCAGGAGCCGGACACAGACCATGAAGGCTTCTACCTCACCAGCCTGCCCACCATCATCACACAGGTACACAGGCCATACACAAACACTACACTAAAAACACATACCAGTTTGGTGCAGTGGCCCTGTAGATGTATCCAGTCATTTGTCATACAACATGTGTATTTGGTGCCGATTTGTTTGTTTTGTGTTTGGTAGATGCTGGAGGACAACGCCCGGGTGGCTCTGATGATCGGGAAGTCTCTCAGAGATCAGATGATTCAGATGGGCCTGTATGAGATGGAGAACCTCCTCAACAGGTGTGAAATATTGTATATAATGTGCCTAATTTGTATTCAGTATATCAAGCAGGCATGTGTTACACACTTTCATTCACCTCCATCCTAACAAATCAGGTTTCGAGAAGCTCTGGTGGAGTTAGGGAAGGAGCATCGCAGGGATCCAAGCAAAGACAAAAACAAGTTCTACCTCCACTACCTGCTGGCCTCCATCAGCAACTGCATCATCCTCAAGTGAGATTATAGATGATAGGTGCTACTCATGTTCTTCTACTCGAGACGTATTTAGCCACAACTTCTATAGTATGAGCTACAAACATCACATGCATTGTGAAGGAGTGGGAGCAGCATGCTACTATTTTTTACTCAACCTATTAAAAAGAGCTTTTCTTTTAATCAGCTAAAATTCATTTGCAGGTGTTCATACAAGTTATTGGGTAGTTGGTGAACACGTTCAACACCACAGCTCCAATGACCTGCCGTTCCACATCAACACATTACGATAAGTGGCAAAAATATGTTCTCATATATTTTCTGAGACAAACATAATAAGAAAAGCAGCAATGGACAATGCTTATGCATACAAAAATAATAACAGTAGTAGGGGCGGGGGAGGGATTAAACTGTTAATTTATTTTATGCATGTATTGCTACAGTATATAACATGTTGTGTAACCATAGAAACACTTTCTTACAGCATGGTCTTACATCAGCGCATCTATTCCGAAATAAAAATGTAATTTCATCAGTATCTTTCCTTATGGATGCTCACAATATTAGCCTCAGTGGTCAATATTGATATCCAGAGTGAATATTATGAGTCCAATAATGTATTTTTTATATTACAAAGTGATGATTAGATTGAGGAATGAGCTTATTGTATCCGTAACTTGTTTTCTCTCCTCTCAAGATATGACAGGGCCTGCCTCCTGCAGCTTCTTCAAAAACCTAAATTAAATTAAAATAAATAATGAATCCAGGCCTTAATAACACCCTGTCTGTCCCCTGTGTTCTCCACAGGAAGTCCACATTGAGCCTGCAGCAGCAGCAGTCGTCCCGGTCTGCAGGACAGTTCTCTCGGACCCCCCCCAACCCCCTGGCCGCTCTGGACCGGGCGGTGCGGCGGGCCTGTCGCCTGGTGATGGATCAGCTGCTGCTGGCTCTGCAGCCCCACCTCCCCGGCCTGATGACCCGACCCTGGCTGGTCCAGGGAGACCCCACCCTCAAACTCTGCAGCGTCCTGGAGCTTCACCTGGAGCTGTACGGCCATGTGCGGCCCCCCTGCAGAGAGGTCCCAGCTTTACTCACACTTGTGTTTTAGCTATAAAGACAATCATCACTGGTACATCTGCTGTGGACCATTTATGTTTTATAGAACCCCGTGTTTAGAGCTTAAGAATTGTGGGTCTTCACACATTAAACTCTAAAGACATTAGAGTATAGAATGTATGTTTTTTTGCTAGAGGAAGAAATATCCCAAACTCTCAAAATTGTTGAGTTCATGAAAGAACACGGTTTTAGCCTTTAGGGTCTCACCTTCAGCAGTCGATCAATATTTTGTGTGGATATTCAATCTTTTAATTTCACTATTGTAAACACAATATATAGATACAGTTGCAAGAAAAAGTATGTGAACCCTTTGGAACTACCTGGATTTCTGCATAAATTGGTCATAAAATGTGTTCTGATCTTCATTTTCACCAAGGCTTTCCCCACTATATAGTTAGTTTGATAGGTTTATTTTTCCGCTACTTGCTTGCCCCCCCCCCCTGACCTGTCTGCCTCTTTTCCCCTACTCCCCCCCCCCGCCCGACTTGTGATGCGACCTTGGGTTTCGTGAAAGGCGCTATATAAATATTATGTATTATTATTATGATTATTATCTAAGTCACAACAATAGACAAACACAGTCTGCTTAAGCTAAAACCACACAAACAATTATATGTTTTTATTGAACACACCATGTAAACATTCACAGTGCAGGGTGGAAAAAGTATGTGAACCCTTGGATTTAATAACTGGTTGACCCTCCTTTGGCAGCAATAACCTCAACCAAATGTTTCCTATAGTTGCATATCAGACCTGCACAACGGTCAGGAGGAATTTTGGACCATTCCTCTTTACAAAACTGTTTCAGTTCAGCAATATTCTTGCGATGTCTGGTGTGAATCGCTCTCTTGAGGTCATGCCACAGCATCTCAATTGGGTTGAGGTCAGGACTCTGACTGGGCCACTCCAGAAGGCGTATTTTCTTCTGTTGAAGCCATTCTGTTGTTGATTTACTTCTGTGCTTTGGGTCGTTGTCCTGTTGCATCACCCATCTTCTGTTGAGCTTCAATTGGTGGACAGATGGCCTAAAGTTCTCCAGCAAAATGTCTTGATAAACTTGAGAATTCATTTTTCCGTCGATGATGGCAATCTGTCCAGGCCCTGAGGCAGCAAAGCAGCCCCAAACCATGATGCTCCCTCCACCATACTTCACAGTTGGGATGAGGTTTTGATGTTGGTGTGCTGTGCCTTTTTTTCTCCACACATAGCGTTGTGTGTTCCTTCCAAGCAACTCAACTTTGGTTTCATCTGTCCACAGAATATTTTGCCAGTAGTGCTGTGGAACATCCAGGTGCTCTTTTGCAAACTTCAAATGTGCAGCAATGTTTTTTTCTGGACAGCAGTGGCTTCCTCCATTTTATGAACAACTTATGCAGAAATCCAGGTAATTCCAAAGGGTTCACATACTTTTTCTTGCAACTGTATATCTCTAAAAACACTTTGGACAGCATAATAGTGTGTGTGTGTGTGTGTGTGTGTGTGTGTGTGTGTGTGTGTGTGTGTGTGTGTGTGTGTGTGTGTGTGTGTGTGTGTGTGTGTGTGTGTGTGTGTGTGTGTGTGTGTGTGTGTGTGTGTGTGTGTGTGTGTGTGTGTGTGTGTGTGTGTGTGTGTGTGTGTGTGTGTGTGTGTGTGTGTGTGTGTGTGTAGCGCCTGCAGGAGGAGGCTCAGTGGCAGCTGGTGGTGGAGTACGTGCGGGCTCTGATGCAAAAGAAGCTGGTGTGTCGCGGTGCTGAGGAGAGGAGGCAGCTGGCCCAGCAGGTGGTGAAGGACAACCAGCAGTTCAGAGAGATCCTCCACGGCCTGGTTAGGGGGAAACACTCTCTAATGCACTCTATTTGATTTACATGCTGTTAACACATTTTGTATGAAGGGTTTCTCACTGTAGTGACACCTGTTTCATCGACAATATAAATCATGTTTGGAGGGAATTGTAAAACAAACAAACACATTTACCACTTTAACATGTGCTTCTCTCCATCACAGACCAATATAAATGATGGGTGCTTCCTGAATGTATGGTCACATGACAACAAATGTGTACAGTTCCCTAGATACAGGAGGGGGGTCATCTTACCCACTCTGCCCTACCATATCACTCATGTATGTGTCTGTGTGTAGGAAGGAGAAGGGTCAGTACCTGAAGTGAACCCTCTGGCCTTACTGCCCGTCCTGGCTGACTTCATCAGACTGAAAGACCCCAACATGCTGACTCTGGAGGTCTCTGGACTGGCAGCCAAATACCCCGACATCAGGTAACCTGACCGCCCCCGATTTATAATTCAATAACCATACTATCAATTATAATCAAATTCAATCATCTTGAGGGGCGGCAGCAGCTCAGTGCGTAAGTACTTGCCTTAGGAGCCAGAGGGGTTGCTGGTTCAAATCAAGTGCCTTTGAGCAAGACCCTAATCCCCAGGTGGTGTATATACAACAGCTGCCCCCTGCTCCGGACACTAAAGCTCCTTACACACCAAACTGACACCAAAGAACACCAAAGAACACGTCCCAACGGAACGTCGCCTCACGTCGCATCACGTCGCCTCACGTCGCCTCACGTCTCCTGCGTCTCGGCCATGTTTCGCTCTGGAACACACCGCAAAGACTTCAGCCGACGGCCAAGTAGCACGTACGGACTGCGCTTGCGTGAGTGGCAATAAATCTCCTTACCAGCAGGCGTCGGTAGTGTGTATTCGTCATTCAAAAGAGGCAACAACTGGAAGACAGACTGCGTGATACACCGAGAGAAGGAGAACAGACTGCGTGATATAAACAAAAAATAGCGTGTGCGTTCCATTTTCACTCTACAGCGAGAAGCTCATGGGGCTTTCCCGAACCTGTGTCGAGAGCTGGAGTTAACCTGTTAAGCCCGAGAGACCCCGGTAACGGGGCCCTCCCGCAAAAGTTTGCAGGAAACAGTGTCTGAGGGCATCTTAACATTTAATAAATTATGAATGTTTTATATCCATGTAACGGGAAAAAACTTATCTATCTAACTGATCATTTTAAAAAAAAAAATCAAAAAAACCCCCACAATGCTAACGCTGAGCCTCTGAATTAGCAACGAGCGAAAAATGCTAACAGATTACTGCACCAAAACTCACTCATAAAACCTTATTATTTATCCTTTCTGCACATCCAATGGGTACATATATTATCACTATATGAAAAGAACTCGCAACTTTATAAACAAAAACAGACATCAAAACATGTGGCGCTAGGTAGCTAAAAACGCTAACATGGTTTACCTGTGTCGTAGTCTGGTCAAAAGTGGTCTTCAATGGCATTAAAACAATAAAAACGCTGCTGAAGTTAATTCATAGGTTAATCCAATGTGTCTCTGTCCCTTTGAAATTATTTCTGATAATCCATAAGAAATAAACATGCTTTCCCGTTTCCAGATGTCAGAGCGAGAGATAGGTTCCCCTCTGATGCAAAGCTGCATGTGCAAAGCCCCCACTTTTATGTGTGTGTGGGGAAATTCCCCTTCTATTCTATTGGCTCTAACGGTCAGAAAAATATGTCAATCACCAAAATCGACAAATGGGTTCCAGAGAAACGGTAAAACCCCCATTTCCACCCAAATCCACTCACAGGTGGAGTTTTTTTTGCTAAACCTCTTTAAAAAGTTCAAATGTCACCTTTTTTGCATCAATCTTGATACAGGGTACTTATTATTTGTTGTAATTTGGATTCCTAAAGCTTTTAGTCTACCTTACCATCATCCAAGGGTAGTTTTCACTATAAGTACAAAATAATTTTTGGACGGACACTATAATTTACAGTTATATCTCTCCCAGGCTCCGCCCTCTACTGGACTCTATGGGTAATACCTTATCATGCAAGCATTCACCTACTGAGATTTCTAGAGACGTAGCCGGCCCCGGGGCGGGCCTACCTGAATGCGTGCGCATCTCACTTCCGTATAAAAGGAGGCCTCGCCTCCTGACCACCATCCTTTACTCTTCAGCGAGCGGAGGTGATAGCCTAGCACTGAGTCCGAGACGTATTTTTTGAGAGAAAGGAAGAAAGAGAAAGAAAGATAGCGGGCGCCGATCCCCATCACCTCTGCTTTGAGTGTTTTGGGGACCAGGATATGGCCGAGGCGGTGCCAATTCACGTTCGCCATCCCTTCCGAGTCTGGCGTCCATGGAAGTCCACCGCCCAGGGCTGTACTCTCCCTGGATGATGATCATGGCGGCGGGTGTGTTACCAGTGTTACCTCGCTCATTGCTAGAGATGCCCCCGCCTCACCAGGTCAGAGCGATTATTGGGCCGCAAGGCCGAATAAGTAGCTTGGTCAACGAGCCTTGCCCCAGGCCCGTTTCCTCCGGGGACCGGTGCTCGGTGGCTTCACATGATATAGGGTCGACCCTACTTCATCACAGGCCGCCGCCGCCGCTGCCTGTCTTGTGATGTCCCTGGGATATCACGTCGCAGGGCATTTTTCCAAAGAGGACCGTGTTGATCTTCTGGGAGCCCCCGTGTTTACGGAAGGGCTCTATGGATCGATCTCCTTGCTCACGGGATAAGGAGTAATCGCAGCGTGGCTGATTCTTGCCCATCCCCAGCGGAAGAAACACTGTCCTACACTCCCCGCCCCCGCTGTAAACCCCAGTATAGGGAGCCAGCAGGTGGGCGTGTGCAGTAGAATGACTGATGAGTAGAATAAACCGTGTGCTGTCAAAACACTGTGCGGGTTCAAGAGACCCTATTGCCGGCGTGCTGTTGTCAGAAAACACACCTTGTCTGGTATAATAGCTCCGATTAATGCATTTCACCGTTGAATGGGAAATACAGCGTTAATACGTGGACGTGCAGCCCACGTTCAGGGACCTCCGCAGGGGAACGGTGGTTTACGTTTGTAAACTCTAGTTCTATCTAGAGTGATGTGTGTATGTGGGAAAAATGCATTCAGTGAGAACGAGTGCATTTATCCCAGAGTAAGAGTAATCTCTCTCCACAATTCCACTTTTGCCCATAATGTCCGTTTCGAAGAGACGGCATTGTGACGGCGCGCGCGGCCCCCCTCCTCTGAGGGCGGGCCGCGGTGCATTCAAAGACCTCAGTAGAGAGAAGAGTCACCGCAGCGCGCGCTCCTCCACAGGCTTTTCTGCAGAAGAGGGAGCGCGGCGCGACGGTGAGACGAAGGGAGAGGTGCCGGCACGGAGATCTCGTGCCCGCGGCGCCCTCCACCTCTTCAGCCCACCCCGTGGAACCGGCGTGCCGGCACTCACGGGAACGGGCTGCCCGTCTTCACGGATCTGACTGGCCTGGCGGGGGGAGAACATATTTCCGCCTGGGACGAGAGGGCGAATCCCGCCTCCTCCCTGTATAATGCACAGATCACTACGTTTTCTAATAAGAATGAGGTTGATCTGTATCCAAATCTGAGTGTCTTTTGTTTCCACAAATGCTAGACTTACACACAATGTTAACCGTACAAATTCCCCATTTGCTGCCCCAGCTGTAGCTCCTGTAAAGGAGGTGGCTAGTGGGCATGCGCAGATGAGAGGGATGAACCGCAGGGAGTGCTACCTAAAGGAGAGCGCTATGCGGGTGCAGGGACAGTATGGCCGGCGTATTGCTGTCAGAGAACACACTACGCCTAGAGCAAAGACTCCAATTAATGCAGTTTTCCATAGTGGTAAAGGCTGCATTATGGCGGTGCCCGCACTCACACAAGAGCGCGTGGCGGTGAGTTCAGGGACCTCAGTAGAACACACTACGCCTATAAAAACTCTGATTAAATGCTGTTTACCGTAGTGGTAAAAACAGCATTATGGTGGAGCGCGCGCTCACACAAGAGCGCACGGCGGTGCGTTCAGGGACCTCAGTAAATAATCGGCCCTTTCTGTGTCGACCCTCCATGGGCAAATCTTCCCTTCACGGGGAGTTTTGCGGTGGAACGGGTCACCAGAGAGTATCACAGCTTCATAGCTACGGCCCCACAGCTGAGGGGTTTCCATTAACACAATGTTATGGGGAATGGAAACTCAGGTGTGTGCTAACAAAGTTGATGGACAGGACGCTGAAACGGGGCTATTCACTCCAGTTTTGGAGCGTCCCACCTCCTTTTATGGGCATGCGAGAGGAAATCTGTCTTCCCAGGAGGAGATTGGTTTCCTCTCAGCAGAGATTCAGGCTCTGGTGCAGAAACAGGCTGTGTCTGTTGTGTACCCTCAGCTTAGAGAAAATGGTCTTTATTCCATGTACTTCCTGGTTCTCAGGAAGACAGGGGAATTCAGATCTATTCTTGATCTCAGCAGCCCGAATCGCTACATGGCCTGCAGAAAATTCTGCATGTTAACTATAAAACAGTTAATGGGGCTAGTGCAAACCGGACGATTGGTTGACCACCATCGACCTGAAAGACGCATACTTTCATGTGGAAATTTCTCCGGAGCACAGAAAGTGTCTGCGTTTTGCCTTCCAGGGAATAGCCTACGAGTACAACAGATTACCGTTCGGCTACTCCCTATCCCCATGCACATTCAGAATGTGTGGCCACTGCGCTTCATCGGCTGCGCGCCCATGGCATGAGAGTTTTTCTTTTACCTAGACGACCTCATAGTTATGGCAGGGTCCAGGGAACAGGAAATGCTTTGCACAGCACAATTGATCACACACCTAACCAAATTAGGCTTTGCGATCAATTGAAAAAAGAGCACCCCCATACCTCACCAACAGGCGTTGTAGTTGGGAGTGGTGCTCGATGCAGGCGCGACGCGCCACGCTGTCAGGGAGCAGAAGTGCGTCCCTTCTCCGGGCGGTTCACAGGCTGTGATAGGGGGTGACAGTGACAGCTTTAACTGTCATGCAGACTTTGAGTTTCAAGACGGCTGCTCACATTGTGGTCCCGCAGGGGTTACTGCATATGCGCCGCCTGCAGAGGTGCTTCTCCAGCCTGCGTTTGGATCCCAAGAGGCACAAACGGCGGCTGGTGGCCATCCCCCCCTCAGTGGAGGGCAACCTCCGGTTCTGGGGGTCTCACGGGCGCCTCCGGAGGGGGTCTCCACTGGGACGGGTAACCTCCTAAATCACAGTGTTCACGGGAACAGGATGGGGAGGGACCTGCCTGAAGAGGGCTATAGGTGGGCGCTGGTCTCTAACAGAAACAGGACACAGCAACCTCCTAGAGCTACGGGCGGTAGTGTTAGTCCTCCAGCATTTCATGCCCCTAATTCAAGGGAGACATGTAATGGTCAGGAGCGACAACAGCACCACAGTGGCTTATATCAACAGGCAAGGCGGAGTCCGCTCCGCCACCTTGTTGGTCACAGCGGAGAGGCTGTGGTTATGGGCTTCAGAGGTGGTGTTCTCTCTGAGAGCCCTCCATATCCCGGGACTGGAGAAAAGGGGGGCCGACCTCATGTTGAGGGGCGGCCCCCTGCCAGGCAAATGTACGCTTCACCCAGAGGTGGTGAAGCAGATCTGGGCCCAGTTCGGGAGAGCGGAAGTGGATCTATTCGCCAGCCGGCGCAACAGCCACTGTGCCCTGTGGTTCTCCATGGCCCTGAGCGATGACCCACCTCTAGGGGTGGACGCGTTTGCACACGAGCCATGGCCAAGGAAGCTGCTATACGCCTTTCCACCGCTGCGTCTCCTGGGGAGAGTGAGGCGAGAACATCTGGCAGTCATTCTGGTAGCGTCTGGGCGCCGTGGTACTCAGAGATGACACAGATTAAGGTGGGCCAGCCCTGGACAATTCCCCAGTTCTGGGGGGCGATGTCTCAAGAGGCAGGTGCAATCGGGGCGTTACCCACTCTGGGCCGTCCTCTCCAGGCCTGGCTCCTGAGAGGGACAGGCTGAGACAGGGTGGATTGTCCGACAGCGTTATTCAGTCTATCCAGGCAGCTAGAGCAGGATCCACCACAACCTGTTACAGGCCAAAGTGGCTGGGATTCCAGCGATGGTGTGAGGAGCGGAAAATAAAGCCCCTATATTGTGAGTTGGGCTCTATTTTGTCCTTTTCACAGTTATTGGTGGACAGAGGACTTACTCATTCTACTGTAAAGTGTATGCAGAAGTCATCTCGTCCTGTCATGAGGGATTCAACGGCAGGTCAGCCTTTTCTCATCCACTGATGTTGCGGTTTTTACAAGGGGTCAGGAGGCTGCGCCCAGTAGTGCGCGCCTCCACCCCGCAGTGGGACCTGCCGCTGGTGCTCGAGGCTCTGGTCACTAAGCCATTTGAGCCTCTGGAGCTCTCCTCCCTGAAAGCACTGTCGTGGAAGACAGCGTTGCTACTTGCCTTTACGTCAGCCAAAAGAGTGTCCGAGTTAACCGCTCTGTCGGTGCACCCGAGCTGTTACTGATTCAGGGTGACCGGGGCGGGGCGACACTCAAACCGAACCCCTACTTTGTGCCCAAGAGCGTAAGGAGTGCGTTCAGGTCGAGGGCTATTCAGTTGGGGGGATTTAGTCTTCCACCCCATGGTGGGGCCAGGGAAGCTAAATTACACCTCCTCTGCCCGGTGCGCGCGTTAGCATGTTATGTAGAGCGCACAGCTACCCTGAGACGCACTGAACAGCTGTTTGTGTGCTTCGGGGGCGGGGTGACTGGAAAAGCTCTGTCCAAGAAACGCCTGGCAGGCTGGCTTTGCGGAGGCATTGCACACGCCTACGAGCAGGCAGGGAGAGCCTGTCCCACGGGGGTCCGTGCGCACTCCACACGAGCTGTGGCTGCGTCTACAGCTTTTTTCAACGGTGTGAGTGTGGAGGACATATGCACGGCGGCGTCTTGGTCAACGCCAGGACCCTTCATAAAGTTTTATCTCTTGGATATGTCTGGCTCTTTCTCAGCGTCTGTGCTTGCTGGGGCAACACAGGAATGGTGAGGAGGGGGGGTCTGTGGGTCAGTTGGCATCTGACCCCCTCCCCGTGCGTAAATGCGCTTACGTTTCTCCGGACTCCTGAAGGGTCGCGAGGTGACGTAATGCGCTTTGGGCCCTTACAGGGCTAAAGGGCTCCCCTCGCCTGCCTGGGGGCAGGACGGGGAGAGCCCTTCATACTATAGTCCGTACACACTCTGCACGAGGTCAGTGTCTGAGTGTGGGGACATAGGGGGCACTTGCGCTATCCCCATGCTCTTTAGGGACTCAGGAGAGAGGGTGCATAGTGAACGCATACAACTACGGACTTTCCCTGTCTGCCTATAAGCGGACGCAGGAGAGCCCTCAGCACTGTTTTCAAGCACACTTTTATGCGAGGCAAGCGCGTCAGGGTGTGCTCTATCGGCCGCAGCCTGGACTTCTCCACGGTTACAACCGAGGGAGAGGTGAGTGAGGCGCAGCGGCTGCTAAAGCCGGTCAGGGACAGTGAGGTGGAACGGTGTGCTGGACGACAGTGCGTGCATACATCGGGGCTCCGCCCACTGTACCCATAGAGTCCAGTAGAGGGCGGAGCCTGTGAGAGATATAATGCCGGGTTACGTATTGTAACCCTTGTTATATTAACACAGGCGGAGCCCTCTACCTTGGGGCACTGTCTGTCCTATACCGCTCACTGAAGAGTGGTGTAGGATGGTGGTCAGGAGGCGAGGCCTCCTTTTAAACGGAAGTGAGATGCGCACCCATTCAGATAGGCGCGCCCCGGGCCGGCTACGTCTATAGAAATCCCAATAGGTGAATGCTTGCATGATAAGGTAGTACCCATAGAGTTCAGTATTGGGCTCCGCCTGTGTTAATATAACAAGGGTTACAATACGTAACCCGGCGTTTTGTACTATGTTCAATCTGAATTTTCTTTGAAATAAAAAACATCTATATTGATTCTGACTTTTCTACATCCAGCTCACAGGTTTATCATTACTTTGAGAAAAAAGATTATTAATTCTACATCTATCGACATCTTACGACGCCGAAAATCGTCTCGGTGTATAAGCACCTTAAGATGGAGATCAGTCCATACAAAACCAGCTGGCAGGGCCGTCCCTCCCTACAGGCCAATCATGCAGACTGCGTGGGGCCTCACCTTGCGGAGGGTGCCTCAACTGAGCAGAAGATGCGGCGCACCTATGCGCTTATGCGGCGCAATTAGTGTGGCGCGGCCCGGTTTCGCCACTGCGAGGCCCCACTAGCACCCCCCCCGTCCCCGTCAACGCTCGCGAAACAGAGGGCCTCATCATATGACTTTGCGTGGGCCCTGATGTTGGCCAGGGATGGCCCTGCTGGTTCAAGTACCACACAGACCAAAAATATAGCGAGTTCGCTTACTGGGAACTAAAGAAGTGTCCTTAGCAAGGCTTCATAGTGCCCAAACATGGCAGCCCGTCGCCGGGACACGTCTCCATGAACGCATGTGTTTGTGCATGTGTGTATTTGAACTGTAACTGTATATCAACAACAGAGTAAGACCTGATTTTCCCTAGGGGATTATTAAAGCATGGCATCATTTTAAAGAGTTTTTTGTCCATTTCCGATGTTAACCATTTAAAAACATGAATATTTTGTAGCTTATCACCATGTTTTTCTGTCCCCTCAGTGAAGAGCATGTATGTGTGCTGCTGGATATCCGTGGTGATGTCTCCAGGGACGTCAGAGGGGCCATACTGGACCTGTTGGAGCAGAGCGCCCCCCCTCTGCCTGCAGGGTATCGGCCCATCTTCACTGACATCCTGGTGCCTCCCTCCATCATGGCCTTCTGTCTGACCACTGCCAAGTGTGCATGACATTAACTCAAACTGCCTTACAGACTCATCAATACGCTGGGAGAGATCATCACTCTCTTCTTTATTCCCCACTGAAGTGCAGGGAGGGTTCAGGGTCCTACCAGGGGCTACTCTGCAATATGTTTAGTGATGGCAGTGACACATTTTCTTTTACTTCATCTACAATTTACCAAGACTATAGCTGGTCGTGGTCCTAGTCTGACTTTTCAGAATCTATGAGCCACTAGAGCGGTGCAGTGGTGATATACTTTTGTAGGCCATCCCGGAAAGTAGCATCGCAAGGGCTCCCTTGCCAAAAGGCAATTTGTTTTCTTTAATGGATTTAGGGTTATTCCAGAAAATACAATATTTTGCAAACACAGGCTAGGCTATAAACAAACTACTTGACAGTCGCATGGCTGCACATCACCACCGCTTAGCTAAAGGTGGCTAATGCTTGGCGTTATGACTTTTATTAGTCTTATTCAGACATCCAACGTTTGTCACACATATAGAAGCTTCAGACATTCATCAGTGGGGTATTTACTGACATATTTATGTCGTAAAACAAAACATGAGCTTTTGTTAACCACAGATTTTAATTCAGGCTTCTAACAAAAAACATATTTAAAAAAATGTAGACTTTGAGACGAGGGAACCGGATGTGATAAAATGATAATAAATCTTTGCTCATTCCTGCACCACTCTATTGGTTACAAGGTTAAATAATATATTCTGCTCTGTTGCGATTTATGCTACTGATTTACAGTTTTACAGCATTTGAACAAGTGTGGAACTGGTTTATTTAATCCTGTTAAAACATGATGTCAGTAAATTTCTCACAGCGTCATCACATGTCTCAGTGAGTGCTAACTTGGCTTAGGGATGGTGAAGTTAAACAGATGATGCAACCTTACAGGCTCAGCTCACTGCAAACACATTGCATGGACAGTACGTTTTAGCTGCAGATACATAAGAAATTGGCATGGCCACATATTACTGTTGAAAGTGTCAATCAGAAACATGTTATACTTCCTGAATCCTCCTGACCAATAACAGCCATAGAAGAGAGGAATCAGCAGCCTGTGAGATATTCAGGGTTTGCTTGTATATCTTTTCCACTGTAAACGCAGAGACTTCCTGCTGAAGAAATTGGAGTTTGGCATCTGGTGTATTCAGTAAAAAGCCAAACAGTGGTCACAATATGAACAACTAAAAAGCATCTGAGTGATAGTTTACGTATGTAACAGATGAATGACATAGTACGTTATACGACTGTTAAGAGTATAACAAATGTTTTATCGAAGCATCATACCAGTACAGTCTGGATTTCAACTTTTCAGGGAAACTGCAAACTAATCCTCCCTGAGGAACTTGGGCTGCTAATTCATTACTTTATCATCATCTTTACCAACAGTCTTTCCTGATATTGTCTTGTGTATTGTATTTGTCCAATTTTAACTTGTTCATATTGGGTTTTTTATTTCAATTTTGTAATGTATTTATGTATTATTAGTGCGAATGCTGTTTACATGCTTTTCAAAATATTCAGCTTTTTAAACTATTTTTTTTAACATTGAAGTCAATGGGAGATGCCTTCAAATCTTTTTTTCCTACACCTTGCGCCAAATGCTACTCCTTCCACATACTTTCAGCTAGACACTTCATTCCTTTCAAATGATCACAAGACCTTCAGCTATTCAATTCTTATTCAGAGTTTTGATATCTTTTAAACTTTTTGAGATATTGAATTTAGTTTGGAGCTTGGTAGAGAGACCTTTTTTCAGATTTTAACATTGGAGTGGATGGAGCAGCTCGTTAAGTCTAGAGTGCTTTGATCTCAAAACAGAGTGCAGCAGTTCCTGAAATTCTCCCCCCAAAAAATTTAAACTTGCCATAATTCCCAAACCCTACACTCCTCAGACATACAGTGGGGGAAAATATATATATATAATAGTATTTAGTCAGCCACCAATTGTGCAAGTTCTCCCACTTAAAAAAATTAGAGAGGCCTGTAATTTTCATCCTAGGTACACTTCAACTATGAGAGACAGAATGGGGGGAAAGAATCCAGGAAATCACATTGTAGGATTTTTAATGAATTAATTGGTAAATTCCTCTGTAAAATAAGTATTTGGTCACCTACAAACAAACAAGATTTCTGGCTCTCACACACCTGTAACTTCTTCTTTAAGAGCCTCCTCTGTCCTCCACTCGTTAACTGTATTAATGGCACCTGTTTGAACTCGTTATCAGTATATAAGACACCTGTCCACAACCTCAAACAGTCACACTCCAAACTCCACTATGGCCAAGACCAAAGAGCTGTCAAAGGACACCAGAAACAAAATTGTAGACCTGCACCAGGCTGGGAAGACTGAATCTGCAATAGGTAAGCAGCTTGGTGTGAAGAAATCAACTGTTAGAGCAATTATTAGAAAATGGAAGACATACAAGACCACTGATAATCTCCCTCGATCTGGGGCTCCACGCAAGATCTCACCCCGTGGGGTCAAAATGATCACAAGAACGGTGAGCAAAAATCCCAGAACCACACGGGGGGACCAAGTCAATGACCTACAGAGAGCTGGGACCAAAGTAACAAAGGCTACCATCAGTAACACACTACGCCACCAGGGACTCAAATCCTGCAGTGCCAGACGTGTCCCCCTGCTTAAGCCAGTACATGTCCAGGCCCGTCTGAAGTTTGCTAGAGAGCATTTAAATGATCCAGAAGAGGATTGGGAGAATGTCATATGGTCAGATGAAACCAAAATAGAACTTTTTGGTAAAAACTCAACTAGACGTGTTTGGAGGAGAAAGAATGCTGAGTTGCATCCAAAAAACACCATACCTACTGTGAAACATGGGGGTGGAAACATCATGCGTTGGCGCTGTTTTTCTGCAAAGAGACCAGGACGACTGATCCGTGTAAAGGAAAGAATGAATGGGGCCATGTATCGTGAGATTTTGAGTGAGAACCTCCTTCCATCAGCAAGGGCATTGAAGATGAAATGTGGCTGGGTCTTTCAGCATGACAATGATCCCAAACACACCGCCCGGGCAACGAAGGAGTGGCTTCGTAAGAAGCATTTCAAGGTCCTGGAGTGGCCTAGCCAGTCTCCAGATCTCAACCCCATAGAAAATCTTTGGAGGGAGTTGAAAGTCCGTGTTGCCCAGCGACAGCCCCAAAACATCACTGCTCTAGAGGAGATCTGCATGGAGAAATAGGCCAAAATACCAGCAACAGTGTGTGAAAACCTTGTGAAGACTTACAGAAAACATTTGACCTCTGTCATTGCCAACAAAGGGTATATAACAAAGTATTGAGATGAACTTTTGTTATTGACCAAATACTTATTTTCGACCATAATTTGCAAATAAATTCTTTAAAAATCCGATTTTTTTTTCTCATTTTGTCTCTCATAGTTGAGGTATACCTAGGATGAAAATTACAGGCGTCTCATCTTTTTAAGTGGGAGAACTTGCATAATTGATGGCTGACTAAATACTTTTTTGCCCCACTGTATGTTTTCATGAAAAACGTAGGAAAACCTCTCCTAGGTTGGAAAATAAAAAAAAATATGAAACAAAAGGCCTCTTGAGGGCATGAAGAAAGAAAAAGTCCAGTTATCTCCCAATTGATTCCCATGTTAAATTGTTCCGGATCTTTCATCAGAGCTAGGAGAAGTAAACTTTAGATAAACTGCTCCCATCTCCACATTTTACACACAAAACCTCCAAAAAAACCAGTTCATTGGGGTTCCCTGGTGCTCATTTTTTTATAAGAGCCATAGTTTTTGAACAGGTGGCAAAATGGTCAGATATAGTCCCCAATGCATTCTTATGGGACTCAGTGCTGCAGTTGGTTGTCATGGTGTTGCTGGGCAGATTGGAGCCACAAACACACACACACACACACACTCTTTCTCTCTCTCACACACACACACACACACACTCTCTCTCACACAGACACACACCGATGATGATGAATGATCAAGACAACAGAGAGAGGGCGATCAAGAGAAGAGAGAGAGGGCGATCAAGAGAAGAGAGAGAGAAGAGAAAGGGCGATCAAGAGAAGAGAGAGAGGGCAATCAAGAGAAGAGAGAGAGTAATGTAACCTCCTAATGTAATGTATAACTCCTATGAAAATGTTCAAAAAGTGCTCAAACTTCACGTGTGCTAACAGTCCAGCCGAGAAGACAACTACAGGAACATTTTGAGATTTCTTCAAATGCCGTTGCCATGGCAACACAATGCTCACCATGAAAAACGGTTTTCTCACAACTTCAGTGAAAATGCTCGAAATGGCCCAAAACTTCACAGGTTTGGTAACGATGCAGCCATCAACACATCTAAGCTTATTATGGGATGTCATCAAATGCCGTTGGCATGGTGACAGATAATTCACCATCAAGTTAGTTCAAAAGTTTGCAGTTCAAATATTCTGCTGCTTTCCCAAGCCTTTTTACTTTCTTTTCTCATCTTAATACACATTCATTCACTACTGCTTACATCGGATATTTAACTCCTTCAGCCTATTTTCAGCTGCAGAAACCATTCAACTATTACATTATTCAGCTATTTCAGGACATCAAGGCTATACATGTTGTTGTTTATACCTTTTTTAAAACTTTTTCTTTTAAATATTAAGCTTTTTCTGCATTTATTTAGCTAAAAGCAGCTACCATTCAGCTAATAACATATTCAGCTTTTCCAGCATTTTCAGCTAAATTCAGCCATAAATGTTCACATTTTACAGCATTCGCACACATTTTCTGCAGGAAATGCATTTTCTAGTTTAACTCCGTCGGTCTAATTTCAACTGCAGGAACCATTCAAATATCAAACTTTTCAGCAGATGATGGGAAACTTTCAACTTTTTCAAAATATGTTATACTTTTTTAAATATTTAGCTTTTTAAAGTCTTTTTTAACATTGAAGTCATTGCAATGCATTTGAGCTGTAACAATTCTCACATACACACACAAACACACACAGGCAAACTCTCTCTCTCAGACACACACACACACACACGCAAACACACACACACACACGCAAACACACACACACACACACACACGCTCTCTCTCACACACACACACACACACACGCAAACTCACACACACACACACACGCTCTCTCTCACACACACACACACACACGCAAACTCACACACACACACACACTCTCTCTCTCTCTCTAACACACACACACACACACACACTCTCTCTCTCTCTCTCACACACACACTCTCTCTCTCTCTCTCACACACACACACACACACACACACACACACACACACACTCTCTCAGACACAAACACACACGCACTCTCTCACACACACACACACACACTCTCTCACACACACAGACACACAGACACACACTCTCTCTCTCACACAGACACACACCGATGATGATGATGATGATGAAGGATCAAGAGAAGAGAGAGAGGGGGCGATCAAGAGAAGAGAGAGAGGGCGATCAAGAGAAGAGAGAGAGTAATGTAACCTCCTAATGTAATGTATAACTCCTATGAAAATGTTCAAAAAGTGCTCAAACTTCACATGTGTGCTAACAGTCCAGCCGTGAAGACAACTACGGGACATTTTTGAGATTTCTTCAAATGCCGTTGCCATGGCAACACAATGCTCACCATGAAAAACGGTTTTCTCATAACTTCAGTGAAAATGCTCGAAATGGCCCAAAACTTCACAGGTTTGGTAACAATGCAGCCATCAACACATCTAAGCGTATTATGGGATGTCATCAAATGCCGTTGGCATGGTGACAGATAATTCACCATCAAGTTAGTTCCAACGTTTGCAGTTCAAATATTCTGCTGCTTTCCCAAGCCTTTTTACTTTCTTTTCTCATCTTAATACACATTCATTCACTACTACTTACATCTGATATTTAACTCCTTCAGCCTATTTTCAGCTGCAGAAACCATTCAACTATTAAATTATTCAGCTATTTCAGGACATCGAGGCTATACATGTTGTTGTTTACACCTTTTTTTAAACCTTTTCTTTTAAATATTAAGCTTTTTCTGCATTTATTTAGCTAAAAGCAACTACCATTCAACTAATAACATATTCAGCTTTTTCTGCATTTTCAGCTAAATTCAGCCATAAATGTTCACAGTTTACAGCATTCAAACGCATATTCTGCAGGAAATGCATTTTCTAGTTTGTAAGCTGTTCCGTTTTGAATAGTGTTTCCTGTTCAAAATATATTTCTCTTGTTCTGGTAACAGGTAAAAAGCCTGTTGTAAACTCTATCAGAGAAAATGCTTAAATACATTTTTTTAAATCAAATTGTTGTCTTGTATTATGATTATTATTATTACTTTGACATAAATCCAGTAGGAATATAAAGAATTGTGCCTCATTTGTTTTTCCTTCCTAAAACCAGTACACAGAAAAAAATCTGCTGTTTGAGGCTGCCTTTACTGACTGTACCTGTTTTGTGACTCCTTCATAAAAAAATAGATTTTACCTCAAACTACAATACTTACACTTAAAATACTTAAACTTGAACTAAAAAACTTAAACCCATATCTTCACCTCCCACATGGACCATACCAAGGCCAGCATCACCTCCACATTTGGTTCCATCTCAAAGTTGGACTCAACCAAAACATGTAATATATAATAAGACAGTATATTTGTGTTCCATGTACGTTATTCTCTCCTATACACAATAACGTTTTTTGCAGTGTTAACATTATATATTGTTTTTTATTATAAATGTGTTCGGTGTAATAAATCATAAGTCATTTATAAAAAATGCCTAAACTTAAAAATCGTGCAAAGTACTGCAGGAAGTATGGGAAGTTTGCCACAGCAATACTGGACATCAGATACTGGACAGCAGGTACTGGACATCAGGTCCTGGACATCAAGTACTGGACAGCAGGTACTGGACAGCAGGTACTGGACAGCAGGTACTGGACAGCAGCTGGCTGCCACGGCAAGGGGACAGCGGCAGCAGCTTGGGTGGGGGTGCAGAGGCAGAGTTTCCCAGCACCACATTTGAGCTCTCAGATGGAGCTCCACGATATTTACTCCAGTAACCTCACAGGTTCGTGTCCTGGTCGCTGCTCTACAGGCTCTGAATGCCAGCCTCTCTCTGCTTTTCCTGCTCCTAGTCCTGCTCCAACCAGCCGAAAGCTGACCTGCAAAGTACTGCACAACATGAACAGGAAGTGTGGGAAGTTTGGGACAGCCCATACTTGACACAGCAAGTACAGGGAGTTGTGTGTCCGGCCCCTTCATCAAGGTTGTGTCAAAGGAGCAGTAGTTGCAGGAAATAAAAAGAAGAGAAAAAAAAGTGTATTTTATATATATTTTATTATATTTAACTAATTTAAAAAATAAATGTTTAGTTCTTTCAAGTACTGTCCAATAACCCTCTATTCTGACCTTTTACCAGCTAAGTACTGACCCGGCCCGACCCTGCGCAGCTTCAGAGACCGGATGTGTTTTTAAAAAATCTTTTATTATCAAAAATATAATTTGAGATTTTATTTATTTAACTGTTTATTTGGCAGGGACAATGCACAATAATGAACACTTGTATATGTAATACGATGTCATTAGATCACCTTGAAAAATCAGCTCCAAAGCCTCAGCTGTAGTAAACTTCTTTGCCATACCTCAGTCTACATTTAAGACACTGTAGGAGCCATATGTTAAAATGTATATTTTAATATTATAATCCTTTGTTATTAGTGCTATCATATCATTTATTTGAACCAGCCGTGTGAAATTGACGGCATTGACGACCGCAGCTGTACGTGATTACGAGACGTTATAGCCAACGGCAGCTGCTGGTGATTGGGGTGTGAGAAGGAGAAAGAAGCACCGAGCAACATAGTTTTTTGACCTGAGAGAATGTGTGTTTGTATTTGATACCCTTTTGTGTAAGTAAAAAACAAACTATCCTGAGATGTATTGTGTCCGAGTCAAGCTTATTTGCTATCTGTGAGCCGAATTTTGGATTACTGGAACTACATTTGTCAAAAAACTACGCTCTGGAGAAGCCGAGCTATGAAGGAGGGATTCCAGTGACGGCGTCGCATGAAAGGTGAAGATAAAGACTGCTCTTCCACACACGGAGATCGGCACATTAAGTGGGACATCCGCGGAACAAAGACGGTGAAGTGGCCTGTTGTTGTGTTAATGTTTGAAGACGGATGGGAGATCGCTACTGTTAACTGTGTTCGTTATTCTCCCGTCCAGGAGAGAAGCTTTAAAATAGGAGACTAAATGGAGTCTCTGTGAAAGTTCAATTGGGTACTTTAATTAAAAAAGGCGCGGTAGTGTTACAGACAGAATATTGTTCAGTCAGACAAACAGCTGTGATCCGCTCCTCGATAGGGAAGAGAAGAGAGTGGATCTCTCCTCCGGTGCTGTTTATATATCCTCTGCTGGCTCCTCCCCGCCAGCCGGCTCACCTCGTCTCCAATGTCCGTTATTGCATTTAAACAGAGGATAGGTTCTTTTCACATTCAATTGGCTTAACACGCCGTTTCTCCTCATATTCTCTTTCATCACTTTTCATTTAACACATTCTAAACGCTGTAATCAATACTCTAAACAATACTTCTCGGCTCGTTTGGTTTCCGGGCATTCCGGATGTTGTCACATGCTACTCTCGTCTGTAAATAATGTATTCAAATAAACTGTACCTTCATTTAATATTCAGCATGGTAGTATCTGAAGGATTATTTGAATTATTTGAAGGATTAAAGTAACGTGTTATGGCAGGAAAGTTCAATCTGGTATATTCATTTTAATGTCACCTTATATAGACTATGTGTTAAACTTGTGATTTCTGCATTGAGTGACTTCTGCCTAGCAGATACCAAGAAGAGGCCCCTAGGGTCTCTCTGTTAATTATCAATAGTCCTTGCAATTAACAGGGGAAGTCCCAGATACATTTTCAGATAATGTAGTTAAAGTCTTGTAGAATTAATGTTTATCGCCTACACATCCTGCAGGCCTGGAGACTTGGGTCACCCAGCAGTAACCAAGATAAACGTCCTTTTGAGCTTATCAATAAAATGTATTCATTCCTAGCAAGCTGACTTTGGGGTGAAGGGAAGTTCAGGGAAGCCATTAAGCCACAAGAACAATTAAACTTCTGTTAATCAACCAAAACTCATGACTTTCAGGGGACAGGACATTCGGACCTATAACAAGGGTCACTTCCTAGAGAATATGTGTGTGTGCTGGCTGCAAGATGTGAAATAAGATAAGGAAACTTGTTGTTTAGAGCAGGTTCGTACCAGACACCAAAAGGTGTCTGGTCTTCGTCAAACTGAATGAGACTTTTTGTTTCCGGGTTTCTTCTGCTGTGTCGCACTGATTGGGTGCGACAGGCCATGTGTTGGTCTCTGCCAATAAGATGACCTCTGGGGGAAAGCACGTACACACCTCCTCCTGTGTTTTAGTATGAAAGCCTGTGTTTTCCTTTGGTTCGCGCTCTTGTTTTTCACCGGCCGTTCCTGAGACCTGTCTCACACGGTAGTAGAACCTGAGCCCGGAGTACTCTGCAGAGTGCTTCGTGATTAGGAGATTGGGTGATGTATTTGTATTGTTACCTTGTATCATTAAAGCCGGATTATTGTTTCACTTGCATTCTGGTGTTTCTTAATCCCTCCTTTTTAACGAATTTACCCAGTTTAGCAAACGACACGCGGAGACGAGGTTGGTTTTCAACATCCTCCAAATCTCCAACATATCTCGACATCTATAGTTGTAGTGTTAAGTCAGTAAGCTTCGGTTTGCACCACTCTCTCATTTCGCTACTAAATTCACCTCTTCAGGAAATCGTATATTAGCCACATGCTAAATGCTAACCGGAGATGAAGGATTTTCAGAATAAAAGCTTAACTGCTTGTGCACAAGAATTTCTGGTTTTTCAGTATAAAAGAGCATTAAAACTGATGGCATGTTTAAACTACATTTCCCCATTAAAACATTGATTTTAATTTCTAACAGTCCCTCCTTACACACCTAAAAGGTGTGTATAATACTGAAATCAATGAGTTCTTCATCTGAACTTTGCATATTACATATTTCATATTAACAAACATACAATCAAATGGAATGGTTTTACAGCCGGCTTTACAAAAATACAAAATAAATTCTTGTCTGTGTTCAAACATAAAAGTTTTCCCTTGTGCATAACTTCTAGTGTTTACATTCAATATCATTCTTCAAAATAGCAGCAATGGCTTGGTATCAGAACATTTCTTCCTCCCTCCTTTCACAGAAACCGTTCTCATACCACGCTCAGTGTTAAGGCACTTGTTTTACAAAGTGAAAAGAAATAAACCATTTTAGAATAGCAATAAAATAGACCATCTTGGTATAGTATAAAATAAACTGAAAATAAAAATACACTATCTTGGAATAGTATAATATAAATTGAAATAAAAATACACTATCTTGGAATAGTATAATATAAATTGAAATAAAAATATACTATCTTGGAATAGTATACAATAAATTGAAATAAAAATAAAAATATACTATCTTGGAATAGTATAAAATAAATTGAAATAAAAATACACTATCTTGGAATAGTATAATATAAATTGAAATAAAAATAAAAATATACTATCTTGGAATAGTATAAAATAAATTGAAATAAAAATACACTATCTTGGAATAGTATAATATAAATTGAAATAAAAATATACTATCTTGGAA
Source organism: Notothenia rossii (assembly GCF_949606895.1). Taxonomy (NCBI): domain Eukaryota; kingdom Metazoa; phylum Chordata; class Actinopteri; order Perciformes; family Nototheniidae; genus Notothenia; species Notothenia rossii. Next base: position 39,260,532 of record NC_136903.1, read on the forward strand.
TAGTATAAAATAAATTGAAATAAAAATAAAAATATACTATCTTGGAATAGTATAATATAAATTGAAATAAAAATACACTATCTTGGAATAGTATAATATAAATTGAAATAAAAATAAAAATATACTATCTTGGAATAGTATAAAATAAATTGAAATAAAAATAAAAATATACTATCTTGGAATAGTATAAAATAAATTGAAATGGATTGGTTCCATGGTTTCATTTTGCTCACTTCTTCTTATGATATCATTTAAAGAATCTCATCGGCTGGACATTCATCGAACAATCTCATCTCTGAACATCCATATAATTTAACATCATTCAAACTAACTCGTCATTTTCATCAACATCTGTATATGGGGGTGGATCGTCCTGTTCTACTAACATTGGAAACTGTCCCCCCATTTGATATTGACCCCTAGCATATTCCTGGTTGAGGGCCCCATTAATCAGTCGGTTTACACAAGCGCGGATGCAGGTTGAGAAACAACAACTACCCAGTGCCAATGTCACGATCACACCTGAGACAGAGATCAGTCCATTTAGTAAAAAACCCTTGTACTTCCCCAGCCAGCCATCCAAGAAATCCTCGAGGGGGTTCTTCTCTATCCCACTGTTGTCTGCTAACTCCATGCTCAGAGTAGTGAGTCCTTTCAGAGCCTTGGTTACCGATCCATCAGGTGAGGTATTGTTTGGGATGAAAGTACAACATAATGTTCCAAACATTTTGCATACTCCCCCTTTTTCTGCCAACAACATATCTAGGGCCACTCTGTTCTGCAAAGACATCTGGCTGGTCTTGTCCAGTTGTTCACTTAGTCCCTTCATCGCATCCTTGGAGTCATTTATGAACCTCTGCTGATTGTAGTAGATATAGTTAATCCAGTCCACGTTCTTATTTATGTTGGGCCAAAGAAAGATGGATTCCAACCCTGCTAAGATCTGGTTTCTAGCTTTAAACTCATCTGGGACTCCCCTGGGCACCCCTATGTTGTCAATGTAAACAGTGGAATCAAAACTCCCTCTTCCGACTGACCTTTTGGCTCTAGTTGCTTTGGGTTGGACCGCCATGTTTATCAGTTGCTCGGCCGTCATTGGTACTGCATAAAAAGGCATCACTAGCTGTACCAGAGCACAGGTCCCTGTCCAATCCCGTGGTAAAACTGAGAACAGGGTTTTAGTACCACAATACCACCACACATCTGTTCTGGGATACTGCCTGATGGGCATGGCTATACCTGGGAGAAAATCCTGCTGGCTTAAAATCGTTGTAGAATTGCACCACTTAAGAGTACCTACTTCTATACCTTTTAGGTAGTCCCTTGTGATGCAATCATAAAGTCCCTCGTAAGATGTGAAATCAGGTGGAATGTCATTCATTTTTACCACTGGATATTTTTGTGCAATGTCGACACAATCTGCTGGGGATTTTTTCCCATAGAGTTTGTACATACAGAGCTGTTCTCTTGGGTTATTGTGGGCGTTAAATGGAAACGGCACTGTTCCCAAACTTGGTCGGGCAGCCGCACAAGCCAGACAGTCCGCCATCTTGCTCTGCTTAACAGAATAAACAACCCAGTCTAACCAGGAATTTGTGTCCTCGTATCCTGTTTCTACTGCTATGACTTTCTGTATAGAGGTCGTACTCAGATAGGTGACCAATGGATTGTTCACAGATTTAGCAGGGAGTATTTCTGGTTCTCGTTTAAAAGGGGATTCAGTATATATTGGGGCGAGATCAGGAATTATATCAGCTGGTGGGTCAATTATTTTCACTAAAATTGATCCCATTGGGTCATTTCCTGGAACTTCTATCCCCATCAATAAATGGAATGCAGTGACGTCTCCCTTTTTCTTGAAATGGGGAGTGAGTGCGCTTTTAAAAGCAATTATTATTGGATTGTGTTTGTTCATGCCTCCACTATGGCGACCTTTGGAAAAAGATAGCTGAGACCTAAACGTCAACCCAGGGGGATTGTTATTTCCTTCTGCCCTAGCACTCCAATATACCTTCTCTGAACTGGGACACCATGAATTATCATCTGGCCGTCCCCAAGCATGAATGCACCCATAAACGTCATGGCCTGTTTTGTCTTGCAGCTCTCCACATACAACCACATCACACACATCAAGACTGACCGTAACCGCTTCACCTCTGGGGATGAGTATTTCTAACCCTTCCTCCTGTCTCTCCGCTGTTCTTTTGGCTCTGGGGATAAATGGAAGTCTCTCAAACACAGTTGAAGGTTCATTAGTGACATTGGCATTTTCTACGAGTGCACGAATGGATTCGGGTTCTTCATGATGCTGTATCCCCTTCCCAACCAGGAAAATGCCAATTGTGATGAACAGAGCTAACAATGATATTACGATTCTTATCCCTTTGGTGCCCCTTAATTGTTCTGACTTCTTGAATGGCACTTCATCAATTTTACCCATGGTTTTATCAGTTCCAAATAATGAAAGCAAAAATAAATATATAGAAAATAATAAAACAAAAATATTGGACTCTTTTTTGAATAGTAAAATAAATAGGTCTCAGATCTAAAACAAGAATTGGTTATTCCGTTTTAGTATTCAATCTACAAAACCTAAAGACAATTCGTCTTTTGAGCTGTTTCTATCTTAATATCTCTTGATTTGTTATTTGTTTTGTTCCAGCTCTGCCAAATCAGTACTAACTTCTGAGAGCTTTCTGGAAAGTGCCGGTGCAGGGCGACAATGTGTCAGGTGGTGCCAATTTGCTCCTTTTTTACCTTTTATCCGGAGAGCGTGTGAAGTTCTTTCAACTACTTCCCACGGACCCGTCCACCTGGGTTCAGCCCACTTTCTTTTGTGAACTTTCAACCTCACCCAGTCCCCCGGCCGTACAGGAGTCTCTTCTGGTGTCTCGTCTGGTGTTTCTGCAGTTCTCTGAACCTGTGTAGACAAGACTTGGATAATATTACTCAGAGCCCTGACATATTCATCCACTTCTATTTGTCTGATGTCTAAAACTGGGCCAGTCCCTCCTTCTCTAGGAGGCCCAGGCATTGGCCGACCAGTTAACAACTCATGGGGTGAAAGATGTGTTTTAGCACCCTCAGAAGATCTCATTGACATGAGTGCCAGAGGCAAAGCATCTACCCATTTCATGTTTGTGCCAAAAATGACTTTTGCTATTTTCCCCTTTAATGTTCTATTTGCTCTTTCTACTATACCCTGAGATTGTGGGTGGTATGCTGACCCAAACTTATGAATTATACCGAAATATAACTCAACTTCCTCCAAATGTTTGCTTGTAAAATGTGAACCATTGTCTGATCTTATTATCCTTGGCACTCCATAACGGGGTACGAGTTCTGTTTTGAGCCATTTTATGACTGTCTTTGCGTCTTCTTTTTTGCAGGGAATGGCTTCAATCCATCTCGTATAATGATCTATCATTACTAACATATATCTAAACCCTCTGACCACATTGTCTGCTCCCATGTCTGTATAATCAATACAAATGTCTTTGAATGGGGCTTCTGGGACTGGATATCTTCCCATTGGGCACTTATATGGCTTTTTTACATTGAATGCATTGCACGTGTCACAGTCATTAACGAAGTTTTCAACCATGTCCTTCATGTAGGGATGCCACCACTGTTGTTCAATGTCTTTTGTTGTTCTTGCTTTGCCTACATGAGTGGGACCATGTGATTGTTCTATTAGCAGGTGGCATAACTTTGCAGGTGCGACTAAACGGCCGTCGTGGGCTCTCCACAGGCCATCTACTTCCTTTGCTCCCTTCTGACTCCATTGATTCTGTTCATACACTCCAGCATATTTTTGCATGTCTTTGATGTGTTCAGTGGTTAACTCCTCTTGACTATTAGCCTTTGTACATATCATTTGCTTGCTGTACCCTCCTGCCTTCTTTGCTGCTTTGTCTGCTGCATCATTTCCTCTGGATATTGCATTGTTCAATATTTGATGTCCTTTGCATTTCATTACTGCCACTTTTGCGGGCAACAGCAAAGATGTCAGCAGGAGTTTTAGAGCTTCGGCATGTTTTACTGGTGTCTTAGCAGATGTTAGGAACCCTCTTCTGATCCACTGTGGTCCGTCTATATGCACTGCTCCATAGGCATATGCTGAATCTGTATAGATGTTGACTCGTCGTCCCTCTGCATGCTCCAAGGCTTTGGTGAGTGCCACTACTTCTGCCAGTTGGGCCGAAGCAGGTTGGGGGATGATTTCTGCTTCTATGGTTTGTACATTTTCTCCCTCCTGCCGGACTACTGCATAGGAGGCCACATTCCCGTCATCTCCCTTGTAACAGCAGCCGTCACTGTAGAGAGTGAAGTCTGGTTGGTCCAGAGAATCTGTTTCTAAATCTGATCTTATCTTGAGATCCTTTTGGGAGACGAACTGACAGTCATGGGGTGTGTGCTCTTCCGTGCTCAGTCCTGTAGACATGTTTGTTAAACCACTTTGGTATGTTATGTGTGGTTTCAACAGACTGGTCTGAATCTTGATTTTCCTGATTGGGGAAAATGTGAATGACTGTGAATTTATGAATGCTACTACTCCATGGGCTGTGTTTACTTTCAATGGGTGGCACATTACCACATGTGCAGTTTTCTCAATGACTTTTGCTAGTGCAGCTAGGTGTCTTGCACATCCTGTCTGGCCCAGTTCTATATTGTCTAGCTTTGAGCTATGGTACATCAGTACCTGTCTCACTCCCCCTTTTTTCTGAAACAGGACTCCATTGACTACTCCACCTGATTCAGAAACATCAAGGCAAAAATCATCGTCATAATCCGGAGTGGAAAGGTGTGCCGCTTGACTCAGGGCTTGCTTCGTCTTCGTGAAAGCTTCTTCGGCCAACAATGTCCACTCGAGAGTGGCTTTTAGATTTCTGTTTCCTGCTTCTGCAATTATGTGTCTCAGTGGTTGTGTCAAATCCACATAGTCAGGTATGTACGTCCTACTGTAACCTGTCAGGCCCAGGAACGCAAGCATTTGTTGCACTGTTTTTGGCTTTGGTTGGGAGAGGATGGAAGTCCGTTGTGCTGGTGTCAGAGTTAGACTGTTTGAGGAAATCATCCTTCCCAGGAATGTAACTGTTCTCCTTGCGATCTGTGTTTTTTCTCTCTTCACCTTATAGCCCACATTGGCCAGTAGGATTAGCAATTGTTGTGTCACCGTCAGACATGTTGCTGCATCTGGCCCGGCTAGCAGCAAATCATCAACATATTGTATCAAAATTACTCCCTCCGGTAGGTGCAATGCACTGAGGTCTTGTTTCAAAGCACTGTTAAATAGTCCTGGGCTATCCTTGTAACCCTGTGGCATCCGATTATAGGTATATCGCTGTCCTTGGTACGTAAAAGCAAATATATCCTGGACTTTTGGATCTAATGGTAAGCAAAAGAATGCATTAGCTAGATCTATCACTGTGAAATATTTGTGACTTGGGTTAAGATTTTGTAATGCTACATGTGGATCGGGAACAGGAATATTAGCAGTTTTAGTGACATTGTTGACTTCTCTCAGATCATGGACCATTCTCCATCCCTTGTTTCCAGCTTTTGGTACCGGCAAGATGGGAGTATTCCAATTTGAGCCGGTGTGCCTGATTACTCCAGCCTGCAACAATCCTTGAATGGTGTTTCCTATCCCATCTATTTGTTCTTGCTTCAACTTGTATTGCGGCCGCCAACATGGTTTGTAATTTTCCACCAGCTCCACTGAGACTTCATGATTCACTAATCCAACATCGTAGTCTCCGGTGGTCCAAAGATGTGTAGGCACCTGAATTAGCATTTCTTCTGTGTCCGGATGGTTTGTGTGTTCTCGGCCATGATCTCTGTCCAATTCTTGCTTCTCCAATAGTCCTCGTTCATGGCTGTTGTTCCCAATCCTCCACATTGTCTGGTCTATCGATTGCCACAGAAAAGGTGATTCTGTCGCCATCCATTCAGTGTTCAATGCAGTCTTTATCATTGGACCCAATGATCTGGACTCAGCTCCTATGGTCATGGCGAGTGTGACATGAGGAACAGCTTCTTCAGATAGATTGTACCATTGTTTTTGTTCTGGTGTGAGTTTTACCGCTGCTGCTACACCCTGCTGTCCTACGTAGATGTCTGCCACAGTCAAATCTTCCATTCTTCCCTCTTTATCTTCCATCCATGCATCTTGATATTCTTCATCTGGTCGCCTAAGATAATTGTACGTACAATGTAGAGGATCTTGCGGGGGCCCATAGGGTCCTAGTGTATTTATCCATGGTTTCCAGGCCATGTATGTTCTTTGGACATGTGGAGTATCGATTTCAGTGGTGATCAGGCGGCTCCAGTACACAGTGGTTGTGTCATTTTCTTCGCCGTTTTCTGGATTTGCTGCCATCATCATGATTCTCTGTTGTCCGTCGTATGTCTGGTGGAGTGGTATCTGGCCTGGAAACTGGATTATCAGCCCATCTGGTGTGCATAGTATTCTCGCTCCTGATTTTACGAGCAGGTCTCTCCCCATCAGATTTATGGGACAGTTTGGGGCATAGAGGAAAGGATGTTGCAGGAGCTGCTTCCCAATTTTTGTGACCAATGGTAATGTATATCTCTGTACATCAATTTTTCCCGAGTATCCAACTGTTTTGAGGGTATGATTTGAGAGTGGTGGTGGTTTTCCCTTCAATCTTGTCAAACAGGAAGCTGTGGCTCCTGTGTCCACCATCATTTCCACCTTCTCCCCCTCAATCTCACAGGTGACCATTGGTTCATCTTGGGTTGGAATTACATCACCTGTGATTGGATCCTCTGGGCCTCCTCATACATATGGACCACTCCAAGCTGTCAGAGGCATCTGGTTCATGTTTGGCACCCCTCCTCCTCCTGGTTGTCCCTGAACTCCTCTGCCTCCACTAGGCCCTCCCCTCTGTTGATACTGTGAAGGCATGTACATGGGTGCTTGTGGCTGTAGTTGGACAGGGGTATACACAGGCGGTTGCTGTGCTTGGGGATGATACTGTTGTGTCTGGGGCTGTTGAAATTGCGTAGGGTTGTATTGTAAAGATGGTGGTGGGTATTGTGTTTGTTGATTTGGACAATCTCTAGCCCAATGGCCTGGCTGACTGCATAAGTAGCATCCCTCAAACCGGAAAACTCTTCCTCTGCCTCTTCCTTGGAAACCTCCTCTACCTCTTTGTTGGTTCTGCATCTGATTTTCTGGCACTATCTGAGTTTGAACTGTTTGAGGCATCTGCACTTCTTTCTCTGTTAGTATGACTTTTGCTGTTACAGCTGGCATCTGCCTTGTCAATTTCTTGTTTGTATTAGCTTCGTTATCTTTCTCAGCTACCTGCATCTTCAATAGTCTTTTCGCCAGTTTCTTTGTGTCTTCATCGTCTTCCACCATTGTTTCCTGGTATTTCATGTCGTGGTGTATGAGATTTAATCTCCATTCTTCTGGGAGTTTAGCTTCCAATCCCACGACATCTCCCAGGCTTGCCTGCACTGATTTGGGAAGGGCTTTTATGACTGCGTTCTTCCACAACATTATGACAGCTGGCGAAGTGTCATGTCGTTCTCCAGTGCAGTCCTCCCACACTCCTTCACATTTCTTCAGGAAGGCATGCATGTCTTCCCCAGGCTCTTTTCTCAGGCTGTTGAGGGCATGTAAACTGCGTGTTGTTGGGTAAATGTGACGAATGGCAGCCCAATACCTCGACCGGATTTTGTTGAATGAAATATCATCTGGAGAGTTGGTGCATTTAGCCTTGGAATCCACTGTTCTTGCCTCTAGTCTTCCCTCTATCCTTCCAAGCAATGCCCTCATGTCTCCCAAGCACAGGTGGTCTTGGACTGTGTATTTCTCCAGATCATTCACCCACTTCCGTCCTCCTTGGGTGAGTGGAGGTAGTTTGGCCACTAAAGATTCCATGTCCCTGTGAGTCCATGGTTGGTAATCAAATCCTCTTCCAGCCGCTATCAATGGCATGGAGGTATGTACTCCTGTCCTGGTTCTTTGAGAGGTCTTGTTTTTTTTTGTTTTTGGGCATGTCCCAGAGTAATGTTGCTCATTTTCGTCACTACTAGTATTCTCAGTAGGAGTTGCAAGACTGCGTTGTTGATGTGATTGTTCATGATATGGGGAGTGTACACTGGTCTCCGACTGTGCACCGTCGTCATCTTCCTGTCCTTTGGAATAGTCAGGAGAGTAGTTTGTTCGGCGTGTTGTTTGTGATTTTCCCCATGTTTCTGTTATTTGTAGTTTTCTTTCTTCCTTTTCTTTGTCCTGTTTATGTTTTTCTACCATCATCTCCCGGAATCTCTCCTCTTCTTGTTGCTTTTGTTTGTCCTGTTGCACTCCGGACTTTTCCTGATCATCCATCCCTGTGTTTTTTGGTGGTAGCAGAGAGAAAATCGGCATGTCCGAACCTGCCATAGATGATGCCTCAGCACTGGGAGGTTTCTTGTTGGGCTGGAATGACATAGGTGTTCGTAATGTGTTTTGCGGAAGTTGATGCTGTCTAGTCATGTCCTTCAATTCTTGCATTTCGTGTTTGAAAATCTCCCGCAGCTGGTCAGATTTACTGTGAAGCATTCTTACTTCATAGTCCAATTCTTTAACACTTCTTTCTGTGGGGACATCGTCGAACTTCAATATTCCTCCTGAAACATTAAAAGTTGGGGCTTGTACTGAGGCTTGAGAGAACAGTTCTGATTCCGTTATGTAAGGAGGAGGTTTCTGAGGCAGGTCTGGATAGAGCTTTGGAGTTTGGATTATTGGAACATCTTCTATTTTTTCCGCTGTGTGTTCCTGTTCTAGCGGATTTGGTTTTTTAACGACGTGCATGTTTGCCGTCACTGTTACAGAACACTTTAAATGGAGCATCAGACTTGTAACATGTACTTTTCTTATCTCCGCTTTGTTCATAGCAATCTTTGCAGGTCCATACCAGGAGGGTTGTCCGGCTTTGATCCATGCTTGTTGCTCTCGCAGGTATTCTCCATTCTCATGGTCAATTACAGATTGTCTATGGGCTTTCGTTGGTTCAGGCTGATTATCTGCTGGAAGCAGTCCTCTCGTTTGCCACTGTTCCAACAGTTTCTCATATTGGGTCCATGTCTTCCATCTAAGATTTGGAACTGTTGTAGCATCTGATCTGATTTTTACCCTTTCCTTAATATCTGCAGTTGTGCATGGTTCTGCGTCTGGTCTCAACTTAGTGTCTTTAAGTGACATGTTCTCTTCTTATTCGAATGAAATTATGAAGTTTATCAAAGATCGAAGCACTAATCCTCCGACTAGCACCTTTGTTCCTGATTTTAATATCCTATGTCATCCGATCTTAACTTTAAATCAGGTTTTTTTTTTTTTTTTTATTTTTTAATTAAAGTAAATTAAAATATAAAATTTTGCAAATTCTAAATTGTTTAAAAAATAAAAATGTGTGCAAATTTTTAATTGTTAAAAAATAAAAATGGTACAGTGTACAGTATAGTTTTGACTTTGAAATATGAATTTGGTTCAAATTCACAATGTTATGGTGTTTCCGCTATTTGGGTAATAATTCTGTACTACCACCAGAGTGCGCTATTTTAAATTCCAGCTTAATCCACTAGGGAATAGCTGTTTCAAAACTGACTCGTTTTTAACAAGGAGAAACTTAGTTTCCTCAAAAATATCTTTAAAATAGGAATTTACACTATGGTTAAACAACACAACACATAACCGCCAAAACACATTTGCAAAGAAGAATATTTCAAAAACCGCCAAAACACATTTGCCAGCAGCAATATTTCAAAAACCGCCAAAACACATTTGCCAGCAGCAATACTTCAAAAACCGCCAAAACACATTTGCCAGCAGCAATACTTCAAATCTTTGGAAATACAACAATCCTTCCCTCTAATATCCAAAAATTGATTCAGCCTTCTAGTTCCAACTGTGACAAGAAGTATTATTCGTTCTTCACAAGATGGAGGTCAGGAAAATGCCTCATTGGAGTGAAACCAGCTGCATAAGAACAAAGAAAGGAGTGCTTTGAATTAGCATTTCACGAAATGGCGATTGCCCTGTCTTTGTTTTTCCACATGTGGGGTGTAAACAAGATGGCACCCGATTATTTCGCAATCTGACCTGTAGACAAAGAGATTTGTCCATGCGGCTCTCAGGTGGGAGTTTAAACAATGTCTAGGTGATCTTTAAACGAACAGTAACAAAGTAAACCACTGGTGTGGTATCATAAACCCTGAAATACAAGCCAAAACAACACTTAGTTTAAAATAACCACATTTCTATCTAGTTTACTATGAAAAAATGGGCTTTATCTTATTGATATCATCACTTAAAGTTAGGAACCCTTACGCACTAGCTATAAACCTGTTCACGTAATATTTGACTTTATAGTCGACTATGGGCTTTATCTTAGTGATATCATCACTTAAAGTTAGGAACCCTTACGCACTAGCTATAAACCTGTTCACGTAATATTTGACTTTATAGTCGACTATGGTTAACTGTGGCTATTTGGACACGCCAAACTGGGACTAATATGGAGACCTATCAGCCACTGATAATAGACCGTCGTCTTATTACTGCACTGCTGCTGTAACTCCGATTACCGTAACCCACCCGCAATATCTTTTTTTAAACAGAACAGTTTTAACCACTGATAAAGGCTTAGACCTTAACCAAGCCTTTCTTGAAAAGGACTTTCTTTAAAGCACTGACTTCGGTCTTAACCCTTAGCTGATTCACCATGCCCCGCTGGTTTTCACTTTCTCGGCCCTTAACCGATTCGCTATGTCTCGAGATCTTAACAAAAAGTCGTCAAATGGGCTATATACCCTTACGTCATAGGCTAACTAACTATTAATCGTAACAAGAGACACCCATGTGAAAGCAGCAAGGCACCTATCCGAAGTACAATGTCCACACACTATATATTTAAAATTCAACACCCACACGTGGTTAATAGCATGCAGGGTTAATGGAACAAAAGAAAATGTGAACTCACCCTGCCTGTGACAAAACAACGCCTCGTGGTTTTAGAGTGATTATTTTATCAATTTGGGTTGTTTTAACATTAAAATGCACAGCTATTTTCAAGATCAGCCGGCTGCCATCAAACACACAAATCTAACTTTGCCTAGTTTAACTAGTGAAGAATCTTTGTCATAACAGGCATCTTCTTACCGATTGATTTGAGCTCTTGTGTGTCGAATGGCTGCAAGCGTCTCCAGGAAACAGCCGGTTGGTTTTCTCTCCTCGGTCAGCGAGATCACGTCAGGGTCACCAGATTGTTAACTGTGTTCGTTATTCTCCCGTCCAGGAGAGAAGCTTTAAAATAGGAGACTAAATGGAGTCTCTGTGAAAGTTCAATTGGGTACTTTAATTAAAAAAGGCGCGGTAGTGTTACAGACAGAATATTGTTCAGTCAGACAAACAGCTGTGATCCGCTCCTCGATAGGGAAGAGAAGAGAGTGGATCTCTCCTCCGGTGCTGTTTATATATCCTCTGCTGGCTCCTCCCCGCCAGCCGGCTCACCTCGTCTCCAATGTCCGTTATTGCATTTAAACAGAGGATAGGTTCTTTTCACATTCAATTGGCTTAACACGCCGTTTCTCCTCATATTCTCTTTCATCACTTTTCATTTAACACATTCTAAACGCTGTAATCAATACTCTAAACAATACTTCTCGGCTCGTTTGGTTTCCGGGCATTCCGGATGTTGTCACATGCTACTCTCGTCTGTAAATAATGTATTCAAATAAACTGTACCTTCATTTAATATTCAGCATGGTAGTATCTCGACATCTATAGTTGTAGTGTTAAGTCAGTAGGCTTCGGTTTGCACCACTCTCTCATTTCGCTACTAAATTCACCTCTTCAGGAAATCGTATATTAGCCACATGCTAAATGCTAACCGGAGATGAAGGATTTTCAGAATAAAAGCTTAACTGCTTGTGCACAAGAATTTCTGGTTTTTCAGTATAAAAGAGCATTAAAACTGATGGCATGTTTAAACTACATTTCCCCATTAAAACATTGATTTTAATTTCTAACACTACTCTCCGACAGAAGAGGCAGTCTGAATGGATCAGTTGATTCCAACTACCAGCTGATTACCTTTTGCTTTTCGTTTGTAAAAGACATTTAACTAAATTGTTCTTTAAGAAAGACAGTGCAACAAAGACATTTTCTATAAAAACGAAGCGTTTATTGTTGGACACCTTTAGTTGAGTTTAAGCACTGTAGTAAGTTTAATTTTAAAGAGCCATGGAAGAACTAACCGAAAGGATCCATAAGAGGAAGCCCAAGCCCACGGAAAAGGCCAAAAAGGAGAGGCTCCACAGGCTAAATGGATTAAGGAGAGCGAAGGTGGGCCAGCTCACCAAGAAGGTTAATGAGCTGAAACGTCTTAAAGAAAATGATAGCAATGTGGATAAAGTGGAAGAAGAAATTCTGAATGACTTTGCTAAATTATATGGAGAGCTTAATGACATTAACAAGGAGTATGTAACTCTCTTACCTGAAGAGGAGGCGTCTGAAAACCAGCAACACTGGTTTAATCCCAAGTCAGCAAACATTGAACCGTTTGTACGCATAACTGAAAAATGGATTAAAGGAGTACACGAAGGCACAAAAGAGGACCGTGAAGAGGAAGCCTGCTCGTCTGAAGTAGATTATATCAGGCCTGAAGACAGCGCCTCCAGAGCCAGTAACCATACAGTGGCTTCCCCTACCGTTTCTTCTGCGCGCAGGAGGGCGGAGGCTGAAAAGACAGTACTGCTAGCTCGAGCAGCATCCTTAAAGAAGAAGCAGGCTCTTGAGGAAGAAGAAGCCTCTCTAATACAGCAGCAAGCAAAGTAGATCCAGCAGCAAGCAAAGCAGCTCCAGCAGCTCAAAGCTCAAAGAGAACAATTAGAGTTGGAGGCAGCTGTAGCTGAATGTGATGCAAAGTTAAAGGTGCTTGACGGGTATGAAGACCAGCAGGATGGTATGAGCAGCTACCTCAAACGCAGTCAACGTCATGGCAAGTCAGAGACATATGGCACCGGATCCAGAACTGCTTCAAAACCAGCTAAATATGGTGAGAAACTTGCCTCAGCACACCTACTAAAAGGAACTGTCAAACCACGCCCAACAGAGTCAAGCATGTGGATGGACAAGCAGGATGGAGCTTCTGATGCATCACACGGACCGGGCCCCAGAGAAGGTCACCGTAGAGGGGAGGAGAGGGACAGCTACGATGTGATGCAGCGTCAAAGTCAGATTACTGAGATGCTAGTAAGGCAGCATAACCTGTCTTATCTTCCTAAACAAGACTTGCCTGTGTTCAAGGGAGACCCGCTCACCTACAAGTCCTTTATAAGAGCCTTCAACCATGTCATCGACAGCAAGGCAGAGAGCAGCAGCGATAAATTGTACTACTTGGAACAGTTCACCGGAGGGGAACCTCAAGAGCTTGTCCGCAGTTGTGAGCACATGGCGCCACAGAGAGGCTACAAAGAAGCCAGGGCTCTACTCCAGAAACATTATGGTGATGAACTTAAAATAGCTACCGCCTATATGGATAAAGCTCTAAAGTGGCCACAGATCAGATCTGAAGACGGAAAAGCTCTGAATACCTATGCCCTTTTCCTGATTACGTACCGTAATGCCATGGAGGACATAGAGTATATGGACGAAATGAACGACCCAACTAACATGAGAGTTGTGGCCTCAAAGCTCCCATACAAAGTGAAAGAAAGATGGAAGAGTGCTGCTTTCAAGGTTCAAGAGAAAAAGGGACGAAGAGCAAGGTTTACAGACATATATATATATATATATATATATATATATATATATATATATATATACAGACAATCACAAATGGCTAACGACCCCCTCTTTGGAAGCATGCATGATACCAGGACAACTACGGAGGGAAAAGTCAAAGCTACGGCCACGGACTCTAAAGCTTGGAAGTCAGGCTGGCAAAGGGGAAGCAGTTTTGCCACAGCTGTCGCTCCAATGAATGAAGAGAAAACACCGCCCTCAAACTTAAAGAACAGCCCCTCAGCCGCAAAGCCTGTCAATGCTTTTCAAAAACCCTGTTTGTTCTGCCATAGAGACCACACACTCGATTCCTGCAGAATCATCAAAGAGCAACAACCGAAAGACAGGATTGAGTTCCTGAAAGCTAAAGGCCTCTGTTTTGGATGTCTTACACAGGGACACCTTAGCAGAAACTGCAATAAAAGGATGACCTGTCAAGTCTGCTCCCTAAGACACCCAGGAATTTTGCATGTTGAGAAGGACAGTGCTACATTTAGAAAGCCAGATGAGAACATCTCAAATGGTCTCGTGTCACTGACGCAGGAAACATGTGGATACACTGGGGCCGGAGAATGTGTACTGGCTATAGTACCAGTAAAAGTCAAGTCCAGTAAAAGTGAGAAGGTTGTGGAGACGTATGCCTTCATGGACCCAGGAAGTACGGCGACTTTCTGCACTGAATCACTGAAGACACAGCTGAACGTTCGAGGCAAGAAAACTACGATCCTACTCCGAACTATGGGTCAGGAGAAGCCAGCCCAAAGTTGTATCTTGTCAGACCTGGAAGTGTGTGGACTTGAAGAAAGGAAGTACATTGAACTCCCTAAGGTCTTTACATGTAAAGATATACCGGTCAAGAAAGGAAACATCCCCCTGCAGGAAGACCTAAAGAAGTGGCCACATCTGAAGGAGGTGAAAATCCCAAAGATAAAAGGAGAAGTCACCATGCTTATAGGAACCAATACCCCTAAAGCTTTGGAGCCCTGGCAGGTGATAAACAGCATCGGAGACGGGCCCTATGCAGTTAAGACGGCCCTTGGATGGGTAGTGAATGGGCCGAAGAAGACAGATGATGGCAGCAAGGCAGCGGATGGAGTTGTGAGCCATATTACAGCCAACCACATCTCCATAGCTACCATAGAGGAACTGTTGATCAAGCAATATAACACAGACTCCTCAGAACTCAGCTGTGAAGACAAAGAAGAGATGTCCCAGGAGGATCATCAGTTCATGCGGTCAGTGGTAAACATCTGCAGAGTTAAAGGATGGGCACTACTGCATTGGCTTACCACTGCGAAACGAGACAGCTAAAATGCCAGACAACCGCTGCATGGCAGAGCAACGAGCCGCAAGTCTCCAAAGAAAGCTCAGCAAAAACCCGGACCTGTACAAAGATTACAAGGACTTCATGACGGGTATAATTGGAAAAGGCTACGCTGTCAAAATTCCCATAGAACAGTTAAGCCGAGAAGATGGACGTGTGTGGTACATACCTCATCACGGTCTCTACCACCCAAAGAAAAACAAGATAAGAGTAGTGTTCGACTGCACCTCCATATATCAAGGAACCTCACTTAACGATCAGCTGCTACAAGGACCTGACCTCACAAACTCCCTTGTTGGTGTCCTTCTGAGGTTCAGAGAAGAGCCTATTGGTTGATGGCCGACATTGAGGTGATGTTCTACCAGGTCAAAGTCCCTGACCAAGATGCTGATCTTCTGCGTTTCCTATGGTGGCAGGATGGTGATCTGAATAAACCGATGGAAGACTACCGAATGACAGTCCACCTGTTCGGAGCTACATCGTCTCCCAGCTGTCCATCATATGCACTAAGAAGAACAGCACAAGATGGAGGAGGCAAAACAACACCCGAGGTGGTGGAAACGGTTCTCAGAAACCTTTATGTGGATGACTGTTTAAAGTCTGTGGATTCAGAAGATCATGCTGTTGCTTTGGCCAGGGACCTCAGACATATGTGCGCCAGTGGAGGCTTCAGGCTGACAAAGTGGGTCAGCAACAGTAGGGCCGTCCTGTCGTCCATCCCTAAAGAAGACAGAACAACGGAAGTCAAAGATCTTGACCTGAACCTTAAGCAGCTTCCTATGGAAAGAGCCCTTGGTACTCAGTGGTGCACTGAATCAGACACCTTCAGGTTCAAAGTGCAACCACAGGCCAAACCAGCTACAAGACGAGGAATCCTCTCCATCGTTAGCTCCATCTACGACCCCCTTGGGTTCCTGGCCCCATTGGTACTGCCAGCGAAGCTCCTTCTGAGAGACCTTTGCAGGGAAAAGAGAGGTTGGGATGAGAAGATAGACAGTGGGCAGGCCCAGAAATGGATGAAGTGGTTGGCTGACCTTGAGCAGCTGTCAAAGTTTTATGTGCAGAGATGCGTCAAACCGGCAGAGGTTGAACCCATGAAGATGGCACAGCTCCACCACTTTTCCGATGCCAGCATGGATGCATATGGAACAGCTACCTACATCGTGCAGACAAACAACCAAGGCAAAAGAAAGGTTTCCTTGCCGATCGGAAAGTCCAGAGTCGCTCCACTGAAACACATCACCATTCCGAGAATGGAGTTGACAGCAGCAGTCGTCGCCGTCAAGGTCGACAAGATGCTAAGAAGAGAGCTTCAGGTTAAGCTGGAGCAATCTATCTTCTGGACAGACAGTACTACTGTACTGAAATATATTGAGAACGAAACGTCTCGCTTTAAAACGTTTGTCGCAAACAGGATCTCAATCATTCGTGAGGCTACTAGACCAAGCCAATGGAGATATGTGAACACCTCTGTGAACCCTGCGGATCAAGCTTCAAGAGGTCTGAAAGTTGAGAGTTTTATCCAAAGTGAGAACTGGATACAAGGCCCACGTTTCCTGTGGAGAAATGAAAGTGAGTGGCCAGAAAGACCAGATCTGTCAAGCCATGTTCTGGAAGATGATGATGAGGTAAAGAAGGCACCTGCAGTCTGTCTTACAATAATAGACGAAGGAGTTGCCACAGTGAGCAAGCTCATTGATCATTATTCAAAATGGTGTAAGCTGAAGAGAGCAGTGGGATGGTTCTCCGGATTAAAGATCTGCTGCTGTAACTCAGTGGAAAAAGGAAAGAGTTCCAAGCCGCCTGTATTAAGTCAGAAGACAACCCTGCAAATCAAGAAACCTTTCTTAATCAGCAGATGAAGAAATACAGAGCCACACTAAACAAGAATCTGCTCACCGTGGAACATTTGGAGTTAGCTGAAAAAGCGCTTGTTCGCTTCAGCCAAAGGCAGGCATATCTGGATGAGATCAAAGCTTTGTAGAAAGGACAGACGAGTGGACGAGTAGTCCACTCAGCAGATTGGACCCTGTTCTGGAAGAAGGCGTACTTAGACTAGGTGGACGGCTAAACAACTCTGCTATGCCAGAGGAGGCTAAGCGCCCCCACATCCTCTCTAAGAACCATAGGGTCGCTACTCTCCTTTTGCAACACATCAACAGAGAAGTTGGACATGGAGGCAGGAATCATACACTCTCAAAGTTAAGGCAGAAGTACTGGATTCCAAAGGCTAACGCAGCAGTAAGAAGGATCATAACTGATTGTACAGTGTGCAGGAGACTACAAGGCTGGACAGCAGAAAATGGCCGACCTGCCCAAAGATCGTGTATTGCCAGATGAACCCCCCTTTACCAACGTTGGAGTAGACTACTTCGGACCCTTTGAAATTAAGCGGGGACGCAGCCTGGTGAAACGGTACGGCGTGATCTTCACTTGTCTGGCAATCAGAGCAGTGCATATCGAGGTGGCTTACTCTCTTGATACCGATTCTTGCATCAATGCTCTGCGCCGCTTTATCAGCAGAAGAGGACGGGTGGCGATGATACGATCTGAAAACGGCAACAATTTTGTTGGAGTTGAAAGAGAGCTACGTGAAGCCATTGAAGAGCTGAATCGGTCCAAAATACACAATGCAATGTTACAAAAAGGAGTCAAGTGGATCTTCAATCCCCCAGGTGCTTCCCACCACGGAGGAGTGTGGGAAAGACAAATACGCACGGTTAGGAAAATCCTTAATTCAGTGCTCAAACAGCAAGCCATGGATGATGAGGGCCTTCAGACCGTGCTATGTGAGGTGGAGTCCATTATCAATGATCGCTCCATCACAAAGATTTCTGATGACCCCAATGACCTTGAGGCACTCACACCAAACCACTTGTTGTTACTCAAATCTAAATCAAGCGTGCCCCCGGGGTCGATCAGGAAGGAGGATGTGTATTCACGACGCAGATGGAAAGAATCACAATATCTGGCTGACCTGTTCTGGTCAAGATGGAAATGGGAATACCAACCTCTCCTACAAGAGCGCCAGAAGTGGACCACACCAAGGAGAAACTTCCAGCCAGGAGACATCATCTTAATTGTGGATGACTCAGACCCTCGTAATTCGTGGGTGATGTGAAGAGTCCTTAAGACTATGTCAGACGCCAAAGGCGCTGTACGCAGCGTCAGCGTGAAGACCAAGACCAGTGTCTTAGTGAGACCGATCACGAAGCTCTGTCTGCTTCTCAAAGCAGTGTGATGCCCCCTCCCCAAGGAAACAAAAACGGACCTCCAGTAAAAAAAAAAAGAATAGAAGTTCGTAAAGTTGCTTAATTATGTTTAGATTATATGGTCCTATTTAAGTTTATTTTTAGTAATTTATATGCTCCCCGCCTAGCCAATTAGGGGCCGGAAATGTAGGAGCCATATGTTAAAATGTATATTTGAATATTATAATCCTTTGTTATTAGTGCTATCATATCATTTATTTGAACCAGCCGTGTGAAATTGACGGCATAGACGACTGCAGCTGTATGTGATTACGAGACGTTGTAGCCAACGGCAGCTGCTGGTGATTGGAGTGTGAGAAGGAGAAAGAAGCACCGAGCAACATAGTTTTTTGACCTGAGAGAATGTGTTTGTATTTGATACCTTTTTGTGTAAGTAAAAAACAACGTAAACAAAAAAAGGACATATTTTGTCCGAGTCAAGCTTATTTGCTATCTGTGAGCCGAATTTTGGATTACTGGAACTAAAGACACTAAAAGAACGTATTCCAACTTTTATTTTGTTTTCGCGTGTGGAATTGTACCGGCTCTCGTTTCAGTACACATAACAACGGAACTGACAGACAACCCTCTGAATCAGACTCCAATTCAGACTCCAATTCAGAAACGTGACTCTTACACTCTTTACGTAACAAACAAAGATGGTGGATTAGAATAGATCCATAAAACGATAAGCAATGCGCCAGAATCAAGGTGAGACTATCCACATCTCTACGCACATTAGTTTCAACTAAATAAGTAAACGCCTCTCAATGACAAACTTAATAGAGTTGTTTATAGCCGTTTCTGTAGTTTAAGAGGAAATACACGGCATGTCTCTGGCTGAAACAGCTAAGAAGTTATGACGCTTTGAACACAACCGCGTAGCTCTCAGAGGGTTAAGGCAGTGTCATTTTGTGGCGTCTAATGTTGTAGACTGAAGATCCTTAGTATTTAACATCGCTCCGCTGTCTCACCCCATATTGAGACGATCTGAGCAGCCCTCCATGCCCTCCGAGTTTTCGGAGGAGATAAAGGAAAGTGCTGCTGGATGCTCCAATCAGCCTGGATCTGTTTGGACCCCAGTTCCACGCCATGGTGGAGTCCATGACAACTGCCGCAGAACAGGGCAGCATGTCAGCTGGCTCTAGCCTCCACTCATCCCCTGAGCGTGTACGAAATTTGTGCAGAAATCTGTACAGACATTTTTTGCCGAAATAGCTCAGTTGGGAGAGCGTTGGACTGAAGATCTCAAGGTCCCTCGTTCGATCCCTGGTTTCGGCAGAACGTAGATTTATTTGGTAGACAACTTGCTCAATGGTTGAACATGATCACTCCCAGGTTGTGGGCAAATATCTAAATGCCCCTTGTTTGACTTGAGTAGCAGGTAGCTTACTATAGAGGGGAAGTTGCTCAATGGTTATGCTGGTTGTAGTTTGCGAATTTTTGGAAACAGATCACAGAGCTCTACAGTGGTTGCATTGCATGAGAGATGCAAACATGCGCATCGCTGGATGGTACCTGGCACTGCAGCCGTAAAACTTCACCGTTCGCTACAGGTCAGGGAAGACCAATATAGTTGTGGACTTTCTGTCCAGAGTGTGGCAGGAATGAGGTACTGTTCTCCTTCGGGAGAGGGAGAAGGAAATGTAACGAAGGTAACTTTGTTACTATGGACTGACGGCTTTGGGGCTTGGTAATATTAAACATGTGGGTTTGCACTTTATATAACAACTTCCTTTTGCACAGTAATAATGTCACTCAGCACTTTAGTAGTGAACAGTTTGCATGTTATTAGCGTGATTTGCACAGTACAGTTTGGCATTGCATATTTGCACATTTTTATATAATTTATACTTGTTATTGATGTAGTATTTTTATTAAATGATTAAACCGTATTAATTGGAATGTCGTCTGGCAGATGCTGGTCGGGTCCTCAGCTACACCTGAAAAGAGAGGAGAGTTAGCGAGAGCGCCGAAAGTGTTTATGATTGTGTAAGAATGACAGCGGTTGAGATTCATCAGTGTGCAAATAATATGTTTGAGTGTGTATATATCATGAGGTTAAGTTGCATTAATTGTAGAAGTGAACCCTGTGTAACGTTTACGTCCATCGCTTACCCATGCTGTTTCGTCCTGTATCCTCTCCAGTGTGTTCGGCCAAAAGGTCCTCGGGTGGAACAAACACTGACCAAAGAAGCTTCCGGGGCGAACCAAGTGGTGAGATGGGCATAGGGGTTTCTTTTTGTAGTTGGGAATGTATTTATATACACCCCGTAGTTTCAGAGCGCATCGAGTTTAAAATACCATCTACAACAGTGACCACCAACTGGCGGCCCGCGGGCCACATCCGGCCCGCCAGACATTCTCATCCGGCCCGCACGACGGGGGTGACTGTGGCGTTGGCGGAGGGGTTACTGCATTCGCCCCCCACCCTTTTTTTTACAACGTCTCGTGAGTAAGGTGCAGTACCGGAGTCCAACAGAGAGGCAGCAGCTGCGGGACAGTAGACTGTGTTCTGCGAAACCTTCCCTGCCTTGAAGAAGAAGTGATCCTTCGTTGTGAAGAGTCTGCTTTGTGTGCTCCGCACCACAGCAGTAGCCCCGCTGCGACAGAGTCTAACAGAGAGGCAGGAGTTGCGGGACAGTAGACTGCGTACTGCGAAACCTTCCCTGCCTTGAAGAAGAAGTGATCCTTCGTTGTGAAGAGTCTGGTTAATGCGTTCCGCACCACAGCAGTATGCCCGCTGCGACAGAGTCCAACAGAGAGGCAGGAGCTGCGGGACAGTAGCCTAGAAGCAGGGTTGGGTTGTAACGGAATATATGTAACGGCTTTACGTAATCAGAATACAAAAATCAAGTAGGCTCACTGCATTCAGCTGGCGTTACATTTGAAAAAGAGGAATCTGATTACAGTTACTTTCGTAAACCTGAAGTGAATACATTTTGGAATACTTATTGGAATTATTAGTGGAAAAGTGTCCTCACAAAATCTAATATTAATTACCGGCAGAACTGTGTGCACACTGCACAGCGCTGCAGCATGTCTGTGAGCGAGAGAGATGGTGCCTGTGGGGCCCCGCCACCGCATGCAAATGGGGAGAAATCTCTTTTAAAATATATTGAAAGTTAGAAACGGAGATGGTTAGATAAAATGTGCAAGATAACGTTTATGTAGCATTTATTTATTGTCGAAATTATGACATTTCATAACGGGATAAAATCAAAGTGAATGGCCTGCTGCTGCTGAATGCATGGGGCAAGTGACTGGAAACCGTTTTAAAAGTTATTACATCGTTTCAGATAATAAATAACGATAATTCATTCTATTTAGGGGGGCCTTTCAAAGCACCCAAGGACACCTTACAATTCATAACATATTCAAAGGAAAGGTTTTAAGACAGTACAAAGAATGCAGTCCGGGTGATGTTTTTTATGTGGGGTGCAGATGAGAGAGCTGTCCAGAATGACACCAAGATGTTGTGTTTGAGTTCTTGATAAGCCATTAAAACAGTAAAATAAGTGTTTCCTGTTCACCAAAACATACCCATCTGTTATGGAAAAATAAAGTATTCCAAAAGTATTCCAAAAGTAATCTGAATACGTTTTTAAGACGTAACTGTAACTGTATTCTGATTACTTTCAAAAATTGCTGGCCCGCGAAAGTGTCTATTGGATAAATTTTGGCCCTTGGACAAATGTAGTTGGTGATCCCCGATCTACACGCTGATGCTGACAGCCCCGCTCCTGCCGCCCGCTTGTGGCAGACCACACTTCGACGCTCACCGGCAGGCACCGACTGGCTATTGGGAGGACCGGGAGGGTGTGTGTATGTGTGGCGCGAGAGAGAGACCTTACCATAGACTGTATAGGACCTTACGTGTATTGTTGTTGTTGTTACCACCTGGTGCTAGCTAGCTGCGCTAACGGATATAAGGAGCTGTTTAAATGAAAACAGAGGAGCGACATTTCGCCACAACTGCGCCGAGCACTTGACTTTATGCAGGTAGCCAGACAGTGGGACATTATACGAAAAGTAAGCACACTCAGCACGGATAGTGCGCGCAACATGATTGCAGTGTCCAGGCAGCTCCCGTTCGAGCTGAAGCATTATTAGCATTATTTGACGTATTAAAGTAACGTGTTATAGCAGAAAGTTAAATAAGGCGTATTTCTGGTATATTCATTTGAATAATGTCCCATTTTTAGTATAGCCTGTGACTTCTGCCTTGCCGTTCCCAGACATCTGGAGAGGCCCATCAGTCTCTGTGTTAATCATCAATGGTTTTTGCAATGCAGTTAAATTCTTGTTAGTTAATTATGCATATCCTGCAGACCCATAAAGAGGCCTTGAGAATTGGGTCACACAGTAAATGAGACAATAGTCCTTCTTATCTTATTAATAAATGTATTCATTCCAAGTAAACTGACTTCGGAGGTGAAAGGAAGTTCAGAGATGGCTTTAAGCTACAAGAACTATTAACTTTTGTTAGTTGACTGATTCTGTGGCTGTCATGGGTATAACTTTCATAGGGAAGATGTTAAAGATGTTTAAAGGGGAATGGGTATGCGTTCTGTCAAAGAGTCCTCTGTCATGACTCCAAATCATTGATTGGGGGACTGCCTGAGGTCAGCGGGACACACACGCACAGGAGATGAAGCAACAGATGGAATCCACAACTGCTGACTCATTGCCTGGGGTCCCGCCCAGAAGTGAAACCGGCCAATGGAGAACTGCTAGCTCGCCCAGAAGTGAATTCGCCAATAACAAATAGCTAGGGAGGAGCAAATCGATACAACTCCTTCCCACCTGTGTATAAATGTTGTGATCATTTTGATGCTCGGCGCTCTTGTTCTGACTGGCCGTTCCTGAGAAGTGTCTCACGCGGTGGTAGAACCTGAGCCCGGAGTACTCTGCATTTTGAAGCTGCTGTTGCAGAGTGCTCTGTATTAGGTGTTGTTATTTTTTACCATTAAAACAGATTATTGTTTAACCCTTATCCTGGTGCTTCGAGTTCCTTCTTTTGTGAACCAGCTCATCAGTCATAAAGGGACGGCGCGGAGCAGAGGGGAACCTTCCACCACCACTCAATTGGGTGGTGCTCCAAAAAAATGGTGACCCCGACGTGATGACGTGTGATGGGAAGAGACTGAGGAAGGAGCACCAGCGACCGGACTGGGTCGAGGGACCACACTTCGGATGGCTTTGAGAACTGAACGTAGGGCCCTGTGAACGACAAAAAGGTAAATGGACGCCTGTTTCTATCGAAGGTCTGTGATTGGCTAAGCTAAATTTTAGAGTTGTCAAAGCGATTCACAGTGTTGTAGTTTTTATGATAAAAAATACAATACATATTTTAGATAAGTAGGAAAGTTATATAAAATAAAAGTGAATGAACAAGGTGTGTAAGAAGATGGTGAAAGGCCCAATAGATTTTTTCAGAATCATATGGCTAAAACTCGTTTGGGGAAGTTCAGTGGTTTTCTAGAGACTCCATCCGGAACTAAATAGAATAACAATTTTGAGGTTCATATGCCAAGGTTGAGTTATATGTGAAAATTCCCAGAGGAGAAACGCAAACTTCAAAAAGCCATTTTGAAACTAACGGATCTCGCTATCTCTTGTTCTGTTGGGTTTAACTCCCATTCTGTTGAAATAAATACTGCATCTTAAAAGCTGGACAGACAGTGAGGAGGATATATGTATGTGCTTGTGAATAAATAGAATATACTATTGAACATAAAACGACCTTAGTCAGATATAGTAACACGAAGTTTCAGGAAGAATTGTTTTTTCTCCAACGAGCTGTTGGATTGCGGGTCTGGTCGGTGAAGTACATTTCATTTCTGGTCTGGTGCTGCCATCTAGTGGCTGAAAGGACGTGGGGCTAGTCAAACAGGGACTTATAGTGAATTAAGATTTTTGGCTCCATTTGCTAAACCTGTTTTATATTGTTTCAGTCTGAAACTTAGCCTTAAACTCAAACTGTTTGCATGTCTGAATCAAGGACAGGGCATTTAAATAACTAGAATAAGTACGTTAAGAGTAACAACAAGAATTGTCTATTAGTACATTAATAAATGAAAGTGAACATACAAACAGCCTTAGTCAGATAAATAGATACGGAGTCAGAATGGAAGGAGAATTTGACCAATCCGAGCACGATATTTGTCGTTGACTAAGAAATGTGCTTAATTATATTGTAAAGGGCTCCAGGCTTGATAAGGGGCAGCTTATATTAAATACAGGAACGTTAGGGGAAAGTGAAAAGTGGTTCACTGAGTATATGACGTACCTATAGAAAGATTAATGTCTATAAAAATGTAATATAATAGTGGATTCCACCTAGATTAGACATGGAAAGAGGATAATTTGTTAAAAATTAGATAACAAACTCACTTGAGGAAGTATATATTGTAATGTTATTTAGGAGTTGTATTTATCATATAGCAGTTACTCTCAGTTGGGGGTTGTTTAAAGTAGATAGGAAACTGAAAACGTAAACGATTCACCAGAATTGTGTTTTGAAGTTTATGAAGAAAGAGCAGAAAGTAAACAAAAGGTTTTGTAAGTTTGTCAGTCAGAGGGAATCTGTTCATGTTTGAAGCATGACCATACTTGCCAACCTTTAGACCTCAGAAATCGGGAGCATTTCAAAATGCAAAATGGGGGGGGGGGGGGTGCTAGTGGATCGCCGGAGCTGTTAGATTAACATTAACATGCTTATGTAGTTGTAGTTGTAAGTGCACAGCCTTGCGGCCTGCAACACCGTCCTTGATGGAGCATCTACATATGAGTAGAGTAGTTGTCGATTCTTGTTCTGTTTTCTGTGAATATCTGCCTCACCCTCTCAGACTTTGAGTTGAGCGCGCTACTAAAGAGACGTGTTACCATGGAAACCAAACAATGGTGTAGCTGTATTAAAGTCCGAGTGGAAACAGTCGTGTGTAAATCTGATTTTGTCAGAAATCGGGAGAAATACGGGAGAAATATGACCCCGGGAGGAAACCGGGAGAGGGCAATGAAATCGGGAGTCTCCCGCGAAAATCGGGAGGTTTGACAAGTATGAGCATGACAGAGGTGCTGCAAGATGGTTGATCCAGCCATCTCACACTGTGGGATAACAAAAAGGTGATTGATGAGAGAAGCTGGAGCAGGCAGCTGCAGGGCGCAGTGAGAATAATGAGAAAGAGACAGGAGAAGTAAGAGGTTTTGAAGAGTAGAGAGAGAGAGTAAATGTTATATAAAGTTAACTAATATTCTGGAAAATGTCATATTGTTTCGGAGTAACATAAAATAAGAATATATTTACTAGATATAACAACAACTAGGTTAACAGAAAATTGACCAGTTTCAGATGCAACTATCCTATCTTTGTTCTAAAGAGAACATACGTTGCATTTACAATTAATATTAAGAAAGTTCACAATTGATACCATTAAAGACCGTTTTGGATTAATAGGAAGTGTCTGTCATGGAAATTTGTGCTTAGATGGAATAAAAGTGTTGAGGTGTTCTCAAAGTGGGAGTTTTCACAATGCTTTTTAGTTTTTATTGAAACAATTAAGTAGTAAGGACAGAAAACTGTTCCGTGATGATTTCTTTAGGTTTCAGCTTTAGTAATAATGAAGATTACATTTTGTAATAATTCCTTTAAGTGTTCCAAAAATATATGTATTAACTGTAATCAGATTACTTGTTTTAAAGATATAACGCTGAATACAGTTAGTTTTGTATTCTGTTACAAATCTAACTATGCTTGTAATACACGACTTAGATAAACAATTTGAAAATGAATAGAATAAGCAAGAAGATTAAACATGAGTCTATAGTGGTTAATAGTGGTAGTCTACTACCATTAGTTTGTTTTGGCATTCACATGTTTCAGCATTCCTGACCATATAGACATTCAGCCATTTGTATAACCCGTTGGAGGAGAGATTTAAATTGAGTTTTTCTCCAGTAGCTGATTTGCTGTGATTACAGCAGCATTGGATAGTTGTGCGCCACCTTTGGGTTGTACTCTGAATCAGTGTGTTGGTGAAAAGTTGCTCATTACAGAAACAGAAGGACTGTGCAAAGAACGCATCTCTGAGGAGGTTTTGACATTTTGCTTGTGCCTCGTTGTCAAGGCAACAGTGGTGTGAAGAGGAACTGCTGTTTTTGGGGATTCCTACTGTACAGAGGACAACGTGTGTCTGCTGAGTGTATCACATTGATCCAGAGGTTCCTTCCCCCTCAGGACATCCCAGTGCCAAAACAGGAGTTTCCTTGAAGCCCACTGACCAGGGCCGGTTCTAGCTTTTTGGGGACCCTGCCACTGACTACAGCTGAAGAGGACAATTAATCACTGACTGTTCTCATTAGGACAAGATCTTGAGACATGCTTTTCTCAGACTGTTTAGACTCTGAAGAAATCATGCAATGATTTTACAGCATAACTGTGTAAGAGTTTTCCAGAAGGTGGTGTAGAACGATATGCTTACACTGCAAATTATTTGGTTCTTACCAAGAAAAAAAACCTTACATTTAGAAGTGTTAGATATTTTTTCTTGTTTTAAGAATTAATTTCTTATTTTAAGTCTTCAACTTAACAGTATAATCTTATATCAAGCAAAACTTTACTTTTTTGTCTCAAACAGGCAGGGAATCCTAAAATGAGACAATTAACACTTAAAATAAGATGTATTACGTTTCTCCTCCAAAGTCTCATCAAAATAAATCTTGTTTTAAGATTCAATAACAAACTCAACATGCTTGATTCAAGAGTCACACAAAAAATATCTGAAAACACACTTTATTCCGTGGATTTTAAGCATATGACAAATGTTTGTTCACAAAACTGCACAGGGAGCACGAAACAGACAAGTTGGGAACCTTATAGGCCAACATATATTACATTACATTACATTATTTGGCAGACGCTTCTTTACAAAGCGACTAATAACCGAGGACATAATCATGGCATACAACACTTGCAGATACAAAATGCACAGGGAACAGAACAAATATGCCAAGTAGGGAATTTTTTTCCCTTTTCTTTCTTTCTTTATTCATGTATTTATTTATTATTGTTTTTTTGGGGGGGTGTTTTCTTTATTTTATTTTTTTTGTTTTTTTCCCCCTCCATATTACCGTCTGTGGGCAATATCATTTTTTTTAATTATTATTTTATTTTTATTTTTTTTGCTTGTTTTTTGTGTAAAATTCACAGAAACAAAAGAAACATACAATATTATTGTTCCTCCATATTACTGTCTGTGGGCAATAACATCACAAAGACTATATTTTATTGGTACAAAGGTACTGTCTTTGAAACTAACTGAAAAATAGGAGAGGCAGTCTAGTAGTTCTTTAACTAATTCTGTGGCCTGGGCAGCATTGGGAACTGCCACTTCATATGCCAGCAACTCTGGACTCAGATTCAGTGTTTCATAACGCTGGAACTCAAAAGCAATAAAAGAAGAATCTATCAAAAAGATGTCTTTTATCAGTCCAAACACTGGGAAATCATCATCTACATCTACGATAATCATAGATTTCCCACTAATGTACTTATTGCCATTAAGGATGTACCACTTTACAGAGACAACAGATTGCATGACCTCTATGCCTAAAAAATCTCTGACTTTTCTCTAAACATAATCTACATTTTTAACAGCAGAGACAGGCCCTGATTCTCTTTCAGTAGCAAAAATTGGATGCTCAATGCCTATTTCATTGCAACATTCAAGGAACTGATCATGGTTTGCAAGTGATTTACAAACATTCTTGAAATTTAATTTGGAAGCCCATTGCTTAAAATAGCTATGCTTAGCTTCAAATCTCATACACATACTTCTTACTAAAGGACCAAGAGATATGATCTGGCTTGGTAGATGTAGCATGTAATGCTGCTTGGGAATTACATTGGCTTCAGGAAATAGTTCTTTGAACTGGTGCAGATGCTGCTCAATCATGTGCCTGAGCTGTAATACAGTTTGTAATGAAATAACAGGAGCAAGGACAATTTGAACAATTTGAATTAATTTGAGAATAAATGTGACATACTCATTATCCATATCATTAAAAAGAAAAGGTATTATTTTTAGAAGTATTAACATTTGTCCACACGACTGTTTTAATTTATTGTCATTGGCAGCTAAGGTGTTGACACTAATAGGGCATGGCTTATCTCGCATATCCAGAGGCGAGTAAGGAAAATGTATGATAGCTGAGTTAATCTCATCTAATTCTATCTGTCCTGACAGAATAAGTTGTTTCAATACAAGTTTTATTTCCATTGGTGCAACACCTTCAAAAAGTACATGCATTACATCCTGTGGAGTTTGTTTTATCAGGTCAAATGCTGGAAAATCAATTAGTCTGCTTCTTCTGTTAATCCCGTAAGTGGTTTTGAGGGATGCTTTCAATGTTTCTGTGTTTGCTTTGTCTATTTCAATACATTGCCTGATGTGTTTTTCCAAACTTCTTGCAGTAAACAAATTTTCATCATACATGCTTTGCATGTCATTAAAGGAACATTCACAGTGTCTACATTTGCTATGAGCAAACCCTACACCTTGTTTAAACCCAGCAAGGTCATGTTGTGCAAGTGTGTCTCCACACACGGCTATCACAGCACCAAATAACTCAATTTCACCACTTGGGGTTTCAATCCTAACGCCATTGTAAAGAAGTGTCAGATCTTCCAGGATTCTTTTTAGTATAACATCAACACCCCATTGAGAAACATCCTTTGCCTTGGCAATAGCAAGGAGCCTTATTGCAGCCAACTTGGACCTGAATTTAGGATCAATATTACCTAAACTATAATAAAACATCAATAATTTATTCGCAGAGGCATGGGGGCCTAATGGGTTACATATTTCAATTTCATCGCTGTACAATAGTATTTGCAAAGCATTTGGCCTTTGAGAATATAATGGATGGGATGTAAAAAGAGCTCCATCAGTAAAATCATACAGGAATCCCTCTCTACTTCTTTGTGGAACAGTGCTCACCATGGAGAAGATTCTAGAATTCCTCAGTAACTGCTTAAGACTCTGAATGAGTGGTATGTAGTAAAAACTTTTATTCTTCAAGGCCATGACCCTTGAATGACCACGCTTTACCCAGCAAATCTTCTGGGATACTACAACTTCCTCTGGGTTGACTGGATTGAATAGTTCCCGGATGGTTTTATTCTGTCCGTATGCTGTGGTTGAGAAAGGATCCATGAATGTATCGAATGTAGCCAAAGCTTCATTCTGGAGCTGAGCAGTTGTCTCTGGACGGTCTTCAAACAGCCTTTGGACTCTGTCCCTTAGTGTGTGAAGGAGAACAGCTTGGTACTGTTGCACCCCTGAGATGACACTCCTGACAGTTCTCTGTGAAAATATCAAAATACACATAACAAATTACCCTCAAATAATTATTGATTACAGGCCCACAGTTAACATTAAAATATAGAAAGGAACTACAATAGAATTTATATTTTTAAAAAACATTAACAAATTATTCACAATTATATCATTAGTCCTAAAGCATCTGTCCATCGAGCCAAATGTACCTGTGACAAGTGGCCCTGTTCCCGAATGCTGATGGCAAATGCCGCTGCAGATCTTGCCAAATCAGGTCCGGCTCTGGATGTCCCAGCAACAGCATCCTCCTTCAGAAAGCAATGCATACATTTAACACAATGAGGTTTGTGTGTAAAACTTACTAAAGCTGTGATATTACTAAGCAAGTAAATACCCGGCTCTATACAAGTTAACATTAACTTCACAAGATACTACTTTGTTTACAACTTAATACTTAACGAATGACTAAAGCGCATGAATAATGCAGTCTACGAGATTGTTTCCACACATCTTACAGTAGTTGAAAACATCTTGTACCATTTCTCCTTATGGAGAAAAGCAAGCCATAATTCAGGACGGATGAGGAGGAACGATCACAGCTAGCCAACT
The DNA here is from genome assembly GCF_949606895.1 of Notothenia rossii. Taxonomy (NCBI): domain Eukaryota; kingdom Metazoa; phylum Chordata; class Actinopteri; order Perciformes; family Nototheniidae; genus Notothenia; species Notothenia rossii. The sequence goes on from NC_136903.1 coordinate 39,290,856, forward strand.
CTCTGAGATGATTGGCACTCAGAGATTAAAATAAATGGAGTTGTGTAAATTTACAGATGGGCCGATAACGTCAGGTTCAGGTAGAGAGGCAACAGGTGGGACGGCAACAGGAGGAACGACCACAGTGGTGTCCGCTGCAAGAGTGGTACAGTTGGCAAAAACTGACACACCAAATGTTTCCTGCCCCGAAGAGTGAGACGAATCCGTTGTACTCCAACGTGGTGGACGTCCAGTCGTGTAATACTCAAAGTGCGTCCGTTTAATGTGTCGAAAAAAAGAGTCGAAAACTCTAAAGTCCTTTTCACATCCATCAATGCCACAGTAAACCCAAAAATCCGGGCTGCGACTATGACTTGCATTAATATGGCTTAATAGGATTTTAAGACTAAGAGCAACAAAGACGAAACATATCAAACACCTCCAAACCGCCATGATGCCGACGAACGTGACAACGTCAGTGCAAGTGATTTCAAGGTTGAGTCAGTTGAGTTGAGCGTGAGAGACACGACACGTATCCTGCCTAGAAGAAGAGGAGGGAAACGAAGAAGAAGACACGACACGTTTTTTGGGAAGGAGTAGCGGCTCAATCAAGGTAAGGAAGCGTAACTGTTTTTTTATTTTCTTGCTAAAATCGTGTTTTTATAGAGGGGTTTGCTATGACTGTTCCTGTTTCTCAATTCCACTGGACCGGTCACTTGCTTAGCAAGCTAACTGGTGTTTGCTCGTGCATGCGTGTCCCAACGTCCAGCTTTGCAAAAAGGGTTATTTGCTGGATGAAACCCCACTCAAAAACGTTTGCGCTATTGACCAGAAGTGGGTACGTAGTTCAAGATGGTGTATAGTTTTTTTTATTATTAGATGCATGTGATTTTCATGGCTGTGGTGTATTTTGGTTATAGCTAGCACTCAAGACGCATGTTTTTTTTCCCGAGCTGACTACAGCTAGCACTGCTAGTCTTGTCGTTTGGCGGCCATTTTAGCATTAGTAACGCCCGCGGGCATCTATTTCCGATTAGAACAACCAACTTCATGTTCCGAGCATACACAAACGGTATAATTTGTGCGCAAACGTGTGTATGTGACAGCTAAAATCCACAGCAGCCATGGCAGAGAGAGGGGACACACCGAATGGATTGTTAGATCGAAGTCTTGAAACCAATTTGACTTGCAAATGGTGATTATGGAATTTTCCATCACGACTCGAGCTCTCTGTGTAGTACGGCTACAGCAGAGAGTGTGTTGGCGCCTGTGTTAAGTGTGCATGAATATGCACTTTTTTTCCCCCTGCTAACGAGTTCTGGCTATGTGTTTTTGTTATAGCCTGCCGCCTGGTAAAGAGAATGGATGATTTTGACGAAGCCACTCG